>NC_090936.1:935614817-936239817 GCF_040938575.1 Ambystoma mexicanum
TTACCCAGTGATATGTCTCAGCTTGGTCTATGTTGTGTGTTTGGCTGGGGTCATAGTAATTATTTCATACAGTAATTCTAAGTTTGGTTGATGATACCAAGGGCCTGATTTACAAAAGCGTTTTACAATGGCACAATCCCATTTCAATCCCCTTGAAAAGCTCTTTGTAAATCAGGCCGTCTGGTATGGTAGGGATGAGATGAAACTGTCTTTCGTATAGAGCAACCATACTGTTAGTTCCACAGAAAAATGTAACTTGGGATAGTATTTTGTTCATAGCCACTGTCTCTACACTGGTGGTTATTTTGTTACACAATTTAACAGGGAGAAAGACTCTCTTTGCATAAAGGGTAATTGGGCAAATTGCCTTGGTCAAAATAGGAAATCGGCCATTGTGTAAAGGGACATTGTAGTGCATTTGATCTGCATTACGTTTCATCACTTTTAAAAGGGGCAATATGCTTTATTTATTTATTGGATATGTGTAAGGCGTCTATAAAACAAATGGTGTTTCAAGGCGCCTCATTGGAAAAAAGGGAGGGGGGCAAGGGAAAAGATAACAATAGCGGTCGCCTTGTGACCGTGCAAGTGCAGTAACAAGAAGTGCGAGGGAGCGGGGGGGGAGTGCCAGTCTGCAAGAATGCAAACGGTTAGGGTGGGAAGGGATGTGCAGGGCAGGGGAGAGAGTCCAAGTCAAAAAGGCGGGGGAGGGAAGAGGGCCATAGGGGCTAGTTGAGTGCTAAGGGGAGCCCAGGAGGGCAAGTGCCAGGGAGTTGCAAGTGGTGCAGGGTTCACATGCTAAGTGCGAGGAGGGAGCTGGAACTGGTGCCCTGTAGTAGTCAGAGGGAACCAGGCAGCCAGTCACTGAGGCAGATGGGAGTGTTAGCAGGGGAGGGGGAGAGGGAAGGAGATAGAGAAAAGGGAGGTCTTGAGGAGCTTCTGGAACTTAACCGGCTGAAGCCTGAGCAGGACAGGGAGACCATTCCAGAGGGAGGCTCCTACGGAAGAGAGAGATCTACCCCCCACCCACGACTCTCTGCTTAGAGAAGCAACTTATCTGCAGAGATTTGGAGCTTGAAGACCGAAGGGCTCTCGTAGGGATGTATTTACGGAGAGAGAGTTGAATGTAGCGGGGACTCATGCCCCAGAAAGCCTTGTGGATGATGCAAAGGGTCTTGATTTCGATCCTAACAGCAACCGGGAGCCAGTGGCGAGATTGATGTGCATGTCCTCAAGCACCACAGTAAGAGCTTGGTTTTAGGTTAGAGTCCTCTATATGAAAGTCAGATAGGCCCATTCTGATATATCCAGGCAATAGTACTTCATGGATATTTTGGGATATTTCTTCCACTGTGAATTCATAGCAATGTGGGTCAATTCAACCTCAAATCTGCAGGCACACCGGGAACCTGTGGCTGCATTACATGCAGTAATGCATTCCTACTCCAATGTCCCTAGCATTGGGTAATTCTACAGGCAATATCCAATCTTGCCTCATTTGCCAAAACTAGCCATGGAATTGCACTGGGGAAGGGGAGTGGTTGCAGTGTTCGGCATTATAGTTCATATATCGCAGGATTGTGCTCTGTATAGGAGACGTCACTGCATTCAAGTGGTGCCAGGCCCTGTAATCAGGGAGTTTCCTGCATGCATGCAGTGGCTACTTTTGCTATCACTGCTACGAAGGGGAAATGATGGAAATGTCCAGGAATGAACCTGTTCGCCTGTTGTGATATTTGCTGGGATATTTCTTATGACCCTTTGAGCCGGCTCAGAAGGAGCCCAGGAGAGTACAGCGCATCCTTTCACTCACATGGTTTCCGGAGGAAGGGTTGTCAGAGCAGGGAGTATTGGTAACAGTTCACATATGCCATAGTTCTTTCGCACGCCATCACAATGAGGATTCAATATTAGTCCAATTTCCTTTGCAAAAAGGAATAATGTATCACTAATGAACTGTTCTGTCCATGAAGGCCAGCTCATCAGCCACACTGCGGCATATACAGAACACAGAATCCACTCCAGAGTCCACGTGTGTCTTCAAAGAGTGGGTCTCGACTATGCCACCTCCAATCAGCACCTCTTTGAGGGAACACTGCCATCCATTGGGAAAGCCTATATTGCCCAATGCCATTATTGCAGTAACAGGTTCTATGAATTACTTCACAGATGTCCCTTCTGTCATATTTAAACGACATTATAAAGAAGGCAACTGTGCACTCTAGTGTTGAGAGGGAGACAAATGTAGGCCCGACACCTAAATGAAAATGACCTGCACATTGTCTGTCTGTCTATCTGTCTGTCTATCTATCCACAGAAGAGTTGATGAGAGAATAAGAGGGAGAGGGAGTGTGCAAAAGCGCGTGAGAGAAAGACAGTGAGGTTTATTTTAAATAAGCCATGCTAAAATAAAAAAAGAACAGTCGCTCATTTTTGGAATACAACGTTTTTATATTGCAATATAAAGAAATAAAATACAACAATAACCGGTCAAACGACCAGCAATAGAATATAACAAAACCATGCCATAAAACTGGGTAACAATAACAAGTTAACTAACAAAGACCATCTAATGAAGTCAAGGAAAAGAGAAGAAAGCTATAAAGAGAAACAAGAAAAAAAAGGAACAATAGTAAAAAGTAGGAAATAACATATTCAAATAACTTCAACATTGTGAATCATGGAAGCATCACACATTATTAAGGACTGCATAGCCATGGTAAATACAGGAAAAAAGTATAGTAAGTCATGAAACAATGGACTTGAGATCTCCAGGAAACAGAATTATACAAACGTAACCCCTACATCACCCACATACATCAAGGAAGCATCCCCATATGTCCCACAACTTACCAATGTCTCCCGCTTGTTTGTGAATAGCTTTCTCATAAGTGGAGACAGCGAGCAGCTCCTCCACCCAGTTGTCGATGCAAAAGGAACCACTTAATTTCCAGGACCTTAACATCATTTTTTTTTCGATCATGCAAGCGCTGAGAATCCAGACCCTTTTGCTGAATGAAACTTCCTCCATCAGAGACACATCTCCTGGAACCAGCAGAGAGGCTGTCATAGGAACTGTACATTGTAGAACCAAACCCATTCTTTCACAGACACTCTCCCAAAACGTTTTAGTCTTCTGGCAGAACCAAATCGGATGACAGAGGGTGCCCCTTGTGTTTTTACACTTGCAACAAATTTCTTTCTCCAGAAGGTGTCTTTTGGATAACCACAAGGGCGTCCAATAGGACCGAAAAATAAGCTTTGTCTGTGAGGCTCTGAGGCTCCAGTCCATACTCATCAGGCGTGTATTTCCACAGCAATGTCGCCAACAATTCTGATCAACATCTTCCCCTAGTTCTTCAGCCCAAATGTTCGGTAACCTCAGGTCTCTTTTATGGCAAGCCTTTAAAACCTCATACATTGTAGCTGCTGGATGAGAGGCAACTTTGCAGATCTTTAAAGTCGACCAAGCTGTATTCTGAGCCGCCTATTGAGACACATCCAAACTTGCAGTAATAATGCCCTTTAACCTTCTATATTCTGTGTATGTACAATCCGACATGTCAAACGAATGGCTCAATTGCGCATATGATATCCATTTGTCACCTTCAATTAGATCTTTAAGGTATTTTATACCTGCAAAAAAACATCCCGGCCAAAATAGGACTTGTCCCTGTGATTTCAAAGCCGGGTTAAGCTAGATGGAGGCATCAGGGAAAAAGTAAGGCTCAGTATTCATGCGTTTAGAAATATCACGACAACAGTCCTGTAAGAACCCAGTCAATGGATTGATCCCTTTAGATGTTTTTTTCTTGGTCGTCAGAATAACTTTTGAATCCAACTGCAACAAAGCACTGCACTCCCAAGCTAAAGTTTGTGTCACCCCCACACCTGTTCCTATGATTTTACATAGATGGCGAGTTGTAAATGGCAAGTGGTAGTCGACAAACTTTGGTAGGTTCATACCCCCTTGCTTTAAAGGGAGCTTCATTTTCCATATTGCGAGTCTTGGTGGTTTTCCATCCCAAATTAATTTTTGCATGATTCTGTCAATTTCCTTGAAAACATGTCCCAGTGTTTTGATGGGAAGCATAGATAAAATATAATTTATCCGTGGAGCCAAATTCATTTTTATACAATTGATTTCTCTCCACATGGATAGTTTCAAATGTCCCCATCTATCTAGGTCAGATTTGAGTTTTGGTAAGATCATTATGAAATTCATTGATGGCAACTTGTTCACTTCAGGACCAATCCAAATACCCCGATATTTCATCCAGCCGTACACCAGGTAAACTGGAACTGTGCACAGGTGTGTTGTACACAAATATTGTTCACCGGGAGGATCTCGGACTTGCTCCAGTTCACCTTATAGCCGGAAACTAATGAGAATTTTTTGATGTCTCTCATCATTTAAAGTATGCAAGTTGCAGGGTCTTGTAGGGCAACCAGTAGATAATCTGCATATAGCCAAAGTAGATTTTCATGGTCATTCCCGGTTATTGGTTGAAGACAAGCATCAGTTCGTAGTAATGCTGCCAATGGCTCCATCGATAAGATGAATAATAACGGCAAAAGCGGGCAGCCCTGCCTGGTACCCCTATGAAGCTGGAAAGCGTCCGAAATGAGGCTATTTTTAAATACAATTCTCGATAGATTGGTGTAAAAGAGCCGTACCCAGGGCTTTAAGAGTCACTCATTTGAGTTCATATGATGAGTTATTGATATTTCAAGGAACACTAAATCCCACCTGGCATCTTTTCCAACCTTGTAGCATTGTGAAGCAAACTGACAGCCTTGAATGTACATAAACTGGCAATTGAACTGTATTAAACACATATAAGCTGGTTAGATAGCTCAGCGGGTTGAGTGCTTGCTGCTGTGATCTGAGCGTTATCTGCAGGTCGCTGGTTTGAATTCCGGCAAGGCCAACTCAGCCTTTCATCCTTCCAAGGTCAATAAATGAGTACCAATTTCGGTTGAGTGATTTTGTATGTAAATATGTGCTCTGTAAAGCTCTTTGGATTAAGGCGCT
The DNA here is from genome assembly GCF_040938575.1 of Ambystoma mexicanum. Lineage (NCBI taxonomy): Eukaryota > Metazoa > Chordata > Amphibia > Caudata > Ambystomatidae > Ambystoma > Ambystoma mexicanum. The sequence goes on from NC_090936.1 coordinate 935,619,853, forward strand.
ATATAAATAACACAACAATATCATTATATATTTGGGATTCATTCCAGCCCCTTGTTAATTTTGGGGCAGGCACATCCTGTTTGTATTATGCATGTGAACTGTAGGCTGGGTGACAGGGATTATATTGTCCTGACTTCCTGGGTCTTTTGCTGTGCCGTGAGGGAATCCACTGATCCGCCTGCCTGGACTGTGCTAACCTATTGTAAACGCCAGGCGGCAGTGCTGAGCTGGTCCTGCGTCATTCCACTTACTGTGGAAAGAATCTTATTGCCGATGGATTGCGTTATTCAAACATGTTCCTAAAACTCATGTGGGTCTGGGGCTGATCAGCATCTTCGAGTACCATTTCAGCCGCAAGCAATTAAATGCACTCCCGAAAAACATACATTTGGGAAACTCCTATGACACAGAATAGAATAATATTAACTTTTCTCCTGCAGGAGGTCCAGGTATAACGCACTGGAGATGACGAAGACCTTCTGAATAGAAAACATCTTTAGAATACATGGGCACGTTTGCCAAATATGTTATATGAATTGCCCTGAAAATTCATACACAAATCAATCTGAATCACTTATTAACCCTACATGTTAGCAAGAGATTGTTCAAATGCAGGTCAGGCAGCGCGCACTGTATCAGAGAAACGGCTATGATGAGACTAAAGCTTAAAGTAGCGAGTACGGAGCACAGCATTCGAGGCAACTGGCTTCAACCCAGAAGTTACCTTACACCTGCTGGCATTAAGAAACGCAACACTGCCAACTCAAAATATAAGGTTTAAATGAGCACGATGCAGGGGGCTTGGCTAGTGCCTGGCAGTTTAAAGGTGTGTTGGCATTTTGGGCTTATGGAAGTAACCCCATATTCAGAGGGGGAGTAATGAAGAAATATGGGCATATGAGGTGGTAAGCGATAGGAGGCCGCAGCCACTTGATAGAGACCCTACAAGAGGCCAGACGGTCCACAAACAGGGGTTCAAGGAAATGGAAAGATGCCAACAGACACTGCAATGTCAATTGGACCAATAAAATATTTCTATTCAGACACTCTGATAAAAGTCAGATTGAACACCTCAGGCCTTTTAACTAAGGAAATATATACGAACAAGGCACTAAAGCAAGGCGGCCCGTTGGCACCAGAGTTTAACCTCTATATTTCCGATATCGAGCTAGCCTTTAAGGTCACCAGACGTTTTCCACCGAGAATAGCAGGCATCGCGGTCGGAAGACTTGTTTACGCTGATGATGTGGTACTGGTGGACCAGACACCAGTGGCCCTTCAGAGACAATTGAATTCACTACAAACCTATGGAGAGTCAAACAGCCTTTTAATTAATCCGAGAAAATCTAGGATTATGTCCCTGGGAGAACGTAAGGGATGAGGAACGAAAAACCCTCCAGAATGGTATCTACTGGGAGAGAACATCCCAGTAGTGAAGTCCTTTACTTACTTGGGAGTATGTCTGAATAACCAGCAAAAGTGACATCCCAAGAGTGGAGGCTTTAAGAAGGAATCAAGGGGTTTGGCTGGACAGGGGAGAATACTCTTCAAAAGATACTGTGGATTTTCAATGATCCCCCTGATCTCATTTTACCGGATACAAGTGATGCTTATCCTAACCCATGGAGCCGAAACCTCATTCACCTTCGAAGCAGCAAACTGGCCAAAACTTGAAGGTATATTTTGAAAAGAAAGTACTCTGTCTTCCAAAGACCACTCCAATACAGTTGATGTGTAGGGAGTTGGGGCTAACATAATTGAAGGCTATAGTGTGTTGGAAAACCCTCTCACTTTTTAGGAAGTGTATAGAAGAACATGCAAGGGGTGGATTCGTAATCTTAAAAAATCCCTAAATGAAAGAACAGAAATAACCCTGACGGAATGGGAAACGACCTGCAAAGCTGTACTATCCGACTTAGGGGAATCTGAGCAAAGTCTTCTTTCAGATCCAGATACGATTAAAAATAAATTGTACATGCAGGATTGGATACTTGCGCAAGAGGAAAGATCAAAGTGCAAACTCCATGGGAAATCACTAGAGGAACCACAAAGCTTAAACTCCCTGCCAAAATATCTGCAACTCTTTCCAAACTGGTTCTTTAGGGACCAGTTCTTGAGATTTCGCCTACATCTTTTCCCCACTAGAGAAATACTAAGGTCTAGAAAACCCGAAATTGTAGATTATGCCAAGTGGATCTTTCAATAGGAACTTTGAAACATCTGGTAATTATCTGTCCAGCCATAAACGAGCTGAGAGTGAAACGCATGACTGAGGTGATAACTAAATATGGCCTTAGGCCAGTGGAAGAATGGTGGAGATTCTTGTTGGGCGGAGAAGAGGTACCGATTACGCTGGCACTGGTCAAACTCCTTGCTTTGATTTTTAGGAGGATTGCAGTCACAATCACGCACTCATTGGATTTATCTGACTGAAACGTCGCTGTGGACAGGTGACATACTGGACTTGTTTTTTTTACCTTAGAGTGTTTTTATTTGAGTAACTGAATAGCTAAAGGTTGTCTATTATGTGTAACCATATAAAGTCAATAAATAAAAATAAAATAAAATAAATAAATTAAATTGCTCCCAGTTTTATGAGAGTCAGGATTCTATTATAGGCACAAAGGCAATAACCATGTAGAACATTTTCTTTATTTTAAACATAGATGTAAACGGTCCACTAGCAAGAACAAACAATATTGTTCAGGCACTACAACTTGCATACACTTGCAGCTCAGTATATGGAGCATTACTGAGTCCATGTACTGAGCTGCTAGTGTTGATTAAATATAATGTATTCCGATGCATTGCATCTTTCTGTGCTTCGGGTGACAATAGGTCCGATTCATGGAATGATTTGCATGGAAAAATGGAATCGCATGCGCTGTACTTTTCCTCGACTTGCATGGAGTTTGCGCTAGCTCGGCAAGTCTCTGTCATTCACTTGCGCGTAGGATTCGCAGCACGGAGGTGGAGTTGCATGTTGGATTTCAGGGTACGTGTACTCAACCGGGGTTTCGATCTAACTTAGGGGTCCGTGTGCGCAGTTTAGCGGGGTGCAAGTCAGGCGGCGGTAAATCATCACTAGTCTGTCAGCAGCCTGCCGGTTTTACCTGCACTGCTACCGCCGGACTCGCAGAGGGGGCTTGCAATAGCGACTGCCCACGGACGATGAGCATCTTTGGACACTGGTGTTCGGGGGGGAGGTGGGAGGGTGGAGGGGGTGTGTTGGGCTCACTTGGGTGGCGGGTCGATAGGGTGTACAACATGATATCACATATGCCATAAAAAGTGCATGATCAACCAATGAGATGTGTGGACATTGATCTTTGTGTACTAGGCCATCATAGGCGTACAGTCCATATTGTGCATGTCCCAGACACACACAGTGCCACGAGTCCCGTGTCCATGTATCAGCCACCAGGCGTGAGTGCTAGAAGCATACATCAATGAGATGCTGACGAATGTCACGGGCCTCCGGTGCCTCGCAGACTCCTTGAGGTGCTGCCACATCCCCACCCTCATCATGACCATCTTCAGGTGCTTGCAGTTCTGCGTCAGGGGGCATGGGCACATTTCTACGTACGCACATGTTGTGGAGCATGACACATGCCATGACCATCTTTGCAACCTTCTCATGGCGGTACAGGAGTGCCCCGCCAGACCTGCTGAGGCAGCGGAAACGACCCTTCAGTAGGCCGAATGCCTGTTCAATGACTACACGGGTACGTGAGTGGGCATGGTTGTAGTCCTCCTCATGCTGGTCCCGTGGGTTCCGGACTGGTGTGAGGAGCCATCTCTTCAGTGGATATCCAGCATCACCTGTATGTGGACGAGAAACGTATGATGTGGAATGCCATTGCTACGTACGCACACCCCCCCCGCCCCCTTCCTGCCAGGTCATTGCCGAATCACATACCCCACATCATCATGCATGTAATGAGACTCACCGAGTAGCCAGGATCTGTTCCCTGCGTGTCGCTCCATGTAGCGTGGTATTGTTGAGTTCCTCAAGACCATAGAATCATGGGTTGATCCAGGGAATCTGGCACAACAATGTGTAATGATCCTGTTGGAGTCACAGACCATTTGTACATTCAGGGAATGAAATTGTTTTCGGTTGAGGTACTGGGCCTCCATGGCATGTGGGACGACCAATTCCACATGGGTGCAGTCGATGGCACCAATGCAACCCGGTGTGCCGCCAAGTGCATGGAATCCCACTTTTGTGTTGGTAATTTCCTGCTCCGAGCGTGGTAGAGAGATGTAGTCGTCTGCGTGCTGCAGGAGGGCATCGAGCACTTGCAATAGTGTCCGTGAGAACAGTGGCTGAGAAATGCCATGCAACTGTCCGACTGTGTGCTGGTAGGTGCCTGTGGCCAGGAAGTGGAGTACAGACACCACCTTCAGTAGGGGTGGGATGGCGGTTGGGCTATCTATCATGCTGACAAGGTCAGCCTGTGTCATGTCCACAATGGCGGCTATGGTGTCCCGGTCCAGACGGTAGAGGGTGTGGATCTGCTCATCAGTGAGGTTGAACGGATGTGCTCGGAGGCGTGGGATTGCGGGCTGCCTGCGTGGTGGTAGTGGCTGTGCTGGCGGCCCTTGCTGGCCCTGCCTTGGCCTCCTCCTCCTCCTGCGTCTCCTCCGTGCGGCCGGTTGTAGTTGGTGTTCGTCTTCTTCTTGGAGTTGGATTACTTGCAGTGCTATCAGGTCCTCGAGGGCCAACATCGCGAGTCCTGCCTGTAGCATTTCGGTGTGGTTGTGGGAGGAGACTGGCTGTGCAATTTATGTGTTTCCAGGCTGAATGGCCTCCACCTGTGGTGATTCATTCCACCTGTGCAAACTGCTCTCCCCTTTGGCCGAGCACGTCCCGCGCACAACGCTGCAATTCGTGGAATGGCATCTTGCTATTGCAATCTTGTATTTGTACCCGATGGCCGTGTAACATTGGTTGATATGTTCATTCTGTTGTGGTCCCATTGTTTCACATACTATCTGTGCAGTCGCGAACAGAGTTGTGAAGGGTCAGTGGAACGTAGTACTCGAGTAACGGTGGGCCCTCATTCATCACTGTACCGAGTTGCAACGACGGGCGGGGCGTCCCATTCGTGGGTGAAGGCAGTTGCCACTTTCACACACAGCCGCACTCGATGGATTAATTAGTGTTTTCAAACGGCCACAGATGCCTCTTCGACGTGATGTTGCAAATGAGGAATTCGAAGGGCGGCGCTTTCGGTCTTCAGCTAGCGGCGAGGAGATGCCCACAGGTCTGACTGCAAATATAACGTTCTATTGTTCAATGTCCTTGGGACAGGGGCCATGGCGAGAATGCTATGATTGATATGAATAGTATGGGATGCGCAATTGCGTAGTGGACGATAAGGCAGGACGTTCCCAAATACATGTTACTTCACTAGACTGGAATTACGTGCTGGGGCACTGTGGATTTTGCAGGCTGCATAACGCACAGACTCAATGGATATTTCTAATGTTATGTGAGTAAATATTCAGGCGTTTTCATTACGGGATGAGGGAATGATGAATGGATGCATGGGCAGGTGATTTGATACAGTGTTTGCCATGTACAGGGCTTCTTGGGATCTGTCCGCCCCCCCTGCGCTATGTGATGCAGGGCTGCCATAGTGGGACCATCGTCTATCTGGCCTTGTTGAGCCCTCCCTGTCTCGACGCGCCTTCAGACACTTGTGTCCATGCACGTTACCAATCCCATCTGAAGGATTCTGTTTTCACAGGCGCATGCACAGGTACACTCGTTTGTGATGGTGTTTTCACCTCGATATAGATAGTTATGATTCGCAAGTGGTTTTGGGGTGGTGATGATCCTTTGGAGTGGGCTTGCATGCATATGGCTGTGGATCTAGTGTGATCATTGAAGTGAGTTGTTCGAATGTAGTTCTGATGGCCATTCTATTCTGTTTCTTTTCTTTTGGTTGACAGGTATCTCCTCCCCTTTTGCCACTGCCATCTGTATGCCACTCCTGCAGATGGATTTTACTCCCGACACCTGCTGCTTCGTGTTAATCAGTGGAGCAGCATTACGATCTTATGGGACGATCGCCAATGGGCCACATGCCCTTACGCAGTACTGGTGGCTCGGAGCAACATTTCGGCCTTTCAGCTGGACTAGTGCCTCCCCATTGGGACGGCCCTGCGGTTCTGTGCGCTTCCATGTTGCCTTTTCGTACGTGTATGTGGCTCTGTGTACCATGAGGGAACAGGGCGTCACACGAGTAGTGGCTGGTCATTTCTTGCGGATGCAGCCCACAATGGTGAAATGTGTTTTGGAGTTCATGGCCTGATGGCTGTATGGGCTTGGTGATATTGATGTGCATTAAAATTCTATTCTGATATGGGCCATGTAGCGTTCTTCTTTGCAAGTGATGTGGCATATTCCTATTTGGGGAGCGATGTATTGTGAGGGGATCTGCATTGGGTTCCAGCTTCGGAGTTTTGTTGCGTGGTCCTGTACTGGGCGCGTTTGCCTACGAAGCCCGTGAGGTCAGGGATGGGGGCTGCCAATATGACAGTTTGAATGTTGTCATGCTCAGGGGCGGGGGATTGGGTTTTGTGTGACAGATGCCGGTCAGCCAGGTGGACTGGTGGAATGTTGTGATTTTCTGAATATTGCTGGTCACAGGTGCCTGTGTTTGCGTGCGTTTCTTGGTGGGGGACTGTGGTCATGTCCATTGGGATGGCTTCTGTATTCGTGCCATCTGTGCCCTGCAGCTCCCATTGGCCCCTCTTGAGGTTCATTTGTTCGTTGGCATGCATGGGTGACTTGTGCATTTCACTGGTTGCATTGTGGCTTCGTTGCACCTACGGGGAGTTGTACTTTGTGGGCAGGGAGCGGTGTACGGGCAGTCAGTGGGGCCGTTTACGGTTGATTCGCGATGCCGTACTTCTCACCATGGCGGAATGGTGCATTCCGCCATGCTTGATGGCGTTAGGTACATGTCCGCTGGGGTCGGAATTGGCGTACCGTTGCGCCATGGTGGTGTTTACGGTTTGGCATGGCACGCGCGCGCGTGCTTGGTGCAGTTAGCGTTGGCGTTCACTACGGTGTCGCTAATGGCATCGTACTTTGCGGTGACGGGTCATAGTCGCACCGAGCGCTATTCGATGGCGTTATTGCATTTCCGCCATCGTTTTCCGAATTCCGCCAGGGTCGTAATGAGGGCCAGTGTGTTTTGGTGCATAAGCGTTTTCACCGCTTCTGCCACTGCATTGGCTTAGCTTTGATTTTTAGTAGAATACCTGGGGTGATGTAAGATAGCACCCCGTTGGTATACTGGCTGTAATCACATTCAGGTCAATACTAAGTTACATGTTTTAGGAATCAACATCACTAACACAGGCGTGCCTTAAAACATACTTGCATTTAACGGTAGAACCGGGAGCCAAGAGGCGATGGCTCGTGCCGTGCACCACAAAAACAAAACATAACAAAACATGTCATTTCCACTGGAATGTCTTCTTTCGTCGGCATAAGCTTAATATTGTAAGAAAAGTGATTAAGTACAATGTTCGACCTGTAGAGGGCACACTTGTTCTACATTTCAGCTAGTCTAGCTTTGCAGGTGAACTTCAATTGACATTCACAAACTTTTCGTTTTCAAAGCCTTCGGCAAAAAGGAAGTTTGCGATTTCTCGGTGCAGCTTTTGTTGGAAGATTGTCGGAATGGTACAAAACATCCATCTAAATAATTGTGGAGGTCTGTCAGAAAGCAAATGGTATATCTTTGTAAAGTACCAAGATTACGCGTGTTTTTATTATTGTTCTCTCTTAGCATGGCCAGTGCCATAGTTTGAACATCTAAGAGCAGATTTTCCACATGGCGTGGAGTAAAATCAACGCGCAAAAAGAATGTGTAAACATTGCATGCGTTGATTTTACGCCATGACATATTTTCATTCGTTTGCATGGTGGAGACGAGGAAAATCGTAAGTTACTATTCTGCCTCGGCCTTCCAATCCGCATTGCAAATACTGCAGCATTTGCGGCAGAATGCATTTTCATTCTAGCGCAAATGCTGCGGATTGCTATGGAATCTGCCTGCTTTACTTACACCAGTAAAAAGCAGGCGGATTCTATAGGAATCCGTTGTAAACGCTGCCTCCCATGCGCACCTGGCAGGAAGCGTTTACTCATTTTGCATGGCATGGCAGAGTGCAAAAGGGTGGCATACAAGCATGCACGCCACCATTTCACATTCTCCTTTTGCACTCTGCCGTGCAAATGAGGAAAATGACAACGCAGCACCTGTTTACTCAAAAGTGTAAACAGAACAGGTTCTGGCCACGTAATTATAGGGGCAACTACAAAATGAGCCCCATAAAGTGTTGCAAGTATACCAAGACCTGTAAAGTTTGATGCAACATTAATACGCATAATGAATAAACAAAATAAATAAATAACAAATGCACATTATTTTACATGACACTATAATATAGTCAAAGGGCCTCATTACATGTTTGTGGGTGTGGTTGTACAAACTGCAGTAATTCCATTACTCTACATTTTTTGGGGGGTAACAGAATTACCGGCAGTTTTACTGAAATGGCAAATTACATGGCTGACCTTGGAGTGGCAGATTTACTCCCGACAAGATGCTGGAGGCAAATCCTCCAATGCAATACCAAAAAGTTAGAACTTTACTGCGGGCGAGAATACCGCCAGAGGTAAATCTGCCAAATCCCCAATGGAGTCCTATGAACCCCAGAAATGGGGATTAATTGCACAACTCATAATCCAGCGGTAATTCTGCGCGACAGAGTGGCATTATTGTATCTGAGTTTGGTAGTATTTCCACAGAATTACCACGGGAATCCCACACAAACTCAGAATGAGGCTCGGGTTCAGCAAAGCAAGCATGTCAAAGGTATGCTGCTCTCAGAACTCATTGATGAGAAAAATAACACATTCATTGGGCCTCATCACGACCGGGCAGTATCCCGGCGGTAAACCGCCCAATGCAAATAGCATTACCGCAACTCGGTCAGGCGCTATTGGCGCTGGATCACAAGTTGCGGGGCGGGGGGGCGGAAAGTCCACAATCCCACTGGGTACATTCTGGGCACTATTACCCAGGTGCTATTAGTGCAGCAGTAATAGCGCCGAAAATGTGTGGAAAGTGGCAAGATTTACCTCCAGTTTAAAGCTGGAGGTAAATCTCCAACTTTCCGTCCTAACTCAGGATTGGGTGGAGAGGTAATGCGGCGGTAATAGTGTTACTGCTGCATTTTTACCATTCCGCCCAACCCGTGATGAGGCCCATTGTCACTTATAACAGGTGTTCAGCGTTCCTACCCATTTTCACAAATGTTCCCTGTTTGCTGGAGGTGTTTGTTATTGCTGGAATGTGCCTTTGCGTACAACTTTGCATGTGAGGCGTATCACATATCTCATTTGAGTGTAACTGAGCATTTGGGCTAACCTGCACTAATCACAGCCATCTAATAAGGTAGAAATGTTGCTTTAATGTAACTGGTCAAAGTTCACTAACAGCGCTCACCTGGTTTAAAACATTCTGATGAGCAAACATGTTTCAAGTTCTCCCTGAGCCGCACTCCTCAAAAGCCCTCAGTAATGTCTTTACTTCATCCAAGTTTCTCTGTGAAAACTTGGGTCAGTATTTCTCTGATGAAATCGCCCAGATTCACAGTGAGCCGGCTTTAGCTGTTTTAGCTAATAACAGGTTTGCTATTCCAGGAATTTTGATAGTTGACTCAAATCCCAACTAAATGCTCTTCTCTTCTCTGGACCATTATTGAATCTTCTCTGTTGGAGATCATGACTGCCCGCCGTCCAACTGGTTCTACACAGGAGCCAGGATTATCAAGAAAGTATTAATAGCTATTTTGAATCAGACCTGGTCCAGATCACCTGAACATGGCTGTGGTCACGCCTTTACTTAAAAAGCCATCTTTGGATCCTGCTGCTGTTCAATATTTAAGTGAGGCCTTTGGCTGACCTAATACGGGCATTTGAGGCAATGCTATTTAGCTGATCTTTTACCTAGGATACTGTTGGGATGCACGCTCAGATCCCAGCATCTGACAAACTATATAGACTGTGGGAAATATACCACTATACGGGAAACGCACATGCACGCTACTGTGGGTGTAGGTGAATAGTGCAACGTGTGTTCACTGTAGGAACTCACATAGAATTAAGGTGAAAAATGATTTATAGAGTGTTAGGTAGATACACTGCATGTGCACATCACATATGACACAAATCCCTGTTCAATGACGAGAAACATAGAAGTGACATTGTATATGAAAGTAGGCCTGAGTCCTCGCAGGCTGTGTTGAAAACACAGAACAAGGTCCCCTGTGTGAATATCCCACCCCCACCCCAGGCGAGGTGAGGAACACAGCCACACACACATACAAAGGTATCTTGTTAGAGCTTTGTGAAATTAGAAAAGAATGTGAACAGCCTAAAACGAGTAGGGCTGCAGCTGGTTGTGAAGGACAAACCCATGGGAGCCAGGGCAGAGATCTTGAGCAGCCAAAACACCAGTTGAGATTCAGGACACCAGCACCCCCCAGGATAATGGCCATCCCATTTGAACTCCCAGATGTCTGAGAGGAGACCACCTAAATCATTCACAAACTGATTACTGGGACCTGCAGGAAACCCAAGCCTCCCCTCCTCCCCGGAGGAGCAGCTGATAAGGGGGCAGCAGGGGATATCGTGGCCTGTGATTTGTACCAGGGAGAGCAAAGGGCGATGCCAACTCTTACAAGATTATGACAGGGAGGCATGGTGGGGGCGCCTGTGTGTCTGGGTTGAGGAGCAGGTTGCTTTATTTGTAAGGACCAGACTGACCTCGAAGTTATCCACTCAGCTCATGTTTGTGGCCAGGTGCACATCACGCGATTAGGCCTCAGGGCAGGGCTTTGATTCATGTCATTTAACCAATCTAACAGAAACCCAAGGTGAAAGGATTGTCCACCAAGTTTGAAGAAGTTGGAGTCAGAGAGGACGTGGCCAATGAACTGGGGGTCCACATGTAATCAGTAGTATGTATATAGTTGGCAGTCAATGAGGGTGGGGGATGAACACTGTATATCGTGTGCATCCCTGATGACGATTTTTGCAGCTATAATGTTCTGTTTGCTTTGAAGAAGGAATAGAGTCCTGCGGCAGTGGCTTTATAATACCCTGTCGCCATTTCCTTTTTGTATAAAAATAAAGCTCTTGTTCTTCTCACAAAAGGGTGTACCGAGCCTTCTTTCTTAAATAGTTTCATTTACTATCTGGTTGTAGGCTGTCTACCCTAAAATACTCTAAGAGGATAGAAGTAGATCATTTTAAAGGTTGCCTGGAACAAGTAGGCCATTGGATGTACAAATTCCGTCCCCTGCCCATGAGCTAACTTTTTGCACAATTGCACAATGATACCACAGATTCATAATTTCTCAATCTGGTCTGCCAGCACTTGAATGTCAGGGACCTCTGGATTTGGTTTGATCCTCTGCTATCTCTCGAGCATCACATTGGTATGGGTTCCAGTATCTGCTTCTTTCACTTGTAGACTAAATAATTTTTGTTAAATAGTTTTGTGTCTCTTGTCATCTCTAATGCAGCTTTATTGGGATTGCTTAGGTGGCATCACAAAGGCTGTAAATTATCCAGAACGCCACAGCCAGATTGATTTTACGTGTTGGCCTTATATTTCTCCAGTCTTATGGATGTTACACTGTCATCCAGTTTAAAGCACTATGGGACTCATTATGAGTTTGGCGGTGAGTGGTAAAATTGGCGGTAACTGCGTTATTGACAACTTTAACACTATGCCAAATTACAAGTTTGGGCCTGGAATGGAGGATTTGCCTCCAGGAAAATCCTGGAGATAAATCCTCCAACTCACCGCCATAAAATCAACAAAATCAGTGGAATTACCGCAGTGGAAATTCTGCCGTGCTAATTCCACCAAAAAAGCCCTATTGAGTCCAAGGGACTCAAATTAAATGGGGAATTATATTGCTACCATCACCACTTGTAATCCGGCAGAGATTCCGCTGGACCAAGTAGCGGTAACAGTAATTCGGTTGGGCGGTATTCCAGTGGATTTACCGCTGCAATACCGCCTAGCTCATAATGACGTCCAGTGTTTGGTGCGTATTGTAATCAGGCCCCTTTATTCTTAAGTAACCGCTTTGTGAACTGCAAAGCTGTCATGATCACTGTTTGCAAGGAGCCAGGACCAGCCCAACGTCCTTGGAAGCAGGCCCCTAACCCTAATCCTAGGCACCAGCCGGTCCCTACTGGGACCTTTTGGACCCTGTCCTGGCGCCGGTGGCACCAGGCTCATCAAAACCATCGGTCCCGGCACTGGAAGCGCCGGGCTCATAATTGGTGTGAAGGTGCTTGGGTGGACTTACCTGCGGCAGACCATGCTGCTTACTTACCAGCCACTTAGAAGCCCTCTGTGAACAGGAACTACTTTTTTAACTGGGTGGGGCAGCTCCACTCCCTGGATACAGCACTGGAACTCTTCTGGAAACTGGAACTCTTTTCTTACCTAGGCGGGGCCCTGGAAGAAGACGCCTCATCACTCCAAGGCTATTTAAACCACACCCGATAGATGAAACGTGCTTCGCGTTATTCTGCATCTGCAGCAGAACGCTCACCGAGTCTGTTCCAGCCTTTCCTCTTTCGATCCTGAACCTGCAAGAATTATACTTACCATTCCTGTATCCAGTCAACATCAGCACCTGCAAAAGACAAGAAACAACAGGTTAGCAAGACGAACTTTACACACAGTGCTTTCTCACCTGATCCACCAGCAGCGGCCGTGTCTTCACGCTGCACCTTCGCCTGCAAAGACAAAAGCATTGTTATACTTACCGGCACGCTGTGAATTCCGGATTTCTTCATTCTGCACCGCCGCCTGTGAAGACAAAGTTTAGTTAAAACTTACTAGCATTCCGCTGACTCCGGCGCTGCAAACCAACATCTGAAAGACAAAAGAAAAAGACATTAAGCAGGTATTTACTCACGCCCATCGCGCTCGTCGCAATAAAACGCCTGCGAATACTCCGGCGTCTCTTTAACACGAACTAAGCTGCAAGGAAAGAGACAGTTAGAGCGCTTGCCATACTTACGAATTTCCAGGCGCTTCACTCCATCTTCCATCCCAAGAGTCCTGCAATATATAAGGGAAAAGCATTATACAGAGTCTTCTATATTAACGTGCCACGCATTTAAAGACTATAAAGACAAAAGGTGTCCAGAAACTCACCGCTCGTGCAGATAACGATGGTGACCATCCTCTGAATTCAAGAGGCCAATGTTTCACCAGTGAAGGAACTGGCAACGGCACCCTGCACCAGACGCAGATGGAGAGCCCAGCATTCACCTATCTAAGGTGAGCACGTTGACCTGGGGGGGCTCTACAGAAAAGCTGGGAAGAGAGAGCGAGAGAGAGGGGGACATTCAACAACCCAGGCCATTAACCCCCATATTCTTTCACCTGCAGAAACCTCACTCTTCGAGTTCGACACACAGTGCGAAGAGGTTCGATCCCAGAAGCCAATCGAGTCCTGCACATCACTTTTCGAGTCACAGACACCCTCCTGCCAAGACCCGCGCCTCCGTGGGAATCAGGTGAGCGTTACAGAACGCAAAGCCCACCACAAAACTCCTACCCAGGCGCAATGGAAACCTCAGACACTGATCAACTAGCCCAGTTGCTCGGAGAATTTAGAGCAGAAGTACATGCAGCTCGTCAGGAAACCAACTCTCTAAGAAGAGAACTGATAATTTCCAAGGAGCGAACTGAGGACCTCGCTAGGCAGTTGCTACAAACGCAGGCAGGACAGACACCTTTGCCCGCTCCAGGAGGAAGTTATCCTTCTGCATCATCTTTAAATCCTGTGCAAATCAATCTGCCCTTGTAATGTGCCCTTGGCTCCGCCCGAACGCTTTTCTGGTGATCCAAAGAAATTCGCGGTGTTCATCAACCAGTGCCGCTTACACTTCTTATGTCAACCAGCTGCTTTCCCAACAGACCAGACCAAGGTGGCTTTCGTGCTTTCTTATCTCAGTGGCAGCGCCGCAGATTGGTCGATCCCTTTAGTCACCCAGGATGATCCGGTTTTACATGATTTCCAGGCCTTCCAGTCCAGCATGGAGAAACTGTTCGCAAGACATGCACAAGGGCAGGCCTTGGACAATGAACTTCTTTCATTACGACAGGGTAATCAAGACCTCTTGACTTATATAGCCTCATTCAACAGACTTATAGTGGAAACTCAATGCCCCGAGGATAAGAGAATAACGCTTTTCTACAGAGGCCTGCGTGGAGAGCTCAAGGATGTGTTAGCTCAAGTTGTGAATCCTCCACAAGAATGCTCAGACTATATTGACTTAGTTGTCCAATTGGACCACAGACTACAGAACAGGAAAGCAGATCGTTCCAAATTTGATACCCGAGTGTTTTCTAAACCACAAACCTCTACTTGGGGAGTTGACACGGTGGAACCCATGCAAATAGGGGGCATGAAAGGACCTTTAACCCAGAAAGAGCGGGAAAGAAGAAGGCAGCTGCAATTATGCCTCTATTGCGGAAACTCAGGACACTTTCTTCGGGACTGTCCAGTGAAACCAGCTAAGAAGGCTGTAGGAGCCGCGGATACCTGTACCACAAATTCTGAGCAGGGAAACGACCTAGCCCGACAAGAGTAGAGGTCCTCTTGCCGAGCGTTAAGATTTGTCCCGTGACCTCGCATTTCGTGGTACCCATGGTCCTCATTAGTCCTGAACGTCCGGATCGTTTGCATGCAATTGAAGCTTACATCGACAGTGGAGCAATCGGTAATTATGTGGACCGTGAAATGGTATCAAGGATGAATCTACCCCTTGTCCCTAAGGCTGTAAAAGACGTCATTACTACTGTGGATGGCACGGAGATAGCCTCCGGACCAGTAACGCATGCCACCCAAGAAGTGACGCTAGTGAGTCAAGATGATCACCGGGAGAGAATCGTGTTTGATGTGATCAAGGCTCCTCAGTTCCAGATCATTCTGGGAATCCCTTGGTTAGAGAAGCACAATCCTCAGATCGATTGGCGAGCAAAGATGGTTCAGTTTCCAGAATGTTTTACCACTTGTTATCCTAGGCCTGATGTTTCACTGGCGGCAATCTCTTCGGAGGAGGTTCCCAAATTACCTCCCGAATACCAGGAATTCCAAGACGTCTTCCGGAAGGATCAAGCTAACACCCTGCCTCCTCATAGGTCTTACGACTGTCAAATAGATTTGATACCCGGAACAACTCCTCCTTGCAGCAGGATTTATGCCCTCACCGAGCCTGAGAATCTTCACCTCAGACAATATTTGGACCAATACCTAGCTAACGGGTTTATCCGTCCTTTAAAATCTCCAGCTTCATCGGCTTTGTTCTTCGTTCCGAAAAAGGAAGGAGACCTTAGGACTTGCATAGATTATCGTGCCCTGAATCAAATCACCGTTCAAAACAGATACCCGTTACCTTTGATCCCTGAACTCCTGGACCAAGTCAAAGACGCATGTATATATACAAAATTGGATCTCACAGGAGCCTACCACTTGGTACGGATAAAAGAGGGCGATGAATGGAAAACGGCCTTCCGCACCAAGTACGGGCTATTCGAATATCAAGTGATTCCCTTTGGACTTTGTAACGCCCCTGCCGCTTTCCAATATTTTATGAACGATGTCCTTAGAGAACTCATAGACGTGTGTGTTGTTGTCTACATTGATGACATCCTTATCTATTCATCATCCAAAGAGGAACACCAGAGACACGTTAAAAAGGTTCTCGAGAGATTGCGTCAACATAATCTTTTTGCTAAGCTTGAAAAATGCGTTTTCAACGTAACTGAAGTCGAGTTCCTGGGATTCATATTGTCACCTAACGGAGTCCATATGGATTCAAAGAAAGTCGATGCAATCATCAAGTGGCCATCACCAACCTCTGTAAAAGGAGTTCAAAGCATGTTAGGTTTCACTAACTTTTACCGCAGATTTATTCCTGAATTTTCACGGATAGTCCAGCCCATCACCGCTCTGTTAAAAAAGAACAAACGTTTTGAGTGGTCTTCTGAAGCAGAACAAGCTTTTCAGGACTTAAAAGCTAAATTCATTTGTGCACCTGTTCTAAAACATCCTCGCCCAGAACTCCCCTACATCATGGAAACGGATGCTTCTAGTCTTGCTATGGGGGCAGTTTTATCACAAAGAGATCCGGTCACACACCAGTTACACCCTGTAGCCTTTTGGTCCCGCAAGTTTTCGGCTCCCGAGATCAACTATTCAATTACAGACAAGGAACTTTTAGCTATCAGATCGGCCTTTAAAGCATGGCGGCATTATCTTTTAGGAGCCAGACACACAGTCACCGTAAGGACTGATCACCGCAATTTACAATATCTAAAGACGGCCAAAGCTCAGTCTTCCAGACAGCTTCGCTGGGCTCTGTTTCTGGCTGAATTTGACTTTATAATTACTTATCGACCAGGCAGTAAGAACGGAAAAGCAGATGCCCTCTCCTGGATAGGAGTAGATGAACATTTGACCACTCCAGAACCAATACCCATAATCCCAGAACAAAGGATTTTGGGTTTGGTCAGCACTCAATCTTTTGAAGACATCAAGACTATGGTTAAATCACTCCTAACTCCGGCCGATTTGCAGGACTGGCAATTAAAGGGAAAATAATTCTCAGTGGATCAAGACCTACCATATTTCCGAGGACGATTACACTTGCCCTGTGAGAAAATACAAAAACAAGTCATCTCCTGTTATCACGACTCTCTAATGGAGGGTCACCCTGGCATTACCAAAACCATGGAAAAGATTAAAAGACATTTCTGGTGGCCATCATGGAAAAAGGATATTAGAGACTTTGTAATCTCCTGCGGTGTGTGTACCCAGAATAAAAGTCAGAAGCAGAAACCAGCCGGCCTATTACAGCCACTAGACATCCCTCCCTGTCCATGGCATACCTTGTCCATGGATTTTATCACGGATTTACCTCCATGCTCAGGGTATACTACCATCTTAGTAGTCGTGGATCTATTCTCCAAGATGACTCACTTCATTCCCCTGAAGGGTCTACCTTCAGCCTCAGTATTGGCCCGAGAATTCTTGGAAAACATTGTTCGCTTACACGGTTTTCCCTCGGTTTTAGTCTCCGATAGGGGAAGTCAATTCATCTCCCACTTCTGGCGCAGTTGCTGTCGTCTAGCCCAAATTGATGTAAGACTTTCGACCAGTCACCATCCCCAAACTGACGGACAAACCGAAAGGACAAATCAGACACTAGAACAATATCTATGTTGCATGCTCCAACAAACTGAAAACCCCTGGAAGGATATTCTTTGGATCGCTGAATACGCTTACAACAATTCGACTCATTCTGGAACCGGGAAGACTCCTTTTTTCCTATTATACGGAGACCATCCTAGAACTTCCAACCTGGATCCTCCCCAAGAATTTGAAGCACCTGCTGTGGATCACTTGCACTCGGAGATCACCCGTGCTTTTAAGTAAGCCACTGCCCATCTGCAAAGAGCTAAAGCTCAATTAAAAAAAGGAGCAGATCGACACCGTAAAGAGGCCCCTCACTATGCTGTAGGAGATCAGGTCTGGTTAGCCACTAAGCACCTGCCTCTAAAAGGACCCCGCACCTTCATCCCGAGATACCTTGGACCCTATCTCATATCTGCCATAATTAATCCGGTGGCTGTCAAATTGGAATTACCTACGCATATGAAAATACATCCAGTATTCCATGTCTCCTTATTAAAACCAGTACAACCAGAAACCCGATTGACTGAACTTCCAGAACCGGTTTTAGTAGATGGAGAACTTGAATTCGAAGTAAAGAACATCCTAGACTCCAAAATCTCCAAATCTAAGTTATATTATCTGGTTGATTGGAAAGGATACGGCCCCCAGGAGAGGTCTTGGGAACCCTCAGAATATGTCCACGCACCTCGTTTGATCAAGAAATTCCATCTGAATCACCCCAACAAGCCAAAACCCCCGGAGAAGACACGTTTAGGAGGAGCTTTGAGGGGGGGTGCTGTCATGATCACTGTTTCCAAGGAGCCAGGACCAGCCCAACGTCCTTGGAAGCAGGCCCCTAACCCTAATCCTAGGCACCAGCCGGTCCCTACTGGGACCTTTTGGACCCTGTCCTGGCGCCGGTGGCACCAGGCTTATCAAAACCATTGGTGCCGGCACTGGAAGCGCCGGGCTCATAATTGGTGTGAAGGTGCTTGGGTGGACTTACCTGCAGCAGACCATGCTGCTTACTTACCAGCCACTTAGAAGCCCTCTGTGAACAGGAACTACTTTTTTAACTGGGTGGGGCAGCTCCACTCCCTGGATACAGCACTGGAACTCTTCTGGAAACTGGAACTCTTTTCTTACCTAGGCGGGGCCCTGGAAGAAGACGCCTCATCACTCCAAGGCTATTTAAACCACACCCGATAGATGAAACGTGCTTCGCGTTATTCTGCATCTGCAGCAGAACGCTCACCGAGTCTGTTCCAGCCTTTCCTCTTTCGATCCTGAACCTGCAAGAATTATACTTACCATTCCTGTATCCAGTCAACATCAGCACCTGCAAAAGACAAGAAACAACAGGTTAGCAAGACGAACTTTACACACAGTGCTTTCTCACCTGATCCACCAGCAGCGGCCGTGTCTTCACGCTGCACCTTCGCCTGCAAAGACAAAAGCATTGTTATACTTACCGGCACGCTGTGAATTCCGGATTTCTTCATTCTGCACCGCCGCCTGTGAAGACAAAGTTTAGTTAAAACTTACTAGCATTCCGCTGACTCCGGCGCTGCAAACCAACATCTGAAAGACAAAAGAAAAAGACATTAAGCAGGTATTTACTCACGCCCATCGCGCTCGTCGCAATAAAACGCCTGCGAATACTCCGGCGTCTCTTTAACACGAACTAAGCTGCAAGGAAAGAGACAGTTAGAGCGCTTGCCATACTTACGAATTTCCAGGCGCTTCACTCCATCTTCCATCCCAAGAGTCCTGCAATATATAAGGGAAAAGCATTATACAGAGTCTTCTATATTAACGTGCCACGCATTTAAAGACTATAAAGACAAAAGGTGTCCAGAAACTCACCGCTCGTGCAGATAACGATGGTAACCATCCTCTGAATTCAAGAGGCCAATGTTTCACCAGTGAAGGAACTGGCAACGGCACCCTGCACCAGACGCAGATGGAGAGCCCAGCATTCACCTATCTAAGGTGAGCACGTTGACCTGGGGGGGCTCTACAGAAAAGCTGGGAAGAGAGAGAGAGAGAGAGGGGGACATTCAACAACCCAGGCCATTAACCCCCATATTCTTTCACCTGCAGAAACCTCACTCTTCGAGTTCGACACACAGTGCGAAGAGGTTCGACCCCAGAAGCCAATCGAGTCCTGCACATCACTTTTCGAGTCACAGACACCCTCCTGCCAAGACCCGCGCCTCCGTGGGAATCAGGTGAGCGTTACAGAACGCGAAGCCCACCACAAAACTCCTACCCAGGCGCAATGGAAACCTCAGACACTGATCAACTAGCCCAGTTGCTCGGAGAATTAAGAGCAGAAGTACATGCAGCTCGTCAGGAAACCAACTCTCTAAGAAGAGAACTGATAATTTCCAAGGAGCGAACTGAGGACCTCGCTAGGCAGTTGCTACAAACGCAGGCAGGACAGACACCTTTGCCCGCTCCAGGAGGAAGTTATCCTTCTGCATCATCTTTAAATCCTGTGCAAATCAATCTGCCCTTGTAATGTGCCCTTGGCTCCGCCCGAACGCTTTTCTGGTGATCCAAAGAAATTTGCGGTGTTCATCAACCAGTGCCGCTTACACTTCTTATGTCGACCAGCTGCTTTCCCAACAGACCAGACCAAGGTGGCTTTCGTGCTTTCTTATCTCAGTGGCAGCGCCGCAGATTGGTCGATCCCTTTAGTCACCCAGGATGATCCGGTTTTACATGATTTCCAGGCCTTCCAGTCCAGCATGGAGAAACTGTTCGCAAGACATGCACAAGGGCAGGCCTTGGACAATGAACTTCTTTCATTACGACAGGGTAATCAAGACCTCTTGACTTATATAGCCTCATTCAACAGACTTATAGTGGAAACTCAATGCCCCGAGGATAAGAGAATAACGCTTTTCTACAGAGGCCTGCGTGGAGAGCTCAAGGATGTGTTAGCTCAAGTTGTGAATCCTCCACAAGAATGCTCAGACTATATTGACTTAGTTGTCCAATTGGACCACAGACTACAGAACAGGAAGGCAGATCGTTCCAAATTTGATACCCGAGTGTTTTCTAAACCACAAACCTCTACTAGGGGAGTTGACACGGTGGAACCCATGCAAATAGGGGGCATGAAAGGACCTTTAACCCAGAAAGAGCGGGAAAGAAGAAGGCAGCTGCAATTATGCCTCTATTGCGGAAACTCAGGACACTTTCTTCGGGACTGTCCAGTGAAACCAGCTAAGAAGGCTGTAGGAGCCGCGGATACCTGTACCACAAATTCTGAGCAGGGAATTGACCTAGCCCGACAAGAGTAGAGGTCCTCTTGCCGAGCGTTAAGATTTGTCCCGTGACCTCGCATTTCGTGGTACCCATGGTCCTCATTAGTCCTGAACGTCCTGATCGTTTGCATGCAATTGAAGCTTACATCGACAGTGGAGCAATCGGTAATTATGTGGACCGTGAAATGGTATCAAGGATGAATCTACCCCTTGTCCCTAAGGCTGTAAAAGACGTCATTACTACTGTGGATGGCACGGAGATAGCCTCCGGACCAGTAACGCATGCCACCCAAGAAGTGACGCTAGTGAGTCAAGATGATCACCGGGAGAGAATCGTGTTTGATGTGATCAAGGCTCCTCAGTTCCAGATCATTCTGGGAATCCCTTGGTTAGAGAAGCACAATCCTCAGATCGATTGGCGAGCAAAGACGGTTCAGTTTCCAGAATGTTTTACCACTTGTTATCCTAGGCCTGATGTTTCACTGGCGGCAATCTCTTCGGAGGAGGTTCCCAAATTACCTCCCGAATACCAGGAATTCCAAGACGTCTTCCGGAAGGATCAAGCTAACACCCTGCCTCCTCATAGGTCTTACGACTGTCAAATAGATTTGATACCCGGAACAACTCCTCCTTGCAGCAGGATTTATGCCCTCACCGAGCCTGAGAATCTTCACCTCAGACAATATTTGGACCAATACCTAGCTAACGGGTTTATCCGTCCTTTAAAATCTCCAGCTTCATCGGCTTTGTTCTTCGTTCCGAAAAAGGAAGGAGACCTTAGGACTTGCATAGATTATCGTGCCCTGAATCAAATCACCGTTCAAAACAGATACCCGTTACCTTTGATCCCTGAACTCCTGGACCAAGTCAAAGACGCATGTATATATACAAAATTGGATCTCACAGGAGCCTACCACTTGGTACGGATAAAAGAGGGCGATGAATGGAAAACGGCCTTCCGCACCAAGTACGGGCTATTCGAATATCAAGTGATGCCCTTTGGACTTTGTAACGCCCCTGCCGCTTTCCAATATTTTATGAACGATGTCCTTAGAGAACTCATAGATGTGTGTGTTGTTGTCTACATTGATGACATCCTTGTCTATTCATCATCCAAAGAGGAACACCAGAGACACGTTAAAAAGGTTCTCGAGAGATTGCGTCAACATAATCTTTTTGCTAAGCTTGAAAAATGCGTTTTCAACGTAACTGAAGTCGAGTTCCTGGGATTCATATTGTCACCTAACGGAGTCCATATGGATTCAAAGAAAGTCGATGCAATCATCAAGTGGCCATCACCAACCTCTGTAAAAGGAGTTCAAAGCATGTTAGGTTTCACTAACTTTTACTGCAGATTTATTCCTGAATTTTCTCGGATAGTCCAGCCCATCACCGCTCTGTTAAAAAAGAACAAACGTTTTGAGTGGTCTTCTGAAGCAGAACAAGCTTTTCAGGACTTAAAAGCTAAATTCATTTGTGCACCTGTTCTAAAACATCCTCGCCCAGAACTCCCCTACATCATGGAAACGGATGCTTCTAGTCTTGCTATGGGGGCAGTTTTATCACAAAGAGATCCGGTCACACACCAGTTACACCCTGTAGCCTTTTGGTCCCGCAAGTTTTCGGCTCCCGAGATCAACTATTCAATTACAGACAAGGAACTTTTAGCTATCAGATCGGCCTTTAAAGCATGGCGGCATTATCTTTTAGGAGCCAGACACACAGTCACCGTAATGACTGATCACCGCAATTTACAATATCTAAAGACGGCCAAAGCTCAGTCTTCCAGACAGCTTCGCTGGGCTCTGTTTCTGGCTGAATTTGACTTTATAATTACTTATCGACCAGGCAGTAAGAACGGAAAAGCAGATGCCCTCTCCTGGATGGGAGTAGATGAACATTTGACCACTCCAGAACCAATACCCATAATCCCAGAACAAAGGATTTTGGGTTTGGTCAGCACTCAATCTTTTGAAGACATCAAGACTATGGTTAAATCACTCCTAACTCCGGCCGATTTGCAGGACTGGCAATTAAAGGGAAAATAATTCTCAGTGGATCAAGACCTACCATATTTCCGAGGACGATTACACTTGCCCTGTGAGAAAATACAAAAACAAGTAATCTCCTGTTATCACGACTCTCTAATGGAGGGTCACCCTGGCATTACCAAAACCATGGAAAAGATTAAAAGACATTTCTGGTGGCCATCATGGAAAAAGGATATTAGAGACTTTGTAATCTCCTGCCGTGTGTGTACCCAGAATAAAAGTCAGAAGCAGAAACCAGCCGGCCTATTACAGCCACTAGACATCCCTCCCTGTCCATGGCATACCTTGTCCATGGATTTTATCACGGATTTACCTCCATGCTCAGGGTATACTACCATCTTAGTAGTCGTGGATCTATTCTCCAAGATGACTCACTTCATTCCCCTGAAGGGTCTACCTTCAGCCTCAGTATTGGCCCGAGAATTCTTGGAAAACATTGTTCGCTTACACGGTTTTCCCTCGGTTTTAGTCTCCGATAGGGGAAGTCAATTCATCTCCCACTTCTGGCGCAGTTGCTGTCGTCTAGCCCAAATTGATGTAAGACTTTCGACCAGTCACCATCCCCAAACTGACGGACAAACCGAAAGGACAAATCAGACACTAGAACAATATCTATGTTGCATGCTCCAACAAACTGAAAACCCCTGGAAGGATATTCTTTGGATCGCTGAATACGCTTACAACAATTCGACTCATTCTGGAACCGGGAAGACTCCTTTTTTCCTATTATACGGAGACCATCCTAGAACTTCCAACCTGGATCCTCCCCAAGAATTTGAAGCACCTGCTGTGGATCACTTGCACTCGGAGATCACCCGTGCTTTTAAGGAAGCCACTGCCCATCTGCAAAGAGCTAAAGCTCAATTCAAAAAAGGAGCAGATCGACACCGTAAAGAGGCCCCTCACTATGCTGTAGGAGATCAGGTCTGGTTATCCACTAAGCACCTGCCTCTAAAAGGACCCCGCACCTTCATCCCGAGATACCTTGGACCCTATCTCATATCTGCCATAATTAATCCGGTGGCTGTCAAATTGGAATTACCTACGCATATGAAAATACATCCAGTATTCCATGTCTCCTTATTAAAACCAGTACAACCAGAAACCCGATTGACTGAACTTCCAGAACCGGTTTTAGTAGATGGAGAACTTGAATTCGAAGTAAAGAACATCCTAGACTCCAAAATCTCCAAATCTAAGTTATATTATCTGGTTGATTGGAAAGGATACGGCCCCCAGGAGAGGTCTTGGGAACCCTCAGAATATGTCCACGCACCTCGTTTGATCAAGAAATTCCATCTGAATCACCCCAACAAGCCAAAACCCCCGGAGAAGACACGTTTAGGAGGAGCTTTGAGGGGGGGTGCTGTCATGATCACTGTTTCCAAGGAGCCAGGACCAGCCCAACGTCCTTGGAAGCAGGCCCCTAACCCTAATCCTAGGCACCAGCCGGTCCCTACTGGGACCTTTTGGACCCTGTCCTGGCGCCGGTGGCACCAGGCTTATCAAAACCATTGGTGCCGGCACTGGAAGCGCCGGGCTCATAATTGGTGTGAAGGTGCTTGGGTGGACTTACCTGCGGCAGACCATGCTGCTTACTTACCAGCCACTTAGAAGCCCTCTGTGAACAGGAACTACTTTTTTAACTGGGTGGGGCAGCTCCACTCCCTGGATACAGCACTGGAACTCTTCTGGAAACTGGAACTCTTTTCTTACCTAGGCGGGGCCCTGGAAGAAGACGCCTCATCACTCCAAGGCTATTTAAACCACACCCGATAGATGAAACGTGCTTCGCGTTATTCTGCATCTGCAGCAGAACGCTCACCGAGTCTGTTCCAGCCTTTCCTCTTTCGATCCTGAACCTGCAAGAATTATACTTACCATTCCTGTATCCAGTCAACATCAGCACCTGCAAAAGACAAGAAACAACAGGTTAGCAAGACGAACTTTACACACAGTGCTTTCTCACCTGATCCACCAGCAGCGGCCGTGTCTTCACGCTGCACCTTCGCCTGCAAAGACAAAAGCATTGTTATACTTACCGGCACGCTGTGAATTCCGGATTTCTTCATTCTGCACCGCCGCCTGTGAAGACAAAGTTTAGTTAAAACTTACTAGCATTCCGCTGACTCCGGCGCTGCAAACCAACATCTGAAAGACAAAAGAAAAAGACATTAAGCAGGTATTTACTCACGCCCATCGCGCTCGTCGCAATAAAACGCCTGCGAATACTCCGGCGTCTCTTTAACATGAACTAAGCTGCAAGGAAAGAGACAGTTAGAGCGCTTGCCATACTTACGAATTTCCAGGCGCTTCACTCCATCTTCCATCCCAAGAGTCCTGCAATATATAAGGGAAAAGCATTATACAGAGTCTTCTATATTAATGTGCCACGCATTTAAAGACTATAAAGACAAAAGGTGTCCAGAAACTCACCGCTCGTGCAGATAACGATGGTAACCATCCTCTGAATTCAAGAGGCCAATGTTTCACCAGTGAAGGAACTGGCAACGGCACCCTGCACCAGACGCAGATGGAGAGCCCAGCATTCACCTATCTAAGGTGAGCACGTTGACCTGGGGGGGCTCTACAGAAAAGCTGGGAAGAGAGAGAGAGAGAGAGGGGGACATTCAACAACCCAGGCCATTAACCCCCATATTCTTTCACCTGCAGAAACCTCACTCTTCGAGTTCGACACACAGTGCGAAGAGGTTCGATCCCAGAAGCCAATCGAGTCCTGCACATCACTTTTCGAGTCACAGACACCCTCCTGCCAAGACCCGCGCCTCCGTGGGAATCAGGTGAGCGTTACAGAACGCGAAGCCCACCACAAAACTCCTACCCAGGCGCAATGGAAACCTCAGACACTGATCAACTAGCCCAGTTGCTCAGAGAATTAAGAGCAGAAGTACATGCAGCTCGTCAGGAAACCAACTCTCTAAGAAGAGAACTGATAATTTCCAAGGAGCGAACTGAGGACCTCGCTAGGCAGTTGCTACAAACGCAGGCAGGACAGACACCTTTGCCCGCTCCAGGAGGAAGTTATCCTTCTGCATCATCTTTAAATCCTGTGCAAATCAATCTGCCCTTGTAATGTGCCCTTGGCTCCGCCCGAACGCTTTTCTGGTGATCCAAAGAAATTCGCGGTGTTCATCAACCAGTGCCGCTTACACTTCTTATGTCGACCAGCTGCTTTCCCAACAGACCAGACCAAGGTGGCTTTCGTGCTTTCTTATCTCAGTGGCAGCGCCGCAGATTGGTCGATCCCTTTAGTCACCCAGGATGATCCGGTTTTACATGATTTCCAGGCCTTCCAGTCCAGCATGGAGAAACTGTTCGCAAGACATGCACAAGGGCAGGCCTTGGACAATGAACTTCTTTCATTACGACAGGGTAATCAAGACCTCTTGACTTATATAGCCTCATTCAACAGACTTATAGTGGAAACTCAATGCCCCGAGGATAAGAGAATAACGCTTTTCTACAGAGGCCTGCGTGGAGAGCTCAAGGATGTGTTAGCTCAAGTTGTGAATCCTCCACAAGAATGCTCAGACTATATTGACTTAGTTGTCCAATTGGACCACAGACTACAGAACAGGAAGGCAGATCGTTCCAAATTTGATACCCGAGTGTTTTCTAAACCACAAACCTCTACTTGGGGAGTTGACACGGTGGAACCCATGCAAATAGGGGGCATGAAAGGACCTTTAACCCAGAAAGAGCGGGAAAGAAGAAGGCAGCTGCAATTATGCCTCTATTGCGGAAACTCAGGACACTTTCTTCGGGACTGTCCAGTGAAACCAGCTAAGAAGGCTGTAGGAGCCGCGGATACCTGTACCACAAATTCTGAGCAGGGAAACGACCTAGCCCGACAAGAGTAGAGGTCCTCTTGCCGAGCGTTAAGATTTGTCCCGTGACCTCGCATTTCGTGGTACCCATGGTCCTCATTAGTCCTGAACGTCCTGATCGTTTGCATGCAATTGAAGCTTACATCGACAGTGGAGCAATCGGTAATTATGTGGACCGTGAAATGGTATCAAGGATGAATCTACCCCTTGTCCCTAAGGCTGTAAAAGACGTCATTACTACTGTGGATGGCACGGAGATAGCCTCCGGACCAGTAACGCATGCCACCCAAGAAGTGACGCTAGTGAGTCAAGATGATCACCGGGAGAGAATCGTGTTTGATGTGATCAAGGCTCCTCAGTTCCAGATCATTCTGGGAATCCCTTGGTTAGAGAAGCACAATACTCAGATCGATTGGCGAGCAAAGACGGTTCAGTTTCCAGAATGTTTTACCACTTGTTATCCTAGGCCTGATGTTTCACTGGCGGCAATCTCTTCGGAGGAGGTTCCCAAATTACCTCCCGAATACCAGGAATTCCAAGACGTCTTCCGGAAGGATCAAGCTAACACCCTGCCTCCTCATAGGTCTTACGACTGTCAAATAGATTTGATACCCGGAACAACTCCTCCTTGCAGCAGGATTTATGCCCTCACCGAGCCTGAGAATCTTCACCTCAGACAATATTTGGACCAATACCTAGCTAACGGGTTTATCCGTCCTTTAAAATCTCCAGCTTCATCGGCTTTGTTCTTCGTTCCGAAAAAGGAAGGAGACCTTAGGACTTGCATAGATTATCGTGCCCTGAATCAAATCACCGTTCAAAACAGATACCCGTTACCTTTGATCCCTGAACTCCTGGACCAAGTCAAAGACGCATGTATATATACAAAATTGGATCTCACAGGAGCCTACCACTTGGTACGTATAAAAGAGGGCGATGAATGGAAAACGGCCTTCCGCACCAAGTACGGGCTATTTGAATATCAAGTGATTCCCTTTGGACTTTGTAACGCCCCTGCCGCTTTCCAATATTTTATGAACGATGTCCTTAGAGAACTCATAGACGTGTGTGTTGTTGTCTACATTGATGACATCCTTATCTATTCATCATCCAAAGAGGAACACCAGAGACACGTTAAAAAGGTTCTCGAGAGATTGCGTCAACATAATCTTTTTGCTAAGCTTGAAAAATGCGTTTTCAACGTAACTGAAGTCGAGTTCCTGGGATTCATATTGTCACCTAACGGAGTCCATATGGATTCAAAGAAAGTCGATGCAATCATCAAGTGGCCATCACCAACCTCTGTAAAAGGAGTTCAAAGCATGTTAGGTTTCACTAACTTTTACCGCAGATTTATTCCTGAATTTTCTCGGATAGTCCAGCCCATCACCGCTCTGTTAAAAAAGAACAAACGTTTTGAGTGGTCTTCTGAAGCAGAACAAGCTTTTCAGGACTTAAAAGCTAAATTCATTTGTGCACCTGTTCTAAAACATCCTCGCCCAGAACTCCCCTACATCATGGAAACGGATGCTTCTAGTCTTGCTATGGGGGCAGTTTTATCACAAAGAGATCCGGTCACACACCAGTTACACCCTGTAGCCTTTTGGTCCCGCAAGTTTTCGGCTCCCGAGATCAACTATTCAATTACAGACAAGGAACTTTTAGCTATCAGATCGGCCTTTAAAGCATGGCGGCATTATCTTTTAGGAGCCAGACACACAGTCACCGTAAGGACTGATCACCGCAATTTACAATATCTAAAGACGGCCAAAGCTCAGTCTTCCAGACAGCTTCGCTGGGCTCTGTTTCTGGCTGAATTTGACTTTATAATTACTTATCGACCAGGCAGTAATAACGGAAAAGCAGATGCCCTCTCCTGGATGGGAGTAGATGAACATTTGACCACTCCAGAACCAATACCCATAATCCCAGAACAAAGGATTTTGGGTTTGGTCAGCACTCAATCTTTTGAAGACATCAAGACTATGGTTAAATCACTCCTAACTCCGGCCGATTTGCAGGACTGGCAATTAAAGGGAAAATAATTCTCAGTGGATCAAGAACTACCATATTTCCGAGGACGATTACACTTGCCCTGTGAGAAAATACAAAAACAAGTAATCTCCTGTTATCACGACTCTCTAATGGAGGGTCACCCTGGCATTACCAAAACCATGGAAAAGATTAAAAGACATTTCTGGTGGCCATCATGGAAAAAGGATATTAGAGACTTTGTAATCTCCTGCGGTGTGTGTACCCAGAATAAAAGTCAGAAGCAGAAACCAGCCGGCCTATTACAGCCACTAGACATCCCTCCCTGTCCATGGCATACCTTGTCCATGGATTTTATCACGGATTTACCTCCATGCTCAGGGTATACTACCATTTTAGTAGTCGTGGATCTATTCTCCAAGATGACTCACTTCATTCCCCTGAAGGGTCTACCTTCAGCCTCAGTATTGGCCCGAGAATTCTTGGAAAACATCGTTCGCTTACACGGTTTTCTCTCGGTTTTAGTCTCCGATAGGGGAAGTCAATTCATCTCCCACTTCTGGCGCAGTTGCTGTCGTCTAGCCCAAATTGATGTAAGACTTTCGACCAGTCACCATCCCCAAACTGACGGACAAACCGAAAGGACAAATCAGACACTAGAACAATATCTATGTTGCATGCTACAACAAACTGAAAACCCCTGGAAGGATATTCTTTGGATCGCTGAATACGCTTACAACAATTCGACTCATTCTGGAACCGGGAAGACTCCTTTTTTCCTATTATACGGACACCATCCTAGAACTTCCAACCTGGATCCTCCCCAAGAATTTGAAGCACCTGCTGTGGATCACTTGCACTCGGAGATCACCCGTGCTTTTAAGGAAGCCACTGCCCATCTGCAAAGAGCTAAAGCTCAATTCAAAAAAGGAGCAGATCGACACCGTAAAGAGGCCCCTCACTATGCTGTAGGAGATCAGGTCTGGTTATCCACTAAGCACCTGCCTCTAAAAGGACCCCGCACCTTCATCCCGAGATACCTTGGACCCTATCTCATATCTGCCATAATTAATCCGGTGGCTGTCAAATTGGAATTACCTACGCATATGAAAATACATCCAGTATTCCATGTCTCCTTATTAAAACCAGTACAACCAGAAACCCGATTGACTGAACTTCCAGAACCGGTTTTAGTAGATGGAGAACTTGAATTCGAAGTAAAGAACATCCTAGACTCCAAAATCTCCAAATCTAAGTTATATTATCTGGTTGATTGGAAAGGATACGGCCCCCAGGAGAGGTCTTGGGAACCCTCAGAATATGTCCACGCACCTCGTCTGATCAAGAAATTCCATTTGAATCACCCCAACAAGCCAAAACCCCCGGAGAAGACACGTTTAGGAGGGGCTTTGAGGGGGGGTGCTGTCATGATCACTGTTTCCAAGGAGCCAGGACCAGCCCAACGTCCTTGGAAGCAGGCCCCTAACCCTAATCCTAGGCACCAGCCGGTCCCTACTGGGACCTTTTGGACCCTGTCCTGGCGCCGGTGGCACCAGGCTTATCAAAACCATCGGTGCCGGCACTGGAAGCGCCGGGCTCATAATTGGTGTGAAGGTGCTTGGGTGGACTTACCTGCGGCAGACCATGCTGCTTACTTACCAGCCACTTAGAAGCCCTCTGTGAACAGGAACTACTTTCTTACCTGGGTGGGGCAGCTCCACTCCCTGGATACAGCACTGGAACTCTTCTGGAAACTGGAACTCTTTTCTTACCTAGGCGGGGCCGTGGAAGAAGACGCCTCATCACTCCAAGGCTATTTAAACCACACCCGATAGATGAAACGTGCTTCGTGTTATTCTGCATCTGCAGCAGAACGCTCACCGAGTCTGTTCCAGCCTTTCCACTTTCGATCCTGAACCTGCAAGAATTATACTTACCATTCCTGTATCCAGTCAACATCAGCACCTGCAAAAGACAAGAAACAACAGGTTAGCAAGACGAACTTTACACACAGTGCTTTCTCACCTGATCCATCAGCAGCGGCCGTGTCTTCACGCTGCACCTTCGCCTGCAAAGACAAAAGCATTGTTATACCTACCGGCACGCCGTGAATTCCGGATTTCTTTATTCTGCATCGCCGCCTGTGAAGACAAAGTTTAGTTAAAACTTACTAGCATTCCGCTGACTCCGGTGCTGCAAACCAACATCTGAAAGACAAAAGAAAAAGACATTAAGCAGGTATTTACTCACGCCCATCGCGCTCGTCGCAATAAAACGCCTGCGAATACTCCGGCGTCTCTTTAACACGAACTAAGCTGCAAGGAAAGAGACAGTTAGAGCGCTTGCCATACTTACGAATTTCCAGGCGCTTCACTCCATCTTCCATCCCAAGAGTCCTGCAATATATAAGGGAAAAGCATTATACAGAGTCTTCTATATTAACGTGCCACGCATTTAAAGACTATAAAGACAAAAGGTGTCCAGAAACTCACCGCTCGTGCAGATAACGACGGTAACCATCCTCTGAATTCAAGAGGCCAATGTTTCACCAGTGAAGGAACTGGCAACGGCACCCTGCACCAGACGCAGATGGAGAGCCCAGCATTCACCTATATAAGGTGAGCACGTTGACCTGGGGGGGCTCTACAGAAAAGCTGGAAAGAAAGAGAGGGGGACATTCAACAACCCAGGCCATTAACCCCCATATTCTTTCACCTGCAGAAACCTCACTCTTCGAGTTCGACACACAGTGCAAAGAGGTTCGACCCCAGAAGCCAATCGAGTCCAGCACATCACTTTTCGAGTCACAGACACCCTCCTGCCAAGACCCGCGCCTCCGTGGGAATCAGGTGAGCGTTACAAAACCTTCACAGTCACTATGTTCAGCCTCTGCTGGCCTTCTTATTGTGCCCAGGAACAGATATGCTAGGTGGGATGGGCACTCTTTTTTTTATTTCGGGCAGCCACCATTTGAAATACTTTGCCAGCATAACTCGACCTCATTGTCAACCACCTGGAGGTTAGGCAGGGGCTAAAGATCTTTTCGTTCCCACATTTGTTTTTGGATTCAGGAGATTGTTTTAGCACCAAGTTGACTTTTAAAATCAATAGCTGCGCTATACAGGGTATACCATACTATGCCATACCACACCAAGTGGCAAGGATGAGGTATCTCGTTCTTGGGATTACCTCCCTGTTGCCAAGGATGAGATACCTCGTCCTTGGCACTTAAGGGGTTAATGAAGGAGAAAACGTTAGAAGGCATTGAATGGCAAAATACCAAAATCATCAAAAAAGGCCTTGGCACTGGGGGGAAACCCATGGCAGTTCTAATTAAACAGTTCTGAACGCGCTCACTTCATCCTCCACGAAAGATGTCTCCCATCCTCATCTCCCCCCTTCACTTTCCCCAACCGGATACCTTCATTTTAACAATTCCTTTTCTTATCGAATCCCCCCTCATACCTCTCCTTACCTGCTCCCTGCAGCTAGCCTCACTGTAACCTAGGAAGACTTTAATGCCCCTCCTTAACTTCCCAAAGCCTATACGAAACCCTCACTAACACTGAACAACTTACTTTAAACGTGTTGCTCTGGCACCCAGGAAAACACGCCCTGCCACCTACATACCTCAGCAACGTTTCCCCCCAGACCCACAGGGAAAGTTCGTCCCTCATGTATACATATTGCAGTGTTCCACTGGCCCTACATCCTTCACAGCTGATTCTTAATTTTCCACCTTGTCTTTCCCAATGGCTACCCATTCCTGCCCCTTATCAACACCCAGCGTGGCACAAAGGTCTCCCAACAATTATTTCCTTTAGCCACTGCTGCCTTCTAGAATTCCAGCCATCACGGCCACGCCAGCTTTCCACACATCGCTGTCCTCAATGTTTACAACGAATAGCTGTGGGGCATCCTACCTGCCATGCAAATAGACATTAACTGACCCCCGCCCCCCAAGATTGTACCAAAGCCCGACATCTGAAACATGGACTCGTGGCTCACCCAAACGTGTCCTGCACATGCCCGTTTCACTGCTTCCTTTCCTGTCCCTTTCACACCCAGTTGGCTGTAGAACGAAATCGCTGACACCTGCCTTACTTTTGCTCTTCGTAGTTATTTGTGCAAGCTCAAAGAAACCCAGTAAATCTTTGACTTCCAGAGCCCGAGTTTCCTTAATATCGCCTCACCAACACCCACACTAGCACATTCCCTCTCCTTACCTATCCTGAAAGTTGATTCCCAGAGCACCTGCATTCTAAACCCATCTTACTTAACACCTTTCTTAGCACAGCTTGCCTTGGCCACTTTTGCTCGTGGCCTACCTCCATGTACAAAAATGTTGTCTCCCAACTCCATTTTTCCTTCCAACCACGATAAGGTCTCCCTCATACAGGCAAAACATCCATCATCAGATCTGGCAAACCTTAACCTTCCCATCCATGCCTACCTCATGGAGAACATCAATGTCCACCAATGTCCTCTTCCCCATTCCTTATTGGCCCATTACACCCACCCTCCATCCTTTGTACCTATCAACTCTGAAACTTCAAATGCCACAACTAATATTCACAAGAGACATAATGTAAATACCCTCTCCAGACACACATCCCATGCCCAACACTACAAGCGCCCAGATGCCCACGGGCTAGGCGCGCTATACAAATGTAAAAATAAATAAATAAATAAATAACAAACACTTTGGTCAAAAACAAGAGGACAGAAAGCACAGCGCAGGCTCCCTTACCCAACCTTCCAACATCAATGTACCCGTTTCACCAGCGGATAGCTTCTACCCTAGAACCATTTTCCTAAAAGGTCCGTTCGGGTCATGGTTTCTGATATATATATATATATATATATATATATATATTCAGTGAAAAAACTTTGTTAAAGGGACGTTATGGTTAAGTTGCGCTACTAAAAACCTATGAAATTCAGTGAAAAAACTTTGTCAAAGGGACGTTATGGTTCCAAGTAAAACCGAAAAACCCTTGAAATTCGCCAGTTATGGAAAGCTAAGCAACCATAACTCGCGCCACCACCGTGCACTGCTAAGACTAACACCCAGGACATCAAAGATGACATCACAAATGTCATTGATGACATCACTGATGACATCACATGTCTGGCTCACTCTTTTTTTTTTTGCTGACATATCTAGGCCACATGGTTTTCTTCAGTAACAGTCAGAAACTAAACATTTTATTTTATTTGTAGACGTATCCTTCAAGTAGGTTCTTACAGTAATTCCCTTAGAGTCCAGTCACATCATATGAAACATATACATACGGGAAGACACAAGCTTGAAAGACAGCAATCCTTTTTGTGCATAAAGATAATCAATAGACTTATGAGCACTTTCTGATAGTTCTGTTGTTTTTTGTATGGCTGTACTTTCAATGTATATGGTCATATTTGTATACATTGTACTCACACTACTTTCCTTAGGGTCCAATCACATCAAGTGATACATATACCTAGGGTAAATAGCAGCTTTGAAACAGAGCAATCATTTATTTGCATGAAAATAATCAGTTAAATTATGAATTGCTTCTGCTACTACTTGTGCTTTTTTGCTAACTTCACTTTCCCTGTATATACCCATATTGGTATGTGTTCTTGTGTCTTTGTGTTTTGTCTATAGTAATGTAATTATGTAATACATGTGTTTTATTAGCTACTTATTACATATTTCACAGTACACAAAAATCTATTAAGAAAACAATTACCATTATTATTATACCTTCATCTTGTACACTGCACACAATGTTATGTTTCTGTATGAGTTGCTTAGTATACTAGATAGAACACCATAATAGAATGCTATTTATATCAATGCATCGTTCAATGCACTAATTAGGGTATGATATTTATTGCAATGATCCTTGACACTTGTTTCACAACATTATAATAAGAATCCCTTGTACAAATATTTCATGAAAAGTACATACACATGTGATGTCATCAGTGAGGTCATCATTGACATTTGTGATATAATCTTTGATGTCCTGGGTGTTAGTCTTAGCAGTGCACGGTGGTGGCGTGAGTTATGACTGCTTAGCTTACCATAACTGGCGAATTTCAAGGGTTTTTCGGTTTTACTTGGAACCATAACGTCCCTTTGACAACGTTTTTCACTGAATTTCTTAGGTTTTTAGTAGTGCAACTTAACCATAACGTCCATTTAACAAAGTTTTTTCACTGAATTTCATAGGTTTTTAGTAGTGCAACTTAACAATAATGACTTTGACTTTATATACATATCATATGGAACTGACTGAATCTCTTCTACTGTACTTGATGTCCGCGAACTCATTTAATGTTCGCGGACATGTTCGAAGAACAGTACCACTACCTAAAAACTCTGGGGGGGTATGTTTGATTGTTATATCATAACATAGGAACATTTAACAAATTCAAAAAGAAGCACACAAACACATTATATGTACTAATACATAAGCAATGTAACCCATATATACAACACACTAACCATTCATTTAAATGCACTATGTTCTAAAATGGAATATACCACAAGAAAATAAATTGGCTTCCAACATAATTACCTCACAAACACGACAGAACTGAGAACAAGAGCAGACCCACTGAGTACATAGGACATATCTTACCTGAAATAGTAAGTGTACTTAATTTTATTCATATATTTATAAACTTTCTGTATTAGATAAAAATCTTTTTTTTTTCTCTCACAGAAATGTCTAGTACTCTGGAATGGCTAGAGGAGCATTTCCCACATGAAGAAATGTCACAAGATAGTGAAACTAATGGTAAACACTTTATAATATAAACCATTTAATTATTATTATTTTGCATACATTTAACATATATATATATTCTTTTTGTACAGAGCATACCAAAATAGAAAATACTTCAGAAAAACCTGTTATGGATAACACTTTTCACAGTATAGAAGAAAAAATGGATTTATTGTTGACTAATTTTAATAATTTGAAAACTTTTGTGGAAGATCATTTTAAACCAAAAACCTTGTACGATTGCCCCACATGTACTTGTCCCTCCTCACCATATCCCAGTCAATTATCCCCAAACACTCTCCATAACCCAAAACGTTTTGATGAGACTTCCATCCCTTCTTCACCTAATAACAATCATGTTGAAACCCCTAATTCTCCTGTCTTGTTTCTGTTTCTGCCTCACCTTCTCTGTCATAAATTATTAATATATGTTAAATAAAGTTAAATTTTTATATTGTGTTGTAAATAGTTTCGTTTTTTTTTTTTAAAACAATGTAGGTGTCCGCGGACAGTGCAGGTGTTCTGAAATGTTCGTAAATAAACGAAAATGGAGGTGTCCTGAAGAACACTATACCTGTTCATACTGTTCGCTAGCAAGATGAAACTATTCTAAGAACACACACGGTGTCCTGAAATGTTCGTAAAAAAAAATAATTAAAGTGTCCTAAAGAACACTATATCTGTCCGTAGTGTTCGCTATCAAGTTTAAACTGTTCTAAGAACATAATTGGTGTCCTGAACTGTTCGTACGTAAACGAAAATGGAGGTGTCCTGAAAAACACTATACCTGTTCGTAGTGTTCGCTAGCAAGTTCAAACTGTTCTGAGAACACACGCGGTGTCCTGAATTGCTTGTAATTAAACGAAAATGGAGGTGTCTTAAAGAACACTATACCTGTCCGTACTGTTCACTAGCAAGTTGAAAATGTTCTAAGAACACAATTGGTGTCCTGAAATGTTCGTACATAAACGAAATTGGACGTGTCCTGAAGAACACTTTATCTGTCCTTACTGTTCGCTAGCAAGTTTAAACTGTTCTAAGAACACACGCAGTGCCCTGAAATGTTCGTTTCATGTGTGACGCAATTTTAATTAGTTCAGGACCCGAACAGTGTCCGTAGAACAACAACGCGCATGCGCTAGCCAATCTCTGTGCATTTGGTGTCCTGCGGACATGCGCTTCCTTCGCGGACTTGTTCGCGAATGGATCATATGACCGCGCCAACGCTGATCGCGTGTTCTGAATGCGGACACTGTTCGTGTCCCCGAACAAATTAAAAGTACATTTTCAATTAATCCATAACATTTTTCAATAAAATCTTACCATGGCACAAGTCCCACATAGTAATCCTGAGTTTCCACATACCTTTTCAAACTTTTCGAACTTTTTTTTGTGTTCGATCTGTCTGCAGACAGCACGCATGTCCGCGGACCACGCACAAGCACCCCTATAAAAGACCACGCCCTAGAGCTTATTCTCATTGTGTTTCTGGCTATTCTTCAGAACACAGCGATTTTTGCTGCCACCTGCAGATTACACCATCATCGAGATGGCATCCCTGGCTGCTGAACTGCCACCTGGTACTGCACCTGCTTCAGCACCACCCCCACGCCCTCCACCACCACCACCTCCCCAAGGGTCTAAAGAGGGGAACAGGAGTGAGGATGCAGAGCAGGAAGAAGAGGATGATGAGAATGAGGTAGAGGAAAACCCTACTACCCGCACTAGGCGTGAGTCTTGGGTGTGGCGGTTATTTACCATTCATGGGAATGTTCCTAAGGCTTGTGCGAACCGTGTTACCTGCAATGAGTGCAAAATGATACTCAGTCGCGGGAAGCACAGTAAGTACAGCTTTAGAACCACTACTATGAAGCAACACCTGAGGTCATTTCACTCTGGGGCTATTCACAGGGTTGTACCTTGCGAAGAACGTAGCAGGTTGATTTCCTCTACTTCATCCTCTGTTTCTGATCCTGTCACCACAAGGACCACCTCTGCTGCCTCACAGGCCATACAGAATGCTGATGACCCTTACCTTTCGAAGGTCACAGTTGTATGTATGTACCGTGACACAGAACTCTGCAGGGGGGAGCGACTTCATAGTGCTTTTGAGACTATCGTCTCAGAGCACGAGAAGATCTGCTCACTATCCAAATAAAACCCACTCTACATCTTCCTCTCTCAGCTCGCCCTTTCTTATCCCTGTGGTTGCCCCCCCTTTACCTTCCTTTCCCTACCTCTCCTAGTTTGTCGTGTATAAAAAAACAAAAAAAATACAAAATATCAAAAATCAAAAAATAAATAAGGCTCTTTTCAGAGCTGCCTTTCACAGTTAAAAAATAGAAGTGAAAATAAATGAAGCAGGGCCCTTTGTATTTTTTAGAAGTCCGCGGACAGTTCGCGAACATTTAAAAAATTGGGTTGCTACCCTATCACAAACATTGCAATTTTCTCTGGGAGGAAGTGGTGGCTCTGAAAAGAGCCTTTGGGAGGTGTTTGTAAGTCAAAAATTATAAATGCTTAACACGTACTTCAAAATGTATGTTGTAATTCCAAAAAAGGTTGCAATGCATTTTGTACATTTCCCAGAAAAATCTGATTGCCACCATAAGTAAGATTGACTCCATCTTTGCGAAAAATGTTTGTACTACAAAACAGAATATTTTCATTGTGAAAAGAAGACATGCCAAAATGTTTTAGAAAGGCACAAACAGCTTTATTAACATTGCGCCTTGCTTTTTCCATTTGTGGACCAAATGAAGAAGAACAAAGCCACATTTGTCTCTGCGCAATCCGTGAAAATATCACTTGAGAATTAGGAAACATGTCCATAACCTTCCCAAATCCTCTTTCATAGCAAATTGCAAAACAATTCCAGTCACATGTCCTAAACTGTTCCCTCCACAATGAATTACAATTATGTCTGGATTTTGCTCTGTCTCCAAAGTAGCACAGAGAGGTAGCAAGTCCAACCACTTCATTTCACGTACTCCATGCCAGTGTACTTCCACATGTGGGAATCCAAGATCTACAGCTACTCCACAGCTTTCTGCATGCACCTTCAACTAATATATCCATGAATCTCCCAAAATCCACACAATCATTTTCCTAAAATACACAGACATAGCTATCTGTTGTTCTCTCAGCAAAAACAGTATATGAGAAACTCTGTTCTGGCACAACACACCCACTAAACTTTCATCACCAATCCCTTTTAGTACTCATTCTCATTTGCATGACTTCTGAACCCAAAAATCCCCGGATGTAACTCCCGATGTCCGCGAACTACCGCCATGTCCGCGGACATATCGTAACATGAACAGCCCTTCTACCATTTCCACTTCACTCTCTCTGCCATTCCCTCATTGGATGTAGCTAAAAAATCACATGACCATGCACCAATCACATTCAAGACCTCTACATCTAACTGCATCATCATAGATCAGCACTGCAAATGTACTGTGACTCTCTCTGAGTACAAGTGTCATATCATTGGCAAACACCATGTACCAGAAATACTGTACAAGTCTTCAAGATTTCTACTTGCAGCTCCATGCATATCCATATGCATGAACACAAACTTCAGGTATGCATATTTCCTGTACAGTATATGAACACATTTTCAAACAGACCTTTAGCTTGTGTAATCTGTAAAATGAATTTACTGTATTTTTTTCAATTTCCTAAAATCAACTATCGCTTATACACCTTTGTACTATTTACTTTCTTTATACACACACACTCAAATCATGTTAAACTAACATTTTTTAAATGAGATATATAGACTACATATATTCAAACAAAATTGCATGCAAGCACAATCTATGTTTAAATCTTTAAAAAAAGACTCATACAGTTTCATATTTTTTTATTTTTATTTATTTAGTTACTTAATTACTTTAATTTAGACATGACATTGAGGCGCTATTACCTAGAACAGCTTAGTTACAGAAATAGTGGTATTCACTGGTATAATATAAATTTCACAAGACATAGTAAAGATATTTTTTTTGCTAGTTAGTCATTCAATACAATTTGTTCATTAAGAACATATCATATGTACTGAACTGATGCAATGTATCTTATGTAAATAAATTAGTTTAATGGTTTTAAAGAAGGCACTGAAGATTTCAATGAAAAAAATCAATATCTAAATTAAAAACAGCGCAATATACAAACAAAGTTACTAATTTGAAGCTTTTACAATTGCAGTGAAGACCAGTCTCCTGAAAAGAAGCAGCCGAATTCAAAGAACAAAGAAGAAATAAGAAGTTACCTGTTAATTTAAGAAAAAAAGTAAGTAGAATATCACCATAATATTTGTATTATTACTCAAACATACTATAACGTTAATACAAGCTATTTCTGTGCCTAAAAATAGAGATTGTGTATCATTTTGTCCAAAAATCTCCATGTCTTAAACAGCGATTTACAGCCAGAATGGCCCACAAATTCCTATTTTTGGACACACAAATTACCCAACTGAACCGCTACAATTTTCATATTATAGAACATACAACTGTTTTAATTGTATACATTAGATTTACTATTTGTACTTTTCCACACCACTAGCTTACTTTTTTTTTGTCATCTGAACCGCAGTTTAGTAACACATGAATTCAAGAATACCTATCCCTACTAGTTGTAGTTCCCAATGCACAATCACACACCATTACATACATCTTTATCATCTTACTCAAACACTCATGCACACAGCACACATACATTCCAGAACACCCCAACCCATACCTTCTTTATTTTTTTCAACAGACCCTAAAGAATGCCTACCAAAAGTCAAGTCCATAGAAAGCAACGCAAAAGTAGAGCAAATGAAAATAAAAGTTTCCAATATAAGCATCCATCTCTAGCAGAATTTGTAAAGAAAGTTGAAACA
Organism: Ambystoma mexicanum; assembly: GCF_040938575.1. Lineage (NCBI taxonomy): Eukaryota > Metazoa > Chordata > Amphibia > Caudata > Ambystomatidae > Ambystoma > Ambystoma mexicanum. The sequence continues at coordinate 935,659,999 of NC_090936.1, forward strand.
AAACAGCTAATACAGTCATTTAGTGAAACACAAGAAGTTTCAAGTACAACAAATGTTGCCTCCTATATCAAAATGTAAAACAAACCAAAAAACTATTAACAGAAAATCAGCTATCACTACAGATAAAACTACTTCTTCAAATTCTAATATAATGCAAAGTAAGCCTACCAAGAAAAGTATTTTAGCCAAAATGTACCGTCACAAAGTCCTTCAAAATCTTATAAAAACAGGAGAGAAATCAAGTTCAATGCTTAAAACCTATCGTAGGAAATTAATCTTAGAAGCGTTGATGGACAGTGCAATTCTTCTTAAAAGAAAGTTATTTGTTTTACTGTTAAATAAAATGAAACCACTAACAAAACTAATAACTAAATTACAAAAAAGGCTTCTCAATAAGCGAAATGTCAACAGAAAGAACTTCTTAAGTATCTGCGGAGGTGAATGGAATCACACTACGAGCACAGAACCATATTTTAATGAAGAAGTGTACAAACAAAAGCAAACAAACACAATTGCCATACATAGCAGTGGTCGAGGTTATGAAAAAGTGAATAATACCATAATGGAACAAGAAGTACTCCTTACAAAAATATGCCCTGAAAACTTAGAATTACCCCTCCATTCAACTGATTCAGAACGTCTAGTGTACAAATGGCCATGCACGCCAATGTGTAACTGTAACGCTCACCTGGTTCCCACGGGGCGCTGGTCTAGTCTGGATTGCTGTGGCCTCTTCTAGCGTGATGCGCAGGACCCGGAACACCGATTGGACAGGACCTCCAAATCGTGCTTGCCTGGCCCGTAGGAATATCCTTCTGCAGATGAGAAAGGGGATTAACAGTCTGCAGAATAGTGTGCTAGCTCCCCCCTTTCCCCCTTCGTTCCTCTCTAACTTCCTCCAAACCCCGGTTTAAGCTCACCTTATGGTTTGGAAGGATGAACTCTCCATCCTGCTTCTGGTGCAGGGGCGCGCGTTCGTCCAGTTACTTCACTGGTTTTCAGAATGGTGCTGGCAAAATCCACTTGACTTTCCTGAGCGATGCGCCATAAGTATGAAAGTTCAAAGTTCAAGTGAGGCCCCCTTTATGTTGTCTTTCTAACCTGTGATCTGTCCTTTATTTCAGGTGCAGAATGAAGGCGATGCGTCGAGGGGTTAAACTGCTGAGGTGAGTAGTGATGAGGGTGATCCCTCTAAATGTCCTTATCATTCCCCAGAAATGTCTCTTGTCCTTTCCCCATAGGGGCTGGGGTACGGTACCTGCCAACGGGGCAGCGCCGACCCGAAACGTGGAAGAAAAGCCGGTAAGTATTATGGCTGTTAATCAGGCTTTCCTTCTGTGTTCCTTCTGCTCACCTTTTGATTCTTCCTCTCTCCCCTAGGTGCAGAGATGTGGCGTCCGATGCTGACAGCCGCGATGGAGCCGGGAGATGTCTCGAGGACAGGTGAGTGAAGCGTGGCGCTGCAGCGAGCAACGTGATGCTTTTAAATGGAAGTCTTTCTTCAGGGATGCTGGCGAGAAGATTCCGGATGCAGGTAAGAAGTTTGAAATAGTCCTTGGTTTTCACCTTTCTCTTCTCTTCCTTCCTTGAAGGTCTTCCAGGTTCGAGGCGGGCGTGGCTGGAGTCCAGGAGCAGGAGCAGACACAGTGAGCGTTAAGCTGCAGGAAGCAGAACAACGCGAAGCATGAGCTGCTGTCTGGGCGTGGCTTAAATAGCCTCCAAAGAAGTCCCAGGTATGTATCCTTCCCCAACTAGGTATGTATCCTTCCCTGGCCACGCCGGAGTGAAAAAATAGTCCCTATGAAAAAATAGTCCCTTTCAGGTCTCAGGGAGGCCTGAAGCGTGCAGCATGGTCTGCATCAGGTAAGTGCACAAAACACCTCCATTTATGAGCCTGGCGCCTATGGCGCCAGGACTGATGTCCAACATAAGCCTGGCGCCAAAGGCGCCAGGACTGAGTACGTAGAGCCCCTATAAGGGGCCGCTGGGCTTTTACCCGAGGGCATGATGCCTGCTTCCGGGGGTGCTGGGCCTGGCCTGGTGCTCCGGGGGTAGGAATCATGACAGCACTCACCCCCAAGGCCCCTCCCAAGGTCGTTCCTTCTGGAGGTTTCGGTTTGTTTGGGAAATTCCGATGGAACCTTTTTACCAGTCGAGGTGCATGTACGTGATCACTGGGTTCCCAAGACCTTTCCTGAGGCCCGTACCCTTTCCAATCAATTAGATAGAAAAGTTTTGATTTTGAGATCTTAGAATCCAAAATGTTCTTCACCTCGAATTCAGGCTCCCCATCTATCTGAATCGGTTCTGGTGGCTTTGTTAATCTGGTTCCTGGGTGCACTGGTTTCAAAAGTGACACATGAAAAACGGGGTGAATCCGCATGTTAGCTGGTAGATCGAGCTTGACTGCCACTGGGTTGATTATAGCTTTGATCGAGTAAGGGCCTAAATACCTTGGATTAAAAGTTCGAGGCCCCTTGAGTGATAGGTGTTTGGTAGCCAACTATATTTGATCCCCTATTTGGTATGGAGGCGCCTCTCTTCGATGCAGATCCGCATTCTTTTTGTATTTCCCTTTCGCATGTTGCAAATGTGCAGTTGCATCCTTGAAGGCTTGAGTAATCGTAGAATGCAAATGGTCCACTGCGGGCATTTCAAGGCTCAGAGGTGAGTCCAAGTCTGAAGTACGAGGGTGATGTCCATATAGGCTATAAAAGGGGCTCTGACCAGTTCCAGAGTGTATCGAGTTATTGTATGCATATTCAGCCACCCATAAAATGTCCTTCCAATTACCCGCCGATTGGTGCAACATACATCGTAGATATTGTTCAAGGGTCTGGTTCGTTCTCTCCGTCTGACCATCGGTCTGTGGGTGGTGGCTGGTCGAAAGTCATACGTCGATTTGTGCCAGTTGACAACACTTTTTCCAAAAATGAGAAATAAACTGGCTTCCCCGATCGGAGACTAGTATGGACGGGAATCCATGCAAACGGATGATATTTTCGAGGAATTCCTTGGCAAGAACAAAGGCTGAAGGTAATCCTTTCAATGGAATAAAGTGGGCCATTTTGGAAAATAAATCCACCACGACCAGAATAGTATTGTAACCATTACAAGAGGGCAGGTCCGTGATAAAATCTAGTGACAGGGTGTGCCAAGGTGCTGGTGGAATGTCTAAGGGGTGTAGAAGACCGGCGGGTCTTGTCTTTTGACCTTTGTTTTGGGCACAAACTCCACAGGACATCACAAAAGATTTAATATCCTTTCGCCAGAAAGGCCACCAGAATTGTCGTTTAACCTTTTCCTCTGTTTTGGCAATGCCAGGATGTCCTTCCATCAGGGTATCATGATGACGGGAAATAACCAGTTCTTGCAATTCCTTTTCTGGCAAAAATAAGCGTCCTTGGAAGTAAGGTAAGCCATCCATGACTGAAAAGTTAGACCCCCTTTTGATCCAATCCTGCAAGGCTGAAGAGTCCAGGAATTGTTTCACTCGTGCTTGAATTTCTTCAAGGGTTTGTAAAGTGGTTATCCCCAAAATTCTTTGTTCGGGAATTATCGGCACAGGTTCTGAGTTTGTGTCTATTTCTTCCATTCCAATTCGGGATAGAGCGTCCGCCTTACCTTTCTTATAGCCCGGCCGGTAGGTGATTACAAAATCGAACTCAGCAAAGAACAAAGCCCATCGGAGCTGTCGAGACGATTGAGCCTTGGCAGTTTTTAAATATTGTAAATTACGGTGATCAGTGATCACGGTGATGGTATGCCGGGTGCCGAGGAGATAATGCAGCCAAGCCTTAAAGGCGGACTTAATGGCTAATAGTTCCTTATCGGTGATCGCATAATTTATCTCCGGCGGCGAGAACTTTCTGGACCAAAATGCTACGGGGTGCAGTTGGTTGGTTTTAGGGTCTCTCTGAGACAGGACAGCTCCCATGGCTAAGCTGAACGCGTCGGTTTTGACTATATATGGGAGATCGGGACGTGGGTGCTTCAAAATAGATGGGAACGTGAACTTAGCTTTCAACTTCTGAAAGGCCTGTTCGGCTTCCTCGGTCCATTCAAAATGTTTATTTTTTCGCAAGAGTGCAGTGATGGGTTGCACCACACGTGAAAACTCCGGGATAAACCTGCGATAAAAGTTGGCAAAACCAAGCATGCTTTGGACACCTTTCACCGAACTAGGTGATGGCCATTTGAGGATGGCATCCACTTTCCGTGAATCCATTCGGACCCCTTTAGGTGTCAGGATGAATCCGAGAAACTCAACCTCGGTGGTATGGAAAACACATTTTTCCAGCTTGGCAAACAGTTTGTGCTGGCGCAGTTGCTCTAGGACGGCTCTGACATGCTTTCTGTGATCAGATTCCGAAGAGGAGTACACAAGAATGTCATCGATATACACGACAACACAGACATCGATGTGTTCCCAAAGGACATCGTTCATGAAAATTGGAAGGCTGCAGGCGCGTTGCACAACCCGAAAGGCATCACCTGGTATTCGAATAGTCCATATTTTGTACGGAAGGCCGTTTTCCATTCGTCACCTTCTTTTACTCGTACCAGATGATAAGCCCCCCGGAGATCTAATTTGGTGTATACGCAAGCGTCCTTCACCTGGTCAAGGAGTTCAGGGATCAGAGGCAGAGGGTAACGATTTTTAACAGTTATCTGGTTCAATGCACGGTAATCGATACAAGTTCTAAGGTCGCCTTCTTTTTTAGGCACGAAGAACAAAGCTGAGGATGCCGGGGACTTTGACGGGCGAATGAAACCATTGGCGAGGTATTGATCTAAATATTGTCTCAAATGCAGATTCTCTGGTTCAGTAAGGGCGTAAATCCTGCTACAAGGGGGTTGTGCACCGGGCACCAGATCGATTTGGCAATCGTACGATCTGTGGGGAGGTAACGTGTTGGCCTGTTCCTTTTGGAAGACGTCCTGAAAGTCTTGGTACTCTGGAGGTAGTTGCACGGGGACAGAGGTAACTGATGCTAGATTAATCTTTGGATTTTCTGGGTAGCAGGTTTGTGCACAATCCGGGAAGGTTATTCTCTTCGCTCGCCAATCAATTCGGGGATTATGTGTCTTTAACCAAGGGATTCCGAGAATAAGCTGAAACTGTGGAGCCTTGACTACATCAAACACAACTGCCTCCCGATGGCCATCCGGACCTACAAGTGTCACCTCAGCTGCGGAATGTTTTACCGGTCCAGAGGCAATTTCGGTTCCATCTACTGTGGTGATGACATCTTTGTTGGTTTTAGGACGCAGAGGGAGGTTTATCCTAGAGACCAATTCTCGATCCACATAGTTTCCTATAGCCCCGCTATCAATGTATGCCTTTATAGCATGCAACCGTTTAGGCTGTTCCGGATCTACGAGGACCATTGGCACAATGAAATACGAGGTCTGAGAGTTAGTTTTCAAGCTCGGCAAGCGGACCCCTACGCTTGCCGGGCGTGGTCGTTTCCCGATACAGAGTTTCCATGGATTTTATCAGCGGCTCCTACCACCTTCTTGGGCGGCTTAACCGGGCAATCTCGTATAAAGTGTCCAGAGGACCCACAATAAAGGCATAATTGCATCTGTCGTCTTCTTTCCCATTCTTTTTGAGTTAGGGGTCCTTTAACCCCTCCGATTTGCATAGGCTCCGAGCCATCAGCCCCCTTGGGGTTAGCGTGGGTCTTGGCCAACACCCGGGTTTCAAACTTGGACCGATCTGCTTTTCTGTTTTGCAGCCTGTGATCCAATCGGACCACTAAGTCCATATATTCAGTGCATTCTTGGGGCGGATTTACAACTTGTGCCAGGACATCTTTAAGTTCTCTGCGTAGACCTCGATAAATAACGTGATTCTTTTATCCTCTGGCCAACCAGTTTCCACAATTAGTCTATTGAAGGTTGCAATGTAGGATAGAAGGTCTTGCTTGCCCTGTCGCAGAGATAGAATTTCGTCATCCAGAGCCTGTCCCTGGGAGTGTCGAGCAAATAACCTTTCCATGCTTGTTTGAAATCCTTGAAAATCACCAAGAATCGGGTCATCTTGAGTTACCAGTGGGACTGACCAATCGGCAGCACAGCCGCTGAGATATGACAACACAAAGGCTACCTTGGTCTGATCATTAGGGAAGGCCCCAGGTCTGCATAGGAAGTGCAAACAACACTGATTCATGAATACGGCGAATCGTTTGGGGTCCCCAGCAAAGCGTTCAGGTGGGGCCAGCGTCATGTTTCCAGGTAGATTAATCTGCACCGGGTTACTGGAAACCACAGGAGCGGGGTTCCCCCCGGAACCGGGTAAAGGAGTTTGTCCAGCTTGACCTTGCAAAAGCTGTCTAGCCAGGTCATCAGCTCTATCCTTTATTACAATTACTTCCCTCCTGAGGGCACTAGTCTCTTGACGAGCGGCGTGTACTTCGGCCCGTAATTCCCCCAGTAATTGGGCCAACTGGTCAGTTTCGGAAGTTTCCATAGCGCCTGGGTGGGAATTTGTAGGAAGGCTTCGCATTCTGTAACGCTCACCTGGTTCCCACGAGGGCGCTGGTCTAGTCTGGATTGCTGTGGCCTCTTCTAGCGTGATGCGCAGGACCCGGAACACCGATTGGACAGGACCTCCAAATTGTGCTTCCCTGGCCCGTAAGAATATCCTTCTGCAGATGAGAAAGGGGATTAACAGTCTGCAGAATAGTGTGCTAGCTCCCCCCTTTCTCCCTTCGTTCCTCTCTAACTTCTTCCAAACCCCAGTTTAAGCTCACCTTATGGTTTGGAAGGATGAACTCTCCATCCTGCTTCTGGTGCAGGGGCGCGCGTTCGTCCAGTTACTTCACTGGTTTTCAGAATGGTGCTGGCAAAATCCACTTGACTTTCCTGAGCGATGCGCCGTAAGTATGAAAGTTCAAAGTTCAAGTGAGGCCCCTTTTATGTTGTCTTTCTAACCTGTGATCTGTCCTTTATTTCAGGTGCAGAATGAAGGCGATGCGTCGAGGGGTTAAACTGCTGAGGTGAGTAGTGATGAGGGTGATCCCTCTAAATGTCCTTATCATTCCCCAGAAATGTCTCTTGTCCTTTCCCCATAGGGGCCGGGGTACGGTACCTGCCAACGGGGCGGTGCCGACCCGAAATGTGGAAGAAAAGCCGGTAAGTATTATGGCTGTTAATCAGGCTTTCCTTCTGTGTTCCTTCTGCTCACCTTTTGTTTCTTCCTCTCTCCCCTAGGTGCAGAGTTGTGGCGTCCGATGCTGACAGCCGCGATGGAGCCGGGAGATGTCTCGAGGACAGGTGAGTGAAGCGTGGCGCTGCAGCGAGCAACGTGATGCTTTTAAATGGAAGTCTTTCTTCAGGGATGCTGGCGAGAAGATTCCGGATGCAGGTAAGAAGTTTGAAATAGTCCTTGGTTTTCACCTTTCTCTTCTCTTCCTTCCTTGCAGGTCTTCCAGGTTCGAGGCGGGCGTGGCTGGAGTCCAGGAGCAGGAGCAGACACGGTGAGCGTTAAGCTGCAGGAAGCAGAACAACGCGAAGCATGAGCTGCTGTCTGGGCGTGGCTTAAATAGCCTCCAAAGAAGTCCCAGGTATGTATCCTTCCCCAACTAGGTGTGTATCCTTCCCTGGCCACGCCCGAGTGAAAAAATAGTCCCTATGAAAAAATAGTCCCTTTCAGGTCTCAGGGAGGCCTGAAGCGTGCAGCATGGTCTGCATCAGGTAAGTGCACAAAACACCTCCCTTTATGAGCCTGGCGCCTATGGCGCCAGGACTGATGTCCAACATATGCCTGGTGCCAAAGGCGCCAGGACTGAGTCCGTAGAGCCCATATAATGGGCCGCTGGGCTTTTACCCGAGGGCATGATGCCTGCTTCCGGGGGTGCTGGGCCTGGCCTGGTGCTCCGGGGGTAGGCATCATGACAGTAACATTCCCAAACAATGTTTCAAATCTTTATGCCAATTCCTCAATAAATATGTAAAAAGCAAAGACAAAATCAAAATTAAATTACTGCAAAATATGGATACCTGTCCAGTGTGCAAGTACACAGGACTACAAGGACATTCATTGGCCTGCATTACAGGACCTACTTGTAAAACCACTTTCCATGATATCAAAAGGATATCAACACATCATTCAACTATAAGAAATCTAGTCTATAAACTGTACTATGCTAAAAGTCCTTCTTTAGCACTAGCAAAGTTAAATAACATCATTCTCATGGTACAGCAAAAGACCTAGTTGAAGAAATTCAATATATCCAGAAAAAATATTTTGGAAGTGAAAGCCATTTACAGAATGAAATAGCTTTAAACCAATTAAGCACCAATTCTACACATGGCAACCTTTTGCTAAACTCATACAAAAAAGAAATACTAAAATGTAAAAGTACATCAGCTGAAGTATCAAACCATGTATGTGTATGTTGCCGTAGAACTTTTTTATAAAAGTAACACAAAAACTGTAGACCTATCATACAAAATAGAAGACAATGAAGATTCTAAATGGTTTGAATTAGCTCTCTAACTTGTAGCAGAAAACAAATACGAAATAACTGAGCCCTTAATACTTTGCAGTTACTGCACTACAAAACTTGACAACAACCAAACTCCTTCACGTGCTATCACAAATAATTTGGAATTATACCCAGTACCAAAACCCCTACAACAACTTAATTTATATGAGAGCATCATAATTCAAACTGTACACCCATTTCAAGCAATAATACGCCTTCAACCAAAAACAGCAAAATTACCTCCCTCTGAATTGGTAAAAGGCATTCGTGGAAAAGTAGTTTATCATTAGATCTAAAAGAAAATGTGCATACTCTAGGAGTGCAACGTCCAATGCAGCAATCTTTAATTATCTTAGTAAATGGAGTACCTACAAAAGACAAAAAAATATGGCAACAGCTGGTAGATTTATATAAAGTTAGACAAGCCTTCCAATATCTTAAAGAGAATAATGAATATTACAAAGAAATTAATATTGAAGAAAACTTGAAAGATACAACTGAAATAATTCAAGAAACACAACAAGCTGGTCAATTTGAGCTACTAGATCCTGCTACAATATCAAATACTTTAGACCATTATACAATTCATCCTTTGTACTGTAATGACACCGTAGAAGATGTACTGGAAACGTACCAAATGCGTCAAACAAAAGGATCGCCAATCAGCATATGGGAAAAACGTATAGAAGCACATGCTTTTCCTCTACTCTTTCCTACTGGCAAATGAGGAAGGTATGATGATAGACCTATTTAAATATCAGCTTCAGAATACCGCTCATTACGGATGTATTCTGAAGATCCCAGATTTAGACAAAATGTGGAATACATATTCCACCTACTCTTTGAAAGTGAACTAGCAACTTTATGTTACGGAGTTGCACACATATTAAAATCAGGATCACACTTTCAAAATATGACAGCTACACAATTATTAGAAAAAGTGCAACAAAAGGATGAGGTTTTACAATCAAATATTACAAATCTACTAGCAAATATGCGTGGTACTAAAGAGTACTGGTTTCGACATCATGGAGATGTACGTTGTATGATCAGAAACCTTGGCCCACCCACTTGGTTTGTTACATTAAATTGTGCAGAATATGCATGGGAAGATTTACATGATTTCCTACGCATATCAAATAAAAACAAAACAAACATAGATATACACCTGGAGAACTTTGTTCTTTGGATCCTGTTAATGTTTCAAGATATTTTCACCATCGCGTCATTGCTATGCTACATTTTATTTGTAATAAAACTGTTCCTCCCCTTGGAGAAGTGCAACACTTCTTTTGGAGAAAAGAATACCAAGCCAGAGGAGCACCACATATCCACATGCTTTTATGGATTAAAGATGCTCCTAAATTTGGTCAAGACAGTGATGCCACTGTTTTACAGTTTATTGAAAAATATGTCACTGTGAAATTCCATCAGAAGCCACAAATAGTGGAACATATTGTCGTCGCAAATACAAAAATAAAGGGAAATACTACATCAAATGCCGATTTGGTTTCCCTAGACCAGTTACAAATACAGGTCAAGTGAACAACCTCATGTCTTCAGTTAGACATAGTGTTAAAGGTAAGTCACCTAAAAATACATATTACATAAAAAGAAAAGAAGAAGAAAAATATATCAATGATTATAATGCAATCATTGCCCACTTATGGAATGCAAACATAGATGTGCAGTACATTGCAGACAATTCTACTGCAGTTGCACGATATGTCACAGCATACTTAACTAAAGAAGAAAAGACAGAGCTCCAAGACCTCTGGAATGACCTGTCATCAGATAAAACAGTGTCTCAGAAATTATACAGCTTGGGCATGAAAATGCTCACCCATAGAGAATGTGGATCATATGAAGCAGCTGATCGTTTAACTGGTACTGCATTGTATGGTAAATCTGAAAATATAGTATGGCTAAGTCTTGGTCTAGCTAAATCTAGAAAAAGAGTTCTAAAATCATATGAAGATATAGAAACAATAGCCAAACATGATCCCAATATCCAAGACATTTTAAAAAACAATTTATTGGACACATACTACCCAAACAGAAGTAATACTTTGGAAAACATGTGTCTATACCACATACCCCAAAACTACACATACAAAAATAATATGAAACCTGATGAAAAAAAAGGTAAATATAGAGTGACAAACTGTGAAGGCAGCTTAGTTAACCTCACTAAACCAAATTTAATTAATCATATCAAATTGTCATTAAAGACTCCTCAACATAAAGAAGTATATTACATGTCCCTGCTACAACTCTTCAAACCAAGGCGAAAAGAAGAACAATTACTAGATAACTATGACTCGTATGAGGATGCTTTCAAAGCAAATGAAAATACTATAACTGATGTAAACTTTACACAGTACAAAACAATGTTGCACAATGAACAGCAACACGAAGAAGAACTCCAAGCCCAACTAGATCAGGACACTCCTGACAGTAGTCAACCTTCTGTAACAGGAAGCCAAGAACCACTGGGAGAACCACTAATAATAAATGAGGCAGAATTAGCTATGATAGAAGTAGAAAACACCATGTGTCAGTACGAAGATAAAGAAGACTTAACTATACTACAATCAAAACTAAACAATGAGCAAAGTGGCATTTTTCAAGAAATAACAAAACAAATTGCACATGGTGTAAAACATGAAAATAAAGAATGTTCCTGCCATAATTATAAACCTATACTACTGTACGTCAGTGGTGAAGCTGGTTCTGGCAAAACATTCCTAATCAAAATCATTAGTAAGTTCCTTCAACAATTGAGAAACAACAAACTGTCAGCTGTTGTCACTGCCCCCACAGGCTTAGCTGCCTACAACATAGGTGGTGTTATATTACACCGATTACTACTATTACCAGTAGAACACCAGACCAAATTAGACTATTACAAACTTTCTGCAGAAGCTGCAATGGAATTATGCAGATTATTGAAACAAATGAAAATGCTACTAATAGATGAAGTGAGCATGGTCTCCAACCTGATGTTAGCTTTGATTCACCTCAGATTACAAGAAGTACTCAAAACAGACTATGAAGAGCTCTTTGCAGGAAAACACATTATTGTTTTTGGAGACCTGCTTCAATTAACACCAGTAAAAGGTCAGCCTATTTTTAAAACATTAGGACACAAACTCTGCCGTAAAACTGTTGGCAGCATTGGCAATGTCAAACTTTGGCAACATTTCCAATACAGAGAATTAACAGAAAACATGCAGCAATCTGCAGATCTCACTTATGCCAAAATTTTAAAAAGTATCAGAGTTGGTATACTTTCTAAAGAAGCAGAAGCAATATTGAAAACCTGGCACATTAATGCACTTTACGGCGATAATGCATGTGCTAAAGATATTATGGAACAATTAGCCCCCAAAAATGTCAATTGTATGGCCTTAATGCCAACTCTTGCAAGCTGTTTCAAATTCAATGAAATCATGCTAAGTAAAGAAATGCAACCAATCATGGAAATTAGCGCCACAGACAAACTAGATGTACATGGTTTGACACTACCCATGTGTGAGCAAGCCACCAAGACTAAATAGTTTAGAAAAATCAATCTCAAACACAGCAGGCTTAGAAAAGATATTAAAATTATCCTTAAACTGCAGAGTAATGCTTAAACGTAATCTTGACGTGGACCAAGGGCTAGTTAATGGAGCACTGGGTATAGTTGTTGGCTTTCAAACATACCCACACGACAACAAAATTCAGTTTGTCAATATACTCTTTGACAAACTTTCAGAAGTAAAAAGGATAGGACGCTCAACAGCTAGATTCCTTCTCTTCAAAGATATGTATGTACGCAGAGAACAATTTTCTCTAACTCTTGCATACGCAGTCACGATTCATAAATCACAAGGTCTTACCCTAGACGAAGCAATGATAGATATTGGTAACACAGTCTTTAAAGAAGGCATGAGCTACGTAGCACTATCACGCTTACGTACACTTGACGGTCTATTTCTAATCAACTTTGATGCAAGTAAAATAAACGCTGATATTCCTTGCATTTTAGAATTCAATAGACTTCGCTCACTATACACCCCCCACCTAAACAAATATTCTGCTCCACAAAAAGTAAAACGTCATAAAAGAAAAATAAATCAAACAGAAATGCAACAGGATGTCACTGCAAATCCTCCAAAGAGAGTAAAAGAAACTAATACTTCATCAAGTACCACAAGCAAAAAAGAATCAATTAGGGAAAGTAAACTAGGTACTTCTTTAAAGAAGGAAGACAAACTCCAAAAAAAGCAGTTAGATACAGAACTACCTGGACCATTTAAATTCTCAAATATAGTTGGTGTAAATTGCTACGCAAATGTAGCAATGAATATTCTATTTCAATTACCACCAATTGTTGACAACATTTACTTTCACAGTACAGACCCATTGTGTTTGCAAATTTTAGTACTTCACAGAAATGCAGCAAACAATCCTGACAACACGTATAGTGTTTATGGAATAAGACAACAATTGGACTACTGTGCGGGAATGGTTATATTCACTATAAACTCACAGGAAGATCCACAAAAATTTCTAATGTACTTACTACAAGTACTGGAAAACAAAAACATACCTATAAATGAAATCTTTCAGATTTCATACATGTGGAAAATACATGCACACTCTGCAACAATGTGACACAAGAAGAAATCCCCAATGAACGCTTCATATATATATCAATACCAAATTGTGAATCCATTCCATTTCAGCGTCTTGTACAAAATGCAAACCATGATAGATTATGCTCTACCTGCAATTCAGATAATCACTCCACGTTAGTAATAGAAACACATAGTAAATACATAATACTAATGCTTCTACGTTACAATGCAGATGGTACCAAAAACAACTGCAAGCTGACTGGATTCACACATGGTCAAATATCACTTGGTAAGAAAACCTTCACAACAATAGGTATAATCTACCACGCAGGAGCCACAACCAATTCAGGGCGCTACACTGAATATATAAAAAAGAAATGTGGATGGTTTGAATGTAATGATAGTACCATTACTCTAAAGCAGAGATTACCAGGAAATCTTACAAACGCTTATTTGATGTTGTTAAAACCAAAATTTGATAACTAAACTGTATTTAAACCCTAAGTAAACTTGTGTTAAAAAAATATAAACTGTTAGAATACTCCAAAAGCTATCTAACTGCTCAAAGGTTCTTCAACAACTAATCAGATAAATGAATACCACTAAATTAGACCAAAAAATACACAGTTATAATACGCCAATTGGTATCTAACTGTCCCAAAATTTAACAATATCCAAATAGATAAATCAATACCACTAAAATATATCAACAAAATAGACAGTTAGAATACGCCAATTGGTATCTAACTGCTCCAAAATTTTATAATATCCAAACAAATAAATAATATGTTACTGCTCCAAAAAAATGCAACACGCCATAGTATAAAGCATTAGCCAGAAACAACAAGTGAACACTGAAAACAAACAAACAAATAAACTGTAGCATAACAGAAAAAGTTTTTTTTTTAATCCAACATGGATTTTTCTTTCTCCCACAGACCCAATGATTTTAGCAACAAATGCAGAAACTGAGCAAATTGCACAGTACTCTGATTAGTAATCTACTAAATATGAGGGTCCAAAAAAAAAAGTATGTTGATTATACAATGTAATAAGTCATTACAAAATACTAATACTAACATGCTATTTTCTTTTATCACAGAAATTGACAAGAAATACATGTACTCCGGTTACTAGACCAAACAGTACGTATACAATAATAAGGAGAACTATAGTAGCATATCACATCCATAGTATCTAATACCTTTGTTCCTTATACATTTGTTTTTCACCCAAAGTTATAAGCAAATATGAATGTGATATGCTGCGGTTGTTGTTGCCAGGGCATAGAGTCTTGGGTGCATGGCCAAATGGTCATGCACCCAAGACTCTATGCCCTGGCAAACACCACTGCAGCATATCACATTCATAGAGTCAAACATTTCAACTATGGTCTATGGAAACTTTTAATGTCCGCGGACATTATGAGTGTTCTTAGAACACTTTCAACTTGCCAGAGAACAATACGGACAGCGTTTTCAGGACACCCCCTACGAACATTTCAGAACAACGCGATAGTTCTTAGAACACTTTCAATTTGACAACGAACAATACGGACAGTGTCCTCAGAACACCCCCATTTCGTTTATTTGCGAACATTTCAGGACACCATGAGTGTCCTAAGAACACATTCAACTTGCCATTGAACAATACGAACAGCATCTTCAGGACACCCCCTACGAACATTTCAGAACAACGCGAGAGTTCTTAGAACACATTCAACTTGACAAAGAGCAATACGGACAGCGTCCTCAGGACACCCCCATTTTGTTTATTTGCGAACATTTCAGGAGACTGCGAGTGTTCTTAGAACACATCAACTTGCCAGCGAACAATACGGACTACGCCTTCAGGACACCCCCTACGAACATTCCAGGACACCGCGAGTGTTCTTAGAAACGTCTTCAGAACACCCCCATTTTGTTTATTTGCGAACATTTCAGGACACTGCGAGTGTTCTTAGAACACATTCAACTTGACAGAGAACAATACGGACAGCATCCTCAGGACACCCCCATTTTGTTTATTTGCAAAAATTTCAGGACTCCGCGAGTGTTCTTAGAAGCGTCTTCAGAAAACCACCATCTTGTTTATTTGCGAACATTTCACGACACCGCGAGTGTTCTTAGAACACATTCAACTTGACAGAGAACAATACGGACAGCGTCCTCAGGACACCCCCATTTTGTTTATTTGCGAACATTTCAGGACACCGCGAGAGTTCTTAGAACACATTCAACTTGCCAGCCACAACCCCCGAACATTTCAGGACACATCGAGTGTTCGACAACGTCTTCAGAACACCCCCATTTTGTGTATTTGCGAACATTTCAGGACACCGCGAGTGTTCTTAGAACACATTCAACTTGACAGAGAACAATATGCACTGCGTCCTCAGGACACCCCCTATTAACATTCCCCGGACACCGCGAGTGTTCTTAAAAACGTCTTCAGAACACCCCATTTTGTTTATTTGTGAACATTTCAGGACACCGCGAGTGTTCTTAGAACACATTCAACTTGCCAGCCACAACCCCCATTCATATTTGCGAACATTTCAGGACACAGCGAGTGTTCAACAACGTCTTCAGAAAACCCCCATTTTGTGTATTTGCGAACATGTCAGGGCACGGTGAGTGTTCTTAGAACACATTCAACTTGACAGAGAACAATACGGACAGCGTCCTCAGAACACCCCCATTTTGTTTATTTGCGAACATTTCAGGACACCGCGAGTGTTCTTAGAACACATTCAACTTGCCAGCCACAACTCCCATTCATATTTGCGAACATTTCAGGACACAGGGAGTGTTCGACAACGTCTTCAGAACACCCCCATTTTGTGTATTTGCGGACATTTCAGGGCACTTCCAGTGTTCTTAGAACACATTCAACTTGACAGAGAACAATACGGACAGCGTCCTCAGGACACCTCCTATGAACATTCCCCGGACGCCGCAAGTGTTCTTAGAAGCGTCTTCAGAACACCCCCGTCTTGTTCATTTGCGAACATTTCAGGACACTGCGAGTGTTCTTAGAACACATTCAACTTGACAGAGAACAATACGGACAGCGTCCTCAGAACAACCCCATTTTGTTTATTTGCGAACATTTCAGGACACGGCGAGTGTTCTTATAACACATTCAACTTGACAGAGAACAATACGGACAGCGTCCTCAGGACACCCCCTACGAACATTCCCCAGACACCGCGAGTGTTCTTAGAAGCGTCTTCAGAACACCCCATTTTGTTTATTTGCGAACAATTCAGGACACCGCAAGTGTTCTTACAACACATTCAACTTGCCAGCCACAACCCCCATTCATATTTGCGAACATTTCAGGACACAGCGAGTGTTCGACAACGTCTTCAGAACACCCCCATTTTGTGTATTTGCGAACATTTCAGGACACGGCGAGTGTTCTTAGAACACATTCAATTTGACAGAGAACAATACGGACAGCGCCCTCAGGACACCCCCTATGAACATTCCCCGGACACCGCGAGTGTTCTTAGAAGCGTCTTCAGAACACCACCATCTTGTTTATTTGAGAACATTTCAGGACACTGCGAGTGTTCTTAGAACACATTCAACTTGACAGAGAACAATACGGACAGCATCCTCAGGACACCCCCATTTTGTTTATTTGCGAACATTTCAGTACACTGTGAGTGTTCTTAGAACACATTCAACTTGCCAGCCACAACCCCTATTCATATTTGCGAACATTTCAGGACACAGCGAGTGTTCGACAACGTCTTCAGAACACCCCCATTTTGTGTATTTGCGAACATTTCAGGACACAGCGAGTGTTCTTAGAACACATTCAACTTGACAGAGAACAATATGGACAGCGTCCTCAGGACACCCCCTACGAACATTCCCCGGACACGGCGAGTGTTCTTAGAAGCGTCTTCAGAACACCACCATCTTGTTTATTTGCAAACATTTCAGGACACTGCGAGTGTTCTTAGAACACATTCAACTTGACAGAGAACAATACGGACAGCGTCCTCAGGACACCCCCATTTTGCTTATTTGCGAACATTTCAGGACACCGCGAGTGTTCTTAGAACACATTCAACTTGCCAGCCACAACCCCTTTTCATATTTGCGAACATTTCAGGACACAGCAAGTGTTCGACAACGTCTTCAGAACACCCCCATTTTGTGTATTTGCGAACATTTCAGAACACCGCGAGTGTTCTTACAACACATTCAACTTGACAGAGAACAATACGGACAGCGTCCTCAGGACACCCCCTACGAACATTCCCCGGACACCGCGAGTGTTCTTAGAAACGTCTTCAGAACACCCCCATTTTGTTTATTTGCGAACCTTTCAGGACACCGCGAGTGTTCTTAGAACACATTCAACTTGCCAGCCACAACCCCCATTCATATTTGCGAACATTTCAGGACACAGCTAGTGTTCGACAACGTCTTCAGAACACCCCCATTTTGTGTATTTGTGAACATTTCAGGACACGGCGAGTGTTCTTAGAACACATTCAACTTGATAGAGAACAATACGGACAGCGTCGTCAGGACACCCCCTACGAACATTCCCCGGACACCGCGAGTGTTCTTAGAAGCGTCTTCAGAACACCACCATCTTGTTTATTTGCGAGCATTTCAGGACACCGCGAGTGTTCTTAGAACACATTCAACTTGACAGAGAACAATACGGACAGCGTCCTCAGGACACCCCCATTTTGTTTATTTGCGAACATTTCAGGACACCGTGAGTGTTCTTAGAACACATTCAACTTGCCAGCCACAACCCCCATTCATATTTGCGAACATTTCAGGACACAGCTAGTGTTCGACAACGTCTTCAGAACACCCCCATTTTGTGTATTTGCGAACATTTCAGGACACGGCGAGTGTTCTTAGAACACATTCAACTTGATAGAGAACAATACGGACAGCGTCGTCAGGACACCCCCTACGAACATTCCCCGGACACCGCGAGTGTTCTTAGAAGCGTCTTCAGAACACCACCATCTTGTTTATTTGCGAACATTTCAGGACACTGCGAGTGTTCTTAGAACACATTCAACTTGACAGAGAACAATACGGACAGCATCCTCAGGACACCCCCATTTTGTTTATTTGCGAACATTTCAGGACACTGCGAGTGTTCTTAGAACACATTCAACTTGCCAGCCACAACCCCTATTCATATTTGCGAACATTTCAGGACACAGCGAGTGTTCGACAACGTCTTCAGAACACCCCCATTTTGTGTATTTGCGAACATTTCAGGACACAGCGAGTGTTCTTAGAACACATTCAACTTGACAGAGAACAATATGGACAGCGTCCTCAGGACACCCCCTACGAACATTCCCCGGACACGGCGAGTGTTCTTAGAAGCGTCTTCAGAACACCACCATCTTGTTTATTTGCAAACATTTCAGGACACTGCGAGTGTTCTTAGAACACATTCAACTTGACAGAGAACAATACGGACAGCGTCCTCAGGACACCCCCATTTTGTTTATTTGCGAACATTTCAGGACACCGTGAGTGTTCTTAGAACACATTCAACTTGCCAGCCACAACTCCCATTCATATTTGCGAACATTTCGGGACACAGCAAGTGTTCGACAACGTCTTCAGAACACCCCCATTTTGTGTATTTGCGAACATTTCAGAACACCGCGAGTGTTCTTACAACACATTCAACTTGACAGAGAACAATACGGACAGCGTCCTCAGGACACCCCCTACGAACATTCCCCGGACACTGCGAGTGTTCTTAGAAACGTCTTCAGAACACCCCCATTTTGTTTATTTGCGAACCTTTCAGGACACCGCGAGTGTTCTTAGAACACATTCAACTTGCCAGCCACAACCCCCATTCATATTTGCGAACATTTCAGGACACAGCTAGTGTTCGACAACGTCTTCAGAACACCCCCATTTTGTGTATTTGCGAACATTTCAGGAGACTGCGAGTGTTCTTAGAACACATCAACTTGCCAGCGAACAATACGGACTACGCCTTCAGGACACCCCCTACGAACATTCCAGGACACCGCGAGTGTTCTTAGAAACGTCTTCAGAACACCCCCATTTTGTTTATTTGCGAACATTTCAGGACACCGCGAGTGTTCTTAGAACACATTCAACTTGACAGAGAACAATACGGACAGCGTCCTCAGGACACCCCCATTTTGTTTATTTGCGAACATTTCAGGACACCGCGAGAGTTCTTAGAACACATTCAACTTGCCAGCCACAACCCCCGAACATTTCAGGACACATCGAGTGTTCGACAACGTCTTCAGAACACCCCCATTTTGTGTATTTGCGAACATTTCAGGACACGGCGAGTGTTCTTAGAACACATTCAACTTGATAGAGAACAATACGGACAGCGTCGTCAGGACACCCCCTACGAACATTCCCCGGACACCGCGAGTGTTCTTAGAAGCGTCTTCAGAACACCACCATCTTGTTTATTTGCGAGCATTTCAGGACACCGCGAGTGTTCTTAGAACACATTCAACTTGACAGAGAACAATACGGACAGCGTCCTCAGGACACCCCCATTTTGTTTATTTGCGAACATTTCAGGACACCGCGAGTGTTCTTAGAACACATTCAACTTGCCAGCCACAACCCCCCATTCATATTTGCAAACATTTCAGGACACAGCGAGTGTTCGACAACGTCTTCAGAACACCCCATTTTGTGTATTTGCGAACATTTCAGGACACCGCGAGTGTTCTTAGAACACATTCAACTTGACAACAAACAATACGGACAGCGTCCTCAGGACACCCCCATTTTGTTTATTTGCGAACATTTCAGGACACCGCGAGTGTTCTTAGAACAGTTTCAGTTTGCTTGCCAACAAAACGGACACATATTGAGTCCTCAGAACACCCCCCCATTCAGTTTATTTAGAACATTTCAGAACACCCGTGATGTCCGCAGACAAATCGAACACAAAAAGAACGTCTAACACATAAAAAAACACAACTTTCATCCTATCTCATACACTCCCACCCTCCCCAAACACTCCTACACACCAACACACTCTACTAAATACAAATGTTGAACAAAGGTTCACTGCGCTGTCCGCGGACGACTGCGAATCCGAGATGGCGGGCGCTACCGAAAATCTGACGCGCTTCACGCTCCACGCCGTCCAATCAGCAAACATGTTGCATGTCCGCGGACATCACGCAAGCCGATTGGCCAATCAGGACACTGTCCGTTGAGCAAACAGGGAAGTGTGTACGCGGACCAAACACAGATATCACACATTTTTTTTTACCTACTTTTTGGTCATTTTCAAAAAAACTACTGGACGGATTTTCACCAAATTTGCAAAAGCACGCTTTCGGGACCAAGCCGCTGCTCCTGGTTCAAATTTGGTGAAAATCCGTCCAGCGGTTTGGGCTGTAGATGCGAGCACATTTTTTTCCCATTCAGTCTATGGGAAAAAAAAAGTTTTGGGACCCCCCCGATAACTTTGCCCCCCCTGGACGAATCCTCACCAAACTTTGTAAAAACATTCAGAGTGACCCAAATACTTTTTTTGCAAAGTTTGGTGAGGATTCGTCGAGGGAGAGCGAAGTTATAAGCTGCCCAAAAAGTGCTCTTCCTTTGGAAACAGCAACTTAACCATAACTACATGGCCACTACCGTGGCCATGTAATATATATAAAGTACTTTGGCCAGTAAATGTAGCAGCCTACCTATCAGGCTATTTTTGCTCTGTGCAACACTGTAGAGCAATAGTTGGAAAGGCTTTGAGTTAATCATACAGACTAGCCATTGCTCTAGGAATCCTCCCATGTCATTGTTTTTACCGTTGCTGTGCCACTAAAGAAGTAACAATAGATAGGGGCTTCTTGCTGAATACCACGTGAAATGGGAGAGGCCAGTCTGAACTGCTAGGCCACTTGCCTTCTGCACAAGACCACAAGCACTCAAAGGCATGTGTTGTCTTATTGGGCATTATCCAGTGATCCAGTCGCCTTTTTGGGGCCATAAGTTATACAATTCTAGGGCTAAACATGTGGAAGTTGTTTCATGTTTCTTGAAGTCAAAATACTACATCAAAATGTCCATAGTGAACGTTTTTCCAAAAAATTTAATTCAATCATTAGGTAAAAAAGAAAGCCAGAATTCTCTTATGTTCTGTTTTGCAAGATTGAGAAGACACAGCAGGCAAACTAGCAATTGGATTTGTAGGAGTCCCGTCTATCCACAGGGAATGCAGGGAAAGTCTCAGCAAGACTTTGAAGGACTTTGAAGGACATTACAACATACAACATACCATCATCGTGTTTAAGAATACTTCTGGAGTTCCATAACTGGAAGTCATATTTTAAACACTGTGAAATCTATGTAAGGCTCTTAAATCATGTTTGTTTTTTTGGGGACGTGTTTTGACTTTTTTGGCTTAAAGATTTTCCAAAAAGGGATTAACTGAAGGATTGGCATCATCAGTGGGGTGCAGCAAGCCTAAGACCCACATTTAAGTCTATATTTGCCACTTAGGGCCTTATTTACAGAATTTTCTGTGCGCTGAGAAGTGACTTTGCGCCTAAGCAGCACACAGTACTCCTGTCGATTCATGGAACAGCCTTTGCATGCATTTCGGACACCTTGCAGGGACTCTAGGCAGGTCTGTCACCTCTTTGTGTGCAGTCGGGTGCCCTGTGCAAGACTCCATGCAAATTGTGGGATGGGCCTACGCAGCGAAATAAATAGGGGGTGGGACATGCATAGTCCGAATTTTCCCGGCAAAATGAGGAAGAATGTGGGCGTGTTGAGGGACTGGCCACGCAGTGTAATCGCACACCCAGTCAAGCGCAAACCGAATTCATGGAGCCCAACGCGCAACCGCACGTCGGGAAAAGATACACGCAAACCTCGTGGACTCACTGCCACATGATAGGAGACACAGGGCAGTATGTGCATAGGATCCAATGCACAGAGGTAGGACGCACGTAGCAATTAAGTGGTGATTGCACCAGTTGAGGTGCCTGTTTTAGTTAGGGATGTGCAAATGCAGAATACAGCCATTATGTACGGGAATTTGCACGCAGATTCACTGGAGCTGACTTGAGTTACGTGACATGTAACGCATTTTCTTGGGGTGCAGTTAAGGGTTATGGGGCACCGTATGCAGTGTCACCAGGGTGCAGGCTTCATTGAGGGGGAAGGCCTGCAGTATTGACGAGGTGCATGATGGCAGGGATGCGGACTGCACAAAGGTTCCTATATATGACTGGTCTGCTTTGCGTGGGTGCGTGCCATGGGCATTCAGGCCGCTACTTGTGCCTAGGGTTATTTTGCAGTTGGAATTCCATGAATATGTGGAACGCGCATTGTATGCTTTTGCGTGCAGGTAGGTGCAAAGTGGTGTTACGCGCAAAGTACTTTGTGGGGTCTATGTGTTTTTTTTATGAATCGTGTCCTTTTGCATATTTACTGAGTCCTTGTGACTTGACATTCCAGGTCTCAAGCCATTGTGGGAGTGTGAGGTAGGCTGAGCTTCAGAGGGTGGTAAGGATAAGCACAAGATCTTGCTGCAATTGTAGAGTGCCCAATTGCCTTAGGACAGGGTAGTCCTACTCCAGACGTTGGACCCGAATCCATGCTGGGTTTTCAGGATACCCCTCATTAATATTTTTTAGATAAATTTGCATACAATGAGTAAAAATGTATGCACACTTTTCCTCATGAATATTAATGAGGGATATCCTAAAAATCAATCAGCGTTCCGGCCCTCGAGGCCCAGAGTTGGACAACCCTGCCTTAGGACATGGGTTTGCAACTTTTTTGCTCTCCAGATGTTTTGGACTAAAGCTACCAGAAGCACTAACCAGCATAGTCACTGGCGAGGGTTTATGGGAGTCATAGCCCAAAACATCTGGAGAGCTGCAGGAGGTATGATGGACTGGGGGACTCTATTAATGTCAGCCCTGCCTGTGAGGGATTTTATTGCACGCTGTGCTGAAGAAGGAGAGCCAAGAACTAGTCGGTAAAGTAAAGGCTAATGTATTGAAGACCTAGGTAGAGATGCAGATGAAGTTCTGGCAACTTGTGGTTTATTGGGAAGGCTATTTACTTTGCATGCAGGTTTAACATGATTGTGCCAGATGGAGTTAGCTTTTTTGTTCCTCTTGTGAATGGCTGGCAATGGCAATAACCCAATTGTTACTCATCTAAAGTCCCAGCTGTGGTTGAGCACACTCTAAAATGTTGCAGAAAAAGAGCAAAAATGCAGGAACTGCCTGTGAATTCATAGCAGTTAGCGTGCAGGAGACAGCAAAACACGTTAACTTTGCTGAATATGTAGTGCTTTGGGATGTAGTGAGTAGAATGTAGGAGCGGGCCTGGGGTGCAGAGTCGGGCGGTAGAGATTACATGCTTTTGGATATTGTAGGCCAATGTTTGGAGCCTCTCGAAGCAGGAGGGCTCAAGAGGCGGGAAGTGTGGAAAGGTGGATTGAAGGCTGCCAGCCTTAATGAGTGAGGAGCAAGAGGGTGTAATGGGAGGAGACAGCACTGCAGTATGGTGGATGGGGCTGATGACTCCTCAGTAATGTTGGATACTGGGTAGACATCCAAACAATGCCGGGTGATGGCAACGGTTCAGTACTGTGCCATCATGGATATTGCACACTATAATTTGATGGGCGGCATACACATGCCAACATTGCTTGAATAAAGAGGGATTGGACTACAGTTAGGTATTTATTTTGACAATTCTCTTATGCTGATGAATCTTGTTTGCTCTGCGGCAGAGAGATTGTGCCCATTTTCCAGTAGAATTTCAATGTGATAAAACAAAAGCTTCCAGAATGATTTCCAACATGACCAGCCTTTCCCAGAAGCTTGGTATGGGGTGGAGCGGCCTCCTTCAGGTTTTCTTAGAGTATGAGAATCTTCCTGGCAGCTTCCTCTCCGCTCAAGAAAGGCAGGACGAATGCAATGGAAACCTGCGTGAACTGGACAACTTCTTCCTTAGAATGGGGGCATTACACTAAGGGCCCCATTACAGTTCTGCGTTAATATAAAAAACAGGTGATCATATTCTTACCCCTTGTTTGTTCAGTCCACGTGATTATGAGCTAATAAACCAATAAGGAGGAAAACCTTTTGCATAAGAATGACGGCATTGTCTTTTACACAATGCAGCATTAACATTGGTGATATTCCTAGCAGCGGTGCTAACTCCATTCCCCAATTGAGTTCTCTGGGACTTCAGAATGGGGCCTAACAACAACTCATATATGGGCCTCATCAGAAGTTTGTTGGTATTTTAGTGGTAAATATGCTGAAATACAACCGAACAGATTTACTGTTACTACCACTTGATCTGGCAGGATTACCGCAAGATTACAAATAGCAGTAGGCAGTGTTAATCCCCATTAATGGAGTCCATAGGACTCCATGGGGGATTTCGGCAGAATTACTGCTGGTGTTCATTCCACTGATTTGGCCGATTTTCGGTGGTAAAGTGGAGGATTTACTTTTATCTTTTTGCTGGAGGTGAATCCTACACTTCATTGCCTAACTTTTAGCACATGCCTCTGTGCTTTCACTTGCGGTTTCTCGACAACCCAACAAGGACTTCAAACGTTAATGTCCTTTTCATTTATCAACACAAGCTGGTCTCCAATTTCACTCAGCGGCTGATACAGTTTATCAAGACCTTCTGTCTAGTCAAGCCTCTTGGCCCAGCGCGGCCCGCTTCCTTTCAAGTTCTCACACCGCACATGAAGGAGGTAACGCTGGGCAGTAGCAGGGAGTTTCCCCTTTGGGATTCTGCAGCAACCCTCACCCCGCAGCTGGTAGGACCATAGCCTTTCATTCGCCTCCTTGTTCAGTCTGCTCTGCTTCCATGGTCTCGTCCCATTCCTGGCATTTCATGATCTTCCATTCTGCTGGTCTTGCTTGCTTCGGTTGTCCTTCTCGGCTTGCTCTCCGGGGCCTATCATGTTCCGCCTTTTATTCCAGTGGGGAAGGGTGCAGGATTCAGGTGTGAGTCATCAGGATCAAGTGCCGGACTCTGCTGACCCTGATACTGAGACATGTCAACCAGATTGGCTGTGTGTGAGTGTGTCTTTCCCTGAAATGCTTTGTTGGTGCAGCAGAGTTTGTGTGGGAAAGGGGGGAGGTAAAGTTCCTAGATAGAAAATGGAATGAGGGTATTTTACAGGAAGATGGTAACAGGGATACCTCGTCTCTTCTCTGGGTGCCCCACTGCCACTCCTCAGGGACCCTTCATCCAGGTGATCCTCCCACACGGGTTCACCCCCGGGGTCTGGATCCAATAGATATGGCCATGCCCCGGCCACCTGGATGACAGATCCCAAAAGAATGGTCAGTGAGACACCTTTTGGTTTCTCACATATCCTTTGCGTATGCGATGTGACCGTTACTGTTTCACAGGAGAATCGTGAAGGGAAATCCACACTTCCTTGTTCCTTTCCCTTTTGATTGTTCTATGGTGAAACAGTAAGGTTGAAGGTCTAGGAACCATTGCATAATTCTAGGATCTGAGTCTTTCATCTGACTTATCCAAACTAGCAGCGAATGGTCAGTTATCAGTCTGAATTTCCTACCCAGAAAACAGTAGCGAAAATGTATCGTGGCCTATTTGAAAGCAGGGGCCTCCAGTTCTATCACCAAATAGGGTTTCTCTCTTGGGAATAGTTTCCTTCTTGCAAACAGAATGGGGTGTTCAAAGCCATCTCTAACTTGGGACAACACAGCTCCTAAACCTGTCAAGGAGCAGAGGCGTAGGCAGGGTAGGGCATGAGCAGTCAAGGCCCACCCAAAATCTGTAAATGCCTACTCAGCAGCGCTGTGTGGAAACGTAGAGATGTTAAAGGCATGGTCTAGTAAAAAAATGTATTTAAAAAATAGATAGGCAACATAAAAAAAAAATACTAGCATTCTCTTTTTTAAAACTTCCTATGTAAAATTTTGAGCTATTCAAGCTCAAAATTCGCAAAAGCAAGCACATGGACGCATCCATTTTGTGAAATGGATGCCCTCCTGTGCTGGCTTTTGCTTTTGCGGCACTAATGAAGGAAAAGCCAGCCAGCTGTAGTAAACAAAAGCTACCGCTGGGTGGCTTTCCCTTCATTAGTGCTGTACACGGAGGACGGGGACCGGAGACCAGAGCAGGAAAGCTGCAGCTGAATCTCGGTAAGTGCTATTTATTTTTTTTTAAAAATAAGCACTAGCTGGAGTAGCCCGGAAAACGTAGAAATAAAACCGCAGCTTTAAAAACGTTGTATTTATGTTTGCGGTCGCTTTTGAAGCGACCGCAAACATAAATACAACGTTATTGTGTTGGAAAACGATGCGGTTTTTCTTTCCAAGTTTCTCAGGCTCCTCCGGCTCGGAGGAGCCTGAGAAACTTGGAAAGAAAAACCGCAGCGTTTTCCAACACAACCGCGTTGTGTTTCTTCCTGAATCTGCTTTCCCATTTGGGGTTCTCGGGCTCCCCACATGGAGCTCGAGAGCCCCAAATGGGAAAGCAGATTCAGGCAGAAACAACGCAGCATTGCGGAAAACAACCGCGTTGTTTCTGCCTGAATCTGCTTTCCCATTTGGGGCTCTCGGAGAGCCCCAAATGGGAAAGCATATTCAGGCAGAAACAACGCAGCATTTAGCATTTCCCATTTGTGGCTCTCCGAGAACCCCAAATGGGAAATCAGCTGTAGGCAGAAATACTACGCGGCATGTAAACAAAACCGCGTTGTGTTTCTGCCTGCTGTGGCTTTCACTTTGGGTCTCCGGTGCTCCGGAGACCCAAAGTGATAGCCACAGCAGGCAGAAACACAACGCGGTTGTGTTGGAAAACGCTGCGGTTTTTCTTTCCGAGTTTCTCAGGGTCGTCCGAGCCGGAGGAGCCTGAAAAACTTGGAAAGAAAAACCGCAGCGTTTTCCAACACAATCACGTTGTATTTATGTTGGCGGTCGCTTCAAAAGGGGAATATGGCACTGGTCTTTTGTCAGATTTTGCAGGTTGAGATGTAGTTTTTCACATCTGCATGAATGCCTTGCCAACAGAATCTCCCCCCGACATGAGTTTGGGTTTTAGCCTGCCCTAGATGTCTCCTGTCAGATGGGAGTGGGAAATCTCCAGTACAATTTTCTTGTGACTCCTAGGTATCACCACCTGGGTTCAGACAAGACCATCCACAGTGGTGTCTCCTCTGTATGACAGCCCCTGCATTAGAAAGAAGAAAGGCCTGCTTTTCCCCCATACATCTCATTTGGGTAGGGCCTGTAGAAAGGCTTCAGGGAGCATGGGATTGTTTTGCTGGGCAAATACTAAATTCAGGAGGAGGGTGGTCGTCTCATCTCTGAGATTTTGGATGTCTATGGTTTTATCCGCTTCCCCAAAGCCCTAATTCCCTTTTTCTGGCTCCTTAACCTGTTTTACTTCTTCACACGATGGGAACACTGATTTTTCTAGAATCCCCTGGGCTATCTTATGTCTGTTTTTTTTCCTCCATGATTCTGGATTTACGTCCCCTCTAAAATCTGGGCCTGTGACAGTGGCCAATATGTCTATACCAAACTTCCAGGCTAGGCCAGACTTCGGAGCCAACCTGATGTAACAACCAGGTGGTGGGAAGTATCAGGACCAAGTGGGTGGGAACCAGTCCTTTCTTTCCTGGAGGGATCGCAACCTCCCTACTGCTGCTAATGTCGAATCCAATCGACTCCCTTGTGGCAACTGATGGATCGGAGGCTTGACTACTAAGTGTCTGAAATTTTAAGGTTCCCCAATTTTTCTCAATTGAGTCACATCCCACCCCTGACACCATATGTAGGGAAGGCATGGTTATCAGATGTACAACAGACACAAGGAATACAATCCAAGGGTGTTTATTGCATAAGATATGGGTGAGAAAAAAACACCTAGTCTAAATCTAAGGTGGGAGCAAGCTACGACCATCAAACAAAAGAAAACACTGTCCTAGTGGTGTTGTGCCAAAACAAAATGGCTTATAGTTATAAACCTATTGCCAAATCCTTACTCTATATAACAAAAGGGGTGGGACAATGATATGTATAACCAAAGAATGTAGTGCAAACTGAAATGTTCAAAAGGGTTTCAGTAGTTTAGGACAGCTGAACAAGTGCTCTCCCTTCCGCACGTTACATCACGGGACAATGTGGAACAGTGGCATGACTCTGAGCACCCCTTGAGTCTATACGCATCAGGAAGCAGTTTCTTCAGAAAAGGTAGGATCCCTCAAATAAATGTCTTTTGCTTGCCATACCAATACTTTTACCAAGCTCTCACCATGCGGGATTCCCCTCTTCCCTGGATTTCTAGTGATACCTCTTTGTTGGGTTCACTTTTGTCTTTACACCACTGTTCTGTCACTTTATCAAAATGCAGGATTTACTTTCCCTTGCTTTCACTTGGCACGCCTCCATTGGCTTCACTGTAGCCTTCAAATCACACTTCAGTTGACTTTACCAGTTCTACAAGCTTATAACACTCAAGAGCTCTTAATGTCTTTTTAAACAAATATTTGGTGCACTTTCACCGATTCACTCAGGTCCCCCTCCTACAGGCTCAGACCTTCTTCTGTAGGCAGTTCTCGCTTCCCTCGATCGGGCACAACCCTTCAAACTGTTAGCATCACACTTGTTACCTTGCAATCTTTCCCGTTTTCACTTCAAAGTACTTGCCAGTTCAGGCTTCTCTTTCTCATGGCTGCCATACTACGCACAACCAACAATACTGGATACAGTTCAAAGGTTTATGCTGCATCCTCTCCCGTGGTCTTCTAGTATCTGCAGTTCTTAGTTAGCATCACAAAGCTAATAATTCCATAGGTTAGCTTTATACTTTGTTTCACCTTTTGTCAAAGACTTTTGACTGTACGAGGGGGTCTTGTACCCTTGACTTTACCCTGGTACGACCACTTTCACTAGTCGCCTCCTCTCTCGGTTACACTCTCAAGTGCTTCAGATTTCTTTTGTGTCTTCTCTCACATGTACAATCTTGGCATTCTTCATTCTTGCTACAATGTGCTTTCGCTCATGGTTTCTCGACAACTCAATGAACACTTCAAACATTAATGTCCTTTTCATTTATCAACACAAGCTAGTCTCCCATTTCACTCACCGGCAGCAGCTGATACAGTTTATCAAGTCCTTCCGTCTAGTCAAGGCTTTTGGCCCAGCGCGACTCACCTCCTTTCAAGTTTTCACACTGCACACCAAGGAGGTACCACCATGTGCTTCTGCAGTAGCAGGAAACCTAATGAGCACTTCAAACATTAATGTCCTTTTCATTTATCAACACAAGCTGGTCTCCCATTTCACTCACTGGCAGCGGCTGATACAGTTTATCAAGTCCTTCCGTCTAGTCAAGGCTTTTGGCTCAGTGCGACTTGCCTCCTTTCAAGTTTTCACACTGCACACCAAGGAGGTACCACCATGTGCTTCTGCAGTAGCAGGGAATTGCACCTTTGGGATTCTGCAGTGAGCTTCACCCCGCAGCTGGTAGGACCACAGCCTTTCATTCGGCTCCTGGTCCCGCCTGTTCTTCTTCCATGGTTGCGTAACCTTCCCAGGATTTCCTGCCCTTCCATTCTGCTGGTCTTGCTTGCTTCAGTTGCCCTTCTTGCCTTGCTCTCCGGATGCTCTCATGCTCTGCCTTTTAGCCCCGCAAGGAAAGGTAATAGGATTCAGGTGTGAGTAGTCAGGATCACGTGCCAGACTCTTCCTGACCCTGATACTGGGACATGTCAACCAGACTGGCTGCGTGTGAGTCTGTCTTTCCCTGAAGTGCTTTGTCAGTGCAGCAGAGTGTGGGTAGGAAATGGGGGGAAGGTAAAGTTCCTAGATAGAAAACGGAATGAGGGTGTCCTACAGGAACATGGGAACAGGGATACTGCGTCTCTTCTCTGGGTGCCCCACTCCCCAGGGACCTCTCATCCAGGTGATCCTCCCACACTGGTCCACCCCTGGGGTCTGGATCCAATAGCAAAGGCCGTGCCCTGGCCACCTGGATGACAGATCCCAAGGGACTGGCCGGTGAGACACCCTTTGGTTTCTCACACTTACCAAATCGCTCATGTCAGTATATCAAGAGTTGCTAAATTTGGGATGGCGTATGTCCTGAACCGCATCCAAACCCAGCCCTTGATATGTATCATATATCTTTCATACTTCACTTTTCATTATTCTACACATGCTCTCAGGGGTGGCAGCTTTAACAGTACAATCGAGAATATCACCAAACTTTTTCAAATTATTGAACAATCCTTGACTTGCTGGGACCAAACTCTTCACTATCACTCTCATTGCCAATTGTGCCCACACACTTGCTGTTGTGTTGTTCCTGCTATAATCATCACTAATAATCGTACAAACACTATTGCTACTCCTATATGCAATTCTATTAATATTGTTAGCATTCATGTTGCTACGAATGTATGTAAATCCACTGATATTGTTAACATTTATATGTACTGTCCCGTTTAAATATACAGTACCATTCTCCCCCTTATAGGACCTCCCATTATAACATACTATACCCAATAAAGCCCCAACATTGCCATCAATATCATACATTGACTTGCAATAATGGTAATTCCACAATAGTACGCATAGGCTCATACATTGCCATTTGTGCATCTACACTTCGGATCCCTACTTAACGAACAATTATTTACATTTATGAGATTCATCATCTTCTTTCCTAAAATGGAAGCAAAAGACACAAAACAAAGAAAAGGAGAGACGTACAAGATGTACCTTTACAGAGCGAGAGAGCGAAAGAGACAGAGAGAGAGAGAGAGAGAGAGAGAGAGAGAGAGAGAAAGAGAGAGAGAGAGAAAGAGAAAGAAAAAGAAAGAGCACCCGGAAAAAAGAAGAATATGGAGTTAGAAACTGAGCTTCGTTCGGCCTGTCAACGGAGGGTGACACCACACATGTATCATACCTGGACAGGCCGGTGAGGCAAATAGTGTGCAGGTACTACTGCCCCTCCTTTTAAGTCAACTGAAGTGCTGACGTGCTGTCCTGAGGTGCCCTGCGGACTTCAGAGAGGTGGACCCAATATCGCAAGCCCTTTACCTTCACAGTGAGGGACGTGTAAAGCACCACCTTGTAGGGTAAGTGGAACCAAGGTTTGCTCCACCTACGCATGAAATTGCGAATGTACACAATGTCACCAGGCAGCCGTGATTGTGTGGTCTTGCACTCATGATCTGTCGTTGTCGTGGTTGCTATGTCTGGTGTGTTTGTTGTCTCAATTCTGGGAGGGGCAACCTGTGGGGAGACACATTTAATTGCCTGTGTTAATGTGTTCAAATAATCTTTGAACTCATCACCTAACACCACTGCTGACCTATGTGAATCTGAAGCTCTTCTTACCGGGATACAGGGGTGTGCACACACCGACCAGTGACTACCTCGTGAGATGACAAATTGTGGTCTTTGCTGGGCTGCGTACGTTGACTGATGAGGGCCAGGGTCAAATAGTGCACCCATTTCTTCTTCAACGTGGTACACAGGTTGGACAATTTGCTTTTGAGGAGCAAGTTGATCCTCCCCACAATGCCATTGGCCTGTGGGTGGTAAATTGAATAGATCTGGTGCTTAATGCCAAGTAGTGCTGTGACGTGCTGAAAAAGTGCATTAAAAAGTGTGTGCCGTTGTCTGGTCTTAATATCTCGCACACACCCCATCGAGGGAAAACCTCACGGACCAAGAATCTAGCAGCACATGTGGCATCCAGATGTGTGCAATGCCCTGCCTCCACCCACCTTGAGAAATGGCAAACCACTACTACGAGGTACCTGGAGCCATTGCAACGCACACCCATATCAGTATAATCTATGTGTAATTCACAGAACGGCCCAGTCGGGTGGGGCAATGTGCCCCGCAAAGTCTGTAATGTCATTCCTGTACTGAAACTTTGACATGTGGTGCAGTGTATGACCATTTCTGTGATGCTCTCTCTGAATATTTGTTATAAACCAATCCTCTTGTATATCTGTGATGTGCTGCTTCGAACTGTGGGATGGGTAATGTAACTGTTCAAATGCTACTGTTAGCAGCTCCCGGGGCATTACTAATTCCCAGAGCTCTCTTGTCTCCACAATAGATCAGTTGGGGATTGCTTGCATCCCCTCTGTAACCACAATTCTTTCTCCTTTTCAGATGCCCTTCCTTGTAATTGGGAGATTGGCAATGCTGTATAAGGTATTGGATGTTCGCTGGCTGGTCACGATGTACTCAGCAGGCATTTTATTTGGCAGATATGCTGCTATTTAGGCTGCCACATTTGGCGGCTGTGTTGCCCATCAATATTTTGTCTGTCACGTTATTGTAGGTGGTGCACTTAACGACCGCCACAACAGATGGCTGGGATAATGCTACTATCAGTAATTCTAGCAGTGCTGCATGCTGCACTGGTGATCCATCTGCCCTCCGAAACCCCCTTCTCTTTCAGCGGGATAGAAAGGCGTACACAGTTGTGACATACGCTGAGTCTGAATATATTGTGACATGGCACACTCGGGACACTCTCAATGCGTCAGTGAGCGCTATCAGTCCTGCTTCCTGTGCAAAATATTGCATTGGCAATCTTCTCGTAACCACTGTCTCATACTCCCCTTCCTCAAGCCGTACCACCACTGCCTCTGTATGTCTTTGTCCATCCTCCTGGTCAATTGTGGATGACCCATCAACGAAGAGTACCTCACCCTCCATTAATGCACAATCTTTTGCTTTGGGGTTGTCATCCTCCTCCCCCTCGTATTTGGTGCAGTTGTACACCGTCAGATCTTCGACAGTGGGCATAACTGTTAGAAAGGTGGCAGGATTCACTGTTTTACATCTAAACACATGAATGGAGGGCTTTGAAATAATAATCTTGTACGCCGAAGATCTCTGTGTTGTCAGGGTGGACTTTCAGTGACCTTTCTATGATGCTAATAGAGAATGTTCAAATGTTCTACAGACCATGTAACTGAGCACCCCATTACAATAGTACAACCTTTTTCTATTGCAAATGCTGGAGCTGCTAAAGCTTGTTCGCACGCGAACTGCCCTTGCTTTACTGAATCCAGTGTGCCGCTGTAATAGGCCAATGGCGTATGGCCCATAGTACCTTTCTGTGTCAATACTGTGGTCATGAGCTGGCCATCTGAATCTGAGAACAAATAATATTCCAGTGTATAGACTGGGGTCGCCAGTAAGGGGAGTGAACTAATGACTTTGTTTAGATCATCACACTGTTTGATCATATCTGCAGTCCACTGTAACTTATGATCCTTTGTTGTTTGTACTTCCTTATGGGCTTGCAGAAGGGGTCTTGTGTAGGCTACATAATCTAAGATCCATGCCCTACAGTAGTTCACAGCCCCAGCAACTTCTGCATTTCTTTAACTGAGGTGGGTCTGGGGGTGGCGCATACTGATGCTGCTCTATCTGGTAGTATCTTTTTACCATTCGCTGATATGAACTGTCCCAGGTAGAGCACCTCCTGTTGGCAGTATTGCAATTTAGCCTTGTCAACCTTGTACACCTTATAGGCCAGCAATTGTAGGAGTTTAATGGAATCCCTTCGGCAGTGCTGCTCACTGTCCCTACGTACTAACAGATCATCCACGTACTGGATAATCCTGATGGGCACCTGAATATTCCTTAAATCAGTGTGAACTATTCTGTTAAAGATGCTAAGGCTCACACAGTACCCTTGAGGTAATCTAGTATGTTCAAAACGCATCTGGCCCTGTGTGAATGCTGTGAGGTCCTCGACTCAGGATGGAGTGGAATCGAGAAGAATGCATTTGTCAAGTCCACTACAGTGAAGTATGTGGCTTCTTTGGGGAAACTGCATAATAGTGTCACAGGATTTGGAACGACTGGAAATTCTTTCTCTACCACGTCATTTAGGGGGCACAGGTCCCGGATCATTCTCCAATACCCCCTGTTGATTTTTTTACTTTTACCGTGTTACACAGAGATGTCGAGGGCACAATGATCCCCTGGTCCAGTAGGGCCTGTATTGTCTTTCTAATACCCTCCTCCACCTCCCATTATAATGGATATTGATTTACCATGGGTAGCACCGCATTTGGCGTCAGTGTTATACGCACAGGGGGCAAGTCTTTCAGTAATCCCACATCATGTGGATTTGTAGTCCACAACTGTGAAGGCACGTGTTGTAAGTCTTCATCAAAAAATAGAGATGGAGTTATTACTGCCATCAGCGGACAATTCACCCTTCGGTACTGTACCATTATGTCACCGGGGATAGAAATATCTAATATTATCTCCCCATTTTTGTCATTGTTCTCAAACAGCTCGTCATTCATCACTTCCTTTTAATTTTACTGTTGGATCTATTTTTTTTTTCTTTTTTTTTTATTATTGAATACAGCTGAAAAATTCAACTTTTTCAATATTTAGACAAAATTCATTTTCATTTTAAATACATCAAATTGCATCAGTAAAATCAAATAAAAATGACATAAAAAGAGATAATGCAAGTAAACAACAGAGAGAC
Organism: Ambystoma mexicanum; assembly: GCF_040938575.1. NCBI lineage: Eukaryota > Metazoa > Chordata > Amphibia > Caudata > Ambystomatidae > Ambystoma > Ambystoma mexicanum. The sequence continues at coordinate 935,694,661 of NC_090936.1, forward strand.
AACAGACATAGGCAACGTACATAAACTAACACAAGACTTCACATAGTTTGAAGTTAAGAGAAATAATTACACCACATAATAAAATGATATCGATCATAGTTATGAATCATTTCCACTAATAGAATAAAATAGTATAAGTCTCTCAATTTACAAACCAAAACCACTGTATCTTACATTATCTCTACACACCCTATCCATATTTGGAACATACAACTTCCAGATGAAGACATTTCTTTAACAGATGGACGACCCTCCCAGAAGCTTAGAACCTCTTATGTTTACATGCTAGTTGTAGACAATGGACTTGTATCTATTTTTAAGGCCGATAATAGGTTACAAGTGGCAACACGAATACTTATAGAGTTAGTGGAAAATATTACTGAGCAACAGGAATCAGGTTCTATGGAACTAAAGTAGGGCATATGCTTCTCAAAATATCTGCTTCTTATGTCAATTAAGGCTGGACATTCAGTAATAATATGTTTAAGGGTTTCTTTAACTGCAACATCCTGGCAGAATCTACAGTAATTCTCCTTTTGAGTCATCAACCTTCTTCTAGACAGAACATCACGGGTGGGAAATAGGTTAAACCTCAAGCGTTAAATAGTGGTTCTCAATTGCAGGGAGGGAGATTGATTTAAATATGAAGCCAGTTCTTTGAGTCTTTTATGCTCAAAGGCTAGTACTTGAAAATCTTTATACGAGAGACATAGGGTTCTCGTATCAATCCAGTCTGATCTGAAAATGTTTACCTTTGCTTTCGTTGGATTTACAATGAGGGTTTTCAGACTGATGTCTGCTTTGGCCAGGATTCTGTAAATATATGAAACCCACTTTTGAACAAATGAATGCTCTGAGGACAGCATGTAAGCAGATAGAGTTGCTAGTATGGTGTTAGTTTTACTAAAAGTCAAGCACTTGTGAAACAAAGCACATAGCCTCCAATGATATTCCGCATTCAAGGACGTTAGACCCAGTTCAAGTCATAGCCAAGGACCCGGTACACATTGCAGGAGGTGTAACACACCGCTCCAGAATGTTGACTCTAATTTATGTAGAATTGTAGGGTGGACAATGTTTTTGGTCTCAAGGCCATACAATACAGTGGGTAATACTTTTTGTCGCCAATAAATAATGCCGGGCCTGATGGTAAATTTGCCAAATCTATATAGTATTATCCTTGTTTTGGAAATGGCAGTCATAATCTTGTGTTCTAAAGTTCTGGAGTGTGAATTGATTGAAGGTTGGCCATCAAATAAAATTCCTAAATATAGGTACGTCGGGAACGCATCCACTGTCCTATCATTAATTCTCCAATCAAACCGTGTTCTTCCAGTAGGCCTGGGTGCATAGATGACAACTTGAGTGTTATTTAGGTTAATTATTAGTTCATTTCTATCTAAATAGGCATTTAAAGCAGACAGTAATTTCTGCAATCCTATTGGGGTTTTAGAGACTAGCACCAAGTCATCTGCGTACCATAAAGCTTTAATGCTTATCCCATTCATTTTTGGGGAATCAGAACTAATCTGGTGAAAGGTCTGTCTTACATCATGGATGAAAAAATTCAAAATGGCTGATGCCATGATACAACCCTGTTTCAGTCCCCTAAAAGTGGATATTGTTGAGGATAAGAGACCAAGAATGGACAACCGCACCATTATGGTGGTTGACGAGTGTAAATCGTATATTATGTCACATAGGGTTGCTGGACAATTTGCCGACTGTAACTTTTCCATTAGTTTAATTCTGGAAACTGAATCAAATGCTAAATGAAGATCAACGACAACAAAGTACAGCGGTTGTTTTGTCGATTGGGCCTGTGCTTTTAGGGCATTGAGAGTCAATAGATTAACTGTGGTTCCTAGGCCGGCCACAAACCCAGTTTGACAGGGATCTCGTTGATTGCAGTTCTCAGTCCAGCGGGTGAAGTCTCTCAAAACTAGTCATGCAAAGATCTTCCCCGGTGCATCAAGCAATGCAATAGGGCGATAGCTTACCGGGGAGACCCTATCCCCTTTCTTGAAGATTGGTACAAGTAAGGAGGACCACCAAGATGATGGTATACTTTTTGATAATATAATTTGTTGGAATACATTATTCAATATGGAAGCCCACCTAGAAGGATTCTGTTTGAACATATGATTGTTTAAACCATTAGGACCCGCAGCACGCGAGGACGATGATTTCCTTATAAAATCCTCAATGATTTCTGGCGAGCATTCCAGGCTCCAGTGATCTAGAGTCGATTTAGAGTAGGTGAACTCAGCGTACTTATCGTCTGCATATAGTTGTGAAAAATGTGCAAGCCATTGAGTTTCAGACACACTGCATAATTGGAGGCAAGCTTGTGGTTGATTGGACACACTGTTGAGCAAAGTCCACAGTTGGGCCGAATTTTTGTTATTCGCCGAGCGTAGGAAGGCTTCGCTATCGTGTTGATAGAGTGTAGCTCTTCTTGCTCGGCACCAATTTCGGTATTGGCACTTCATCTTTCGGCAACTACACTCTTGTTCACTCACTGGCAGTTTACGTATATCTCTTAGTTCTTTTCTATAGCTGTGTTTCATTTGATGGAGGATCTGATCATTTTGATGCTTATGATTTAACACATAGGAAGGTTTTCCTATGTGTAAGCATCTAAAAGAGGGAAGAATGTCTGCATAAAAATCACGCTTTGAAGGATTTAAACCTTGAGTGGCAAGGTTAAGAGCATTTAGAGATGTATTAGACCTTGTAAAGCGCGTTTTTGCAGAGTTCACATTTAACACCTGCTTTGTCCAACACTGTTTTGCTAAGGAGTGATCAACGGCTCCCTGACACACAAAGGTCAGCATATGGTGGTCACTGACCGATTGTGTCAGGATTTTGAATTTGATGGAACTATGGAATAAGCTGTCAGACTTAAATACTTAATCAATAATGGAGAGGGAGATACCTCTCTCCCATGTCGACATAGGAGGAATATCACCCACAATAGAGCCATTGGCCATATGTAAATTATGCTCTTTAGCAAAATTAAGCCATCTCATGCTCGCGAGCCTTTGGCAAGTTTTTTTAGCTCCAATACAATCAAGATTCAAGTCTCCCACCAGCATGGTGGCATTTATAGATTGGTCACAGAATACTTGTTCTAACATCATATACAAATGTTTATAGAAAGTTTCGTCAGCCAAACCCACTGGATTCCGATATAGATTGATTATGGCTAGAGTTTGAGATGCCGAAGTAATTTTCACTAGTTTGATGAAGTTGTTTGGAGACGCCCACTTATGAATTCTTAGTCCTTCACTGGTTTTAACCGCCACCAACAGGCCAGACGTTGGTCTTCCTCTGGCAGCCGTTAGTGCTGGTAACAAAATAACATCATGGTCGTCCCATAAGGGGGCATCACAAGCCATGTCTCTTGTAAAGCCACTATATCAAAATTATTAATTTCATGTGACGAGGACCATTGCAGATGAGAGTGGCCTCTAGTATTCCAGGAGACTAAGGAGTAATTAACTGGAGGACACTCTTTTAATGGTTATACCTGAGAAGAGATGGTTCTGGTCTGGGGAGGAATCACAATCGGGCGACAGTAAGCACAAGTACACACAGCAGGACATTTTGGGGGTGACCTAGGAGTTTGTGGTTGTTCGCAAACTTTGGGTTCCGCTACAAGGCGTTCTGGATCCTGAGCAATCAAGAAACCCATTTTAAACAATTCCATCTTTTCCTTCCATATTGAGTTCACGACTAGTCCAGATTTGTTCCACAAATGCACAATTGCTAGGTTTTGATCACATACAAACTCAACTTGGTCGATATCACTCGAGGCAATATCTTGCAAATTACTCACATCCCCAAAAATGTTTAAAATGCTGGTTCTGCACAAGTCATATTTTTTGAATGGAGCATCTCTACATTTGAGGATAAGAGAGTGGCAATTGGAGAAGGTGTTCTGGGCATATGAGGGCCTGACCGTGTAGACACCTTCTTGTCTATGGGTTTTGATGGTTGATTAGCATTCTTCAATAGAGGACCCAAACATGTTTTCTGCCAATTGCTGTGAAGCTCATTAGAGGGATTAGAATTACCCCCCATGATGTTACTGTTAGTGTTAGCTGGGATCTTTTTAGTTGGGTAGTCAGAGTTTAACACAGTCAAATGGTTAGTGGAAGAGCTTGAGGCTGCTCGCTTCGATTAGATAGGCATCTACTGCAGCCTTTATTGACCTCATGCGATCTTGTACTCTAAATTCATTAGATGGAAAACTGACTTTGTTACCAGTCGGAGCAGTTAGGGGGTTTTGAGCACCTCTCACACTGGGCGCTACGGCCTGAGTCGCGGGCATGGCAGATGGAGCCACAGAGACCGGGGTTTCAATCAAATCAATGATCTCCGTAAGTGGCGCATACTCAACTGGACCGCCGGTGTAGGAGGCACGCAGGGTTGCTGCCTGCCTGCCAGAGGACACAGGAGGCATACTCTGTGGATCTCCAGAGGTCAGGGTTAGGGGCATTTTCACAGGGAACAAAGAAGCTTGGAGCAGGGTTGTGCATTGTTGGGACATCTGGGGTTGACGCACCACACACGCTCGCTTCCTGGATGCAGGTTTCAGTTTTGCCACATTTAGTCTTAAACCAAGGGCCTTCGACACATTTTGTGAATCGATGATTGTGCTTCTTGCATTCCGCATTGATCAGGTTTTTTTTGGGACTTCTATCTAGGCTAATCCAGGAGTCATTAGCATTTGTAGCTTTTGTTACCGGAGAGGTGACAGGACAGATGATGTTGACACACGAAGGTAATACTGGTTTAAAGCTGCACAACCACCATAAACCATTTTCTCCATCTAAGGAGATGCTAGTGCCTACTGCTACATCTACCATACGCGTAGATTTAGATTTATTCATATCAGCAGTTGATAATTTGCCTATCCCATCGGCAATTTGTTGAATCTGACAGGCTTGGGGTGATATTTTTAACGCAAGAGATTCAAACAATTTGTTTAGGCTGGCTATGGTGGTATTTACCGCCGCCAGTGTAATTTCAATCAATGCAAGATTTTCCAAGGGGTTGTCAGAGGTGTTAATAGGCAAACAACACCGAGGAGTGGGCACAAGAAAGGAGTCATGGATGGAATGAATGGTAGATCCCATCAAACTTTGTATGGCAACTTCACATGGATGGTCTTCATGGGACCTACTCAGGTTCCTTTCACTGGCATGTATGGAAATATAAGATATATCAGCCATGTTTAAGCTGTGACAGGATATCTCAGTAACAGTCGCTAAAGTGTTGATGGCGGGTGGATGGATTCTCACATCAGGACACACAGAGTCTGACTGAGCATTGGCCAGTATGGTAGCATCAGACACAATAGGCAGGCGACTGTGATCATTCGTATTTAGAGGTACAGACAAGGGCACAGCAATTTGATTGGGCACAGAAGAGGATGCATCCATCATACACTCCTTACGTTTTGCACAAAAGGTGCAAATGTCTTTATTAGCTAAAGGAGTTCTCAAGATTGGAGTCAAGGTAATGGATCTCTTTGAAATGCATGAAAGTTTCTTTTGTTTTGGTGTTACTAAGGAATAGTGAGCGAAGCACTCAAAGAATCAGGCATGTTTGTTTTCAATGTGTAGGGACAATAATGTATGAGAGGCACTTTCTACGTAAATTTGGCCGAGCACAAATAGTTAGCTTTAATTAAACAAAAGAAATACACGCCCGTTGTTCGTGCTTCCACTAAGAGCACACAAAACGTTTTCTAGTATTAAGGTAAAAACCCCCCGCCGTGCACTAGAGACTTTCAGCACACTCCACCTCTGCCGACAGCGCCGCGGCGAAGCAGCAAAGCGGGACTTCACCGGGGCTTTCTCTGGTGCGCGCCCATTCCCAATTATATAGGAACGCCCACAAGAAGGCTTTGCACAGCCTAAAGTAAAAGAAAGGAAAGTTATAGATATTCAAGTTAACGTAGGGGATAGTTAACTCCTTGCAGTCAATGTTCACCTTCTGGGAAACAGAGTCCAAGTTAAAAAACAGCCGCTTTTCAATGTAGCAAATTCCTCAATCCACAAGCAGGGGAACAGCGTTCAGCGGCAAAGCGGGACTTTACGGGGGCCTTCTCCGGTGCGCACGCGTGGTGCGCGCGCGTGGTGCGCGCGTTTTCCCAATTATATAGAAACGCCCACAAGAAGGCTTTGCACAGCCTTCTGGAAAACAAAGTCCAAGTTCCAAAACAGCCGCTTTTCAAGTAAGCAAATTCCTCAATCCACAAGCAGGAGAACAGCGTTCACCGGCAAAGCGGGACTTTACCGGGGCTTTCTCCGGTGCGCTTTCTCTGTTGGATCTATACAAAGCACTGTGCACCACTCACACCCATTCCTGTCATTCCTAGAATGACAACCCTCTTGTCAGAGATCAACAATCCCTGTAAATCCAGTGACAATATTGCTCTCACCACCAACTCAGGTGACACAACTGGACAAAAGATGAACTATTTGGGCACTCACCAACACTGTTTAGCAATCTGAGTCACCACCTCCACGAGCAGAGTAATACCATAAATGAACATGTCCGGATCCACAGGAGTCCCGCGAACCACCACCTCCCTTGTCATTGTGTGTATTATCAACATTGCCCTTATTGCGCACATCCCAGGCATGGAGCAAACTATACCGCAATTTGTAAATGATAGTGCCATGTTTAATTTGCTGAGCTTTCAGAATATAGTAGTGGAGCCCGCGCCACCTTCCTTCCAACCTTTATGTCCAGCTCTTCAGTGTATGAAACCGTGGAAATAGCCTCAGAGAATCCCTGTGTGTCAAGATATTTGCCTGATAATGGGACATTCCCTTCCATGATGCACGATTTCAGTGCACCTGAGTCCACCATAAATATGAACTGTTTGTCTCCTATCTGCACCCCCACCAAGGGTTCCTCTTGAGAGTGGATGGTCGTTGACAAGACCGGACACGCAAGTGCTCTCTGTGGGCTGTCCTTTTCGGTATATGTGTTTGTTCCAGGGAACGAGAAGGTGTTGCCCCCATCACTGTTGCTCCTCCACACAGGGTGGTGGTACACTATTGCCCGGGGCCACACCACCCTGCTGTTGCTGCAGTGGGTGCTGTACCTGTATATCAGATAGTTTAGGCTGCTGATGGTATGTCTGGTGTTGACCCTGTAGATACCTTTGATTCTGATATCCTTTACCCTGTTCCAGATACTCTAGTCCTTGGAACCCTTGGGAGCCTTGGGGCCCTGGGGTCCTTGGGGCCCTTGGCCCTGCTGCTGTGAGCCGTAATGATACCCCATTGCAGACCTGCTCCTGCACTCCCTTGCAAAATGACCCCACCTCAAACAATTCCAACATTGAGATGGTCCAAACCCACCCCCTCTGGGTACAATTTTCCCCCTTGCTCCTCGGAAGACCCTTCATCCTTGCTGCAGTCCTCCTTGCAGCCACTGTGCACCGGGGTACTGTTGCCCCTCTGCCCCACTGTCCTTGTCCTCTGTCACCCCAGAGCGCAGCAATACTGGCTCTCATGACCTGCCGGGTGCTCTCTATCCCTTCCGCCTGTACTGGTGTTGACACAGGCATCTGGACAAAAACCTTTGCCAATTTCTTTTCTACCAATTTTGCTTCCTCCTTTTTTGTGGCTTTGGGCTGTTTCCCTTTCCCGCTCCTTGATTCTTTTGCAATGGTGCACTATTATACTCTGTATCTCCAGCCACCCCTTTGCTTCAATACACACAATATTCCTACCACCTTCTGCACCTCCTTTGGCAAGCCCCTCTTTACAATAAAATAGAAAAATGGTATTGAGCGATACCACGGTCATCCTGTTTTAGCTCTCCACATCTCTTGGAATTTAAAAATTAATTTAGCTTGGTCCTCATCATCGCCCATTGTACACTGCATCAGGGACTGTAAATCAGGGGTGTCAGGTAAAGCCCTTTGTAGCCCATCCCACACCTGTGCTCTAATTATGTTGAATGATGCTCCATCATGTGTAGCGTCCCTCAGGGTTATTCCCGGATACCCAGCTTTTACCCACATATCCCTGGTTGGTTCCCAATTAGAGCAAGCATCAAGCTCTTGATGTCCCCTAGTGTCAGGGGCACCCCTGCTGTTTGTTTTTCAAATTCATATATCCACTTACTCGCCTCTGCTGTGAGCTGTGGGAGAGCCTTAATCAAGTTGTTTTTATCTGTCAGGGGCCAGGGCACATATTGTGTCCTCCCTGCCCATTTCTCTATGAAGGGCATCTGCATCTCTGCCCCATTTCTCACATCCTTCTTCATACTTCCCCTTTTCCTTACCTACGCCATCCGGCCGACCCTATTCCTCAACCTGCCCCCCCACAAACCTTCTACTTGGGGGGTATTCTCAACTGCTTATTCACACCCTCCTTCTTCTTCACCCTGCCCCTCGTCAAATGTATCATTGTTGTCCCCCTCTCATCATTTCCCAACACTGTATTCTCCCGTCCCCAGATTGTCCATTCACCCTGCCTTCCCTCCTTCTCAACACAAATACTTCTTATTCCTTCAGTATCCATCCTGAGCAGCACCTCCCCTGATCTCCATTTTCCCGATCCTTTTTTGACACCCTTACATCTCTCACTTCTCTTGAGGATGCCTGTATCCTGTTCAGCTTTGTTAGCAACTCTGCCAACCTATCTTGGAACTACCTTGACCTGACTCCCGTGGATGCCAATACTTCAGGCAGGTGTGTGTATGTGGGTGGGGGAGTGGTAGCCTGTGGTGTAACTGGTGCTGAAGGGGTCACCACCACAGTGGGTACATAGGTTGGATTTGTGTACCCGGCAGCGGGACACGCTGTCAAGGGACATAATCCCCCGTGCTCTGCTGATGCCCCACCCTCACCTTCTCCCCTCCGGTACCTTCCATATTTCTGTATCTGGGCCCCTGCTCTACCCCCTTGGTCCTCTGTGTCCTCAAACATTCGCCAGAGGTCTGGGATTTCTTTTCTCTTCTGTAGCTGTTTCTCCTTCTACTTAGCTACTAAAAATGTGGACATGTGTTCCAAGACGCTCTTGTTGTGGGAGCCCTGCTCTCGCCACAGGCAGGTGATCCCCCTTCCTCCTGTCTCCGGGATCCACTGCTTATGGTATTTCTCTACCCTGTCACAATATAGTGGCAGGGCCTTATACATATACTCTATTGGTGTTCCTCCCCCCGTGCTGGTGCTGTCAATGCCTTACTAACCCTGCAAAGCCCTGCTGATGCACTGCACACTCTGCCGCTGCTTGTGGCACTGAACAACAAAAAAGAAAATCATCCCCATTCTTTTCTATCCCTCTCTCCCATTAACACACATTACTTCACATAACCACTCAATGCCACACCACGCCGTGACCCACACAATGAACTCCCCTCCTAGGGCCTGTTCTTCATCCAATAAAACACAAATACAATAAACTGAAATAACAAGCTAAAATTCACCAGAGGTCTAAGATTTCTTTTCTCTTCTGTGTTGGTTTCTGCTTATACTTAGCTACCAAAAATGTGGAAATATGTTCCAAGATGCTCCTAATGTGGGAGTCCGGCTCTGGCCATGGGCAGGGCATCCCCCTTCCTCCTGTCTCCACGATACACTGCTTATGGTATTTCTCCACTGTGTCACGATACAGTGGCAGGGCCTTATACATATACTCTATTGGTGTTCCTCCCCCCATGCTGGTGTGTCTATGTCTTACTAACCTTGCAAAGCCCCGCTGATGCACTGCGAATGCTGCTGCTGCTTGTGACACTCGACAACAAAAAAGAAAACCACCCCCACTATTTTCTATCCCCCCTCTCCCATACACAGACACTACTTCACACACAACCATTCAATGCCACACCATGCCGCGACCCACACAATGACCACCCCTCCTAGGGACTGTTCTTCATCCAATAAAACACAAATACAATAAACTGAAATAACAAGCTAAATAACAACCACTACTTGTTCCAGGTCTACTACTTATATGAGACCACCACTTTAATTTCTGTATTCCTCCTTTAAATAATATATTTTATTGTGGTACCACCTTCCCTACACTTCCGAGGAGGGGCTTCCTGCCTTACCTTATAATGCCTTACTGAAATAATCTCTTCACAGTACAAACACCAATAAGAAATAACACAAACCACACCCACTTCACATCAACACGTGTGCACACCTCTCACACTTCCCCATGCATCTGTGCCCTACTTGTTATCACTTACAAAAGTTTACTCACATGTGTGTGCTCATCCAAACTCCTCCTTCATGGGGTTCCAACACCGGCCTACACTCTCCTCGGAGCCGCGCCCCACTTCAAAGAGCAGAGAGGACTTCTCTTAAAATGGCTCCTGCTAAACCACTCGAAACACAGGTTTTTTTGGACCCGATGCTGTAGTTTGACGCGGCTCCTTCTGGAGGAGCGACCTGGAAGCCTCCACAAATACGGGGGGCACTGGGATCACGCCAGGTACACCAATTGAAGGCAAGTACTTGAACGCTCACATCAGAGAGAATACAACCGCGAGGGAAATAAGGCCCAAGTTGATATTGTAAGGATAACAAGTTTTAATCTCATACACAGATGAAAGCAACAGCAAAAAACTCTGCTGCTAAGAACGTTTTGCTGAAGGAGGCGACAAGCAGAGGCTTAAGTGACGCAATACATACAATAAAAACGTGCACGGCTGGTTGGTGTGCAGCTATACAGGACTCGTCTGCCCCATAAAGGATGCCAGGTCATTGGCCCAAGCCCAGTCCGTCTGTCTTCCATCATGTGTGTGCTGCAGGGATCATCCTCTTCTCACTGACAAAGGTCAAAGAAAAAATTAACTGCACTCCTAACACGCTATTTTATCATTATACTGTGCACCTGGCAGGCTTTAAGACTGCCACAAAGAAGGTTCTGGGTCACTCTAATCTACACACACATATTTCTCTCACTCCCTTCCATGCTATCCGGCTCCAAGTTCTCCACCCTCATTGTGAACTATAATTTATCCCTGCCGGCACCTAAAAATACAAATCATGTAATTGTTCCTCAAAGACGTGCAATGTCCGTCCTCTATGAATATATCATGATGCCCCAAAGGGGGCTGGTGGTCAAAGGGCACCTGGTTTCCATGGAATTCAGGGATCTTGAGGTTGTCAGTTATATGGGCTATAACTCGTGGTCGCCTGGGGATGGGCCGGGTCATGCTTTGGCCAATGTGAGATAACATGCACACCAGGCGCCAGTCTATGATCGTGGCATTGTAGGGCACGTTCCTTGCGGATAGAAAAACATCTTTGCAACACTGTTAGAACAATGAATGAGATTTATGGTGGTTGGGGGTGTGGGTTGTCCTCATGGGAGCTAGGGCATGGCTGGAGATTTCCCTCTTCTCGCAATTAGGGCCTAGTGTATGAAAGGCCGCCTTCACCACGCAGGCCTTGTCTCAAGACTCTGGTTAGTAACATCTACACAGAATGCACTCAGATCTATACAAAATGGCAGTCTTCCTCGTGCCTTGGGCCATACTATGTGGGTTGATTATATTGGGGTGGGGCTCTACCACTTTTCCCACTCCCCTGGCCCATCATAGTGCTTTGAATGCTGGTCACCTCACTCTAAAGCACTTAGGTTGTGGGATTGGGTCGCTCCACCTTCCCAACAACACCTCCAAACTAGTAAAGAGGCACCAACCTTTTAAAGGATGCATGAGAATAATGGGTGCATTATTGTTTTTCTCTTATACTATTGCATGACAAAGGGTATCACTCATTCTAGCATTCATCGACAATACAAACAAATTCTAAAACATGAAAACGCTTTCCTTTCCATTCTTATCGTAATGGACAGAATGCCTACTGAAAAACAATCTTAGTGAGCTTTTAATCAGTTAGAGAAAGGATGCAAGCACCCTCCCCCCGCAGAGTACAGTTCTGTAGCACCTGCATTCCGTGCCACATTCTGGGCGGAACTGGAGCGTTCTATTTACCTCATCCAAGCCCCCGCCCCCTTCCCCGCTTCACCTAAAAGCAGAACAGAAATGGGATCACAGTCTCTTCTTATTTTGCCTTTTCATATTTTGAACCACGTCACCTAAAGTATCTACTTTGGCTCCATTGCAGTTCTCTCTCAGCTCAAGCGCGCTTGCTTCTGCCAGAGTCCCCATCTGCTTCTTGGCATCTGCTGTTAGCCAACTTCCCTAGCACCTGCGTGCCTCTTCTATTAGTTGCCAGCTTCCACATTCACCTGTTGGCTTTCTCGTTGTGCTATTAGATCTTCTTCCTTTAATAAGCTCCTTTTCAGTCCCATTGGGTGGCAGAGCCGTGTTACGCCTGAAAGCAAACGCAGTCGTAGTAAGTCACTCTGATATCCTTGTTGAGCCAATTTGCCAATTCTTATTATACTACAGCGCAGCATTCATTAATCCCCCAAGTTGCTTCCTCAGGATTACAGATTCACGTTATTCGTTTGAAAAGTTAGGATGACAATAATAGCTAAAATACTTGGTTGTGTCTTGTAGAACCGCAGGGAGGAGTCGTTACTTGCACCCCGCAAAAAGAGCCTTGTTGTGCATGCGGCAGATGGGACGTGAGGCAGTGCCTTGGGACGAATTGCTCCACAGACAGCATTCGGAGACTCATTGTTGACTATAGTATGGGTAAATTGGGGTCTATTATTAAGGACCATAAAGGTGTTAGTTATCAAAGAACCTTCGGGCTGATGGGGCAGGGGCAGAGGGGATGCTGCCCTGTTGCCAAAGTGCCATCAAGATGGATGAGATGGACCACGCCTGCACCTCTCTGATTTTACACTGCCCTCTCCATACGTTTCCTTGTGTCTGCCTTGTAGTTCTTCAGTGGCCTTTCCCAATGTTAGGGTCTGAAGAACTCATCGTCGCCATCTTAGAACGGGGGTGGCTCATACGCATTGCACAAGGACAGGCGATGCTAGCAAGGCAAATCGTTAACATTGATAGTGCTCTGTCCAACTCAGCTTTCCTTTGCAGCATTTGAAAATTAAAGCAAATGTTATTGACTCTTGGTAAACTGCACATACAGAACATAGTTTTCTATGCCTCTACCCATTAATGGTCCGCCACATGGACCATTTGCACATTCACTTTTAAAGTATTGTTCAATATAAAGCCCCTCCTAAATTAACCTTTTGTGCACCCCATGCTTGCCTTTCTGAATGTGGTGTTCAGAGGCGTAGCCCGGCTTGTCTAACAGGTGGGGCCTGAACCTACTGTTATTGGGCACAGTGCAGTGACATTAATATCTGTAAACGTCCACACAGCCTCTGGTGGCGTTCACCATGCTGGTCTAGCTTCACCCCATCTATTGAAATGCATTAATTAACTTTGTCAGCCTGGTACAGTATCTGATAGCGACCTTTGCACATATCCCATCTTTATAATCCGAATCGGCCACTAGACCCACATAGCTTGACACCAATAGCACCCCAATTTAGCTTTGACACATGCTGGACCCGGCCTTCTGAGGTGCTGCTTGCCATTTCACTACGGTACTGCTCCTTTCCATTTAATAGGGGTGGATAAAGACGCACCTCCACGTGCCGGCCATTGCCACACGTGCGCTGTGAAGGGAAGGAGTGCGTTACCTAACAGTGGCTCTTGTGGTTGAAGCCTACCTGTCGCACGCATGCGACATAGAGGACCAGGGTTTGAGCCTCGCGTGAGCCCTTATCTGTTGGGCGGCTCCTAAGTAATTGTTTATTGGTTTGCTTTAAACTCATTTTTTTGCACTTGTTTTTGTATACTCAAACTGTCCGATGCATGGAATTTTTGCACAGTTCAAACTGACTTTGCACTGCTGAAAAGTGACTTTGCACTGCCGATACAAACCCTGATTCATGGAACTTTGCAAAGTGGATTTTTGCAGTGCAAAGTCAGTGCATAGTTATTTTTTCAGTGCAAAATGACTTTGCACAGACTTTGCACTACAAAAATCACTTTGCAGAGTTCCATGAATCAGGGTTTTTGACGGTAGTGCAAAGTCACCTTTCAGCAGTGCAAAGTCAGTTTGAACCGTGCAAACAAATCAATGAACCCGGCCCTAATTCTTTTGGAGTGGGGGAAATAAGCCCTGGAAAATAGCCAGTGAATGTGTGCCAAACGCATTTTTACTAGTGAGCAGACAGTAATGTAGCGCATATTTAGAGCCATTATAGGCTGGTGCAGTCCATCCATAACTTCAGTACATGCCCAGAGCCCATTCGCTGAGACGCAGGGTGTTGTATCATGTGTCAGCCAACATTTCAAATGTTGTTTGCAAGTACAGTAAAAGTTTAAAAGAATCCCATGCGGTATACCCTATAGGCAAAAGATTAGCTATTACGGAAAATATTATTTTTTAAATGTTGACAGGTTAGAAGGTACAACTGATGTGAGATCGTTTGAAGTAAGTGACAAATAGGTTTTAAGGTTGCAATGGCACTGACAGGGGTATGTATAATAGCGGGAAAAGATGGGTCTGCAGTAAACATACAATCTTCATGTAATCTTAAGGGCTGTGAGAAACCTGGGCTCAGGCAGCCAGGACTAGAGGTTGGGACCCAGAGTAAATTGGTTCTTCGAAACAAAGTGCTTCAGAAACCTCAAAATACTCCGTTTTTTACAGCTCCCATCTCCAACAACACCACTAGTACGTGTCCTGGCTTATGTCTCGCTCCTAAGGGAAACGTAAATAGAATATTCGACTGATTTAATGCACAAAGCATTACAGTAGATTAACAACATGTACTCTGTAAAGTGGGAGCAGAGCATATATTATTGACAATTTCACGATTGAGGTGCTTTCTTGGGGTACTTCGATAGGATATCTTTTCATAATCACATTGTAAGACGAGTCCCGAATCCAAATAATAAAAATCAATCCAATGGGCCTCATTATGAGTGTGCCAGTCTGGTAACAACGGTGCCGGTAAGCGTACCGGCACCGTTATTACCGGACCGGCACACTCTGAGTTCTGTGAGCGGCTACCATCCCGCCCGCCAGGTCTGACCTGGCCGCTCGCAGCCGCTCACAGACTTTGACGGAAGCACCGCACTGTTGCACATGGTGCTGGTGTTTCCGTCCTCCCCATTCCCACTGGGACTCGAATGGGAATGCGGAGTGTAGAGGAGCCAAGTACCCCCACCTCAATCAACCCATTCCTTTTACCTGTATGCTGGAAACCAAAGTATGAGACATCTACAGAGCAGCTGAATCGACAAAGAGCAGAATATGGACTCAGTCCAGTCCCAGTGAAAGGATCAATACCTAAGAGAATCTGGGAGCCAAGGTACCCATTGAGGAAACCATATGTAAATACAAAGAAATAAAGGGGGACTCTGTTAAAGGAGGTCGGTGAAGTTTGTATGTTTATATCAGTCGCATAGTGGCGCTTCAGAATCAACGTAACAGACTGAACCATCATATGTAATCTTGTGGGTCACAGGACAGGCAAGAATAAGGAGACACAGCAGAGTCAGAAGCAGTCTCTGCAGGTTGGACTCCCTCCAGTTCCATGAGTCTGTTCTTGCTCTCTATCAGAAGGAAGGAGGATACAAATACCTACTTACACCGCGGAGCGGCCGCGGAGTCAAAGCAGAGTCAGAAGCAGTCTCTGCAGATTGGACTCCCTCCAGTTCCCTGAGTCTGTTATTGCTCTCTATCAGAAGGAAGGGGGATACAAATACCTACTTACACCGCGGAGCAGCCGCGGAGTCACAGCAGAGTCAGAAGCAGTCTCTGCAGGTTCGACTCCCTCCAGTTTCCTGAGTCTGTTCTTGCTCTCTATCAGAAGGAAGGAGGATACAAATACCTACTTACACCGCGGAGCGGCCGTGGAGTCACAGCAGAGTCAGAAGCAGTCTCTGCAGTCCCTATCAGGACTGGCAGAGACATGGCATCAGCCCCCGACTTTTGGCAAAATTGCTGCCTAGACATCACCAACGAGGAAACTGAAGAGGAAAAAATGCGCCTTAGAAGCTCGCGCCAACTCCAACTGCCCTCAAGCCTCTTGTTCACCTCAAAACACCCAGTCAAACTCAGACCGCAAGCTCTCCTTTCCACAAGTTCCACCTTGAGCGGGCCCTGCCCAAGTTTCATACCAAGCGGGGCTCAGCACCCAAAAAAAAGTGGCAGCAACTACGCAGCAATCCCCAAAGAAGGGGCAACAACTCGGGGCTGAATTTCATACCCCCCTCAAGGAAACTACAAACTTACAAAAACTCACAATCCAAAGGGCGAGCTATGAAGTTGAAGCTCCCAAAACAAACTTTCTCGAAAATAAAGAAAACAACGCTGGAAATTTTGGAAACCCTCCGAACACCCAGCCCGTGCCCAGTGTCGGAGGACTGGCAGCGAGGGAAATACCCCCACAGGAGCTGGGGCATGGACAAGAAGCCGCAACCCAACTCATATCAAATTTAGAACAAACAAACTGCTGCGTTATCCAGGAACTTCCACCTACCGTGAACGTCCTCCCGGAGCAGAGGAGTCCTCCCTGCTCGGCGAGCCCCGGCCCTTCTGCCCCGACTCAGGCTGAAAAGTCAGTGCCGCCTCCAGCACCGTTGGGCCCGCCGGGGTGCAGTGGCGAGGTGGCGCCCCAGTCAACCGTGGCGATTCGGACTCAGATACACGCGGGAAACCTTGAGGACGCTGGAGTCCCTCGCTCGCCCCGCCCTCTAAACGTTGCTCCAGCCGGCAGTTCACACGCGAGCGAACCTGGCTCAAACACCGACTCGCAAGCTCCCCCGGTGGAGACCAGCAACACTGCAGAGCTGCACGCCTGAATAGCGTCTGCATCCCAAAACTCAATCTCCCCTTCGGATGCATCAGAGGAATGGGAATACATCTACGACCCCAAACCAAATTCTCAGACAAAGAAAAAGACCAGCGCCCAGACCCTCAATGGCGAGCCAAACCATTTAAAAAAAAAAAACTGGGCCAAAAAATACCAAAAGATCTGGTCAAACCAAGAAGGCACAACAAAGAGTGCCAGCGGGAGTCACCCCCAAAACAATGATCTGCAACTCTTTAAAAGAATTGTTTGCCCGGCAAGGGAAAAGAAAGCACAAGGTGCTTACAGAACTTACTGACGACGAGATTCTCGAGGCCATGACTGATCTACAGCCAGCAGTGAAAACAAGAAAGACTGCTTCGATCCCTAAAGTCAGCAGGGCACACAACAACAATAACATCAGTCTGACTACTGACATACATGAAAGCTTACCTGCCATTGTGCCTTTGAGCACTCGTCAACTGATCTGAAAACCGCAAAGGGGTCGGCTGAACCCCCCTCCTTTAGGAGTCCTCACTTACAACTCAGCCCTCCCAAACTCCCCCAAATAATGACCAGGGAGCCCCAGACATTGACCAGCCTCCTACTCCTGAAACTCAAACAGTCGATGAAAGCTCGGAGGCCGGACGCCAAGGCAACCTAATAACATCTACGCCGGACCCCCCTGAAGTCTTTCATAAGTCTAAACCTCCCATGCTTCTACACCCTAGAATATCTGCTGATGCAGAGTGGCTGCTCTACGGCTCACAAAGACCGGCGAGAAGATCCTCTCTCCCACATTTTGCACGAGAAGCCCGGACATCGAACCACCAGCAGGAGCAGAGGGCCTCCCAAGATTCTTCCTTTGTTATCCCAAGCAGAATCCAATCTGACCACTCTGCAGTGCCCAAAGAAACTCCCACAAAAAAACCTGACCTGACGACGATAATGTCCGTCATCACTATAGGTTTAACACCATTCGGGAAACTGTACGAATCTCTCAACGAGACACTAAAAGATCACACTACGCTAATTGCTATGATGCACACGAAGTTAACATTTATCGAGGGTTTCATCACTGCTAAAGAAAACAGCGCAAAAACAAACAAGGATTGCCCCAACTCTGAAATTCTTAGTCAAGAAATGGACAACACTGAAAAGGAGACTTCCAAGTCAAAGAGCTCCTGCGCCCACACCCAAACCGATCTACAACAAGGACTATTTCAATTTGTATTCTCTGGAATTCAAGAAAAACCTGCCACCGAAAGAAACAGAAAATCCCTGGCGGGGTCAAAGAGTACCACTCACGAACGGAAATCAAATGATCAATCTTGCATCATCTTCATCGATCAGCCAACACCACCTCAAAAAGTGCTCCTTCCGACAAACAAAAATACTTGGTATTCAATTGCCAGAAAAGAACAAAGTTAAACCCTAGCGGAGTGTCCGCCAACAAAACACAAAAATCTCCAAGATCTATTGAAGACTTTCTGGTGGACAAAAGCTCAATGAACATTACTCTCCACTCTTCGCCAGAGACTCGAGACAAAAAAAACCCAGGGGTATGCAAACCAACATCGACATGCTCCTTTAAAAAGGAAAAGCAATAAAAAAAACAAAGACGTAATAGCTCAACAAGCACGACTCAAACCCCTTCTATTACAGATCTCCCTCAGAAAGAAGCAATACGACAAAAAAAAACAGAACAACCGTCCTTTAAATACAGAACCTCCAATGACAACCCGAACCTCAAGGGTGAGACGAAACGAAAACACAAAAAGGCCAAGCCTATCAAGACCAAACCAAAGACAAAAGACCACAAAACAAATTTCGACCAGCCCACAGCCCCCTTCATAAGCCCCACAAAAGGAACATCCTAAAAAATGGAACAATCAGAAGCAAACAAAGAAACTATAACCCTGAATAGAGTTACTATCATGAAGATCTTGAAAAGCCCTACTGACCTCAAACGATTAACTCTGCACGACATTACGCTTGTGGAACCATACCACATTGCTAGGAAAGCCAAAGCATACATTCACATAAAGGAGTCATCGAGATCAACTCTATCAAACACAGACTCTGAAATACTTCTAAAACAAGGTTTCATCATTACTGAATACACAAAGTCAAAACGAGCCGCAGTAAAAACCCCACGAGAAAGGACGCCAGAAAATGGCAGGCCCAATGTTAGGCCGCAACATCACCACCGGCACTTTCAAGCAATGAAACACGACACATCTTCAAGCAAATGCTCAAGGACAAAACCCACGACGACACCAAGAGCAGAAGAACTAAGGCAAAGCAACCCATCGCAGGCTGAAGATGAGACGCGAGGAATCATAACAGTTCTGGAAAAAAATCTTACCTTAACCCAACATGAGAATCCTCCACCGACTCCAGAAAAAACAAACAGCCAAATATCCTTTGGGCCAATCAAACAACTCTGGGCATGGCTGTCAAAACCCTCAATTCCCAAGACAAGCAAATAGCAGTTAGAAGTGAGATCTACAAGATTTGAAACTCTGACTTACGCAAAAGAAGTAGCCTCACTGAAACTCGGATCATGGAACACCAGGGGTTTCAGACACCTAACAACTCAGGGAGACACCAACCTGGGAGAATATGACATCTTCGCACTCCAAGAAACTTGGCTAGCAGAAGCCCCAGCAATAGACGGATAGTCACTTGAAATTGCACCAGCCAAAAGAGCAACGATAGGCCGCCCGTCTGCAGGACTGCTAATTGCAGTGAAAAGTGGTTCCGGCCTTGAAATCACAAAAAAACGCTCATTCTCCCAAAGCCATCTTTCAATCCAAGTGGAATGGACAAGGAAAGATCCAACAAGTAAAAAGTCACTGAAATCATCAATGGTGCTAATAACGTTGTATTGGAACCCGAAAGCAACTACAGACAAAAGATTTCTAAGGACCATTGAAGCAGAGATCGATGACATCCAAGCCAACACGGAGATCACGATGATCGCCATCTGTGGAGACTTAAATGCGTCCTGCCCCTTTACAAAAGAACCGTCTACCAACCCTAAAGAGGCACATCGGGGGGACTCAAGAGGAAAAAAATGGGTGAAACTGATCGACTCTAGACATATCTATAACATAGCCCAAAAGTCAACAAAGTTACAACAAATACCAACATGGGAAAGGGCCCACCAAAATGCCACAATAGACTACATCTTCACCTCCAAAGCCCTGCTAAACCTCTTAACATCTTTTGACATCACACGAGCTAAAGCAAGCAATCACAACATTGTGGAAATTACATGGCTGTCTGAAAACCCCCCAAAAACAACAATGAAAACAATGGTGGAGGTGAACAATCGAGGAAACCGGCTAAGGATGACAAATTACTGAATCCTGGAACTTTCCGAGCTCTACAGCCAAAAACTTAGTGGCGAAGAAAACAACACAAGTTCACACACAATAGACTATAAACCACTTCTGATCCCATACCAAAGAGATCACCCAAAAAAATGCGTCACAGCTTCGGAAGGACCACATCAGTACAACAAACTTTTGGTCAAGAAATGAAGAGCCCTCAAAAAACTAAAACGGCAAGCACAAAAAACAAACTCACAACTGACCAAGAAACAATACCAAGAGGAGGCCAAGAAATACACTGGCTGGCTAAAATTTCATTGAGCCACTTTATATCAGCAAGATGCTGAGCTGATGTTAAAAAAGGTCAACGGAAAAAACTCCCGTGACTTCTGGAGCCTCGTAAAGGGGGTAGGATTATCCTTAAACACAACAATAACTAATGCAGTGAGCGAAGAATGCTGGATAAAACACTTTTCCACCCTTTTCAAGAAACCGTTGACAAACTCGGTCTACACTCATACCCAGAGCGTTACACCCTGGGAAGACTACTCAAACAAAGACAACATTGAAAGAGCGATACAGAACCTAAAAACTTCTAGAGCGCCTGTCCCAGATGGGATAACAAATTCCGAGCTGAAAACACATCAAGCCCTATGGGCTTCCTTCATTAGCATCGTTTTCAATGAAATCAGGTGTTCAAAATCACTTCCCAGCTCCTTGTCCCAAGCAACGGTGGTAGTAATCTTCAAGAAAGGCGAACGATCTGATCCATCAAACTACCGCCCGATTGCTCTACTGGATACAATAGGGAAAATCTACGGCTCTTGTCTACTCACAAGCATCCAACAGTGGGCAAAACACTCGCCATGCAACGATCCACTTCAAGCAGGCTTCACTAAAAACATCGGAACAACAACAAACATTATGCTCCTGAGTATGCTAAAAAACCTGGCAAGAGAAAAAGACAAAAAGATCTATCTGGCTTTCGTGGATCTGACTCACGCCTTCAACAAGATTGATCGTGACCTTCTCTGGGCAAAGCTGAAAAGATGGAAATGCCCCGAGCAGATCCTCGAACCAATAATCGCTCTACACTCAAAAACATCCATCAGAGTGAAACTCAATCAGACAGGCACCCTGTCAGAAGAAATCGCAAATGACAGAGGAGTGAAGCAGGGCTGCCCCCTGGCACCGGCCCTCTTCACAGCTTTTCTTGGAGATTTAAAAGATTCTGGCGACCCACTCAGAACTTTTCCACCAAACTAGGTGGCATGGAAATCCCGAGGCTCCTTTACACCGACGACATCATCCTGATCAACCAGACACTGATCGGTCTTCAACGGCAGCTGGACAGTTTGAGCACATACACAACTGAAAACAATCTGATAATCAACAAGGAAAAAACCAAAATCCTGGTTCTCGAGAAATCGACCAAATCAAACCGAAAACCAAATCACTGGACGATAGACTGCTCAAAAATAGACCAGGTAACAGAATTCAAATACCTTGGGGTCATGATTGACACCTCTGCAAAAGAGGTAAGCATTCAAACCAACCTCTGGGAAAAAACTCGGAAACTATCTTCACAGACCAAGGCCCTGGATAGAAAATTCGGCCGCTTCTCCATGATGCCAGTAATAAAATACTACAAAGGAAAATTCGTTCCATCGATAACATACAGAGGAGAAGGCATGCCAAACATCCCTACAAGCATTTGGCCACAACTGCAAGTGCATTTCTGGCGAGAATTACTACACCTACCAAAGTCAACATCCTTACCTGCAATTAGGAGGGAACTGAGCTTGCTGTCGCTGAAGGCAACTGTCGACTGGAACGAAATGGCCCTTTTGAGAAAAATCATCAGACTCCGCTCAACAATACAAAATGCTAAAAGAAGAAACAACTGCGGGAAGTGCAAAACGCTTTCAACTTGGGCTCTCAAACAGAAAGCTTGCCTGGAACAAATTGGATGCGATGAGGACAACCTAACTCGGAATCCAACACGTGTGAAGAGGAAACTAAACAAACTCGATTGAATAGATACCCTGGAAAAGGTGGATGCCAACAAACTCCTAGCCCACCTACCCACGCAAATCAAAAGACTAAACGAAATCGACCAAGTCTTCACGTGCTTCCCGGACAAACGCAGAAGAAACACCTTCTTAAGGGCTAGGTTAAATCTTCTCCACACAAACGAAATAAGAGCCTTAAGAGGGCTATCAACAACGAACCAGTGCCGCCTGTGCAAGAACACTGCCGAAATTGAAACAGTGAGACATCTCCTGATGACATGCCCCGAAACAGCCCAACTATGGAAAGCTTACCTAACCCTGCTGCTGGAATCCGCCGCACTGAGAGAGGAGGACACTTGGTGGTGCCGTCTGATAAGTGGGAAAAAAACCCGTTGGACGGTAGCAGCCACAAAAATTCTGGAAGCCGCTCTGCTAGAATGTTGGAAAAGTACAAACTTACCATACTAAGGCATAAAGCCAGAACGAAGAAAGACAGAAACTAAGAAGAGGACAAGAAGAAGCAGAAGTAGAAACTTGGAAGCAGAAACAAAGAAATAAAGAAAGAAACAAAGAAACAAAGCAAAGAAGAATGTACGACAGACAAGCAGCTCATGATCAACAATCTGCAAACAAGCAGTTTGAATCTACAGACTGTCCTTGTAAAATCAATACATTTTGATAAAACACAAAGTAAAAACAAAAAAAAAATACAAAGAAAATGATGGTCATTTGAACAAAATCCCTGAAGAAACAGAACCAATAAATGGCAAGGATAAATGGTAGGGGTACCAACCACTGCCAAAATATATGAAGCTGAAGATGAAGTACATAACAAGATGCAGTGATCAGAGAATGCAGATATTCTATAAGGCATCAAGAAAGCAATAAGGATAAGTGATATCTTGAGCTCAAAGTGTAGAAACATATGCCACAGAAATGGATGAAGATATTAAATCATTGTTACACGTTTACAGATGCAGAAGAAACGCAAGAAGCAAAGTAATCGTGAAGCTAACTCTAAGCTTATAGTAAAGTAGAATTGTGGCAAGCGCCAACGTATACATACATAGGAACAAGAAGAGTATGGATGTTTCCACTAAACGTATTAAAGCAGGTTGGACATTAGCAAAAGGCCTCAGTTCAGTGTGTCACAGTTTTAAAAGCAGACATTAAATTACAGAAGCAGAACTCCAGAATATCAGTCGTTACCAGGCCTGTCTAGAGTGCATCTAAAAGAAGAGTTTGACTCAAGGAGCATCGACGAAGCAATCGATAACGTATATCACGAAATGAGGTTCCAGAAAGAGTTAAAGAGGAAAGGAAAAAAACGATCGACTCGAGAGTACTCAGTTATATGATACAGAGGGAGCCTCATGTAGTACGAGGCCAAAGGAGCTGTCTCTAGACTGTCTCTAGGCTGAATCTGAGCAGAGAGGACGATGAGAAAAGTCACACGAGTTGGGCACAAGAAATGTTAGACGAAGACAGAGACACCTCCCAAGGGGAAGGAAGAAGGGACATATGTGACCCTGAGGGATGTTTTTCAATGGAGAAAGAAGTCAGATGGTCAGATTTAAATGCACCTATAATCAGGGCGCCAGAGCCAATGACGCAGTCAGACCGACCCAAGGGGCAATTCAGAGTACAAGGGGAGAATCACCACCTTATGTGAGCAGATTAAGATCGCTACCATGTAGAAGGCGATGTGGAAATGTCGTTCATGCATTGCACAGACAAATGATGAGTGATGAGAATGAGTTTGGGGCATTGCAGTTTCCCTTACTGGAAAAAGGAGGGGCCGACCACAATATATACCGTGGCCCCATATGGACAAAGATAACTTAAGATGTAAACTCCACATGTTCACTTCGGGCACTGGGAAATGGATACATGAGCCAGAGAAAATGACGGGAGGAAACACGCTAGCCATAGGGGACTTTAAAAGTCTCCTTATTGCAATACTTGGTGAGAGAGCTGATGACGTATGGACGAGGGGGGGCGGGTACTCTGGTGTAACTATAGTTAAAACTGCTCAAGATGGAGCACCATTCAATAACTGTAGGGCATCAGTTTGGAAAGCATTACGAGTACTATATCCGGACACGTCCAATATAGGAACTATAATGACGAAAAAGATGAAGGACGGAGATGATCCGTTGCTTTACATTAAACATTTTCAGGAATCTTGGGCTTTGGAAATGCGCAAATCTTGGCCAAAATCTATACCAGTATTCTATAAAATATTAAGTCAAGGTTTTCCAGAACCTGTACAGAAGCAGCTCAGGAAATTAGTGGGTATTGAGGCCAAACCATGGTCCGAGATTCAACTGACCATTGCGCTCTATTGTAGGCTCCTGCAGGAGAAGAATCGCAAAAAATATGATGCCCGGAAAGGCGAGGAGGCAAAGTTAGTGCAGAAGAAGCTGTCTAAATATGCCATTGAAAGGGCAATGCTGACAAGTGTAGATGGACCGAAACGCCACAGCAAATTGCAAGCGTGCCACAGGGGAATAACCAGAGGCAGTTCGATCAAAGTAATAATGGGTTTACACCGCGGGGAAGGGGTGGATTTCGAGGAAGAGGTTTTCAAAATAATCAAGGAAATTGGCAGAATAATCGAGGAGGTTTTCAGAACAACCAATTCTCAAGAGGGGGAATGTCAAACCGCTTACATATTCACAGCAGTATAGTGATGGGTTTGCTCAGAATCAAACGGTGCAACAGCAGCAAGCGCTGAGAGTGCAGCAAGGCTTACAGACACAACAGGTAGCAGTGGCTCCACCACAAGGGCAGTTCCAGCACGCACCCATGCAAATTCAGCAGAGTACAAGTACGGGACAGCTAACTATACCTAGGATAATAAGTGTCACAATTGGTGGAGGGAATCCGTTTTCAGGAAACGGGATGAGTCTGTACCTGTCACAGGACAGCTCACTGGGAGACTTGATGTGTTCAGTCCTATCCGTGATGCCAAATCCTCATGAGGAACCAAGGGTTGAGATCACTATAGAGGGCACAAAAATCTAATTTCTGGTAGACACGGGTGCAACATGCACATGTACGTGAAGGAAAGTTTTTAATATATGGCACCACCATAAATACTCAGGGCTTTTCGGAGCTACAAGTCGAGTTCCTTTCACTGAAGAGTTACCAGTCTCTATAGGGGAATGCAATATGAAGGTGCTATATTCCAGGCAGACACCCAATATATTGGGTCGAGATTTGATGACCAAGCTCAATATGATGATCTTGTTTACCGACGAAGATATGGTGTGCTCAACTCCAGGGATGCATTATTTAAAAGTGTGTGAGATTATTAGAGCATTTGCAGGACAGTTAGCCATAAGAGCGATACCCTTGGAGCCAGAAGTATTTTATTATGGAGTGCATGTTCTACTGGCATATTTGCCAGGCTTAGCTGGTAGGGCAATGAGAATACCTGATGAATTTCTGTTTAGACCAAAGATACCTATGCGCAAAGAGGAAGGGCAAGTATTTCCCTTGAAACTACGAGCAGCCATAGTGCGAGGTGAAATGGCTTTGCTTAATGGGAACGATGAGAAAGGCAGACAATGGTGTACAGTGATTGCCATCGGAGAGGGTTACAGATTAACTGACATCAACGATGAGGACATATTTGACGATCACCTATCTGATGATGAAGTAGTATTTGAGATGAGTATTACTTATTGGGTGAGAGCAATCAAACGAGAGGTACCTCAGAAAATGATGATAGCACAGCAACATCCTGAATATTTTGAGGAAGATATGGCAAAAGTGCCAGCTTCATTATGGACCACAGGCCCCTATGACGTAGGCCTATTGAAGGAGGATGGGGAAGTGAAGATTGAAGATTAAATTGAAACCAGGAGCAAGTTTACCTCAAGCACGACAATATCCCATGTCTCGAGAGGCAGATGAAGGTATTTTCAAAACAATTTCCGCCATGATGGAGCAAGGCATCTTAGTGACGTCAGAGTCACCATGTAATACCGTAATTTACCCAATGAAAAAAGGGAAGGGGGGTCTTGGAGACCAATACAAGATATGAGACCAATAAATTGTAGAGGCCGAGTTCCCTCTAGTAACGAACCCGTCTACAATTCTATGTAATATACCTGTTGAAGCACGATATTTCACTGTGATTGTTTTGAAAAATGCATTTTTTTCAATCCCATTGCATAAAGACTCACAGGATTTCACATTGTTTACTTTTAGACAAACAAGATTTAAAAGCACTTGCTTGCCTCAGGGGTATTGTGAATCCCCATACATTTTCAATAGATTTATACAAATGGACTTAATATCATTTTGGAAAGTGTTGTCTGCAATACGTAGATGACCTATCAGTTTGCAGTACTACAGAGGAAGAATGCAGACGCGATTCTGTACAGCTGATGATAATACTTGCTGACAAAGGATATAAGGTTGACAAAGAAAAGTTACAGTATTGTCAACAAGAAGGCCAATTGATTTCACATGAAGGAAAGAAGGTTACTTCAGAGAGTGCTAAGGCTATTTTGAAAACCACAAAACCACACACGATAAGGCACATGCAGAGGTTTTTGGGACTATGCAATTATGTCAGAGCATGGGTCTTTGATTACAGTTCATATATATATATATATAAGGCCTTTACTTACAGGCTTTACAGAGAGCACAGGCAACACAGGAAAACATTGTATGGACTGAGAAAATGGAGGAAGCATTTGAAGTGCTAAAAAAAGCAATTTGTACGGCTCCAGTTTTAGGGATTCCCTAATATGCAGAGGAATTGTTTCTATTCTCACACACAGATGGTACTGTTATGACAGCAGTCCTCATGCAGAGAACCACGTTGGGATACAGGCCCCTTGCATTTTATAGTGGGATTTTAGACCCAGTGATGAGAGGGCACTTCCTGTGCAAACAGTCTTTGGCTGCCGCTGCATTCGCAATAGAGAAAGCTGCGAGAGTAGTGATGGGATGTTCCATGACACTATTTGTAGAGCATGCACTATTTGCTATCCTAGAGAAACCTAAGGGCACATTGACCTATCAACAAGCTTTTGCCTATGAAGTAGTTATATCAAATCTAGTGATCAAAATAGTTCGATGCAGAGTAGTGAATCTTGCCATGTTTGTAGCTGAACCATTGGCAGAGGATGAGCATGCGAATGACTGTGCAAACTATGAAGAGTTCTATGATGAAATCCCAATAGTAAAAGAAAAATGCCTTGCCAGGTGGAGAAATCATTTTGATTGATGGTTGTTCAAGAATCTATCAAAATGATGGACATAGATATACAGGTGCTGCTGTGGTAAAAACACAGCCAATGGAGAGTTTCAGACATTGGTAAGTGTACGACTCCCGTCTCATTATTTGGTATAAACTTCAGAATTAGTGGTGCTGATTGTCACGCTCGAGAACCATGCAGACCAGGAAGTAACAGTGTACAGCGACTCCGCCTATGTGACATCAACAGTATATGCAGGTTTAGCACGTTGGAAAAGCAGGGCTACCTCAGAGCAGATAGCACGTCAGTACAGCAGCCTTATTGGGCAGGCTTATTAAGGCACGACAACTCCCAGTGGCCATCGTGGTCGTTAAATGTGAAGATCATACTAAAAAGACAGACTTTATCTCACTCAGAAACCAGGCAGCAGAAAATGAAGCAAAAATCGCTGCATGTTCAGAGAATATAATATCCTTTGAAGCACCGTATGTAAAAGAAAAAAATGTTGTGTTAATGAATGTGGTTGAAAAGTATGGTGATTTATCGAAAGCACAGTTTATGGGGGTTCAGGGGGAAGCACCGCAAGATGAGAACGATTCGTGGATATGAAGAGGGTGTTCTTTGAACCCCTCTGAAGCATTGTGGTGACAGGACAGCACTGGTAAACCGGTGATGTCTGTAGCATTATTGAGGGTGGCGCTAGAGCAGCTACACTACCCTGAGCACACAACTAGGGAGAACCTTGCAGCAACGATTGCTGAATATTGGTTTGTACCAAATCTGTTACAGTTTGTTGCCTTCTTTATGACAAATTGTATAATATGTCAGAAATTCACAGCTGGGCATACACTACGCACAGTTAGGGGGGTCATTCCAAGACCCATTGGTCCCTTCCAACGTTTGCATATCGACTATGTTGATATGATACAAGTACGTAATGGGTACAGATACATGATCGTTGTGGTCTGTCCCTTCTCAAGGTGGATTGAGGCAGGTCCCTGTACACATCAGGACTCCACCTGCGCAGGTACATTTTTGGTGTGAGAAGTGTTTTCTAGGTGGGGAGTATGTGAGGTTATAAGGTCTGACAATGGTCCACACTTTGTGAACCAAACATTTGAGCAAATCAGCTTGGTGCTTGGTATAAAGCACAAGTTTTCCTCGGTTTATCATCCGCAAGGAAATAGGATTTGTGAGAAGCTCAATGGCTTGCTTAAAGAAAGGATAGCCAAGTTGAAGCCCACTCTGAAGAAAGGGTGGTTGCATTGCCTACCACTGGCATTATATGCTTTGAGGCACCAACCAGGTTCTGACCACAATCTCACGCCTCACACAATTGTGACTGTAAGGCAGATGAGAACACCCCTAATGCCTCCATCTCGAGTTAGAAGTGATTCTCAGTCAACTGCAGATGTGTTTGGAAAAGAAATGCATGATTATTTGAACTGTATGACTTCCAGTATTTCTATCATTTCAGGACAGTTACAGCGACAAGGGTGCAGGGCAGTACAGTACACAGAAGGAGATGCTTCAGCAGATCAATTTAAAGAATTAAGTCTTCCCCAATTAATTGACGGGGATGAGGTCCTAATTCAGAACCAGACGAGGAAAAGGTGGGACGAACCTAGGTTCAACAAACCCTTTGTGGTTGAGGACGTCACGCCGTCTGCTGTCAAAGTGCAGGGCAGGCGTGCTTGGATTTTTCTTGGTGAAATAAAGATCTTTTCTGGAACAACCTCTCTGCCCTCTGCACCCCACCGAGAAACAAGTACAAGCATTGGGGAAGAACCACAGCACATGCAGACGAGATCTATGATGAGGAAGAAGGTTGCAGAAGCTGATAAATAAAGAAATAAAGACTTTTTGTTGGACTGTGGCTGGCTCGGATACTCTTTCAAGCCATCTTTGAAAGAGTCAAAGGAAGCTGATGCAAAACACTCTCTGCTGATATATCAGAGTAAGGGAAGTATTTCTTTTAAGCCACAGAAGAGCTTATTGACTTTGGACTGAGGCATGATAAAGCCTTGATAAGAAGAGAGATGCCAGACTCTGATTGTGGCTTTGATAACTGGAAGAGAGTGCAGTATCCTGATTCATTCTACACTGAGTTCTTGTTTGGATTTTCCCATGGTGTTATCCAATGACAACGTCTCAAGGATCATATTTGAAGTTTTTCTCTATGTGCTGCGCTCTTATCCAGCGATCATGGGGAGAACTTCTAATCTTGGTACATTTCTGCAGGATCTAAGAATGGTCCAATAGTGAGAAGGCTACTTGCAGCAATTACCAAACAAGTGTTGCAGTTACCTGAGTGTAATGGGGATAGCACAAATGCGCCTGTCACCTGAGGCTGCACACAGACTTGTCAATGTGGTGTTTTTCCGTCTGATTGAGGAATATCCACAACTTGTTGGTAGAGACACTTATGTACTCACGTTCCTGACGGACCCCAGAAATACTGAAACTCTAACTGTGATCTTGGAGGGTATAATAATACAGGTCAGCCTATATTCTGAGAGAATCCACAGGACGGTGGTGTGAAACTTTCCTTCAAGGGACAAATCGAGAAGGTTGCTGACAAAGACAGGCATTTTGTTTCATGCTGAAAGAAGTTCATCATGTCGTCTGGCTTGAAGCAAATTCGAGGAGTGGACAGGGAATTGATCTATATCGTGGAACTGATCTAAACATATTAAGATCAGTTTTCTTCTTGCTGGAGACATTTCTATTTTTGCGTGGTTAGGAACTGATTCCAGGAAAATAAAAATCAAGAGTTTGCTTCTGTTATTCAGCCAGCAGACAGATGGATCCAGATCGAAGGTGCCAAGGAAAGACAGCTACTTCCAGAAGGAGTGCGTAATGTCAATGTATTAAAGAATTACTTTGTCCTTCCTTAGGCAATAAAAATGGTCAGTTCTAGTAGCAACTTTGTGATCCCGGATGCAGAAAGAAATTCACATTATCCACGAAAGAGGTGTTGTACTTCTATGTACCTTTGCCTTATCCATGGATGTGTTCTGTTTATAATATACAACTCTCACTCACAGTCTGCACATCCTACTACCTTGATATACATGGGGCTAAGACTCCAGTGAATCTTCCTGAGCAAAAGGAAGTAGCAATTGTGGCATCTACAAAACACCGAAGGCCCTATGTAATTATCCCCGTTCCAAAAAACGATGACCCGTTATCTGAGTCTGAGATAAGCATTGATAGCAATCATTCAAATACAAGAAAGGTTGGAGAAATTCTGTTTGGACACAAGAAGCAGGTCTGGCAAATTGGGCAAGGTGAAAGGTTGCCAGACAAAGTGCCTGAACAAGTAATAAATGCCAATACATCTGATCCTATGGTAAAGTTCCCAAAGATAACTCCAAGAAGACAGACGTATATGGAGTTTATGCATGACTTTTTTAGGCCTAAATGGGCAGCTGAGCAAAGGAAACCTTCTGAACTTTCTCCCACCAAGGGAACGGGTGTACATTGTCCACTGACAGATGTGCCTATGATTTATCCAGAAAGAAGAAGATATGCTGGTATACTTCATGACATAATTCTAGAAGGTCACATGAGAAGAATAGAAGAATGAGAACTAAAAGAAACACTCACGAAGATGACTTTGAGCTTAATGATTACTTGGACAGTACGGCACACTTAGGAAATAACATTTGGTCCCAACACATGAAAGAAGTAGGAAGAAGGACCTCAGCAGAGGAGTGCTTTGTGTGTGCACCCATGCCATATTGTCATGGGTACTAGCATAGGAACCCAACCTCAGTGGCACAAACACATTGGGAGAAGTTGGGAACACAAGTAGGAGCTCGATGGGTGAAAGCCTGGCAAGTAAAACATGCACAGAGGAACTATTAGTAGTTACATTATTCAAATAGCCTAGTTTTCAGCCACTTCCTGTGTCCCCAACATGGATGCCTTGCAGGACATCCAGGAACTGTAGGAACTGTAAGGCACGTTCTAGTGTTTGGGTGTGGCTTCCTATATAAGCCACACCGAAGAATTGGTCCATGCTTCGTGTGTTATCTGTAGCCTAGTGCACACGTTCACCGCAGACTGGATCCTTGCCTGTTTTATCGTCTCTCAACGGATCTGAACATCCTTACCTGTTGCTCTCCAGCCGCCCGGAATTCCAGATACCTTCCATCAGCTGTTTTTCTTCAGTGCCCAGTCCCGCTCTTCATTTATTCCGCGCGCTGGACCCGATCTTCGTTTCTTCAATGCTCAGGGCCCGATTTTCAATTCTTCGACGCTCCGGACTCGATCTTCAGTTTTCTGCACTCCGGACCCGATCTACGAAAGAAAGAAGAAAACAAGTTAACTATAGTGAGCCCACGCATGCAAATAAATCTGAGTCCGCGCACGCCCATAGAAACTTACCTTTTGAGGCGAGCCCAGTGGAACTCTTCTCGCCACGCTTGCTTACAGCTGGCTACCTGCTCCAAGACCTGCAAAAACAATAAAACTCGTTAGAATGCTCAGCCTTTTCCCAAGCCACCACCCAACATGCAAACCAGTGAAGTAACTGGTTTCAATTGAACTTACCTTCCACAGCTGGACTTACCTGTGGGCCTCTGGGCCTTAAAACTCACCAGCAAACTCACGGACATTCCCAGTGCTTCAACTGGGCAATTCCTACAGAGTGCTTTTCGCACCTCCATCTACCCAGACCTGAAGCAACTAGCCAGAATCCCGACTGCTGCGCCCCTGCAGATGCAGGATGGAGAGCGCGCCACATAAAACAAGAAGGTGAGCTACACCATAGTGAGGGAACACACTCCACCGGGACACAGGGAGGGTGGAGGGAGGTTTCAGGAAGGCAATCAACAGTACCTCTCTAAAATCACGTTCTTTTGGCAGGTCGGCTTCCCAGTCCCGAGGTTTATGAGGGGAAAGTTCCAGAGGATCCCATTGCTCCCCCAGAGACCCAGGTGAGCATGACACATGTAGAATGGGGAAGTCCAAAATATTCATAGCTATCGAAATAGATGTCCAGACAGCTCATTGTCTTTCGCACATAGCACTTTGCAAAACCAGAGGCCAGTTTATGGGTCGAGATGCTTACCTCAAATAGGCAACTGAATGGACAGATCCAGATTAAGATGATTGCGTCCAAGATACAAAAACAAGAAACAGAGCTCATACCAAGAATCATGTGATCAGAAATGAGAAGCCTGGAGTAAAAGGAGCTGGAATTAGATGGGAAGGAAACAGGAAATTGGAGATTGCAGGAAAGTCAGCAGAAGATGCTTGAAGATGGAAGAATAGAGGTCAAATGCAGATCTAGTGATCTGTGTTATCACCCGATGGTTGGGAAGAAGGAGTGATTATTTGCAGAGCTTGGGTGATCATTGGATGCTACAAACCAGTTATCGACATTGTGCAGAATGGCTGTAAGCCATTGGGGCCAAGACTAGCTAAATTACTGACTTGGGTTGAAGACAGCGGAGGACCTCTGCAGATTGTACCCTTGGAAAGTTCAAAACTGTGCTTCAGAAATAATGGCACAAGGAAAGTTGGAGAGAATAAAAACTGTGGCCGAATCTTTGATGCTCCAGGAATGATACATGGTACAGCAGTGATCATGAATCATTATTGGGCTTGGGCAGGCAGAGCCTATATAAAATTGCCTGCAGATTACGGAGGAATATGCACACTGGTGAATGTCCATGTTCCAGCATTAGTGATCCCAAAAGGTGATTTGCACATTGACAGTTTCCCAAAAGCAGATGCTCACCTGAGGAAGAAAAGGTCTGTGGAGCTAATCAAGAGGATGAAGAGAGAGAACTACTTCTCAGCTAAGTCAATAGAAGCCTTTGTTGTCCAGGTTGGAGCAAACACCAAGTGGTTACAGATAACTAGGTGGGAATTGCTGCAAACAATTAACACTACAATAAAAGGAATCAATGCAATAAGAGAAGAACTGAGAGCCATAAGATTGGTGACTCTTCAGAATAGATATGTCGTGGACATGATCACAGCGATGGATGGAGGTGTTTGTTCAAGAATTGGAGAATAGTAGAATCGTGTTGCACATTTATACCTTCTCATGATGACAAGAATGGAACACTGACAGAGGCCATAGACATGCTGGTAAAAGTACATGGCCAGATGATAGAGGAAGTAGAAGACATTGCTGATGATAGTTGTTTTGGATCACTCTTCTCTTGGGTCCCACAATGGATGGAAGACATCTTCAAGTTCCCTGGAGTCCTAATAGTGATGATATTGCTTGGATTTTGTGTAATCAAGATAATAATCTCACAATGTAAGAAGACAGCAAAGAAGGCCATTGGGATGAAGATTATGATTGATGTCGAACCACAATGGAAACCCAAAGATCTGACAGATGAAGAGATCAGAGACTTTGTGAAGGCTAGCATCCATGCACCTGAGGGGATAAAGTTCCCGTATCCGAAGAATCATAAAAAATATGTGGGAAGGTGGATGTACTGCAGTCTAAGTGGACAGTGCCAGTTTATGACCTGAAATAGGCATTAGCATGTGAAGACAGCAGGATGCCTGAAGGGAGTCATCAAGATATGGGTCCCAAAAAGTGTATTCTTCAGGCCAAGTTGCATAGACATGAAGGCTGATGTGGAAGTGGTCGACGAATCGCCCAGAGGGGGAATGTAGAGGAGGAGCCAAGTACCCCCACCTCAATCGACCCGTCCCTTTTACCTGTATGCTGGAAACCAAAGTATGAGACATATACAGAGTAGCTGAATCGACAAAGAGCAGAATATGGACTCAGTCCAGTCCCAGTGAAAGGATCAATACCTAAGAGAATCTGGGAGCCAAGGTACCCATTGAGGAAACCATATGTACATACAAAGAAATATGATGGTCCTTTGAACTAAATCCCTGAAGAAACAGAACCAATAAACGGCAAGGATGAATGGTAGGGGTACCAGCCACTGCCAAAATATATGTTATATGAAGGTGAAGATGAAGTACTTAACAAGATGCAGTGATCAGAGAATGCGGATATTCTATAAGGCATCAGGAAAGCAATAAGGATAAGTGATATATTGGGCTCAAGGTGTAGAAACGTATGCCAGAGAAACAGATAAAGATATTAAATCATTTTTACACATGTACAGATGCAGAAGAAACACAAGAAGCAAAGTAATTGTGAAGCTAGCTCTAAGCTTATAGTAAAGTGGAATTGTGGCAAGTGACAACGTATACATACATAGAAACAAGAAGAGTATGGATGTTTCCACTAAATGTATTAAAGCAGGTTGGACATCAGCAAAAGGCCTCACTTCAGTGTGTCGCAGTTTTAAAAGCAGACATTAAATCAAAGAAGCAGAACTCAGAAAGGCGAGGTTGGATGAGCCCTAGGAAGCCAAGGTCTTATCAAACTGGAGTAAACTGACTTTGGATACAAATTGTGTGAAGAACAAACCTCCTATTCAGAAGAGTGAACATAACAAGGAAGACGTCAGAGTACTATTGGAATAAAATATTAAATACCTGAAAAAGCTTAATTTTATGGTCTCTAGTCACATGGCACATGGCAGAACGAGATGATCACACCTACGCATAGAGGCAGACTGTGCTGCTCACTCCCTAATTTTCTTAGAGCTAAGAACACTCTCAAGGATGAACTTCAAATGCCTAATTGACAGCAGACCCCTGAGGTGATGATGGATTGATATGCTAATTGGTGGGAAGCTAAAGTTAAGGCAACCTCACCAGCATTTGGACGGGCAGCCTGCAAGCTGCTAACGTAGGTGGAAAAATACTGAAGATAGACAGAATGCCAACCAATTGTAGAGGACCTTCGTATGTAAGGGTCCTATAGTGGGAAAACCAATGGAATGTCGTGTATTTAGTGACATTCGTAGTGGTCATTTTTAGAGGAGGGCTTAGTTGCCCACATGATGTTAAATACCCAATCACATAGTTACACTTTTTTAGACTAGTATGGATCATATACTTAGATGTTCACGTAGACCCAATTACCCCCTCCGTCAGGTTTCTGTAGTTTGCCATGTAGGATGACGTTGGTAACATATAGGTTATACGTCAGTGATGACACATTTTGCTTATAAAAATAAAACATTTTCTTAATATGTTGAGAGTTCAAGATCGAGCGTTCGCATTGATGTTCGTTATGCTCCCTGTTTTAGATATTTGATATTATAAAACAGTTTACCTTTTGTCAACTTGCTGAGTCAGCTCTATTATTTGGTTTACGAGTAAGAACTGCATTCCCATGCATCTCAAAAGTAAAGTGCTGCTCATCAAAGGAGCTGGACTGTCCAGTTCAGGAGTTGCATTTTTTGGCGCCTGGCTTCACGGATTGCCAGGGCTGTCATGCCCCAGTGATGTCCTAAAGCCAGGCACCGGAAAAAAACACAACTCTAGCGGCAGCCTGCTGACTGGCACGGCTACCGTCGGAGTTGTAATGAGGCCCAATGAGCCCAAAATGAATACACAAGATGTGAGAATTAATACACACAATAATCAGAAAGACGTTCAGTATTATATCTAAAAATGGCTACATTTATAGTGTGAATCAGAAGTGAGGTGATAACAATTGTTATAAGTTATACAAATCCACAGCCTGTGATTGTGATTGGGCAGCATTGTTTTTACTATAGTAGAATCTATACAAAACCTCGCCCTATTGGCTCATCCTACCCCTCGTGACCTTGTGATGACTCCAGTTTATTAATTGGTGATGGGATCATCTCTGTTCCCAGACGTTGGGAACAGACGTTGTCTAGACGCCCGCCTATGTCATTCTGGCGCTAGGCGGGCGCGTGCTGCACTTCTGTTTTTATAGGCGATTGGCCTTGTTTGGTGATCGTGCTCATTTCGAGCGGTTCCATCCAACAGAGCAGACGCTTCCACCGGAGACTCTGACCAGGTACAGTTCCTGCCTTCACTGCCCTACCTTGCAGCACGTCCCATTTTTTAGGCCAGATTGACATTTACCCTTGCTTTGATTCAGAGTTGCCTGCCACCTTGGGACAGACCTCCTTCAGCACACGTACTGTGTACAGAGGTACCCATGGCTCTGTTTCTTTACTATGCACCTGAGCCATCCAGCATGTTCCCACAAGGGATTGGGGTCCTCACGCAATCACCCCTCCTTTTCACCCCATCACTCCTCCCCCCACTTATGATGTACCATGGACACCGGTGATCAGGCACCAGTACTTCCCTGCAATTTACACTACCACTTTATTGGGACAAGATTTTCACTTTTCCTCTTACTCTTTGGGTAAGGTTAAGAACACTCTACCGCCGTCTTTTCTAAGGCCAGATTTGCTCAGTCCTTGCCCTCCATTTAGTACTCATTGGTTTCCCCTTTGTTTTTTCCCCTCCCCCTGTATCCTTACAGGAGGTGCTTGTCCCTGTTCAGACATCCTGAACCTTTCTGGATTGACCTCCCAATGGAATGACGGTCCTGATGAAGATGGCCCAATCTTTGAGTGCCATTGAAACCGGTCGAACCCATAGGCCATGAGGGCTCTCATGACCTAGGTCAAATATCTCCACTGAAAGGAAAAAGATATTGCGAGACAACAACTGTTCCTGCGTATACCCAGATGGAAAGAGTGTGCAATTTTTAGAAGAGCTTCCCCTCACCCCATGGCCCCTTGGCCTTTTTAGACTGTGCATTTCCATTTTTTTTACTCCCAGTATCTCTGACTCTCTGTGACCTACGGGAATGATTAAATATCCACACAGGAAACGGAATACGAACAGGTGACCTAGTTCAGGTCCTTCTTATCACAACTACACAGCTACAGAATCTAATCCCCAGTTCTGGATAGCTTTGTATCAACAAAAATGGATCTGCCACCCTCCCTTCACCCTTTGTACTCGAGTTTGAGGATCTGTACTCCCAGTCCTTTGCTTCAGTAATCCTGATTAATTAAATACATTTTCCTGATCATTACACACACCTGACTTCCTCACACTTCCCCACATGGATAAAAGGCGGAGCACGAATGCACACTCTGAGCAAGGCAAAGCACACGGGGAAACCGCAGTTCCAAGATGGCAGTTTAATACAAGGAAAAAGACGGGAAGACTGAAGAGGGTTGCAAGCAGGGAAGTGCCCTTGACCTTTTCAGAGAAAGACAGTTACTTTCATGAGCCTTCGAGAATAAGAAACACAAGACCTGGTATCAAAGCTGAAGAAACCTGCATTGTGTGTCAGAGGTACCCGGGGCTCTCCCGCATCGATAGCCAAGGCATGGAGGATCGTTTGTCACTGCGGTACTGTCCTTGGCTCCTATAACAAAGCAGCCCCAGTAAAGTCAGCACAGCTGGTGAGTTGGGGAGACTGATACCAGACCGGTTTGTGTTGAAGCCAAGGTTGCAAGTGGCAACATTGTATAGAGAAAAATTAAGAGAACAGTGTGTGAAGCGTATAGGATAAGCGGCGCAAATATAATTAAACAGCAGATGAGTGACTTATCTTTTGAAGCCAAGACAGATACCGTAAACAGAGTGGTCTGGCGCCACATGGGTGCTCATGCAAAAGTCTATTTAGGTATCCAACTGAAAGGTGACACATGTAAAGGAATTGTTAAATCAAATCGGTCCTGCAGTGGGTCAAGCCAAACCCTGTGCATTTTTGAACGTCCTCGATAGTAGATGCTAATTGAAGTTGATCTGAGCCCGACTGAGGGGATCTGAGATCTGAGCCCGACTGAGGGTGATTGTTATCTGAGCCCGGCTGAGGAGGATCTGAGATCTGAGCCCGACTGAGGGGGGTACGGGATGAACCGTGAGTCACTCGAGAAAGAATATCCAATGAACATTGTGAAAGAGAATCTGAGCTTGGAAGAGGGGTTTCTAAAGTGAAGATCATTGTATTAAAGGAATCTGAGCCCGGCTGCGGGGGATCTGGGAGAAACAGTGAAGAAAAGAAAAATTGAGTACTTGTGAGAAGAAAAGAACTCGTTTGTTTTGTTACATCAGACTCTTTGAATCAACAAACTTTGATAGGCAAAGAAACCTGGGCACAGAAGGCCCTGATGCTAGTTATTAAACTGTATCCTCGTGTTAAAGAAGCCAGAGATTGTGCTGCGCTCAAGTGAACCGCCTTGTCCCGCGCTGAACACGAGGGAAAGGGAGGCCAATGGCCTGAACATCCTGACATATCATTTTTGTGAACACTTCTTTCTTTTTCATAAATATTACCCCCACACTATTTGTTTTTAGAGGTAAGGATTGGCAATCGTTTTTTTTTTAGTATAGGCCCTTTTATTTTGACAAGGCACCACTAGGACTGCGTTATTATTATTTGAGGTCGTAGCTTGCTCCCATGTGTAGATTTAAAATTAGATGGGCATTTATCATACTGATGTTGAAGTTCAATAAACACCCTTGAACTGTGGTCACTTGTGCCTGTCTTACTGTTGATACCATGCCTTCCTTACAGTATGGTGTAGAGTAACTCGACCAGGGCAATAGATTCCTCCCCATCCCCATTCTGCGTAGCACTGTAAACAGAAAGGGCCATTCTATAGAATCAAACACGATCGTGGCATCTAACAGAGCCGCTACTATGGACTCATCCTGTTAGGCAGCTGACATTAGCCCAAAAATCCTGCACCACTCGTAGGAGGTAGAACACCCGGTATAAATCCCGACTTATCTGCCTTAATGCATCTGTGCATCAGCGGGGCCAATCTAGATGCAAATATCTTGACCAGAATCTTATTGTCCATGTTCATAAGGGATATGGGATGATATGAGGAGCAATCATCTGCTGTTTTATCTGGCTTCAGGAGTACCACCACCACAGTTTCTCTCAGTGACTCTGGTAGCTGGCCATCCCTTAGGCTCTGCCGATACACCTCTAGCAGATGTGGGGCCAGTTTACTAGCAAAACATTTGTAACATTCAGCCGTACAGCCATCTGAGCCCGGGGCTTTCCCTGACGGCAATGACTTAATTGGCGACAGGACCTTCTCCAAAGATAATGGGTGGCCAAGCCAATCCCTTTCTTTTGCTGTGCACCAATATAATGCCACCATGTCCAGGTAATCATTCAGTTCATCTTGCAACACTTGGACGTGGGAGGAATGTAAAAAAGCACAGAATTCACGGAAATGTTCACATCCCGGAATTTTGCCTCCTCTTGTGTGTTCTTGATGGATAAGACTCGTCCCTTCTGCATTTCTAGTTTTGTTGCTCTCGTGAGTTACCTACTGGGGTGTTGCCCCTCCCCATATTGCCTTACTGCATCCCTCCCCCGAAGAAACTTCACTTCCCTTTGAGCCAACTCATCAAATCATTGGAGTTGTTTCTTAATCTCAGCTTGCTTGGATGTATCCACCCCTGATGTTTCTGCGTGCAGTTGCATTATCTGAGCCTCGCAATCCGCCAGCTGCCACCAAACTTGTTTCAATATCCCTGCCTCTTTGGAGATGCATTCCCCCCTGATGACACATGTAAAACGTTCCCACAATGTCGCGTAGGATCCTACCAATCCCACATTTAGTTTGATGAAGTCATTGATAGTTTTAGATAAGCCATCCCGAAATAACCCCTCTGATAGGCCTTCACTTTTAAATATCCAGAGTGGTCTCCCCACCATTCTGTCGTGTACCATTAAGGCCATTACAACTGGGGCGTGATCTGACAGTGTGGGTGCCATAATTGGGACATCAGTGACACACCCAAAAATGTTGTTAGAGATCAGGAAGTAGTCTAGCCGTGAGGCCGAGTTGTGGGCCGAGGAGTGAAATGTGTATCCACCTCCCCCGGATGCCTTGTTCTCCAGATGCCATTTATTTCCTATGCCCAACACATATCCCATAGTCTACCAGTCACCTTAGACACTGGTATATGGGTTCCTCTCGTCCTGTCTTGATCGAGGTTCATTACTGCATTAAAATCCCCCGCTCAAACAATTTCTTCAGGGGCCGGGAGGTCACCTCTAATTGCTGTGTTATCCACCCTATGGTTTCTACAGAGTCTTGATTAGATCTGTAAAAATTCATCAGAGTGTACACTTGCCCATGTATAGTACCATGTATAGTACCATGTATCATTAGAGCTCGCCCTTCCTTATCCTTGACCTGTGTGATCAGTCGAAACCCTAACCTGTTCTTGTCACAATCACTCCCTGGGTCAATCGACTCCTCACCACTATCCAAAGTGACCCTTATGCCCTCCTGCTCACCTGCCGTCTCTTCTTCTGTTTGGAGTCCAAATCTCCTTCTTCTCAAAGCCTCTTCTCTGGAATGCAGATGGGGTCTGCCTCGAGAGGAAGCCACCCTGCCCCTCTGACTCGGGGCCTAGGGGGGCCCCCGAAACGGGGCAGACCAATGAAGGGGAAAAAGCCAAAAGGCACAAAAAAACCCTCTTGGGTGAGTACGATGACAGGATGCCAGGCCAAAAAGATTGGAATGAGAGGACCCAACAGAATGAAAAGCCTACCCAATGAGGGTAGGATGGGAGTGGTGAGTAACAATCAGACAGAGAAAGAAAGGGAAGAAATGTTGGAGCTAAGATTGTAGCGAAGATGGAAGGACTGCAGAGGAAGAGGGAAGCCAGAGAGGAACGGGAGTAGCCGAGATAGCAAGGCTGGACGGCACAAAACCACGGGAGAAGGTAACGGGAGAAGGGTCGAACACAGAGGAAAGGACTGGAGCGTACCAACCCGGAAGCCTAACGCGAGTAGGTTGCAACGCGCGGGCTTCCGGGTTGGCGCTCGTAATAAAGTGCGCTGCTGGTCCGACAGCGGAAAGCTGGACCGCGGCTGGAGAACGTGCAGCGTCGTAACGGCCATTTCAATGGCCGCTCCAGCGCCAGCGTCTCCACAACTGCCAGCGGCCGCGGCCGCCGTGCGTGACAGTATGCCCCCTCCAGATCCGAACCCTCCGGGCTTCCCCGGATGTGTTCAGTGAAAACTCTTAAGCAGTCGAGGAGCATGTACATATGACCTGGGTTCCCAAGAATCCTCTGAACTGGGATAGTTCTTCCACGAAACAAGGTATTCCAATCTGCCTCTACGATATCTGGAATCTAAGATAGCAGACACCTCATATTCTTCTGGTATAGACTGGGGATTTCTCACTATACCTGTAGCTTTTCTAATAGGGGTGCTTGAATCAACTGGACGGAGGAGGGAGGAGTGAAAGACTGGGTGTATCCGAGACATGGACTTGGGAAGTTGTAATCTATAAGCCACTGGGTTAATTCTCTTGATTATTTTAAAAGGTCCGATAAACCGGGGGGTTAGTTTGGTCGGGTGTACCCATCTAGGCAAATATCTAGTGGACAACCAGACCCGCTCCCCCTCCTTCCAATCAGGACCTGGTAAACGACCTCGATCAGACACATCCTTATACCTGTGTCTGGCAGATACCAAACTTTGTTGGGCGGTAGTGTGGGCTGTGGTTATTTGATCTAAGGTGGATTCGATGGTGGGTATATTAGTGGGTGAGGAGAAAACCGGTAGAATACTGCGAGGGTGGAAACCATAAGAACAAAAAAAGGGGCTGAGTCGCGTTGCCGAGTGAACAGCGTTGTTATACGCGAATTCGGCGGTGGGCAGAAGACTCACCCAATTGTCCTGATTCTTATTGACGTAACATCGGAGGTATTGCTCCAGAGAGGCATTAAGGCGTTCTGTCTGACCATTAGTCTGAGGATGGAAACCGGATGACAAGGCCCTCTCTATACCTAATCGTTGACATAGGGCGCCCC
Organism: Ambystoma mexicanum; assembly: GCF_040938575.1. Lineage (NCBI taxonomy): Eukaryota > Metazoa > Chordata > Amphibia > Caudata > Ambystomatidae > Ambystoma > Ambystoma mexicanum. Next base: position 935,736,711 of record NC_090936.1, read on the forward strand.
AAAATCGAGAGGTATATTGAGTGCCCCGGTCAGAAATGATCTTATCAGGCAGACCGTGGAGCCTAAATATGTCTCTAAGGAAAACTTCGGCCATTTCAGTAGCGGATGGCACTCCTTGCAGCGCTGAGAAATGAGCCAGCTTGGTAAATGTATCGATGGTAACCATAAGACATGTCAATCCCTGGGATCGGGGCAGGTCTACAATAAAGTCTGTGGATATTTGGGACCATGGCCGGCTTGGCAAGTCCGGTTGCATCAGCAACCCATAGGGCTTGTGAGTGGAGTTCTTACTTCGGGCGCACACCATACACGACTTACAATGTTGCTTCACGTCGTGAGAAAGAGAAGGCCAAAAAAAAGAGCGAGAAATCAACTCTAATGTACCTTTGACACCTCTATGTCCAGCGGTAACATGGTTGTGACCCCATTCCAGAACCTTCAGTTGTAAGGACTAAGAGGGAATGTACAAACGCTGTCCCACCAGTAAAAGACCTTCAGACCAACGAAGTTGAGGATGTAAGCCACCCGGCACAGTGGTTGCCAAATTAGGTTGGGTTGCTGTCTTAACCTCTTGAAGGAATGACGAGATTATCCCCACTATTCGGTTCCGGGGAAACATAGTATGGCTAAGTGAAGAAGAGTGATATTCGGAAGACTGACACCTCGACAGGGCGTCCGCCAAGCTGTTTTGGGTGCCTGGAATGTAGGTGATAGAAAAGTCATACTGGCTGAAGAAATGAGCCCAGCGCACCTGCCTTGAGTTGACACATTCCATATTCCGGAGAATTTTCAAATTCTTATGATCAGTACGTAAAGTGAATGGATGTGAACCGCCTTGAAGCAGGTGTCTCCACTCCTCACATGCCACCTTGAGAGCCAGAAGTTCCTTTTCAATAACAGAGTAATTCTGTTGACTTGTAGATAGTGTTTTAGAAAGATATGCGATAGGATGTTCCAGTCCATCTTTGAGTTGAAGAAGTACTGCTCCTAAGGCGCTAGCAGAAGCATCAGCCTCTACTACAAAGGGCTGATTCTGATCAGGTTGGGATAGAATGGGTGCGGAACAGAATCTCCCCTTTAAATCAATAAAGGCTTGATTGGCTGTTTCCGACCATTGAAATGGCTTGGCATCTTTCTTAAGTAATGAAGTAATGGGCAGCACTATCTGCGAAAAATGTCCGATAAACTTCCTATAGAAGTTGGCTAGTCCTAAGAACCGTTGGACATCTTTCAAAGACGTGGGTGGAGGCCAGTCCAAGATGGCAGACACCTTCCTGGGATCCATGGTTATGCCTTCATGGGATAAGATATAACCCAAATAAGGAACAGAAGACATATAAAAAAGGCACTTCTCTGGTTTAATCAATAAGTGTTGAGATTGTAGCCTATGCAACACTGTCTGAAGATGCGATGTATGTTCGGAGGAGGATTTTGAAAAAACCAAGATGTCATCAAGGTACACTATGATACAGATGAATAATAGGTCAGAAAACAGGCGATCCATGAAACGCTGGAATATGGCCAGAGCGTTAACCAAGCCAAATGGCATCACTCGATATTCAAAAAGGCCAAACGGTGTCCGAAAGGCAGTCTTCCATTCATCCCCATCTCTTATCCGGAGAAGGTGGTAGGCACTCCGGAGATCTAATTTAGAGAAGATGGTCGAGCCCTGTACAGCTTCCAGTATGTCTGCTATCAAAGGCATTGGATAACGGTCGCGTACTGTGACCTTGTTCAGACCCCGATAGTCAATACATGGCCTTAATTCTGAGGAATCCTTTTTTGGTATGAAAAATAAAGAGGCTCCAGCCGGTGATTTGGAGGGACGAATGAGGCCATTAGTCAGATGAGAGTCCAAGTAATTTCGAAGCGCCCTCTTCTCCAATAGAGACAAGGAAAACATGCAACTAAACGGAACCAGGGCATCTGGCACCAGCTCGATGGCGCAGTCTTCCGGCTGATGCGGAGGGAGATCCAAGACAGGTTTGTCTTTAAAAACTCCTTTGAACTTATCCAATTCTGAGGGAATTTTACAAACTTCATGTACTCCTTCTTGTTGGGGGGTAAGGACTTGTACCAAATCTTCTGAGGCATGGAGTAAACAGTTCTGTTTACAATATGAGGAGGTAAAAGCCAGGGTGTTCTGTGCCCAATCGATGAGCGGGTTATGCCTCCTTAGCCAGGGAATTCCGAGGATAACTGGGAAATGGGCTGCTCGAATTAGGTCAAATTGTATCTGTTCCGAATGCTGGAGAATGCACGCCTTCAAGGAAACAGTGGAATGGGTGATAGGCCCCGATGACAGGGGAGAACCATCAACTCCTTCTACCTTCTGGACCTCTTCCAGTTGCAGCAGAGGGAGACCATGTTTGTGTGCCCACTCGGTATCCATAAATACCCCTGCGGCGCCACAATCCAATAGCGCCATGGTGGTGAAGGCTTTTGTCGGGGTTTCCAACAGGATGGGAACAGCCATAAGGCGAGAGTCCATGGTGGTGGAATGAGAAGCTACAGTCATCGTAACATAGGGACTTGTGGTCGGACCTCGGGTACTCGTCCCCTTCAGTTCCGAGGTCGATCGTTTCCCGAGCGTCTAGGCGGGACTTCAGTACAGTTCCGAAGCAAGTGGGAATTGGATCCACAATACATGCAGAGGCCCGCATCTCTCCGACGTCTTCTTTCTTCGAGTGTCAAAGAGGATCATGCGGACCCAACTTGCATTGGTTCCTCCTTATTACTGGAGTGAGACAGTGAGGGCAGTGGGTAGGCACTAGGTAGAGGGGTGACCGACGCTTTCTGCTTCTTCTTTTCAGCCTTGCGTTCACTAAGGCGGTAGTCGATCTGTGTTACAATGGAGAATAAGTCTGACAGGGTAGTGGGACGGGCTATCCTGGCCAGCTCATCTTTTATCTCCTCCTTCAATCCTCGACGGAAAATTGTATACTGGGCCCTTTCTGGCCAACCTGCCTCAGAGGCCAAACGTTTAAAGGTGGAGAGGTATGTCAGCAGGTCACTGGAACCCTGTTGCACATCCAATAGTTCTTCTGCCGCCACATGTGTTATCTCGGGTTGTTCAAAAGTCTGGCGCAGTAAGGTCAGAAAACCCCCATAATCTCTGATAATAGGGTTGTGGTTGGTCACAAATGGGGTGGCCCAAGCCAAGGCATTTCCGATCATGTTAGATATCATATACCCCACTTTGGCTTGATCATTAGAGAACATCAGAGGTCTGAAGGCAAAATAAATGGAACAGGCTTCCAAGAATTCTTTTAAGCGCTTTGGGGTGCCGTCATATTTGCCTGTGGATAAGGTCATAGGCGGTAAGTCGGAATCTCTAGCTTCCCGATGAGAGACCATCTGCCTCAGGACCGCATTATCTGCCTTTACATTCTGCAATTCAACATTCATGGCCTGGACCGCAGCCACTAATTCTTGTATCTGCTCGGGGGAGGCCATACTTCTTCTTGGGCGTTGCAAACTGTCACAATCACTCCCAGGGTCAATCGACTCCTCACCACTATCCAAAGTGACCCTTATGCCCTCCTGCTCACCTGCCATCTCTTCTTCTGTTTGGAGTCCAAATCTCCTTCTTCTAAAAGCCTCTTCTCTGGAATGCAGATGGGGTCTGCCTCGAGAGGAAGCCACCCTGCCCCTCTGACTCGGGGCCTAGGGGGGCCCCCGAAACGGGGCAGACCAATGAAGGGGAAAAAGCCAAAAGGCACAAAAAAACCCTCTTGGGTGAGTACGATGACAGGATGCCAGGCCGAAAAGATTGGAATGAGAGGACCCAACAGAATGAAAAGCCTACCCAATGAGGGTAGGATGGGAGTGGTGAGTAACAATCAGACAGAGAAAGAAAGGGAAGAAATGTTGGAGCTAAGATTGTAGCGAAGACGGAAGGACTGCAGAGGAAGAGGGAAGCCAGAGAGGAACGGGAGTAGCCGAGATAGCAAGGCTGGACAGCACAAAACCACAGGAGAAGGTAACGGGAGAAGGGTCGAACACAGAGGAAAGGACTGGAGCGTACCAACCCGGAAGCCTAACGCGAGTAGGTTGCAACGCGCGGGCTTCCGGGTTGGCGCTCGTAATAAAGTGCGCCGCTGGTCCGACAGCGGAAAGCTGGACCGCGGCTGGAGAACGTGCAGCGTCGTAACGGCCATTTCAATGGCCGCTCCAGCACCAGCGTCTCCACAACTGCCAGCGGCCGCGGCCGCCGTGCGTGACAGTTCTGCAATAGTACACACATCCCCCTGGAGTAAGCAGAATATAATATCAGTGACAATCTCCTCCTTGCCCAAATTTTACCTCCATTCTGGGAGTCAGATGAGTTTCTTGAAGAAATGCTATGTCCACTTCGTGACGTTGCATATATAATATGACCTTACTGCATTTAGATGGACAGTTCAGGCCCCTGACATTCCATATCAGACACTTAAGTGTGATTGCCATCTCATGGTGACTGTTCCTTGTTTAGTCTGATGTTCCCCCTTGTATAGAATGTGATACAACACCGACCCATCCCCTGTTCCCTCCACCATCTCCACCAGCAACCCCAACCTGCCAGTTACACACACCCCCAAACCCCCTACATCAACCAGGAGCTCACGCATGAGGGTGCACTAGGGCTCAGTCGGCCAGGACGCCCCAGTTAACGAACATTGCTTCAATCGCCCAGTATTGCATAAGTATTTTTGCCATCAGGCAAGTTTGGCCCATGGTACTTTGTTCTGTGGGGAGTCACCCCTTTATTCATTGTTCCCTCTGCAGCGTGGTGACCCGGGCATTGACTCCAGAAACTTGTTTCCTTCCTCCGGGGTGTGTAAAAATAGCACACAGTCATTGTGCTCCACTCTGAGTTTAGCCGGGAATAGCACTGCATATTTGATTTCTTGTTCTCTGAGCCTTCTCTTGGCATCTATAAAGGTCTTCCTGGATGATTGCACTTTGTCCCGAGAAGTCTGGGAAGAGGTGGATCTGTGCACCCTGGAATGTTTGGGAACCCCTTTCTCTGGCTTTTCTCAGGGCCTGGTCTCTATCTAGATAGTTCAATAATTGGGCTATTATAGGTCTGGCTGGTGCCTCCGGCACCGGACATCTCCCACTGGGGATGCGGTGGGCTCTTTCTACGAGGAATACTGCTGAGAGGTCATAATTTGCAAGGATCTCTCTCAGCAGGCCTTCCACCATTGTCTCCATGTTGCATTGATTCACCGCTTCAGGCACCCCTACAATTCTCAGGTTCTTCCTGCGGGACAGGGGTTCAAGATTGTCTTGCTTGTCCGTTAGTTTCTTGAGTGCTCTCTTAACCATGACCAAGTCTCTTGTGTTAGTATGGGATTCATCCTCGACCGTAGATACTCTTCGCTCGACTTCGTCCAGGCGTTCTCCATGTTTGTCAAGGAGCACCTGCATATGGTCCACTTTGTATGTTAGAGTGTCCAATTTCCCAACCAGAGATTGAATGCTTGCTTGCACTTGCCTTAGCATTTTCCTGATGTCATTGAGTGTTCCTCCTCGGTCCAGTGATGGGAACTGGGTCGCGCTGCCTGGGGAGTCTTCACTCGAGGGTACGTGTTTGGTACCTGCAGGATTCTCAAAGTGCACTTTTGACTGGTGTTTCCAGATTTTTGAGATTATGACATGGTGTCACTGTTTGATTGTGGCGTTCTCCCCTGTCAGCCATGTCTTTGTTGCACTTCCCAGGAGCTGCACCCCTTGCCAAGATATATACTATGCTCCCCACCGCTGTGATGCTTTTGCTCACTCTGTGTCATTTGTTCAGTGTCACTGTTCAGAGTTCCCTTGGGTATGCAAAGTATGAGGTTCTGCCCCCTGGAATGTCTCTGCTTTAGCTGCTAAAGTCCTGACTCTCGTGCTCGTTCCATCTGAAAGGAAAAAGGAAAGAGACCCACGTAAGAGCCCTGTGCCCACCGAATCCTTCTTTTTCCTTTTTTGTTCTGCCCCAGTTCTCATGTAAGGGGGTTATGGTGTGTAGCTGTGAGCAGAGGCATCGGAAAGCAATTATTTTGGAGAATGGGTTTTGTTGGAGCTCGGATTTTAGTCCATTTGAATGAGTCTTCACCCCCCGGGCACGCCCAGATCTGTGCCTTTGAGTTTGTTTCTGGGATTTCAACAATTCTGGCCTCCTGAGATCTTGTACCCCATTGTAAGTCACTGCTTACTCCACAGACTCTTTCAGACTCTTAGGCTGCATTGGGGGTGTGGGGGGCAGATGGCAGTGGCCAGGTGAAGCAGCTCCCCCAAGATGGGACACTCCCTCCTATTGGGCCCCCCAGGGTCTCCACTAGCACAGGGATGTGCGCCTCGCTTCTTACCCCCAGGTGGGGTCCATGTCTCCAGTGCGGGCCGCCTCTTGATGTACAGAATGGTGTCCTCGTTCTGGTTGTGGGCCTGCGGGCGGCACCTCTTGGGGTTCTCCTCCACCCATCTGCCACACTCTGATGTTAAGTCGCTGCAAGCAGGTGTAGGCCGCTCTGGACTTCCGCTCCGGCCTCCAAGGCTGGGGTGGATTCCTGGTCATGTGGCATACCCAAGCTGGTTATTACCTTCCTCTCCGCTCATATATTAGCACATGGGCCACAAGCTGGTCTCCCCCGCCCCCGTCTTAGCCTGGCCTGGCTCAAGTTTCAGAGAGGCAGGTAGGCTGTTCCAGAGGGGTGCGCCAGCCGAAGAGAGAGATCTGCCCCAACTCGTTGCTTGGAAAAGTGACTGACCGTCAAGGAGTTGAAGGTGGAGGAGCAAAGAGCTCGAGTAGGAAGATACTTCTGAAAAAAAAGCTGCAGATATTTAGGTCCCAGGCCCCAGAAAGCCTTGTGGTGAATGCAAAGGGTCTTGAACTTGATCCTTGAAACCACCGGGAGCCAATGGAGAGAGTTCAGTGCTGTGGAGATACAATCCTTGGGTTTGAAGCCAAGGACAAGTCTCACAGTCCTGTTCTGGATGAGTTGCAGAGGATGGAGAGTAGAGGCGGGCAGATTTAAAAAGAGGCTGTTACAGTAGTCAAACCAAGACAGAACCAGAGCTCTGGAGACAGTGAGTTTCTGGGGAAAGGAGAGGAAGGGAACAATACCTCTGAGGAGGTGCATTTGGTAGTTTGACTTCTTAGATATGTTGGAAAGGTGAGGAGAGAAGGAGACTGTGGAGTCAAAGATAATCCCGAAGTTATTAGCCTTACAGGTGGGAGCAGAAGTATGGCCAAAGAAGGCCGGCGAGAGAGTGGCGGGAAAGAAGGGTGCAGGTGTGCCGATGAGGAGGATCACAGTCTTACTGGCATTCAGGTGGTATATCCTTGGAGTGAGTGATGTGATGGGTTTCAACCAATCCCTATGTGAGGTGTGACAGTGTGGCAACAAAATGATAACTTAACATCCTTTCCCATAGACTTCATCGGTTGACACCAACTTACCGTTCCCACAATTATGAACTGTTCTACTGACAGTTAACATTGCAACTATTCATTGGAAACATTACTCACTTCCCTTCGAACATTTATTTTCTCATGGCTTGTACATAACTTCATTTACATGGGTCATTAACCTTATGAACTGTGGACTAAGGTGTCTGTGGACTTAATTTCTTTTCAATGATAAGTGTGTGTGCGTAAATCAAATTAATATGGATGTATTTCTCAGCTGAACTGTGTATTATTTGGGTTGTTCATTAGTCTCTGTGAAAGGCCATTAGTGCTTAATTGATTTCATTCTATTTGCAATGGTGTCTCATATTGTTCCTATCTTGGTGGTTGGGTCTCTGACAGTGAGCGTTTTCCTATAGGGGGCAGTGTTGGTCCTTGATCGTACTTCCTCACCACACATGCTTTTCACTGCCCATTGTTTCATTCCCACCAAATTGTGACCTTCTCAATGTTAGGTTTAAATATCCTGGATAGGAACATCATTTGTTAAATATATTATGTACAAAGCCTTGGAAAGTTGTCTGATGTTTGTTAACCAATCCGCATGCAGTGTCTGTCTCTTAGCTTAAGGGTCAGTTACTTCTTTGTTGCCTATGCATGATCGCACTGCAGAGATTCAGGGCTTGAGAATGTGTTTGCCTACTTGTCTTGACCAATCACTGTGTGGCATTCACCCGGCTGTTGGAACTTATTACCGCTTAGTATGTGTGTGCCTTTTACAATGGCCAGGCTGATGTTTTCTACTTATTCATGATGATTCTTATGCTTCTGGAATGGCAGAGTTTGTTTCAAGCCCCACTTATGTGGTATCTAATCAATTAGTGTAAAGGCCAATTTTTAATTCAGTATCATAACTAGTGTCACTAGTGGTTTCCTGATTAGTGTGAAGTATTGCTATACTTGTTAGGGATATGTGTGCATACTCGTGTATAGGGTCTACACCTGATGGCTCACCTCTTCACATGGACATTACTTACTGATGCACTATTGCTGGTAGGCCTTTGGGCCTACAAAGTGAGTTCTACATGAGTAGGGTTGCTTTATTTATGGCCTTGCTTCAAAGTGACTTTCAGAGCTTGTATTTTCATGCACTTTAGGGGCATTGGATGTACTCCCAAACAACATGGTAAGCAAAAGTTTAAACTTGAGAAAATGCAGAGGGTGCAAACAAAGATGTTTGCCTATTAATATTACAACTAGGAGAATGTGGCAAAAACAGCACTCCACTCCCATAATTTTATGGGCAAAGAATATTACACCCCTGACTTTCATGCATTTGTGGCTCTTGCAGGGATGTTCAACTCCAAGCTCCGAGGGCCAGAAACCCGACGTGTTTTGAGGACACCCCTCATTAATTTTTATGAGCAAAAATGTGCATACAATTGGAATCATTTTATGCAAATGTATCCAGTGAATATTAATGACGGGTATCCTGAAAATCCGACATGGATCTGGCCCTCAAGGCTTGAAGATGGACGACCCTGATTGACTTGTTGTTAAGAATTTAGAGAACATATTGTTGATTGGCCATAGGGTGGCTCATTAAGCGGGTATTTCTCCCAGAGGGAAGAGAGCATATTGCAAGCAAATACGGGAACACAGTTTAGAATACAGAAAGCAAATTGATGGAGTTAGAAGTTGGAAAGTGGGCAAGAGTTTCAGAAAAACTGTGTTTCACAGTAGGGGGAAACCAGGGCATAGATCCACATCAATGAGACTGTCTTCAAATGTTTTCAATACGAAACTGTATCATAGTTATATAGTAAACACCTATGAAACCTATGATGTGGCCAACACCTGTATAGCGAAATCCTTAAAACTACTATCTTGAAATATTGCAGGGCTGGCCACGAGAGCATCAGATGGTGAAGTGTTACAACTGTTAAATACATTTCATACTATATCAGTCTGAGAGAAATGGTCAGAGTCTAAATCCAACCTTAGAGGTCTCTCCTCTTCCTGGATTCCTGCAGTTAAAATAGGAAAGAAGGGACATCCTGCTGGTGGTCTTTATTGAAGTTAAATTAATAAGTACATTGGTCAAGGAAGCAATCTTTAAAAAAAATGTCTTTGTTTATTTAATCAGGGACAACGATTCACCAAAATGCCAGGGGTAGTAGAAGTGACATCACAGGCCTGATGACACTACTTCCTGTGACCCGGATGGCATCAGTTCCTCTTTAGCCCATGTGATATTAACAAAGTATCTTGCAGGAGTAAAAAAAGTGCATAAACGCAACCATTGAAAAAAAAATAACAAATATGTACTGAAGCAGACACAAATATTTTATGTACCGACCACATTTTAACAAGGGTGCTGCGTTCATATGCCATGGATGAGGTCATGATATAATAGGGTTAGACCTAATAGTACAACATAGGCTGAGGCAATATTGGTTCTACCATCGGATTGGCCATCTAAAGATTTGGATATATCTTTAAGCAATAATTACGACAAAGCAGTGAGCAATTCTGGGGAGTGCTGTGACTCGATTCTTGCTGAAATGGATTCGGACAAGCTTACATTGATGGACAGCACGGTGAAGATGTACAACAAAATGAAAATTGTAAAATGGGGAAAGATATACTTATACTTACTTTTACTTTAATATATTTGTATAGTGCATCAATTGGCCCAGAGGCATATGGGCGCCCCGAGAGCATGGAACAGGCTACCGCTGGATTTTACGGAAATAAAATCTAAGGAAATCTTTCAAAAGAAGCCAGAAATGTTATTATTTAGATAGTTCCCATAATCAACCAGTTTAAGCTGCTTACCTGATTTGTTCTGCATATATGTCCTCTTGTAATTTCTGTTGCTGGCCTCTTTATTTTGACTGTCTCTGAAAAAGCAATCATGATAAGTGTTATTACCTGGCTAGACTGGCATAGACTGTCTCTGAATTTCACAGACAATCAAAATAAAGAGGCCAGCAACAGAAATTACAAGAGGACATATATGCAGAACAAATCAGGTAAGCAGCTAAAACTGGTTCAGTATGGGAACTATCTAAATAATAACATTTCTGGCTTCTTTTTAAAGATTTCCTTAGATTTTATTTCCCTAAAATCCAGCGGTAGCCTGTTCCATGCTCTCGGGGCTGCTGCAAAAAAGGTAGGTTCAGGCTATTTGATTGAAGATCGCAATTGGTTAGACTACTATTTAATACTTCAGACAGGTATAATGGTGTATTTAATGTCAAACATTTATAGGTGATCATCATCAGCTGATATTCAATTCTAGCCTTAATGGGGAGCCAGTATAGGCCTCTTGTAGGCCTCTTGTAGCCTCAGACACATGGTCTCTCTTCTGACAAGAGTGATCCTAACAACGCTGTTTTGTATTAGTTGTAGCCTGGCACTATCCCTCTTACAAATCCCTACCAGCAAACAGCTACAGTAGTCCATTTTAGCACCGATAATGGCCATAGCAACTGTCTTGCAGTTTGCTGTGGAAATGTATAGTTGTGGAAGTATACAGAGAATGTCATTTATAAACTACAAAGGATGCTAACCACTCACCTGAGGACATATGAGGAGATGCAGTCCTATGTGATGAGATTCCCTGGGCCGAAATATCATTACATTTATGTGCACTTTCGTCTTAACTTACTAGGCTCCCTACAAAGATGGGGCTCCATAAGATGGATCCCATGGCAAGATAGAAATTGTCAGCTCTGTAAAAACCGGGGGAAGCAGAAACAGTAAAACATTGGCTGATTGGCTGTAGCACACACTAGGGTTGAGGAAATTGTGGTTGGGAAAGTTCATAAAGAGATTAGAGGATTTAAACAGTGACGTCAAATGGGCTAGTCTCTTGGTTGGATACTCTACCTCAATGTCCCTTGTGTTAGTGAATATTTTAATAGTGATACACAAAAGGTTGGAAGAAAATGTTTTTCGTGATGAGTCCACCATAATTAAGTAGGGAAGGGAGTACTTTGTCAGATAGGTGGAAAATGTCATCTTGGTGGTTATAAAGGGAGGCCCTGATATGTATTTAGAACTTGATATTATATATATTGATATTATATTATGTTATGTTGAATTAATGAACCTCTGTAATGTTTGTTTTAGAATGTTGTGCCGGAAGTAATTTATTGCCATTTGTATTGAACTAAGAGCTGCAAAGTATATGATTAAAAATGTGTAATGTTTTAATAAACTATAAACACACCCAAAATAGGCCACATCACTGCCATAGATATGCCACTTAGGCATTGTATGGCCAGTTACTTCCATATTATGCCAATTATAGCTGCATGACGGGTATTGTCATTATATGAAAAGTGGATCCCCTACATTGACAGTTGCTGCGATAATACAGTATTAAAAAATCCAAGTCATTTTCAGTGGACAGGAGCATTAATGCTTTAATGATAATGATTTATTGCTTTCACCAAAGTGCTGTACATAGATCATATTTTTCAAACAATTATCATCCCAACCAAAGTTGGTACTTATTTATCAATTTAGGAAGAATGAAAGGCTGAGTTGGCCTTGTCAGGATTTCAACCTACAAACTGCAGATCACACACAGATCACAGCAGCAAGTGCTCAACCTGCGGAGCTATCTTTCCGCTTTGCTATTAAAAATGCAATGCCATCGTAAGAAAGCATGTCAAAACTGGCTGCACAATGAAGGCCAGAAACGTAATAACACTTATCAAGTTTGCTGTAGCCTTGATGATGCACAGTAAAAAATGCCATGCCACAGTAAGACATACCTAGACTGGCAGCACCAAAATGCCAATCTAACCACGTAATAGCACTTATTGTGCTTCCTTTATCATACCTGCCCAGAAAAATATACAATGTCACAGTAAGGACTGGTTGCACCCAAATACCAGTCTAGCCAGGTAATAACACTTATCATGATTGCTTTTTCAGAGATGCCCAGTACAAAATGTCAAGCCAAAGTAAGAAAAAGCTAATCTAGCTGCAGCAAAATACTAGTCTTGACACATAATAACATTTATGATGCTTACTTCATTATAGATGCACAGAAAATAATGCCATTACGCAGTAAGAAATGTCTAGGCTGACTGCACCCAAAGGCAAGTCTAGACAAGTAATAACACTTATAATGCTTCCTTTATTAGAGATGTCCTGTGAAAATGTGAACACACTGGGGGTCATTACGAGTTAGGCGTTAAGGGGTTAACTGCGCCGGTAAGGGTGCCGGCGCCGTCAACCCCTTAACGCCTCATTACGAGTCTGGTCGCAGGAACCTGCTAAGGGCACTTGGTTTTACCAGGCACCCTTAGCGGGTCCCGCAAGCAGACCAGGGTGCTAACAACGGGCCTGTTATTAATTGGCCCGTTGTTAGCACCCTCCCCATTCCCATTGAGCCCTAGGGGGGCTCGAATGGGAATGGGGAGGTACCGGGTCCGGGTTCCTTAAATGAGGAAGTACCGGGTCCTCCAAAGTTGGAATGGCCCGGTAATTTCTCATTTAAGGAACCCGGACCCGGTACCCGTTAAGGGGATAGCCATGTCGCTAATAGCGGCATGGTTACCCCCTAACTCGTAATGACCCCCACTGTAAGAAATGACTAGACTAGCTGCACCCAAATGCCAGTCTCAACAGTTAATAAACACTGATGCTTACTTTATTATAGATGCCCTGTAATAATGCCATGCCACAGTAAGAAATGACTACGCTGGCTGAACCCAAATACTAGTCTAGACAGGTAATATCACTTATCATGCTTACTTTATCATATATGCCCTGTAAATATGTCATGTCACATTAAGAAATGATTAGACTCGCTGTACCAAAATGCAAGTCTAGACACTAATAACACATATCATGCCTGCTTTATCATGGATGCCCATCACGTGATAGCACTACCCCCACCTGTCCCACCCTCCTGACAGGTCCATTATCTCACCAACACTCCAACCCTCCTGCTCCAATCCCAAAGGCAGTCCTTTGCCCCAGCATTACCTCCACGTCCTTCTTTCTCCTCCCAGTACATACGTACGAGGCAAGGTGCTTTATAGCCAAGTACTCGGACAAGGAAGAGTAGGTCTTGGAGTAATGAAGATAACAGGTAAGTAATCTGGGTTTTGAACACAAGCACACCATTCACATGCTCATTTATACTGAACCTATCCACGATTCACTCACACAACCAGCCACCCATACACCATGCACTCACTCATACACATTACATAATATACATATACATACACCCACCTTTCATGCACGCACACACATATACACTCACACTACCCCACTTTTTTACCTTTTCCAAATTCATTGCTGCTCCGAGGAGGAACTCCACAGCAGACATGCCCATCTCCCATGCTCCACGCATGCATGGAACCAGCTCTGGTTCCTGTCATGCGCAGAGCAGGGGAGACAGAGTTTTACATGTCCTGCAGCGGATGGATTGAGTGATGGAAATGAACTGGTATCGATTTACACAAAAGAAAATATGAAAATATCTTGAAAACCCTATTTGATTTAGGAAGTCCTTTAATACAAGTTTAGCTCTTTAGGTATTACTAACAGAACATAGATACAGGACAGTGAATGGATGAATTGACCCAGACATACCCTGTATAAATGGTACACATTGTTTGACTACATTGTACTGATATGATATGATGAGTCATTTATAACGTGCCTGTACACAAGTGTTTCTAGGTGCGACAAGACAAGGTAGGGAAGACAGAGGGAGGATAAAACAAACAATCTTACTAGGGCTTGTGTCATTCAGATCGTGCAAGAGCAGAGGGAGAGGAAAAGTGCCATGGGGGAAGGAAGGGAGAAGTGCAATCAGGGCAGCATTGCTCTAAGTAAGTGCCAGGAGGCAGAGGACTGTAGGGTTACAGATACAGCCCCAAGTGTGCGGTGGGCCCAGAGGCAGTGCAGGGGCTATTGGTCGTGGAGGAGCCCAGTGCCCATTGAGATTCTGAGGGTAAGCAGGCAACTAATCAGTGCTGCAGACATGTAGGTCAGTAGGGGAGAGAGAGAGAGAAAGTAGAAGCAAAAAGGAAGGTCTTGAGCTGCTTTCGGAACCTCAGGTGGTCTGGCTCAAGTTTGAGAGGGGCAGTTGGGCCATTACAAAGGGAGGCACCTGCAGAGGAGAGAGATCTACCACCCACTCTCTGCCTGGAGAAGCGTCTGACCCTCAGAGAGTTGGAGGTGGCTGAGCAAAGGGCTCAAGTAGGAAGGTGTTTAGGAAGAGAGAGTTGGATAGAGTGCAGCCCCCGCCCCAGAAAGCCTTGTGGACAATGCAGAGGGTCTTGAACTTGATCCTTGCAGCCACTGGGAGCCAGTGGAGAGATTTTAGGGCTGGAGAGATACGATTCCCGGCCTTGAGGCCAAGGAAAAGACTTGCAGTCCTGTTCTAGATTAGTTGAAGAGGGCAGAGAGTAGAGGAAGGCAGATTGAGAAAGAGGCTGTTGCAGTAGTCCAGCCTAGAGAAAACCAGGGCTCTGGAGACAGTGAGCTTTTGGGGGAAAGTGAGTAAAGGAAGAATACCTCTGAGGAGGTGCAGTTGGTAGTGGAAGCGAGGTCTATGATGTGAAGAGAGAAGGAGAGAGTGGAGTCGAAGATGACACCAAGGTTTTTTGCCTCACAGGAAGGCGCAGGAAGAGGGCCCCAGGAGGGCGGCCAGAGTGAAAGAGGGAAAGCAAGAGCAGGGGTCCAAATGTGAAGGATCTCAGTCTTAGTTGTATGAAGGCAGAGATTGTTGGAGGTGCACCTCTCCTGACTCACGAATAGACAGTCAGTAATGAGCGACAGAGGAGAGGTGGCTGAGGGGAGCCTAAAGGAGAGCTTAGTATCATCCACATAACACTGAAAGTTAGAGGAGAAGGTAGAGATGAGGTGGGCCAAAGAAGTCAAGTAGATGTTGAAAAGCCAGGGTCAGATGTTAGAGCCCTGGGGAACACCAACACGTGGAGAGAGAGGTGGTGGAGAGAAAGGACCCAAGTTGGACCTGGAAGGGTCGGTCCAGAAGGAAGGAGGTCAGCCAAGCCAGGGACTGATCCATGAGGCCCAGGTTCTGACCGATATGATTGTCCACGATGGCATGATTGACCATGTCACAAGCAGAGGAAAGGAGGATGAGGACAGAAGGAAGGCTAGTGTGAAGATTATTGAGCAGATCTTCACGGGTGTTCAGGAGAGCAGTTTCCATGCCTCTGGCTGCTCTAAAGCCAGACTGATGGTCATGGAGTCAACCAACAGATTCAGTGTGGAGAGTAAGCTGGGAGATGGACAGCTTTTCCAGGAGTTTGCCCAGGAAAGGAGTGATAGAGATCGGGCGATAGTTTGCCAGACAGGAAGGATCAGCAGAAGTTTTTTTAGGAGGGCTTGCAGAAGGGAGTGCTTTAGCAGGAGGGAAAGTTCCAGTGGCAAAGGAGTGATTGCAGAATTCAGCCAAGGCTGGAGCAAGGGTGTCGATGGGGTACTGGATAGTGCTGGATGAGCAGGGAGAACCTGCTTTCATGAGACTTTCATAGATCGGATTTGTCTAGAAACATTGTCCGGGCTGAACAGGAGAAAGGAGGAGAAAGGAGGAGGAGAGATGCCTCAGACGGGCTAGTAGTGGTAGAGGAGTAGTAAGAAGAGGTAGACGAAGAGAGGGTGGACAGGATGCCATAAGTTTTAGTAGTGAAATGAGAGGCCAAGGCCATGCAAAGGGCCTTGGAGGGAACGGGAGAGGTATCGACTGCAGCCGGATTGGCCAGCTTCTATAACCGTCTCTACATCATCAAATACTGGACAGCATCTCACTTCCTCATGCTGAACTCCACTAAACTGAATTACTTAACTTTCTATACAAACATGCTATCTCTTCCTCTCCCCCTCTTCTATTCTCCTCTCCTGACAACCTTCCCTTCTCTGCTTCTCCTCTCACCTTGGTGTCATCCTCGACCCATCTCACAACTTCTCGCTCTTCATCTCCAAATCTGCAACTGTGGCCAGACTTTGTCTCCACAACATCAGAAAAATAAGACATCTTCTCCCCTTCTACACGGCTAAGCATTCATCTCCTCTTTACTGTTATGGATCTGACTACTGCACTTGTCTTCTTTGCACTCTACTCAACTATGATTTTGCACCTCTCGACAAAGTCCTCAATTTTGCTGTCCATACTCTCTCAACCTTCCCTGCTTCACCTCCACCTCCCCAGACTGTCTTCAGTTAGATTGGTTATCTATTAGATAGGCGGCAAAGTATAAACTCATTCACATCATCTTCAAAACTATAAATGGACTTGCCCCTCTACCTATCGGCCCATCTCACTCCCTGCTCTCCCCCTCGCTCCCTACGATCATCCTCGGCTAACCTTCATGCCACCTCTCATGCCCCTTGCGCTCCCTCTCATTTCTGCTCTCTAGGTCACCTAGCTTCCGTTCCTTGAAATTATTTTCTTCTCTCTCTCTCTCTGCACTCGACTCCATCACTATTTAAATCCACTATTTACATCCATTCTCCTTGCTCTCTGTCTTTCTGAAGAAAAGCATAGCATAGCATAGCATAGCATAGCATTCTACGCCTCCACATCTCCCTGTTCTCCTCTCCCCTTACCTCTCTATGACAAGCCCACAGCACTTATCCCTCTCCCCATCATCCTAAACTTAGCACTTCCACCAGTATCCTGTTCCTATAGCATGCTCTAGCGTCCTCATCCCTGGTTCATGTTCCTACCTCACCTGCATCAGATGGCCTTGTATCCACATTCTCTCACCCACTGTCACAGACACTAGTACCCCGCTCAGTAAAATGATTGTAAATAATTTTGCAAGCATTTTTATGCTACAATTGCATTGCTCTCCCTGTAATTTCCATACGTAAATAAATACATATTCCTAACCGGTTTTGTGATGCTCTGTGATAGCCATGCCAATAGGAATCATGAATGACATAGAGAAAGTGGTACAACTTTTTGGACCCAAAGAAAAGAAAAGTTCAAAGTTATTGGTGGTTCGTGAGCACTTCGAGGATTGTCTTGACCAGCAGCAGGCCGGCATCATTTAAGATTCTAGTTTTATGTATCAGTATGGTGTGTCTGTGTACAATACGGGATAAGTGCTGACTGCATGCTAATTTCACTAGAGCTGCAGTTGTACCGATGCCGATGATATAAATGTTTTTCTTTTCACTATATTAGTTATTTTTCTATATAGAGAGTGCATTGCATTCTTGTGGACTGCTAGTTACGGCGGTTTTAATTATTTAATTTGTTTTCTTGCATCCTTGAAGGTACCGAGCCTCACTGGTTTTCAGGTTTGTGTGTTTACTTTCTAAAATTATTTTGGAAGTATAATTTTTATATATCCTCTTTTCCTCGTCCCATTTAGACTGGGTGGGTGAATCCTTTCTCACTTTCTATTACTGGCGGGCCTATCCTCATCCAGGGCAGGGTGTCATTCACGGGGCTCAATTCCGGCATTAGAGGGTTTGCTTTCTGTGGCTTCTCTATTCCTGGGTAAGCCTTGACTGCATAGTAAATTCACTAATGCTGCAGTTGTACCTCTGCTCATAATACAAATATTCTTTGATTAGTCACATTCTCAATTCTTTGTAAGCAGAGGGTTCCTGGCCTCCTTTTGGACAGTTTTCATGTTTTCATGTTATTTGTTTCCTTGTATCTAGAAAGTAGATTTGTGCTGTGTTTATTTTGTTTTATTTTCCTAAATGGTTTTGGCTGTTTAATTGTTTTATCCTGTTTTCCCCTCCACTCTTGATTTGGGTAGGTGAGTCATTGCTCATGCCATATCACTCACTGGTGTCTCCTTTTCCTCAACGGCAGGGAAGGGGGCTGATCTGAGCAAGTCTGTTATGTTTCTGCGCAGTGGTTGTAATTTTGGAATTCCAATGAGGCGTTCCAGCCTGGTCCGTCCCTTGCAAGGGAATTCTGCTTTCATAACAACTAAATTATGGTACCTTGACAT
The DNA here is from genome assembly GCF_040938575.1 of Ambystoma mexicanum. NCBI lineage: Eukaryota > Metazoa > Chordata > Amphibia > Caudata > Ambystomatidae > Ambystoma > Ambystoma mexicanum. Next base: position 935,755,065 of record NC_090936.1, read on the forward strand.
TAACAATCATATAGCCTGGCCCCACGGTAAAGCTAGCCCTTGAGATATCTTACATATGTTTTGCCCACATTTTTCACCTGGCAGAATCTTCCATTACTGCTTTAAGGAAGGAGAACCTTTACAACCATATTTCTCTAAACAAAGTACACATCTATCTGCACTTTTCTATGTCTCCCCTCCAATGTCTAAAATGCTGCCAAATACACATAATGTCCATGACTTTATACTTGAGACTTCTCTATACATATTCTGTATCCCCGAATCATGGGTGAGCGATTCTTGAAGCCGCACCATTCTTTGGACTTGATTCCCCTGTGTTACAGGCGGAGAGTTGCTACCATTATCCATAACAATATTTCTTCGCGGCTGGTTAAACTATCACTCTTGAAGTCCTCAGAAGTTATCCAAATTGTAGGTTATTTTTTGTACCAAGGCTCTTCTTAAAAATTCTTCTTATTTTTAGATAACCGAACTCATGAACTAGAAGTTCTTATCATTCTGCTTCTCCGCAAATTCCCCAATCATTTGATTGTGATTGACGTTAATCTTTGTTCTGATGCGCCAAACAACCTAGCAGGAAGAAACAGTTCTTGGAAACCAAGCGTCTGTGGGTTTACTCACTATGATAACTCAGTCAAAACACTGTTATGGCCATGCTCTTGATCAAATATGCTGCTCTTCCGAGCATGGTTTCTCCGATCTAACCACTCCAGTCGCAAGGGTATATCCACTAGTTGCGTGAGCATTCTTGGTCAAAGGTACTGCTGGATAACCCTGAGTTCCTGACTACTTGTTCCCCTACATCCCCCTTTCTGTAATGCTTGTGGGGGAATTTATTCAGAACAGAAAGTCATGACCCCAGTGTACCTGGTGGGCGCTGTATGCAGGGCTAGTGTAGTTGCTCCCTTAGAGAACTAAGCCAACGTGTTTTAGGATCCACAGTGTATCTTTTTGGTAGAGATAGACACAGCTGGGGCAAGCTTTTCTGTTGATTCCTCTACTGTCCCTCGTTCCCCTTTATATTTGGTCCTCTGCTGTTCCTCGTTCCCCTATATATTTGGTCTTAGCAGTGCCTAGATTTTCTGGAGAATGTTATGCTCCCTGATATGCTCAGGTCAGTGCAGAGGACCCCTTGCCTACATAGTTTCACTTGGGTTTCTTCAGAGGTACCTCCAGAAATGGGCTACAGGCAGTAATTCTAATGGGGAACTGATCGTAGTTGCTCTTTGAGATACGAAATTGAGCTTGGTGTGTGTGTGTGTGGACAAAAATGCATGACAGGGTAGCTATCGCAAAAGATATATTCCCTTAATGACTACAACCCAGCAGAGAAACTGTCACAGTTTAGACAAACTTTATAAAAGGATACAGTCATGTAAAGGATACAGTCAGCATCCACTCTCGGGAAGCCCTTCTGCTTTGGGGTAGCTTGAACGTGCAGCGAACCAGATTCTTCCGGGACACCTTGCGCGTGATGCTAAACAAGACTCCCCCCCCAAGAGCATAGCCTGTAGGAATTTAATTATAACTAACAGGCCAGGGGCTTGAGCGAAAAGGCAGGAGCACCGACAACAGAGCTAAGGGAGCAAACAAAAACAATGATTCAATAGAATAACTAAGGTTACCCAAAATGCAGCGACCAGCCACCCACAATTACCCTCTCTTACCTGCTTAGCCAGAAAGAAATCCCACAACCTTATGTGAGTCCAAACACACGACGGAAACCAGGTGATGCAGGAAGAAGGTCCCAGTTGGTAGAAGTTAGTGCAGAGGTTCACCTAACCTGAACGGCACGAGGGCGCCGCTAGTGTCCAAAAAGCAATCCCTGGTTCATTTCAGCAAAGCGTCCCTGAAGTGATGGTAAGCAATCCAGGTAGTGACCAGTAGAATCAGGAAAGCGTCCATATAGTCACGTTGATGCGTAGAGTGATGTGTTTTGTGGCAAAATGAAAAGTACCATTAAACAATCCAGAATGCGTAGAATATTGGAGGAGAATTAGGAAGTCCGTGGAGATAGCAGCCAGAGATAAACAAAGCTTAATTGGAAGTTCAGTGATGAGGAAGCAAATCCGAAAGCGTCACAACAAACAGGAGCAGGAGAGAGCAATCTGTATACAAAGCCAGGGGTTCGATTACCAAAGGGAAACAGTCGAGGGTTTTGGCGCCAGAAATGGTAAGGGAGGAGACGTATGGAATAGTCCTTAAAGCAAGAGCCGGGTCCAGGAGATTCAGAAAACAGGATAACGAGAATCGGGCACTTCAACTAACTGCTTAGTTTTAGGAGCACCCGTTGCATGGACAATCTGAGTTAAGTACGAGTATCTTTCCCAGGACGTGAGACACGTTGTCGGCGTGTCATGTGATCGCAAAAAGGGGAAATGCTGGGAAATGTAGTGCGGCGTGTCCCGCGGCTTGGAAATAGTCGCCAAGGCAACTTCCACATGGAAACGGATGACCCTAGTCGTCCGTGTGCAGGAACGCGGGGCATGACAGTACCCCTTCGTAAAGAGCGACTACCCCTGTGGGCACGCAATCTTTCCAAAAAGAAAGCACGCAAAAGCCGGGGTGCATGCACATTTGAGGCCGGTTCCCAAGTTCTATCTTCGGGGCCGTAACCTTTCCAATCAATCAGGTAAGATCGCACTCCGTGACGCAGACGAGTGTCCAGTATAGCATGCACTTCGTATTCGTCTTCCCCCTGCACATCGATGGGAGCGGGAGCAACAGAAAGCCGGGTACCAGGTACAAAGGGGCGGAGGAGGGAAACATGGAAAACAGGGTGAATCCGCCAATGAGATGGAATGTCCAAACGGATTGCAACAGGATTGAGACAATGCAGTACCTTATAAGGACCTACATAGCGAGGCAAAAGCTTTCGTTTATCCCGAATGTTGAGATGCTTGGTCGAGAGCCAGGCACGATCACCCGGTGCATAAGAGGGGGCAGGTGAACGATGCCTATCCGCTTGTTTTTTTGTCCGGGACTGCGCAGCCAGTAGATGAGACATAATCGAATCGCGTATAGCAACCAATGTGTCTCTTGTAGATTTTACAGCAGGGATCTGGTCCAATGAAGGTAGGACATGCGGAAGAATCCTTGGGTGTAGACCATACAAAGCGTAAAACGGGGAACAACCTGTTGAAGAGTGCCGAGAGTTATTATAAGCAAATTCTGCGGTTCCCAGAACGGATAACCAGTCGGTCTGATGTTGCAAGCACAGACAACGAAGGTACTGCTCCATGGTGCCATTGGTGCGCTCGGTTTGTCCGTCCGTTTGAGGGTGGTAGGATGATGAAAGCCGTGCATCTATGCCCAAGGAATGGGTAAGGGCTCTCCAGAACCGCGAGGTAAACTGGGTGCCCCGATCGGAAACCATGATTGTAGGAAGACCGAAGAAACGCACCACATGATCGAAGAATAGTTTAGCCAACAATGGAGCAGTAGGTAGACCAGAACATGGTATAAACCATGCCATCTTTGTGAAAACATCCACCACTACGAGTACAGTTAACATCCCCCTGACCAAGGGGAGTTCCACCACGAAATCAAGAGTAACCGTATGCCACGGATGTGGTGGGAGAGGCATCTTCATCAATAGACCGAAAGGTTTCCCAGGTTGTCTCTTGCATTGAATACACACCGCACACTTGGATACGTATGAATCAGAATCTTTCTTCATGCCCGGCCACCAGCACCATCGGTGTAACAGGTCATAGGTTCTAAGCTGACCCGGGTGCGCAGCCAACGGGGTATCATGTGCCCATTCCAAGGCCTTCCGTCTGGTTTGGTCATCAGGTAAATACAAAAGCCCATGAACATAGGGAAGACCCGTAACGATTCGGGCATCCAAAGTATAGAGAAAAGAAGCATGATCTTTGGTCCACTGTCGTACTCGGTCAAGGAATGAGGCGGAGACCGAACAGACACATACCACAGAACCCGAGGGCAATATAGGTGACACCGAGTCCTGGGTGTTAAAATCGGTACCGACACGGGATAGGGCATCCGCCTTCCCATGTAGAAGGCCAGGGCGATATGTAACCGTGAAATCGAATAGTGTGAAGAACAAATGCCAACATATTTGGCGGGCATTAGTACATTTTGCATGTGAAAGAGCTTGGAGGTTCCGATGGTCAGAGTACACCGTTATGGTGTGTCGAGCACCCAGGAGATGGTGCCTCCACTCCTTGAAAGCCGCTCGAATTGCCAGAAACTCTCTCTCCATAACGGTATAGTTGCGTTCAGCCGGGGACAGTTTTCGGGAGAAATAGGCCACCGGGTGAAACTGCTGTGTAACAGGGCAGGTCTGAGACAGGATGGCCCCCACCGCTACTGCGGAGGCATCAGCCTCCACTATAAAAGGGAGAGAGGAGTTTGGGTGTTGTAGAACAGGAGCTGTGGTGAAGGCCTTTTTTAATGCCTCAAAGGCCGACTGGGCTTCATTGTCCCAAACAAAGGGGACTTTAGGACTAGTGAGACGAGTAAGAGGTGCCACTATTTCAGAGAAGGAGGCAATAAAGCGTCTGTAAAAAATTTGAAAAACCCAGAAAAGACTGGAGCGCTTTTACAGAGTCCAGAACCGGCCAGTCCATCACAGCTTTGACTTTGGAAGTGCACATGAGCACCCCTTTTGCTGATATTTGGAACCCCAAGAACTCAACTGAGGCGGCGTGGAACACACACTTCTCTAGCTTAGCATAGAGGGAGTGAGTACGTAAACGCCGCAGCACGGAGCAGACATGCTGGATGTGTTGAGTGAGTGATTCCGAGAATATCAGGATGTCGTCTAAGTAGATCACTACATAACAATCCAGCATGTCTCCAAAGATGTCGTTAACGAAGTGCTGAAAAGTAGCGGGGGCGTTACAAAGCCCAAAGGGCATGACACAGTATTCGTAGAGCCCAAACTTCGTCTTAAAAGCGGTTTTCCATTCATCACCGCTTCGCATTCTAACCAAATTATATGCCCCTCTGAGATCTAATTTGGTATAAATGGTGGAAGATGTCATCTTGTCAAGTAGTTCCGTTATGAGGGGTAGCGGGTACTGGTTTTTTATTGTTATCTTGTTCAAGGCCCTATAATCTACGCAAGGGCGCAGGTCCCCCTCCTTTTTTGGCACAAAAAATATGGGAGAGGCAGCAGGGGACCGGGAAGGTCGAATATGTCCCAGACGCAATGCTTTATCCACATACTCCTTTAGATGTTCCTCTTCTTGGACGGTTAAGGAGTAGACACGACCATGAGGCACCACTGCCCCAGGCACTAAGTCGATGGGGCAGTCGTAACAACGGTGTGGAGGGAGTTTCTCTGATAGTCCCTTGTCAAAGACATCAGAAAAGTCCTTGTATACCGTCGGCAGTTCGGACGTTAGATCTCTCCGCGTGGCATTAATGGAGGGGACATTAGCCACCAAAGCCAAACAAGGAGAAACAGACGTCGTATCTGGGTTTTGAAGACAATGTTGGGTACAAAACACAGAAGAAAAATGCACCGTCTGTTGGATCCAGTCGATTTCAGGGTTGTGAGTCCGAAGCCAGGGGAGACCAAGAATGATCCCAAACTGAGGGGCCGAAATAAGGTCAAACACTATATTTTCAGTGTGGCCTTCTGTGGTGGACATGCAAAGCGGGGTTGTCTGTTCCGTTACCCATCCAGATACCAGACGAGAACCGTCTACAGCATGCACCTCCTCAGGTCTAACCTCAGGAACTACCATTAAACCATGGCACCGAGCCAACTGTATATCCATAAAGTTACCGTTAGCCCCCGAATCAATCATGACTGGATTGGTGAAGGGCTCCACACCAGGGATCACAAAATACATAGCCAGGTAGATGTGTGAGGAGGGGGAACGTTGTTCCGAGCCATCCGTTTGGTGACTCATCCTTAGGGCTCGGCTTAAGGACGAGTCTTGGCGTTTCCCGCCGTCTTGACAGGTCGCCTAGGGCATACACGGATGTAGTGGCCTGACTGGCCACAATAGAAACATAGATTGTTAACCATACGCCGTTCCCGTTCGGCTTTGGTTAATGGACCTCTGACAGCTCCTATTTGCATCGGTTCGACCTCTCCTGGAGAGGCAGAAGAGGAGGTTTCTGACTTGGCTGGAAGACGAAGATCAGGGATACGTCGTTCGCCACGTCTCTGTCGTAGCCTAGCATCGACCTGTAAAACCAAGTCTACCAGTTCCGGAAAACTGGACGGTAGAGCCGGTACCACTGATAGAGCGTCTTTTAACTCTTCCGAAAGTCCCTTATAGAAGACGGCTGCTTTCTTCTGTTCGGGCCATGTAGTTTCCGCTGCTAACTGATTAAAGCGGGCAAGGTAGGATAAAAGGTCCGTTTTGCCCTGGCTGATAGCAAGGAACTCGAGGTCGGAAGTTTGTGCCTTGTAACGCATGTCGAATACTCTATTCATGGATTGAATAAGGGTATCTAAATCATACAAGGCTGAGTCGTTGGCTTCGAGTAACGGGTTAGCCCAAGCCGCTGCTGTTCCTCCCAAATGGGAAAGAAGGAACGCTGCTTTAGTAACAGCATAAGGAAATGCCAGTGGCCGACACAGAAAATGCAGACGGCACTGATTTATGAAGGTCCGATATGTTTTTGGATCTCCAAAAAAGCGTTCCGGAGGGGCCAAGGGGAAAGGCCCAGGAAGTACAATGGGGGCTGAAGCAGGAGGTTGAACTTGGGGTGTAGGAGGAGCTGCCGCTGCAACAGCATCATCAAACTCCTCATCGGGTGGTAGTGGCTGCACGAAACTCTGTAGTACATCCATGCGCTGATGGAGGGTCGCATGTGCTGATGCCATGTCGGTACGCAACGCCGCAAAGGCTTGCATCAAAGTAGCCATTTGATCAGCTCTGGTGTCCATGACCGACAGGCTAAATTAGAATAGGCTCCTAAATCTGTCACAGTTTAGACAAACTTTATAAAAGGATACAGACGTGTAAAGGATACAGTCAGCATCCACTCTCGGGAAGCCCTTCTGCTCTGGGGTAGCTTGAACGTGCAGCGAACCAGATTCTTCCGGGACACCTTGCGCGTGATGCTAAACAAGACTCCCCCCCAAGAGCATAGCCTGTAGGAATTTAATTATAACTAACAGGCCAGGGGCTTGAGCGAAAAGGCAGGAGCAGCAACAACAGAGCTAAGGGAGCAAACAAAAACAATGATTCAATAGAATAACTAAGGTTACCCAAAATGCAGCGACCAGCCACCCACAATTACCCTCTCTTACCTGCTTAGCCAGAAAGAAATCCCACAACCTTATGTGAGTCCAAACACACCACGGAAACCAGGTGATGCAGGAAGAAGGTCCCAGTTGGTAGAAGTTAGTGCAGAGATTCACCTAACCCGAACGGCACGAGGGCGCCGCTAGTGTCCAAAAAGCAATCCCTGGTTCATTTCAGCAAAGTGTCCCTGAAGTGATGGTAAGCAATCCAGATAGTGACCAGTAGAATCAGGAAAGCGTCCATATAGTCACGTTGATGCGTAGAGTGATGTGTTTTGTGGCAAAATGAAAAGTACCATTAAACAATCCAGAATGCGTAGAATATTGGAGGAGAATTAGGAAGTCCGTGGAGATAGCAGCCAGAGATAAACAAAGCTTAATTGGAAGTTCAGTGATGAGGAAGCAAATCCGAAAGCGTCACAACAAACAGGAGCAGGAGAGAGCAATCCGTATACAAAGCCAGGGGTTCGATTACCAAAGGGAAACAGTCGAGGGTTTTGGCGCCAGAAATGGTAAGGGAGGAGACGTATGGAATACTCCTTAAAGCAAGAGTCAAGGGTCAAGGAGATTCAGAAAACAGGATAACGAGAATCGGGCACTTCAACTAACTGCTTAGTTTTAGGAGCACCCGTTGCATGGACAATCTGAGTCAAGTACGAGTATCTTTCCCAGGACGTGAGACGCGTTGTCGGCGTGTCATGTGATCGCAAAAAGGGGAAATGCTGGGAAATGTAGTGCGGCGTGTCCCGCGGCTTGGAAATAGTCGCCAAGGCAACTTCCACATGGAAACGGATGACCCTAGTCGTCCGTGTGCAGGAACGCGGGGCATGACAGAAACTGACTAGTATGAAGCCATCCCATTTTAGAGGTTCTCTGAGAGCTGTGCCCATTGCTTTACATAGAAACACGTGTATACTGGTCTCTTTGCAGAAGGATAACCTTTATTGACAGCTGGGGTAGGGGTTGCAGTCAATCAGGCTCTGAGGATCGCAGTCTGAAACCTGTAATCTCAGCCCACATTCCATGGAACCCGCAGGATGCCTCCCCTGCCATGGGCCGCCATCTTCCACCCGCCCTCCCTTATCTTTTCTTATATGAAAAAAACAACCCCAAACCCACCTATCTGATTGTTGTGGCAGGCATGCTCATAGAAGAAGGGCTCTGTATGGAGCCTGGCTTTTATAAACATGGTGGCCATTTTGGTTAAGTGTTTTCATTCATTCAAAGGGATTGTACACGGCGTCCTGTTGTATGAATGAAACTACTTTTTTTTAGCACCCCAGTTTACCATTTCGGTAACCCAGGGTGCTAATAGCATTAACCTCCTGCTCAATGGACTGGAATGGGGGTAACAGCCCAGTGCCCACGTTATAGGCCTTCACTTTCCTCTTGCCCATTACTTTGGCTGTCAGTTCATTACCCCCTTGAACAGGGTGTTAATGCTATGGAATAATTAGAAAAGAAAATTATCCCAGATTATAACAGGACTATAGAAGTATGAAGCCAAATATTTTTCAATATGTCTTGAGATCCCAATCCAGGCTTCCCTTAGCTTACCGGGGAGGAAACCCCTTCCATTTCCTCAAACAGAGAGACAAAACACTAAGTCCACAGCAGTTTACTGGAAGGAAACCATGCAGAGAATATAAAGAGTGGCTTTCTGTGATATAGATTAGACAGTTATTTATTTATATTCATAACAAATCATTATCATTGGGCCTCATTACGAGTCAGCTGGTCCGGAAAGAACGGTGGTGGTAAATCCGCGACCACCGTTCTTTCCGGACCGGCTGATTAAGAGTCCTGCAGGCGGGAGGTGTCACTCCCGCCTGGTCTGACCTGGCGGGTTTAACACCACCCGCCTGCAGGCGACATGGAAACACCGGCACCATTACAGCATGGTGCCGGTGTTTCCACTTCCCCATTCCCATGGAGTCCTATGGGACTCCATGGGAATGGGGATTAACAGAATTCCACCTCCGGAATTACCGGGTCACTGGGGTTGTAATGCCCTGGTGATTCCGGCAATCACGGAGGTGGAATGGTAATACGAATCTGGCGGTAACCTGCTGGAATTTCTCGCACGGTTACCGCCGGACTCGTAATGAGGCCCATTATTGTTGTTTTAAAGACTGATCAGCACATACTTTCGGCTCAGTTTTAGTAAACAACATCTTAGTTTATAGGATTTGATTATTGTTCTCAGAAGTATTTCTGTAGATAGATCCATACGGAGAGCGGTCAGTACATAACTAAAAAGGCACTCATCCCTCACAAAATCTCCACACACTGTACAACATTGAAAATACTCTCGACATTGGACCTGGAAGAAACCCTGACCACCCTCAAAGCCACATTGTATACAGATTACATCCTCCCAGCATCCATCCTCAAGACCCTCCCCAAAGAAGCTCTCTTTCCCTACCTGGTGATCATGAACAGCTCCCTAACTCAAGGCACCTTCCCATCAACCCTAAAAACAGGACAAATCCTCCCTCTACTAAAGAAAAGCACTCTGGACCCCACCAACCTAGGTAACTATTGCCCCATCACTCATCTTCCCTTCCTAGGTAACATCATTGAGAAAGAGGTAGCTGCACAACTGCAGCAAAACAGCAACACCAACAATCTCCTCCAGAAATACGAATCCGGGTTCAGACAAATATGCAGCACAGAGACAGAAACCACACAGGTGGTTGACGATGCCCTAAACATCCTTGATGATGGCCACACATTCATCCTGGTTCTACTTGACCTCTCGGATGCTTTTGACACAGTAGACCACCAGGTGCTTACAGACACCCTACATTGGCACATGGGGATCAGCAACCTTGTCCTACACTGGTTCAAGTCCTAACTTGCCAACCACCAGCAATTTGTTAAGATGGACCCCTCTAGATTGCCAATGCTAGCTGTTACCTGTGGCGTCCCGAAGGGTTCCATCCTCTCCACAGTGAACTTCAATCTATACATGGAGCTGCTGGGAGTCTTCCCAGCCACACACAACATCCACATCCACCAATATGCTGATGACACACAGCTATACCTCAATATTCACTCCATTAAGGACATCCATAGGCTCCAAACCTGACTTTGCTGATCCTGTCATGGATGTCCAGTGCATACTTGAAGCTCAACCCCTCCAAGACCAAATTCCTACTCCTCACCAAGAACTGTGAACACCCAAACATTCAGATCTGGCCATCAACCATGAACTCTGAGGGATTCACACCAGAGCTCACCTCTGGTGCCAAATCCCTCGTGTTTCACATTGACAAACACCTCTTTTTCAAGACACACATAGCTAAGAAAACTCATACAGCTTGGTATCAACTCAACTCTCCCTCCTGCGCAATGTCAAGCCCTTCTTCCCTCTGGACAGCTTCAGATCCACCATTCAAGCACTGGCCCTATCCCACCTGGATGGGACAATGCACTCCTCGAAGGCCTCCCATTGTCCTCCTTTGTGCCCCTGAGAAGTGTCTTACATGTGGCTGCACGCCTCATCAAGGGTCTATGCAGATACAACCACCTCAACCTGACCCTCATCAACCTTAAGTGGCTCCCACTGCATGCACAAATCATGTTCAGGTCTTGCTGTATCATCTATAAGGTAGTCACCCTCAAGTCACCGTGCTACCTTGTGGAGAAACTCAGCATCTCTGGTGGACAGCACAACACCAGAAGCCAGGAAACGTGCAGACTTGAAATCCACTGCTGCAAAAATGAAAAGACTAGAAAACAATCCTTCTCTGCCTACACCCCAAGATTATGGAACCTCCTCCTTGTCAGCATCAGACTTGCCCCACCCTCCTACAATTCAGAAAATAACTCAAGACCCACCTCTTCAAGGAGTCTCTCCTCCTTAACACCTAGGCCATCATGCTGCCCCTTGCACCATGTGACTCGCTAGACACAGCCCGCCCTCACCGTCCTGCCACCCGGTACAGCCGTACCCCTCTTCTGTGCCCCTCTGTATCCTACCCCCACTGTATATCTTTCTGTTGTTACCTATGAAAATCGCACCGTTATGCATCTGTGCTGTTGTATACCTCTGTAAAGCACTCAGTTACATATCTGTATCGTTCTATACCTCTGTAAAGCACCTTGTTGCTTCTCAAAGCTAGGTCTGTGCTCAATAAATACAATAATAATACTAATAATGATAATACTACTACTACTACTACTACTAATAATAATAATAATAATAATAATAATAATAATAATAATAATAATACTTTTTGCATTTCCTCTCCCTATATTCATGTGTCCATAAATATCTTGTTAGCAGGCATGCTCACCACTCCAAAAATCATCTGGGTCTGTGTTGGGAACACTGCTGTTAGCCACATGTACAGTAGTTAATGGGAGCCATATTGTTTTAAGTTATGATACTTCCATGTGGCCCATTGAGTTATTTCTCAAACTATAAAGTAGGCATTTTTACAGTACTCAAACTAATAGATATGGCACACTAGCACAGCTGCTACACATTACAAGGGCAGTATGACCGATATATACTAGCAATTATAGCCTTTATGTTTGATGCACACTTAATGTAAACAAAGCATAGAAATGTGCAAAGGGGACACAAGTAAAAATGAGGCCATGCAACACATCTAAGTCCAGTTCCAGAAACCAGGAATGTAGCAAGAAAATGTACAATTACCCCCAGAAGAAAAATAGTCGTTAAACAAAAAGGTTGTGTGGGGTTTAATCACAGCCCCAACACATAAAACTGAAAGGACGGGTTAGGCATTACTGTGAAATACATTGTTTTTATGGTTAGGCCCACTGGTGAATGAAAAGCCTGCCTTAAAACTCCTAAATGTACATAGCAAATATAAATGCAGGTATTTCTGCAGTTGACACAAGGAACATTGTAACGTGGAAAAGGCACCTCACTGTGTTGGCTGAGAGATAAACAGCAGCATTTTTCATTGAAACTGTCACACATCAAATAATGTGTACACTGGCAATAAGGAGAGACTGGGCCTCACATGTGAAAGTTATAGCCAGGTAATAACTTTCATTTAAAATGAATAAGGCCCACCTTCCAACACAGAAACTGATATTGTGGTAAATGGAAATGCACATTGTGAGTGACTAAAATCAACTGTAGCCGGCCTTTTCTTTTTAAAATGCCCCATTGAAAAACTAATACTGTGTGCAAAGAAAAATAAATCCACTGATTCAAAAGCACATTGAACCATGATAGTAAAATACATGGTTATTTCAAGGAATAAAGGATGCATAGGAACAAAAACGAATGTGACCACTGAGGAGGCTTTTTTCGTTTAGGTCCACCATGTACATTTCTCCTAAGTTCAGGAAAAGACAACACTGTAAGTTTTGATTCTGGATGTGAGTCAGTTGCCAGGAAAAATGTTTAGATGTTGATTATAGGACTTTACACGGGCCTGGTCTGTGGCGGGAGCAATGAAATGACCATTAGCCCTGGACAGAGGAGTGCTAATGGATTAATTGCAGACTATAATAGGGCCTCAGTACAAGTCTAGCGGACCCAAAATAAGGGTGACCTGCCGGGAGCACCGGCCCCTGCAGGCATGGTTTTCACAGAAGCACCGGCACTATTAGACAGAACTTGTAATATCCTGGTGGCACTGGAAACCCACCATCTACCGGTGGGTTTTCTGGCAACCCTGTAATGAGGCACTATGTCAACATTGCAGCACGCAGACTCTGAACCACGTGGTTTCAAGAAAATGAAACCACGAAATGGGAACTGTGATGTGAAACTAAATATTATATATGTTAATTATGTGACCAGAGACGTACATTGGAAATGTTATTTTATTCAGTAATTGGTGAACAGTTATTCTTACAGACTTGGGACGGATGTCATGTTTAAGCTGATTTCAAGGTGGTGGTATTTAAATAATATGTATTGATGTGTGATTTCAGGAATTTCAGTAACCACCTAAAAAGTGTATCTAGCTGCCCCAAAAAATTTGGAAACTTGACAGTTGGGGAGCTATTGTCTGGTTAAATTAGATCTTTGATTATGAAGTTTTATATTCCCGACAATGTTAGATTCGAAGAAAGGGCAAATAACCATAGTGCGCCCGTGCAATAATGTGCCAAAATCAAAGTAAGCTTCACTGATTCGCTATCAGGAGGGGGATATTAATATTTATATATCATGGCCTTTATTGCAATCAGGGTGGAAAGCTTGTGACGATCTCTGACTGAAGTGGCCAGACCCCGAGCTGTCCATAGAGGAGCCTGGCTGTCCACCCTGAGCACCCCAAAACAGAGGTCCCATGTAAGTAGCACTGATCCATTTGAAAATAAGTGTACAGGGAATCTGCCTGCCTTAATATCGTCCCTTCATAGTGGGTTGGGTGCAAATTGTGTAGACCCTTAGCATATTCAACAGTATATTAATGTAATTAACTTCCAAATACATAGACACGTGAGGGAGCTTGGAAGAGCACAAAATGTTAATCCTCTCTCCTAGTGGGAATAGAGTAATTGGGGTGTCCTGGCCACAACAACGAAATGTGTAATTATCACCATTCCCAAACCTTGCCTTTAAAACAAAAAGGTGTTTGTTCCATTCCCAAACCTTGTCTTTAAAACAAAAAGGTCCTGTCCCCAAAATGAAATTCCAAATTGGTACCATTTCCCAAAACTTGCTTTCAAATAAAATGCATACTTATTCTAAAACAAAGATCCCAACCGAGTCTGGTAACATGAGTATATACGAGTTCCAGAAGCCCACTTACAGCAAAACCCCCCTCCAAATCCCTAATCCATCTATTATACCTTCTGCTGCAAAGGTGGCGAAGGTGAGAACTACCCCTCCATTGGACATGGAGACGAGGGGGGCCTAAAAATACTCCTCCTGCCGATAAGCAAAATGGAAGGCAGAAGGGACTCCTCACCCCTGCCCAATCGAATGGTAGTCAGGCGGCAGACCAGAACAATGATCCCTCTGATCCTGTGTAAGCCTTAGGTATAAGGGTACAAAGTCTATGCTGGGGTATGCATACACTCCATTGGCACAGGGGGGTGGACCCACCCAGGTAAGTATCATTCCACCTCCCAACATGAACTTCTTCCCTAGGTACCCTCAATCAGAATTCCCCAAATGATCCCCTCTGTCACACCAGTTCCAGGACAATAGATCCCTGAATCAGGCAAAACGGAGACTCAGGATGGAAAATTATGGGGGCAATTTCCAGTGCCTGAGCGACTCTTGGAGAAGGGAAAGTTACCCTTTTCAGGAGCAGCAGAGGTATGACTCCAGACCTCCCTATAACCCAGAAAAAGTCTTGCAGCGGGATCGGCCGGTCCGGCAACTGACGGATGATTTGGGGTGCATGCCTAAACCCAACCCTGCTTCCCAGAATTCCCCAACACACAGGTCTGATGCCCTGGGGGGGAAATGATGTGAGGAAATGTCCTACAAGCCACAGGTTCCCAAGGAGGGGGTCCGGGTGGAGGGGAGATGCCAAGCACCAGAGGAAGCTTCCTTCATCACCCAGACAGAACCCCTAAAAACCTCTCAGCCTGAAAGTGACTCTTCAACCCCCGGGATATTAGAACCCTAAGAGAAAAGGGTAAGTAGGAGAGGCCATGCACATGCACTAGGAGAAATGCCGCCAGGCCTAGTACGCTAGTTTTCTGTTAGATCATTCGGAAACTTCAAGGCCTAAGAATGACTACTGTATTCCCTTGTTCCCGTCCTGCCTTGAAGCGCTTTGAAGCCCCCCACATGTGCATATAAGTGCTGTATAAATAAACAATTACAATTACAAAGAAGAACCGGCTTTGTGGAGGAATTTAAGATCATCCCCTTTGAAAGAGAGGAGTCCCTGGAGGATTCAGGTAAGCAAACTTTCTCTTTCAGGAATGGGGGATTCCCTCCCAAAAAAAGTGGGTCCCAAAAGACCCTGAGTTGGACAGGATAAGTATGGAAATCGACCCAGGTCAGGAAACTCTTCAACCCATAAATGCAAGCTTGACAAGGTAGAAATGGAGGTGTGCTTCCCCCAAACAGATTCTGAGAACTGCCTCCAGGTAAAGGGGGACAACAAAGAATCAGGGGAGAAAGAGGATTCCCCAAATCTGCCCATTCTTAATTGTAAAAATGTTCTTACAGATTCCTGCTCTCCGACACAAAAAATCGCCGTAGCTCACACAGTGTCAGAGTTCAATATCAAGAAAATGACAGCTGGGCTGGCAAATAACTCACACTTTCTTTACACCCTGGAGGAGAAGGAAGGCAGATTTTATGCGCCAGTCAAGGTGCAGGGTCAGTGTGAATTATTAGCTCTGGTGGACAATGGATCCCAAGCCACCTGCATGTCCAAAAATGCCTTTGAGCAACTAAACTCAGGACGGGAGGAGGGTCACCAAACTCCCCTCACACCACTTCCCAAACAACTCCAACATTTTGACAGGAATGACATTTCCGTCGAAGGGACTGCGGATCTGGAAAAAAAAATTGGGCGACATTGATTAAAACATCCTGTAATAGTAGGGACTCCAGAGAACATACCTGTTTACTGCGCAACGATCTCCTGAGGAGGCTATCATCTCTGATCGACTGTGTAAACAAGGTCCTCTGGACCCAAACTAACCAGCCAATAAAATTAAAATGATTACCACTTATGTCAACACGAATGGTACAAGCCAGTTAATTGACCAACACTCTGAAAAAGTAGCATTCCTTTTCAAGAATAACCAGGTCCCAGACATCACTGCCATCTATGTAGGAGAACAAACTGGTGATGAGAACCCTTTGCCATTCTTGAAAATCAACCTACCTCTCAGTTTTAAGTGGCATTCCACCCTAGAAGGGAACACTGAAATGTTACACCAGTCCAAAATCTGAAGAAACATTGAGTCCTGTGAACTCAAGATAATGAAGAACCAGATCAAAGTCTGATGGAAATTCAGAGCAAGGATGAGTTGTTTCCCCATTCAGATAAATGAGGGAGAGGATCCTGCACTCACCAGAGTATGCCTGAATAAGCTTCATCAGCGAAGGATTATTTAGGAAATTTCCAAAAGATCAGATCTTTCCCACATTTAAATGGATTGACAAATGGGAAGTAGGTTTGGAAACCCCAAATTCCCAACAACTGCTGCCCAGCAGGTGTATGTAAAACATTTCTGTGGGCAGCAAAAGCATAGGAGATAATTGTTGGGCTGTGAGAGATGCCCCTTCCTCGTATCCCCATGGGCTTTGACAACACCAAAAAAGCATTCCAGTAAGCTCAGTTGCTGCCTTATGTGGTTGAAGTTCAAGTGCGAGAAGAGGTTACCATCCTAGGACAGGTGCGACAATTCACTATTCCCCTCCAAATTAAGTGAGGAAAGAACCACAAACATCAGGACACCTATATAAACTTGAATTCACATCTCTGCCATCAAGGTTGGTCTTCAAATTCAACACCTCTAGTGGATCTAGAAAATAACACCATTCGAATATTGTTGATAACAGTGACCATCAAAGTATCACATTGGGTGGAGACCACTTTATTGGAACGGCGGTTGATGCAGAGAATTGTTCTATAGATTTAGATAATGAAATCATTGGACCAATTCCAAATGACTGTTTCTACACCAGCGACAATATTTCTTCAGAGAAGATCTTTACCAAGCATGGGGGGATTTTCTTGGTTTACACGTCCTGCCCATATGGTATTGAAGAGGTGAACTGTGACACCAGGAGGGATAAGGTATTACTCAGAGTCAAGGACCCCTTCCTCGAATCCCTGGAACCTCCTGTCTGGGTTAACACCATCAAAATAGATATCCCCAAACAACTAGAGGATACTACTGAAATTGCCAAGCCTGAGGTCTTTCCAGGTTTCAAGTAGATGGTCGAAGAAGTTATCAATCTTGCTGATGCCTGTTAGACCGAGGAGCAAAGACAAAAGCTGAAAAAGGTCTTCCTGGAATTCCAGGATATCTTTTCAGTGGCTCATATGATTGTGGACGCACATCTATTCATTCACCCACCATACCCACGGACCCTGAGATGGCTCAAGTATTTGTTAAACAATACTGTTTACCTCTCGCATCCATCAAATCACTCACAGAGATTATTAAGAACTTGGAATAACATGGGATGACTTGTCTGATCCACAGTACCTTCAACAACCCAGAACTGGGGATACTAAAACCAAATGGCCAATGGAGACTATGTGCCTCATTACGAGGTTGGCGGAATGGGTTTACCAGCACCGGTAAGGGGACCAGGGAGCTAATAACGGGTCCGTTATTAGCTCCATCCCCATTCCCATTGAGCCCAGTGGGGGCTCAAATGGGAATGGGGATTGGTTTTTTGAATGAGGAATTACCGTGGCCTCCAAGGTTGGAATGACCCGGTAATTCCTCATTCAAGGAACCCGGACCCGGACATGATTTTGTAGGCAGCCATGGCGCTAATAGCACCATGGCTACCTCCAAACTCGTAATGAGGCCCTATGTGTAGACCTGAGGGAGTTGAACAAACGGGTCCACGTGATCAAGATGGCCACTTCCCTCGATCGATCAAGGGCTGGCACAGATCCAAAGGTTAACAGTGTATACCTCCATTGACTTGACCAACAAGTACTGGACAGTTCCCGTGTGTAGGGAAGACCAATACAAGCTGCCATTTATCTTCGGAGGGCAGCTGTACACGTGGACCCAAACTCCCTTGAAAATGGAAACTCTGGCAATGAGTTCAACATCTTTCTGCATAAGGCCATACCAGATTTGGGAGAAAGGGCAAACCTGTAGCCTATGTTCTGATCAAGAGCTCAACTGTGGAGCAACATGTACTAGAAATCCACTTTATTCTAACCCAGTTGCATAAAGCCAGAACTGTCCTTCAGAGGGTACATTGGTGTATGACAGGAGTGAACTTAGGGCACGAGATCACACCTGAGGTTCTTAATCCCCAGGCAAAGAAGGTGGAAGCCTTGATGAAATTAAAAGACCCTACTACACTGCACAAATTAAGAAACCTACTTGGACTCACTAATTATAGTTTAAAGTGCATTGACGTCTATGCAGTGGTCACTCGGCATTTGGTCCATTTATTAAAGGACAGAGCCAAGTGGGAGTGGGGTCTGGAACAATCCGAGGCCTTTAAAAAACTCAAAAGAACCCTTTCCTGGGATCCTTGTTTCACTTATGCCATGAAGAACAAGGAGTTCTTCTTGGAGATGGGGTTATCAGATACTTGCGTAACAGCAGCATTATACCAAAAGTGTGACAAGGTCAACAAATTCATATCATGCGTGAGTAAATGGATTGTCCCCCTCCCTTGCTTGGTCGCAACTGTAACACTTCATGCACTTGCACTAGGAGAAATGCTGTCAGGCCTAGTATGCTAGTTTTTCTTTTAGATCATTAGGAAACTTCAAGGCCTAAGAATTATTACTGTATTCTCTTCTTCCCTTCGCGCCTTGAAGCGCTTTGATGCACTCTACCTGTGTACAAGTGTTGTATAAATAAACAACAACAATTACAAAAAGTACTCCTTGCAGCAGTGTGGGCGTTGAAAATCTACTGCCCATTTATCCAGGGGGAGCATATCATCATCGAGACTCCTCACCAACCCTTGCAATATTTACAAAGTGACAGAATCCGGGCGGGAAACACTAGTAATTCCAAAATTACTTCCTGGATTCTGTCCATGCAAGGCTTTCTGTGGAGGTCAGATATGGCCAAAACAAGAAGATTCTTCTGGCGCCAGGTTTGGCTGACTTGCATGATTGTGTTCAAGAAAACTGTTTCGAGGATAAAAGTCTAATGACCAACAACAATATGGGGGCATACTTAGCTTTACCTCACAAGGACTATGAAAAAGACACGTGCCAGGGGATACCCACAGTTTATGTGGATGGGTGCTCCTACCATGTTGATACTAACAAGGAAAACAAACTAGTGACTGGCATTGGGAATGCCTAGGTGAATGATACCCCATAGCCCTCTTCTGGTTACAAAATTAGGACCCTAAAGTAGTCAGGTGGCAGAGATGATGGCTGTTTATCATGCCATCTTCACTGCAGTGCACAACCAACTCATGGAACGGGTCACAATCACTGACTCAAAGTATGTCAGGAATGGGTTTATGGGGCACCTGATTAACTGGAGGAACCGAGGCATGCTTTGTGCCAACCACAAACCAAATTGATCCAGACAATTGATAATCTGTTGACCTCTAATGAGATGACCATCTATTGGAAGAAAATAAGAGGTCATTCTAAAATAGAGGGGCCAGATAAGACTGGGAATGACCTGGCTGACTAGCTGGCTAAAACCAGAGCGCTGTAGGGGGATTTCATAGAAACGGATACCGTGCTGGGTGAAATCCACGTCGCTGCTGTCACCAGTTCCCAGGTTCAGGCAAATAGTGAACTCTTGACTACCCATTAGAGTAAAGATACCGCAGATGCAGATTTGATCATTGCACAGAAGGAGGAACCGATAATTGGGAAATTTTATGGGCACATTGAAGACCCAGTGAGTTTTCCTCTAACAGAATCAGAATATGCTGTAAAGAGGATCTGTGAGTGTTGATGTGGTTTTCCAAGATGTTCCGGATCAAGACGGTTTATTGGTATGGAGAGCTCTATCTGGATGTGACCAGTGGGTGGTACCTACTTCATTCCAAAGCCTGATGTTCAACCACACCCATGACGTGGCCACTGCTGGTCATAAGGGGTATCATATGACATTAGAAATCTTGTGCAAGGTTGCGTACTGACCACACATGGGCCAGGACTTTGACATTTACTTAAAGGGGTGTCTTGTGTGTGCCCAATTCCAATCCAGATCACTCACACACATAACTCCCCTACAGAAAAGGGGAATGACACTTCCTTGGTCAGATTTGCAAGTTGACTACTTCGGGCCAGTGATTTGCTCCTCTAGAGGAAACAATTACATGTTGACTATAACATGCTTGTTGACAAAGTGGGTAAAATGTCTTCCAGCCCCAAATTGTAAGGGAGAGATAGCTGCTGCACTAATGATCAACCTCATCGTCTCTCGTTTTGGCCTCCTGCAAAGGACTGAGTCGGATTGAGGAAGTCATTTAACCAGCGAGGCGATGGCGAAATGTGGGAGATTATAGGGCTGAAGGAAAACTCCACATTGCCTACCACCTTGACTCGAGTGGGATGCAGAGAGATATAACAAGACAATTGTAACAGTCTTAAAGAATGTCGGGTCAGACTCTGGAACCAGTTGGGAAATCCGATTACTGCTTGTCCTGGTGGCTATTAGGTCTACACCAACTTCTGCAACAAATATTTCTCCTTTTGAGCTTATGACCAGATGAAACATTGTGTTCCCTTAGCATCTGCTCTATAGAACTCAGGAGCAGACTGATAAATGTATGCACCACTTAAAGGAAGCACTGCCTGCATGCTTTTACCTATGCTCCGCAAATTTTACAAAGTCGGCTGAAGGAATGAACAAATATTATGATCTAAAGACCATGAAGAAGGAGTACGAGGTAGGTGACAAGGTTTACCTGTACGATTTTCAGAGGAATCACACCAAGGAGCAGAAATCCCTTCTGTATTGGCGTGATAGCTTTGAAATTGTAGATAAAATATCACATGTTACCTACAAGATCCACATCTCAAAAGGAGGACAGACGGAAGAAGAATGGTCCACATCAATCCATTGAAAAGCTGTCACCCCAGACAAGCTTCATGACTGACGGAGGAGCTCCATGAAAGTCGAGCTGAGCAACCATCTGAGGAATGAGAGAATAGGAGGTAAATCCCAGATGGAGACTAAAATATGTATAACAGGGAGTAATTAATTAATACCCAGGGAGGATAGCTCAGTGGCAACACACTCACCTTGGAAACAAGATGATGCTGAGCAACACAGGTTCGATCCCCAGGTCCGCGCTTAGAAACCTCTGGGTATTAGCGTGTGTATAAATAACCAATTACAATTAAAAAAATGTTAAAACAAAGAAAAGTATGGTTTTAAAACTGCTCTCCAATCTGCTGTCCATATTTGTTTTTATTTCTATACAATATTGGTTTATGCATTTCTCAAGTTTTGTGTCTTTATTTCTCTGTAACGTTTTCGGGGGAATACTTTTGTACCAAATACTGAACCTTTTTTTTTCTTCCTATATCCAGAACCATTAACCTTCTTCCATTCCAGCCTGGGGATCCAGAGGACTGGGAACCTGGAAGGACCCATACCCCATGACCAAAGACGGATGGAGAGGCCAGCGCGCCCACTCCCTAAGGGTGGAAAATTAGCTGGACAGGATCCAAAAAAAAAGACTTCAGAGGAAAGTCCTGCTCTTTCCCATGAAAGAATCATGAAAGATCCGGGACGGGGGACTTGTGGGTTTTAATCACAGCCCGAACAGATATAACTAAAAGGCCACGTTGGGCCTTGCTGTGAAATATATTGTTCTTATGGCAAGGCCACTGGTGAATGAAAAGACTGCCTTAAAATTCAATACTGCTAAATGTGCATACCAAATATAAATACAGGTATTTCTGCAGTTGACACAAATAACATTATAATTTGGAAAAGGCACATCACTGTGTTGGCTGAGAGACAAACAGCAGCATTTTTCATTGAAGCTGCCACACATAAATTGGGGGAGACTGGGAATCGCATGTGAAAGTTAACGCCAATTAATTTCTTTCATATAAAGTGACTAAGGCCCACATTCCAACACAGAAGCTGACATTGGCCCTCATTATGTAATCATTATGTCCGGCGGTAACCGTGCTGGTAAAACCGGCAGGTAGCCGCCAGACCCGTAATGATTTACCAGCACCTGACTTGCCGGAAACACTAGGCCATTACAACCCAGGCGGTCTGGTAAGTCAGGCGCCGGTAAAATGTTGATCCCCATTCCCATAGAGTCCTGTGGGACTCTATGGGAGTGTGGACCATGGAAGCACCGGCACCATTAATAACGGTGCCGGTGCTTCAGTGAAAGTCTGTGGGTGGGTGCTGTCCCTGGTGGGTGGAATGGCACCGACCCGGAATGGCACCAGGTCGGACCTTGCCAGTCAGACACAACAGTGCCGGCAAGCTTACCGGCACCATTGTTTCTGGACCAGCAAACTTGTATTTAGGACCATTGTGTTAAATGCAAATGCACACTGTGAGTCACCAAAATGAACTGTAGCAGCCCTTCAGCATGATAATAAATACATAGTTATTTTAAGGAATAAAGGCTGCATAGGAAACAAACAAAATGCGACCATTGAGTAGGCTATTTTCTTTCAGGTCCCACATGTACATTTCTCCTAAGTTCAGGTAAATACAACAATGTAAGTTTCGATACTGGATGGGAACCAATTGCTGGGCAGCATGTTTAGACCATGATTAAAGGACTTTACACAGGCCTGGCCTCTGGTAGGAGCAATACAATGGGCCTCATTACAAGTTTGGTGGTAGCCTTGCCGGTAAAACTGGCAGGCTGCCGCCAAACTTGCAATATTTTCTGGTGCCCGCAAATGTGCAGTTACCAGGGCATTCCAGCCCCGCCGGACTCGGTAATTTCCCGTTCGTGGGCGCCATAAAAAAGATGCTCCCCATTCACAATCGGCCCCATAGGGCTGAATGGGAATGGGGAGGTCGGATGCACAGGCACCGTTTATAACAGTGCCTGTGCATCTGACATGCTGTGCTCATGGGTGCCTTTCTGTACGCCAGGTACGACCTGGCGGGCAGAAAGGCACCCGTGAGCACAACTCGTAGTTTGCTGGTCTGGCATCTACAGTACCGGCAAGCTTACCAATACCGTAGTCCCTGGACCGGCAAACTTATAATGAGGCCCAATGACCATTAGCCATAGACAGAAAATAGCTAATGTATTAATTGCAGACTATGTCAACATTGCAGTACGCAGACTCTGAACCACATGGTTTCATGGAAAGGAAACCAAGAAACTGGAATTGTGATGTGAAACTCAATATTAGCTATGTTAATTATGTGGCCCTAGACTTACATTGGAAATGTTATTTTATTCAGCAATTTATTAAACTGTTATACTTACAGACTTGGGACAGATGTCATTATTAAGCTGATTTCAAAGCAGTTGTTTTGATATAATTGTCATTCATGTGCCATTTTGGGAATTTCTGTTACCACCTAAAACCTGTTCCCTGATGGCCTGAACATGTTGCAAACTTGAAAGTGAGGAGCTACTGGCTGGCTAAATTAGATCTTTGATATGGAAGTTTCAAACTCCCAACTACATACCTTTTTGAAGAAAGGGCAAGAAACCATAGCACACTCATGCAATAACGTGCTAAAGTCAAAGTAAGCTTCACTGATTCACCACCAGGAGGTGAATATTAATATCTATATATCATGGCTTTTTTTGGTAAATTCCAAACTTTTGTCATTTAGGGACGTTTTGGGTAAAAAGCTGACAGTTAAAAAAATTTGTACTTGACAGAAAGCGTGTAACTCTTCACTTCAATCACATAACTCCCATAACCTATCTGCCACCAGGGTTTGGCTCTTGGGAGGAGGAAGAGAGAATACTAAAAAAGTGTGTTGTGTAATTGAAGCTTTGTTTTCTGCCACAGAGAAGGTGGCGTGTGTACTCTGTTAAAGTAATTATTCATTGAGGTTATAATTTAAATAAATATATATTGTTTCTATTGCACTGGACTGGTTCTTGGCTCAGTGTTGGCACAGGGGGGAGATTTAAGTGGCTCTATATGAGTCGTCAACAGGGCCAGTGCTAAAAAACTTACACAAATTATTGTGGGGCACCTTGATTGTGGGGGTTCTTTCCAGGTTAAGGGTGTCCTCTTGATATATCGCTACAGTTGTGCAATGGTAAAAACAATAAGTCCATATGAGAAGGGGAATTTAAGAAGTGATGTGAAAATGAAATAAAGTTACGCCAGTGAGTCGAACAGTGACCTTTCAGTCATCTATAGCCACCCTCATCCACAAGTGAGCTGTCATTTCCACACCGAAATCCTGGATCAATCATTAATTTGCATCAATTGGCCGAAGGGTGGGGAGAAATCTTCTCGTCCTCTCAACCAGTTGTATATCGGAACCCCAGTAACTTCGAGCCACCTGGGTACTGACGAGCGGGCACCAACCACAGTAACCCTCAAAAAGCCAATTCCTCAGGCGCACACTCCATACAAAACCTGTTGGGCAGCTGGAGTGGATTTCTAGGGATCACAAAGCGAGCAACATACCATGGAGCACAGCTTAAGTGGCTTTCCTGCAACTACAACGCAGCAGAAAACCGAGGTGAAGAGCCACACTAGGTGGTTAGAGATTCATGCTAAAAGGAAAGGGGAGAGAGTGGATCCCTCAGCACTTCCACATCCACCTTTATAGGGGCGAAAACAGAGGCAGATGGATAATTTGACTGGGATCCTTCAAAAATGAACGCATCCAATCCAACACTAGTCTCTTATTTCAGTTTCACAGAGGGGGTGGCCTAGAATTGAATAGAGATCATTATTCTGCTCTTATTATATTTTAAGATGCAGAAGCTGTACATAAGCGAGGTCATGTTAACTTGGTGTGTGGTTAACTTACTAAAGCTTGATCTGTATGCACAGATTCCTTCATGGGGAAAAGGCTTAATGAGCCGGGGAAGATTCTGTATGCCAGTAGAGTGAGGACTTGCTTCAGAGATTTGTGTAGAAACCTTTTGGTTGCAATAATTAGGAAAGGTTTCTGTGGCTGGATTTTTAATGATGCTATTTTGCTACGGCTAAAACTTTACAAAAAGACCAAACATGTAAGCTCTTGTTTTGAGTTTGTTTTCCAGTCCTTTAACACTCCTTTTCGAGGTGGCCTTCACTCAGCGTTTTGAATTGTAGAGTGGCATGAGTGAGATCATCACCACTGTACAAGGCCGGAGAAGGAACCAGTTGTACATTTCACCCCCTAACCCATGAATGACAGTAAGGTGTTGACAACCTAACTCGATTAGAATACTTGGGGTTTCAATGATTATTAATTGTCTGGAATTTGAAGTTGATCATCTGATCCCGTTTCCTTCTTGTGACTTGCCTACAACTGGTGCTGGTCAGCTCAATCCACTTAAGTAGCCTCTTTATGGCAAGATGTTGTGCCATTGCTAATTGTGCTTAACTTTCTTCTTATACAAATTAATTAAACATTTTTGCATTGAACATTGTTTTCCGTGGCACACGCCTTTTGCTCATGAAAAGGTTCCCTGTGTTCATGGCTGTGTTTGCTGCTTTGAAGCTGGCATGGTAACCAGCAAAGTCACAGCTGGAATTTTGACAAAGGATGATAAATTGATGAGGTTGGAATATGTTCAATTCTGTGTTTATACACTTGGCCGCAATTCCCGGCATCGAACATCAATTGAAGTATCATTGGTATTATCACATATTTTCACATGACTTGTTTTCATTTGTTCAGCCACGAAGTCAAGCCACTTTTCGAAGTCCTTTGGTTTAACTATTTTCAATTCAAAACTATATTTTTGTCTGTTCATAAAACAGTCATGGTGGTAGTCATGCATTTCAGTATACAAGGTAGCTATCATGAGTTGCGTGCTCTCCTCTTACACAAAGCCAGCATGGCCTTTACAAGATTGAACTCACCCCGGAAGGGCCAATCTAGTCTTTCATCTTTTTGAGATCGATTAATTGTGTACCATTGCATTGGGTAATAAAAACACCTGTTATTACATCGCAGGAAGTGCTGCATAAGAACACAGATTGCTTACAATAGTATTAGGGTCTAGGCCAGAGTTATGCTTTCGGGGCCTGTTACATTGGAAAACTCGTAGAGGTTGGATAATACTTTTTCATTAAAGTCCTAATGATTGATGCTTATGTGCATATTTAGGACTTTAATGGAACCTTTGTTTCAAGAGGATTGGCGAATCAGTGACCGACCGTTGCAGTTAACATTCTCAACATTATCTCTTATTGGTTGGAATGGCGGGTGAGTCAGCTAGTCATAGTGTGCATACAATTCTGGCCTTCTGATTGGCCACAAACCTTGCATGCATATGCAACTTTACACTACTACGCTGACATCAAAACAGCACACATCATACCCCAACGTTTTAAGCATTGTTCATGCTTGCTCTGTTTAAGTTAAAGTGCGTTCGTGATGGGGACATATCTGGCTGTTGAAAGAGTACAAGATTGGAATGGTGTCCGGTCAATTGGTCGACAACAAACTGGTCGACTGCAATTTGGTCGACACCATTTGGTCGAATGCCAAATGGTCGAATTTTTTTTTTTTTTTTATATATGTGTTTTGTGGGTTTTCGTGACACCTCACTTCGTTCCACACTGCGGACATTCGTAAGGTGGTGCCATGTGAAGAGCGTAGACGATTGAGTTCCTCTACAGCATCCTCCGAGTCCGATCCTCCCACCACAAGAGACACTCCTGTGGGGGAGTGCCTACCTCCAGCTGGCTCACAAGCCATTCGCAATACTGTTGACCCTTACCTTTCAAAGGCGACAATAGTGTGTATGTATTGTGACGTAGTACTCTGCACGGGGGAGAATTTTTGAAGTGCTTTTGAGGCTACGGTCACAGAGCACCAGAAGATGTGCTCCTGACCTAAGTGAAGCTCACCCTATATCTTTCTCTGTCCACTTGCCCTTTCTTATCCCCTTGGCTGGTGTCCCTTCCTTACCCTCCTTTGGCCTCCTCTCCTAGTGTGCCGTGTGCTGAGAACCAATAAACGCGAAAACAACAAAAATTACAGAAAAGGCTCTTTTCAGAGGCGCCTTTCTCAGTTTAAAGATTGAACTATGAAGTGACCATTGTAGACCCCCATGAAGTTGTGGAAAAGTTTGCGGACAGTCGTAGGGAAAAAAAAGGAGGGCGCAAGGGGAGCAAACACAATGAAGTGTACGCTGGGAGTAAGTGGTGGCTCTGAAAAGAGCCTTTCGGTGGTGTGTTGTGTGGGTCAAAAATTGTGGATTGGAGAAAACGGATTGTCACTAGGTTATTGTGAATCCAAAAGAGGGCGCAATGCATTTTGTAAATTGCGAAGAAAAATCTGATTGCCAGCATATGTGAGACGGACTCCATCTCTGCGGAAAATGAAAGAGCTGCGAAACAAAATGTTTTCATTGTGGATTTAGGACATGCCAACATCTCTTAAAAAGGCACAAACAGCCTTATTCACATTGCATCTCACTTTCTCCATTTGTGGACCAAAAGCAGAAGAACGCAGCCATATTTGTCCTTGTGCAATACGGGAAAAAAGTATTTGACAATTTGGAAACATGTCCATGAGCTTCGCAAGTCCTTCCTTCATTGCAAATTGCAATGAAATTCCAGATACATGGCCTAAACTGTTTCCTCCGCAATGAATGATAAGTATATCTGGAGGACGCTCTGTCAGTAAAGTAACACAGAGAGGTACCAAGTCCAGCCACCTCATGCCACGCACGCCATACCAGTGCACTTCCACATGAGGAAATCCGAGATCTGCAGATAAATTGCAGCTTTCTGCATGCACCTTCAACCAATGTATCCATGAGTCTCCCAAAATCCAGATAATCCGTTTGCGAGCACGCAAAGCCATGGCTGTGTGGTCTCCTGTCAGGGAGAAGACGGTCTTACTAAATCTCGCCGTTCAGAACACACCCACTGAACTTTATTGACCAATCCCTAGGTCCGCTTATTTTCATTTGCATGCGTCTCCACCCCACAATTCCCGTTGGTGATATGCGCTGGCTGCAAACTACTGCCATGTCCGCAGACATCTATAGGATCACAGCGTGATGACGGTACATTAAAGTTTTATTCCCCCTTTTCCCCTTTAAGGTGGGCTCTGAAAAGAGCTGTTTTTTTAAATTTTTGGCCAGATACCTTACAAACATCTGTTATTTTGTTTATTTTTTTGTATTTTGTGCCCTTACTTTACTCCTACAACCATTACAGAACATTCTCTAAAGTAAGCCTTACGTTCCAAAAGAACATCGCATTTACCAAAGAAGATAGCGCAACACCATCTGCTTCAAAATAATCCGCATTACTTGGAACAATGTTTTCGTGGCTGCAGAAAAACATACCAGCGCGTACCATAAACGCACGCATGCCGCGATTAATGATACACCTCCCAATACTTTGATCTGGACAGAAAAAATAATTGTTGTCCCATTGTACTCTAGGGAGTAAACCAGAAAAAATTACTTTCGCAGTTGGAAAGATGCCCATGAGTGATTCAACCAACTGTCCCAAATCTGCCAACAAAGTACGTGCAGTCATGTAGGTCAAATGGCAAGCACCGTAGTGCAAAATTACCACATGAGGAGAGGTCATCATACGTATGTGTCTGCAGACATGCAGAATTGCTGCAACATTGGCATCAGTGTCAGCGTTCCACACCACCTCCACTTCTCTCACATCAAAATTGTGTGCCACATGCCAACTCTCTGCATAATGTTGTAAGCCATGGACAAAAATGTCTCCAAGCACCAAAACCCTGACCCTCTCCACCTCTGCCATCTTCAGTGTATGCACCATCTTTGGACACAAAAGAGTAATGTGAACATCTGATTGGCTGATGCCTACAGTCCCCTTACAATGCAGGATTTGCTGTAGAAACCCGTATGTGACACATCCTACCCACGGACAAGCGTTGCATACATGCGGCACGCAACTCTTACCCAGTCCTTTCACCCTTTCCACAGCGGTAGCAAATCGAGTCCCTCATTGGACACAACTAAGCAGTCACACAACCATCCACCAATCACATTGAAAATCACTAAATGTAACTCTGTGATCAACATTGCGCACTTCAAAATTACTGTCAATAATTCTGAATGGAAGTCGCATATCATTGCAAAGCACCTACTTCAGAAGCTACTGTGCAAGTGCTGTGAATTTCTACATACAGCTCCATGCATTCGCACATGCATGAGTATAGAGTACAGGTATTTGTATTTCAATCGGAGAACGTGTGCAACCTTTATTATTTAATGTAAAACAAATGTAATGCTGCTAAATATGCATAGGCAATACATACCAACTCTCCCCCTTTTAAGTGCAAGATGTCAGATTTAACATTGACAAACCGCACAACTTCTTACTGTCTTCCGCATAACCTATACAAACGTTTCAAGGATGCCTATTTAGGGCGAAACTCCATTTTGTATTAGAAAATGTCCGAGTTGTATACTGTGTACGACCTACAGTAATGCTACTTACAATGTAATTGTATGACAAAAGTAAGCGCTCCCGATTGATGTGGTGACATCTCCGTCTGAGGGTCTCCCGATTTTTCGCCATCGTGCTTTTAAATTGCAAGTAGAATTTATGTTCCCATCTATTACTATGCCCTATCGCTTACAAACCTCTCTCCTATTGATAGTACACCTTGTAAAAAACAAGGCATTTTCATAACCTTAAAAATGTTAGCAATTTTGAAGGACTTGCAAGTAACATATTGCAAATACCATGCAAAGCCATCACAGAGTGAAGTGAAATGCGCACATGCACTGGATTCAAATATGAAAGGAGAATGCTCTGACGAACGATGCACAATTAATGTGTGCAGTATCAGCACTGCTGTAAACACACAAAGTAATTCATTTTGTTTTTTTGAATCGCAGTGAAGACTACTCTCCTGAGAATCAACAGCATCTACACTGCAGACGACATATCCGAAGAAACCTGGTCATTTTGCAAAAAAAAAAAAATAAGTACAGTACTACCTTTATATTGTAACTACTCCTCAAAGAGGCTGCACGGGTTATTTGTTTAATTTGGGTACCAAAGCAAACATTGATTTTTGAACCATTCTACCTACAAATATCAATTTATTGAACAAAGAATAACAGGCAGAATGGCTCACAAATCCCTGTGTCTTTGGAACTCAAATAACGTATGTAATCCTTAGAAGGATAGATTTAGGCAAGTAGTTGCTGTTGCAAGTTTATGGCATTTTGTTTATTAATAATGCTTCTCGTCAGAACTGGCCCACTTTTTAGTCTCATCTGAAGCACATTGTAGTAGTATACAAACAGTAAAATAGCCTTACCAAATCATTGCAAGAGTCCAATGCACATTCACACACCATAACAAAGAGCTTCCCCATCAGACTCATACACACATGCACACAGCACACATACATTATACAACAGACCAAAGTATGCCTTCTTTTTTTCAACAGACAATAAATAATACCTACCAAAAAGCAACTCCGTAGAAAGGAACGCAGAAGTAGAGCAAATAAAAATAAAAGTGCCCAATCTAAGCATCCATCTGTTGTACAGTTTGTAGAGAATGTTAGAAGAAACCAGCTAATGAAGTCGATTAGCAAAACAAAAGAAGCTTCAACTACCAAAACTTTACGTCCCCCAACAAAATGTGTCACAAAACACAAAAATATTGGCAAAAAATCGGCTACCAGTATAGCTAACAATGCTCCTACCAATCCTGATAGTGTAAAAATAACCCATAGTAAAAAAAGTATTTTATCAAAAAAGTTTCATCACAGAGTCCTTCAGAATCTACTAAGAAGAGGACCAAAATCATCCTCACCCCTTAAAACCTACTGTAGAAAGTTAATCCTACAAGCTCTCGTGGACAGTGCAATCCTTCTGAAAAGAAAGTTGTTTATATTAGTGTTAAATATGATGAAAGCACTAACAAAACTAAGTACCAAACTACAAAAGAAACTCAGCAATAAACGGAATGTGAACAAAAATATATTTTTTTAATGTTTGTGGTGGTGAATGGAGTCACACAACAACCACAGAAGCATATTTTAATGAAGAAGCATACAAACAAAATCAAACAAACACAATTGCCATCCATAGCAGTGGACAATGGTATGAGAAAATCAATACTACCATCATGGAACAAGAAACACTGCTTACAAAAGTATCCTCTGTAAACTAACAATTACCTCTCGATTCAGCAGAACTACACAGGCCAGTATACAAATGGGCATGCACATCAATGTGTGCCATTCCAAACAAAGCTTTCAAATATTTACGCCAGTTCCTCAATCAGTATGTAAAAGGTAAAGACAAAAGTAAAATGAAAGTGCTGCAAAATATGGATATTTGTCCAGTGCGCAAATACACAGGACTACAAGGACATTCATTAGCCTGCATTTCTGGGCCTATTTGCAAAACACATTCCATGATATCAAAAGGATATCAATACATCATTCAGGTGTAAGAAATATAGTGTATAAAATATGCTATGCAGAAACTCCAGCTTCAGAATTAGGCAATTTAAACAACACTCTTCTGCATGATACACCCAAATAATTACAGAGAAAGTATTTTGGAAGTGAAAGCCATTTACAAAATGCTATAGTTTTAGAATATAGTAGCAACAATTCTGCACATAGCAACCTTCTATTACACACATACTGAAAAGAAATAGTAAAATTTAAAAGGTCATCGGCTGAAGTACCAAACCATGTGTGTGTGTGTTGCCGCAGAACCATAGCATACAAAATAGAAGACAATGAAGACTCTAAATGGTTTGAATTAGCTCTCTACCTTTTAGCAGAAAAAAAATATGAACTAAATGAATGCCTAATATGTTGCAGTTACTGTACTAAAAAATTAGACAACAACCACACTCCTTCACGTGCTATAACAAATAATTTGGAATTGTTCCCACTACCAAAAATCCTGCAACAACTCAATTTGTATGAGAGCATAATAATTCAAACAGTTCACCCATTTCAAGCAATTATACGCCTTCATCCAAAAACAGCAAAATTACCTTCCTCTGAATTGGTGAAAGGCATTTGGGGCAAAGTAGTTTATTTGCCATTAGATCTAACGGAAAATTACACACTCTAGGAGCGCAACATTCAATAGAGCATTCTTTAATAGTCTTGGTAAATGGTGTACCAACAAAGGGCAAGAAAATGTGGCAACAACTGGTGGATTTACATAAAATTAAACAAGCATTGCAATATCTAAAAGACAATAACGAGTACTACAAGGAAATAAATATTGATGAAAGCTTAAGGGAAACAACTGAAATAATGAAGAGCCATCAGAAACTGGACAATTCGAACTTCTGGATCCTGCTACAGTATCCACTCTTTTGGACCATTACACAATTCATCCATTGCATTCCAATGAAAGCAAAGATGATGCACTAGAAACTTACCAAATGTGACAAACCAAAGGGTCACCAATGAGTGTATGGGAAAAAAGTATAGAAGCACATGCTTTTCCACTGCTATTTCCTACTGGCAAAGGTGTAAGATACGATGATAGACCCACTGAAATTGGAGCATCAGAATACCGCTCTTTACGAATGTATTCGCAAGATCCCAGATTTAGACAAAATATGGAATACATATTCCACATACTCTATGAAAGTGAATTAGCAACATTATGTTACGGAGTTGCACACATTTTGAAATCTGGAACCCACTTTCATAATATGTCAGCTAAGCAGTTAATACAAAAAGTACAGGAAAAAGATGAGGTTTTACAAGCAAGTATAACAAATTTGTTTGCAAAAATGCGTAGTACAAAGGAATACTGGTTCTGATGGCACGGAGACGTGCGCTGTATGATCAGAAACCTTGGACCACCGACTTGGTTTGTTACGCTAAGTTGTGCAGAATTTGCATGGGAAGATTTACATGAGTTCCTACGCATAGCAAACAGCAACAAAAACAACATAGATTTATTAACACCTGGAGAACTTTGCTCTCTAGATCCAGTTAATGTGTCTAGATATTTCCATCATCGTTTCATTGCCATGCTACACTTTATTTGCAATAAAACTGTTCCTCCCCTTGGAGAAGTGCAACACTTCTTTTGGAGAAAAGAATATCAAGCGAGAGGAGTACCACATATTCACATGCTGTTATAGATCAAAGGTACACCGAAATTTGGTCACGACAGTGATAGCACTGTTTTGCAGTTTATCCAAAAATATGTCACTTGTGAAATCCCGTCACAACAGACACATAGTGAACTGCATGGGAAGATTTTACAATTTCAAAGACACAAATGTGCCAAATATTGTCGCCGCAAATACAAAAACAAAGGTAAATACTATACTAAATGCCGCTTTGGTTTCCCTAGAGCAGTTACAGAAACAGGTGAAGTAAACAACTTCATGTCTTCAGTTCGACATAGTGTTAAAGGTAAATCACCTAAGAACAAGTATTACATAAAAAGAAGGGAAGAATCAAAATATATCAATGATTACAATGCAATCATTGCCCTCTTATGGAATGCAAACATAGATGTGCAGTACATTGCAGACAATTCAACTGTTGTTGCATGATATGTTACAGCCTACTTAACAAAAGCAGAAAAAACAGAGCTTCAAGACCTCTGGGATTACCTAGCAACAGACAAAACATTATCATCGAAATTGTACAGCCTAGGCATAAAAATGCTCTCTCATAGAGAATGTGGCGCCTATGAAGCAGCAGGTCGTTTAACCAGTACTGATTTGTATGGTAAATCAGACAACATAGTATGGCTAAGTCTTGGTCCTGCAAAATCTAGAAAAAGAGTGCTGAAATCATATGAGGCCATAGAAACAATTGCCAGAAATGATCCCGACAGCCAAGACATTCTAAAAAACAATTTACTGGACACATACTATCCGAACAGGAGTAGCACTTTGGAAAGCATGTGTCTATACCACATAGCTCAAAACATTGCATACAAAAATAATTTAAAACCCGATGAAAGCAAACGTAGATATAGAGTGACCGATTGTGCAGGGAGCTTAGTGAAATTTACCAAACAAAGCTTAATTAATCATGTAAAATTGTCATTAAAAACTTCTCAACAGAAAGAACTTTATTACATGTCTCTGTTACAACTTTTCAAACCGTGGAGAAAAGAGGAAGACATACTAGAAAACTGTGACTGCTATGAAGATGCTTTCAAAGCAAATGAAAGCGCTATCACCGATGTGAACTTTACGCAGTACAAAACAATGTTACACAATGAGCAGCAACAGGAAGAAGAACTTAAGGCCCAACTACATAAGGACTCTTCCGACAGTAGTCAACCTTCTGTTACAGGAAGTCAAGAACCACTAGGACAACCACTAATAGCAAATGAGGCTGAAGTAGTTATGGCAGACGTAGAAAACACCATGTATCAGTATCAAGAAGATACAGAAGACTTAAATGTACAACAAGCAAAACTTAACAAAGATCAGCACACCATTTTTGAAGGCGTAACAAAACAAATTGTACATGGTGTACAACACGAAAATAACAAATGTACCTGCCAAAATTACAAACCTATACTGCTGTACGTGAGTGGTGAAGCTGGATCAGGGAAAACATTCCTTCAACAATTGGAAAACAACAAACTGTCAGCTGTTGTAACAGCCCCCACAGGTTTAGCTGCCTGCAACATAGGCGGTGTCACTTTACACCGATTACTACTGCTTCCAGTAGAGCTTCAAAATAAATTAGACTATTACTAACTTTTTGCAGGAGCTGCAATGGAATTACACAGAGTATTAAAACAAATGAAAATGCTACTAATAGATGACGTGAGCATGGTCTCCAACCTAATGTTGGCTTTGATTCACCTAAGATTGCAAGAAGTACTTAAAAGTAACAATGAAGAAGTCTTTAAGGAAGGCATGAGCTACGTAGCATGATCACGCTTACGTACACTTGACGGTCTATTGCTAATGAACTTTGATGCAAGTAAAGTGAAAGCTGATATTCCTTGCATTCTAGAATACAATAGACTGTGTTCACCGTACACCCCTCATCTGAAACAATATCCTGTTCCAGATAAAGTAAAAGGTGGTAAAAGAAAACTAAATGAAACAGAAATGCAACAGAATCCAACAGCAAATTCCTCAAAGAAAAGAAAAGAAAAGAAGCTACATTTTCAGCAATTACCACAAACAAAGAAGAACCTATTAGGGAATGTAAACCAGGGCTGTCAGCAAAGAAGGAACAGAAATTCCGAAAAATGCACTCAGATACAGAACTAGCTGGTCCATTTGAATTTGCAAATGAAAGTGGGGTAAGTTGCTATGCAAATGTAGCAATGAATATTCTATTTCAACTGCCACCAATTGTTAACAATATTTACTTGCACAGTACATTGGGTTTGCAAATATTAGTGCTTCATAGAAATGCAACAAGCAATTCTGACAACACATACAGTGTTCATGGAATACGGCAAGAATTGGATGACTGTGCTGGAATGGTGAGATTCACTCTGAACTCACAAGAAGATCCACAAGAATTTCTAATGTACTTAATATTAGTATTGGAAAACAAAAGCATACCAGTAAATGAAATCTTCCAGATTTCGTACATGTGGAAACATACATGCACTCTCTGTAGCAATGTGATACAGGAAGAAATCCCAAATGAGCGATTTGTGTATGTTTCCATACCAAATTGTGAAAACATTCCATTTCAGCAACTTGTACAGAATGCAAACCATGGCAGATTATGTACCATTTGCAATTCAGACAATCGCTCCATCTTACTGATACAATCACATAGTGCCTACATAATACTTATGCTTCTATGTTATAATGCAGATGGTACCAAAAACAACTGCAAACTGACTGGATTCACACACGGTCAAGTGTCACTTGGAAGGAAAACCTTTACAACAATAGGTATAATCTACCATGTAGGAGCTACAACCAATGCAGGTCACTACACTGCATACATTAAAAAGAAATGTGGATGGTTCGAATGTAATGATAGCACCATTACTCTAAAGCATAGATTGCCAGCTAATCTTACAAATGCGTATTTAATCTTCTTAAAGCCAAAATGTAATAAATAATGTGTACTTCAAGATTGCCAAAAAATTATGTGAACGACTACAAACAGTTAGAATACGCCAATAGGTATCTAACTGCCCAAGAGGATATAACAATGACACAAATAAATGGATATCACAGATTTGTAGGAACAAATGCACAGTTAGAATAAGCCTACAGGTATCTAAAATCGAAAGGAAGGCAACAAACATAACATTAATCAGAAAGATGAAGGAAACAGTATATAACAACGACACAAACAGGCATGTAACTGTTGTTAAAAATCGGCAGGAAGGCAACAAACATAACATTAATCAGAAAGATGAAGAAAACACTCAAAGAAAACAAGGAAGTAGTTAGTACCATAGCAAAAGAAGTTTTTTTTTAATCCGACAAGGATTTTTTTTTGCCAGACCCAAGGATTACAAAAGCAAACACAGAAACTGAGCACAATGCACAGTACAGTGGTTTGTAAACTAAATATGAGGGTAAAAAAAAGGTAAACTGTCTATTATGCAATGTAGTAAGTTTTCATAAAATGCAAAGACTAACATACCTTTTTCTTTTACCACAGAAATTAAAAAAGGGATACTTCCGCCAAGTACGAAAAGCATTTAAAAAATATATGTGGATTCTGAACAGAGTAAGGAGTAAGTATATTGCCAGTCATTTTGTACACATGGGAATCTACACGTCTAATCTATGGTAGTAATATGCTGCAGTGGCTGGAGGCTGGCCCTTGCATCTTCAGTGTCTAATCTACGACCTACGCCTTACGACCAAAGTACATAGAGTATACTTCCTAGCCACAACCATTGCTGCATATCGAAACCATGGTCCTTGTAAATTAGCTACTTATAAATTTACTGTTGGGACCATCGTCTGCAGCCATGCAGCCAAGACATTACGCCGTGCACACAACTAGCGCATTACACCACTACCATATTTACTTATAACTCCACTGCTTATGACTTTAGTATTGGGTGCATGGCCTTTGGCCATGCAGTCAAGACTGTGGGTCCTAGACACAAACACCACAGCATATCGGAACCATTGTGCCTTCTCATTTTACTATTTACAAAGTTGGTTTTGGGAGCATGGCTTTTAGCCATGCTCCCAAAATGCTACGCCCTCCCCACAACCATCTTAATGACGTTGCATAGTACAAGTGTACCAATAGCTGTGATATGTTGCAGTACTTTGTAGCCACAGGCTACACACGTGAGTTTGAGGCCATAAAATTATCAATTTATGGGTGTACAGTATATAAAATGCACAGTTGCTTACAACTGCAGTTCTTATTACTTTGTTCAAATACTCTGCATCCTGGCCACTACTACCACACCATATGACATCCATTGCGGCATATAAGTACACTACATACAAATGCGCTTTTGGGGGAATGGCCTTTTGCCATATACCCATGATTGCAGCCCCACCCCACATCCGCCTGAGTGATGCACTACCACACCATATCACACCCATTGTGCCTTGTAAGTACACTACATACAACTGTTCTGTTTGGTGCATAGCCTGCAGCCATGCACTCATGACTGCAGACCCTCCCCACAGCCACCGGACTGATGTTGAATACTAGGGGTGTCTCTGTAGCTCTGAAATGCTTCACTGTTTATGGGCAGGGCCTAAAATCTTAGGTGTATGTCCATACATTTCAATATATGGATGTGAAGTGGCTTATAACTGCAGTGCTTACAAGTTTCCTTTTGGGTGCATGCTTGGGTGTGTGGCATACAGCCTGCAACCATGCACCCAAAAGTACACATCTTCACCAAAACCACTGCACTAGATAAAACCCATGTGGGCTTGTAAGTGAAGAGGTTATAGCTTTGTTGTTGGGTGCATGTCCTTCGGCCATGCACTCAAGACTGCACACACTCCCCACAACCAGGCAATCGATACGCATTACTACGGGTGTATCCATGGGTGTGACATGCTGCGTTGGTGTGGCCAGGGCCTACAGTCTTTGAAGTAAGGCCTTCGGCCGACGGCCATGCATCCAAGACTCTAGGCCCTGGCCACAACCACTGTAGCATGTCACACCCATAGCGGCATACTAATGAATATAATAATACCCATAGGAAAAAGTATTTCAATTATAGCATGTTGTCAATTTCAATGTTCGCTACCACTACACGTCTCCTTACAACAGTAACAAGTTTCCTGTGCACTGTATGGACTCAAATACTACCGTTATTACACCCCTCATTTTCTGTGCGTACAAGGTGGCCATAGAAAATACATCATGAAGAGGTTCTGACTTTGTTATTGGGTGCATGGCCTTCGGTCATGCACCCAAGAGTGTAGGGTCTCCCCACAACCACCTCAGTGATGTGTGGTAGTGGGTTTTTTTCTATAAGTGTGGTATCCTTCACTGCTTCTGGCCAGAGGCTTCACTCCTAGCTGTATGTCCATAGATATTACATGGGATGGGTGTGCAGTGGCTTGCACGTCCAGTACGTACAACTTTGTTGTTGGGTGCATGGCCTTTGGCCTGCACACACTCCCCACAACTAAGCAATCGATACGTAATACTACGGGTGTATCCATGGGTGTGACATGCTGCAGTGGTTGTGGCCAGGGCCTACAGTCTGGAAGTAAGGCTTCGACCTTCGGCCGACGGCCATGCATCCAAGACTCTAGGCCCTGGCCACAACCACTGTAGCATGTCACACCCATGGCGGCGTACTAATGAATATAATAATACCCATAAGAAAATGTATTGCAATTATGGCATGTTCTCAATTTCAATGTTCGCTACCACTACGCGTCTCCTTACAACAGTTACAAGTTTCCTGTGCACTGCATGGACTGAAATGCTACCGTTATTACACCCCTCATTTTCTGTGCGTACAAGGTGGCCAAAGAAAATACATCGTAAGACCAACCCCAGAACAAATGCATTGATCACCCATGTCTTACTGTCTGACCCTGTCCCAACGCTCTGTGACACAGCAAAAGAGTTTTATAAATGTAGCATGTGTACGCTGGTTGTTGCTCCGCTATCGGCGGATCCAAGATGTTGGGCGCAGCCAAACAATCTGACCCAGAACACGTCTCGCAGCAGCCAATCGGCAGAGACGTTGTATGTCCGTGGTCATGATGCGAGCCCATTAGCCAATCGTTATCTTGTCCGCGGAGTGAACAGGGAAGTGTGACCGCGGAGCGGACATAGATATCACTCATTTTTTGAGACATGCTTTTTGGTCGTTTTAAAGAAAAATACTGCACGGATTGTCACCAAATTTACAAAAGCACACTTTCTGGACCAAGCTCCTATACCTGTCGCAAATTTCGTGAAAATCCGTCCAGCGTTTTGACCTGTAGCCATGTGCAAAGTTTTTCCCCCATTCAGTGTATAGGAAGAAAAGACATTTTGGAACCCCCCTATAACTTTTCCCCCCCTGGACCAAACATGACAGAACTTTGCAAAGAAATTCAGAGTGGCCAAGCGGAGTTATAAGCCGCCCAAAAAGTGCTCTTTCTATGGAAACAGCAACTTATCCATAACATATATATATATGACACGGCCCACTTTTTCGGTGGCTTATAACTTTGCTCCCCCTCAAGGAATCCTTACCAAACTTAGCAGAAAAAGTATATGGCCCGCTCCGAATGTATTCAGCAAGTTTGGTGAGCATTCGTACAGGGGGGGCAAAGTTATAGCGGGGGCCCCAAAATGTATTTTTTTCCATAGACTGAATGGGGAAAAACTTTGTGCACGGCTACAGGCCGAACGATTTGCACCAAATTTGCAGCAGGGGCATGGGTCAGAAAGCGTGCTTTTGTGTGTTTGGTGGAAATCCGATCATTAGTTTTGTTGCAAAGAACCAAAATGTAGGTCTAAAAAAATCAGTGATATCTGGCATCCGCCGGCCCATTTCCCTGTTCGCTCCGCAGACAGAAAGCTCATTGGCTTGCAGTATGCCGTGCTGTTGGCGAACTTTACACGCAGCCGGTGGTTGGCTGGAGGGAAGCGTGTTGGCGACAATGTTTTTGGGAAATGTCACCATGGTGTATCTGAGGATAGTGCCGCAACATAAGGGGTTGCAAAACATTGTTTGCAGGATCAGGAGGGTGAAAGAGGGGATGAAAAGTTTGGGGGAGGGAAAAGCGGAAAATATGATGTATTTGTTTGGGTCGAAGAACACGGTAGTGTGCGAGGGCTGTACACAAGCAATGCAGAAATGTGTGGATAGCTCCTCAGGTGACCACCTTCTGTAGTGACTGCATGGATGCTCCATTGGGAACGGGGACTGCATTGCAGATGATGTGAAAAAATTGACAATGTATTATGCTGTTGCCAAGGGGTGTCTGTCCTTATGTTGTCTTTGTGGGTTTCCATTGTGTTGTAACGGTGTGTCGGAGTACCAGTGGCAGTGATAGGTTTGGCAAGTACGGTAGGTGGCCAAATGTTGCCATGCATGCCTCCAATGCTGTGTAGTGGTTGTGGGCAAGGGCTAGACTTTGGGTGCATGGGCGGAGACCATAGGCCTCCACATGTACCCTAGAGGCTAGGGCTCAGGCACAGTTAGAATAAGCCTACAGGTATCTAAAATCGAAAGGAAGGCAACAAACATAACATTAATCAGAAAGATGAAGGAAACAGTATATAACAACGACACAAACAGGCATGTAACTGTTGTTAAAAATCGGCAGGAAGGCAACAAACATAACATTAATCAGAAAGATGAAGAAAACACTCAAAGAAAACAAGGAAGTAGTTAGTACCATAGCAAAAGAAGTTTTTTTTTAATCCGACAAGGATTTTTTTTTGCCAGACCCAAGGATTACAAAAGCAAACACAGAAACTGAGCACAATGCACAGTACAGTGGTTTGTAAACTAAATATGAGGGTAAAAAAAAGGTAAACTGTCTATTATGCAATGTAGTAAGTTTTCATAAAATGCAAAGACTAACATACCTTTTTCTTTTACCACAGAAATTAAAAAAGGGATACTTCCGCCAAGTACGAAAAGCATTTAAAAAATATATGTGGATTCTGAACAGAGTAAGGAGTAAGTATATTGCCAGTCATTTTGTACACATGGGAATCTCCAATGCTGTGTAGTGGTTGTGGGCAAGGGCTAGACTTTGGGTGCATGGGCGGAGACCATAGGCCTCCACATGTACCCTAGAGGCTAGGGCTCAGGCACAGCATTGCTTCAGGGAGGGTGGTAAGACATTGCCACATGGAAGGATTTCTTACATCACAGTTTGGCGATATGCACCATTCATGCAGCTACTCACATATACTTCATTGGTGGGTAGCTGCACAGGCCACTATCATTCTTTGGTCATTCCCGGCTGACTCCATTGGGGATAGGCAGTGCTTTGGAGAGACTATGCAGGCATTCTCCATCGGTGTTCTATGTTATGTTTTGCGTGCAAAGACCCTACTGTCTTGTGTGCATGGCTAGGGCCCTTGGAGGTAACAGTTTGGACACTTGTTGAAAGTAGGTTTCAGAATGTTGCCTTGTTTGGGTTTGTTACTATACCCACACATACCTGTAGTCAGGAAAGCTACATGGCCACATGTTGCCATGTATGGATCTATTGCCTTGTAGTGGGTGTGCACAAGGACTAGGCACTCGGGTACATGGGCGGGGGCCGCAGGCCTTCGCATGTACCCAAGAGGCTAGGCCTTGGCCACAATGCCCGCAACGCAATGTGGACATGTATGAGAGCACAGTGGTATAGGTATGTGCATTGGACACACATGTACAAAGAGTGGATAACTTTTGCCTTAACTCATTTGGATAAGTTATTATAAACATACATTTTTACAACCCACACACTTTTAAATATGGAAGTGTCCACGTTTGTAGAATCATTGTGGAGACATAGTAGACTTCCTACAACAGCAGTGGTGCGACATGCCAGTATTTCCCTTTGGAATGGTGTGGCCGTCAACAGAGTCTTGCTTCAGGGAGTGTAGTAAGACATTGGGGCATGCAAGGATTTTTTTACCTTCACAGTTTTTGCGATATGCACCATTGACACACCTTCTCACATATACTTCATTGGCGGGTTGCTCCACAGCTAACTATAATTTTTTGGTGAGTGCAGGCAGACTCCATTGGGGATGGGCAGTGCTTTGGAGACACTATGAGCATATTTGCAGTCGGTGTACTATGTTGGGTTAAGCCTGCAACGCCCCTACTGCCTTATGTGCATGGCTAGGGCCCTTGGAGGTAAAAGTCTGGCCGCTGACTGGAAGTAGCTTTAAGAATGTTGCCTTGTTTGGGATCGTTACTACATCCATACATACCTGTAGTCAGGAAAGCTACGTGGCCACATGTTTTCACGTATGCCTCTATTGCATTGTAGTAGGTGTGCCCAAAGACTAGGTGCTTGGGTGCATGGGCGGAGGACGTAGGCCTCTGCATGTACCCAAGAAGCTAGGCCTTGGGCACAACCTCCACAACACAATGTGGCCATGTATGGGAGCACAGTGCTATAGGTATGTGCATTATGTACGTATAAAGAGTGGATTACTTTTGCCTTAACTCATTTGGATAGGTTCTTTTTTTTAATTTT
The DNA here is from genome assembly GCF_040938575.1 of Ambystoma mexicanum. Taxonomy (NCBI): domain Eukaryota; kingdom Metazoa; phylum Chordata; class Amphibia; order Caudata; family Ambystomatidae; genus Ambystoma; species Ambystoma mexicanum. The sequence goes on from NC_090936.1 coordinate 935,797,581, forward strand.
TTTTTATTTAGTTTCATACAAAACTTTTAAAAATACATACAAATTGATTTCAACAAAATTCCCGCAACCATCCAAAAGAATTACTCAGTTCGTTGATTATCTCTAAGAATTATCATTATTTTTCTTCATGTAATGCAAGTTTTTTATCCATTTCCCTCAGAAATGATATTAACGCAAATGTTATCTTGTTGTTAGAACCATCGTAAAATGCACTCCACCATTTGTCTGGTTGCCAAGTTGTTCTTTGTGCTGACTCGGTTCCAAGAGTTTTCTGTTTTTTTTTTCCATGTCTGGGCAATAAAGAACAAGATGTTTAAGTGTTTCAGGCTAACAATTACAGAGCCTACAGACTGTATCACTTTGATTTCTTTTGTTTTGAATGTTAAGAATTTCTTTTGTTTGAAATTGATTCATTCTAAACTTTAAAAAGAAATTCCTAGATGATCTACATGGAAATTTTAGTAAGTATTTAGATAATTTATTAAACGCCTTGGCCTCAACTGGCACAATTTGCATACATCGAACATAAATATCACTCATTTTTTGAGACATACTTTTTGGTCGTTTTAAAGAAAAATACTGCACGGATTGTCACCAAATTTACAAAAGCACACTTTCTGGACCAAGCCCCTGTACCTGTCGCAGATTTCGTGAAAATCCGTCCAGCGGTTTGACCTGTAGCCATGTGCAAACTTTTTCCCCCATTCAGTGTTTGGGAAAAAAGACATTTTGGAACCCCCCTATAATTTTTCCCCCCCTGGACCAAACATCCCGGAACTTTGCAAAGAAATTCAGAGTGGCCAATATACTTCTTTTGCAAAGTTTGGTGAGGATTCGTCCAGGGGGACTTTTGCCTTAACTCATTTGGATAAGTTCTTTTTTTTTTAATTTAGTTTCATACAAAACTTTTAAAAATACATACAAATTGATTTCAACAAAATTCCCGCAACCATCCAAAAGAATTACTCAGTTCGTTGATTATCTCTAAGAATTATCATTATTTTTCTTCATGTAATGCAAGTTTTTTATCCATTTCCCTCAGAAATGATATTAACGCAAATGTTATCTTGTTGTTAGAACCATCGTAAAATGCACTCCACCATTTGTCTGGTTGCCAAGTTGTTCTTTGTGCTGACTCGGTTCCAAGAGTTTTCTGTCTTTCTTTTTCCATGTCTGGGCAATAAAGAACAAGATGTTTAAGTGTTTCAGACTGACAATTACACAGCCTACAGACTGTAAAACTTTGATTTCTTTTGTTTTGAATGTTAAGAATTTCTTTTGTTTCAAATTGATTCATTCTAAACTTTAAAAAGAAATTCCTTGATGATCTACATGGAAATTTTAGTAAGTATTTAGATAATTTATTAAACGCCTTGGCCTCAACTGGCACAATTTGCATGCATCGGTGGTGAGATCTTTGTTGCTCTGTTGCCCACCAATCCATCTGCCATAATCTCTTTTTAACTTCATTAGGATTTGTCCATAATGTGTCTTTAGTGGTGTTTAAGGCCTGAAGTATATTTTCACATTTTTGCTCCCACAAGTCTTGAATTGATTCATTTTTAGTTTCCAAGTTCCTTTTTAGTATTTTGAATTGCGGTAAACAACTTTTGGCAGATATTTTACTATATAGCGTCAAGGTGTTCCATATGATTTTTGCAGTTATCGAGATGAGACTGAGCTCATACCTGATGCAAGCCAGTGGCGTGCCACTGGGTAGCTGCAAGATCTTTCTCCAAAATAGGTATTCACATGTTTCCCATATTCCATATGAACATCCAAAAGAGGCTTCACTTTCATATATCAGTGCCGGGACAACTTTTGTGTTGTAGAAGTCCCAAACTGGTTTGAGACTAAACTTTCCATATTTTGTATTAATCTTCGCGGTTTGTGCTGTTAGTTGACTGCTTCTTTGTCAAATTGATCTTACGTTTGCCTCATCATTGATATTCAAATTTATTATCACTCCCAAGTATCTTGTCTGAGTAACATTTTTTATTGTTTCTTTGCCGATTTTCCACAGAAATTTTGTTTTAGTCATTCTTCCTCTCCCTTGCAGATTTTTAAATTCAAAGATTTCTGTCTTCTCATTGTTAATTTGTAGGCCGTTCTTCAAGATGTAATCTTCTAATGCCTTCAATTTGTACTGAAGACCAATGGGCGTTAAATCTAGTAGCACCATATCATCGGCATAAAGAATCCAATCAATCATGTTCCCATTGATTTTTGGTGCGAATGTTCTGATATTTGTCAGGTGTTAACCCACATCATTGATAAAGAAGTTAAATAATACAGCACCTAGTGGGCATCCTTGTTTGACGCCTCGTTCAGTTTTGATTGCTTTCGACAGTGACCCTTTTTTGTCAAGACGGATTTTGACAGATGTTCCTGAGTAAATATAAGTTGGATAAGTTATTAAAACCATACATTCTTACATCCCACACACTTTTAAATATGTACGTGTCCACGTTTGTATAATCATTGTGGAGGACATGTTAGACTTCCTGCATCAGCAGAGGTGAGACATGCAAGTATTTCCCTTTGGGATGATGTGACCGTCAACAGAGCCTTTCTTCAGGGAGTGTAGTAAGACATTGTGACAAGTAAGAATTGTTTTACCATCACACATTTGACATATGGGCCATTTATGCAGCTTCTCACACATAAATCATTGTCGGGTACCTGCACAGGCAACTACCTTCAGAGCCCATTGGGGATGCGTAGTGTATTGCAGATGATATTGGGATATTTTCATTCAGTGCACTATGTTGTGTTGGGAGTGGCAAGCCCCTACTGCCTTGTGTGCATGGCTAGAGCCCTTGTAACTAACAGTTTGGCAACTGGTTGGAAGTAGATTTCAGAATGTTGCCTTCTTTGAGTCAGTTCCTATACTGATATGTAACTCTAGCGTACACTCTTGGAAGTATGTATCTCTGCTGTGGGTGGTCACCATTATGGAATGGATGTCGAGAATATTTTGCAGTTGGTACACCATCAAAGGTGGTGCGCTGTGACTGCACTTGCATATGGTGTACGTCATTGGACTTGTTGAGTTCACAGACTGACACGCCACCATTTCTGTTTGGTATGGTGGGCCCCTGATAATACTCTGTGCTTTGAGAGTGAAGAAAGACATTGCGATATGACATGCATAGCTAGGCAGCACACATATTAAGTATGGATAATGTATAGACTGACTCACATACATTTGCACTGAACAAAACCATGTACGCCAATAAGTCCTGCTATATACAGGACGGCAGGCCGTCTGACTGTTACCTTTCTTTTGCGTACTTCTTGAGATGGCTAACAAATGCGGTTGGCCTTCCTATTGTGTGCAATTCGAATGTGTGCATCGGTTCCATTACTTATGCCTGTTTGTATGATACACCATCGGAACAGGCACTGGCATAGCTGACATCAGTTGTGGAGATTCGTTGCTCACGGTGTGTACTCCAGGTATTTTTGTTACATGCATGCCAAGCCTAGTTCACTCTGTCATGTGAGCACCTCGCTCCGGAAAGGAGCAACATAAACAAAAACAAAGGTACACATGTACACAGAGCATACGGTTCCAGAACATTCCCATACTTTACAATCAAAACTGTGAATTGTTGTAAGAGCTTTATTTTATTACAGAATGATCACGAGAATGTGTAAGGTGGCTGCTAACACAGCTCTTATTTTGCAAACAAAATCCAGTATGCAATGTCGTGTGTGCACTTCTGTCCTTTCATTGTTGTCTAGCAAAGTGGAAAAAGGAATAATGTATGGTCCTTGCTGGCCCGTGTGGAAGAAGGCATTTTATTTGCAAGATAAAGAAGGTACCATTTGTTGCCTCTGTGATGCCTTACATCCAAAACATTTGCAGGTTGCTTCGTACGTCCGGAACCGCAAATGGACAAACAGAGCCATATTGGTAAGCCCAGATAACAACGACGGAAAACACATCACTTATGGTAATCTTGATATGCTTGGTTCACCGCCCATCTGTAGGAATGTAAAAGGGCTGGCATGCACAATAAGGTGCCAGGTAACTAAGAAGAAACAGGAATAAGAATAAATATAAGTAGGCATTATTAGTAGCAGCGTACAGGACAAGAGTTTGCGGGAAGGATGTCATCATAAGTGTCTGCCTCATGGATAATGTAGGGAGTGTTATTGAGTAGTGTCATATGTTAACCCACTGTTTTGTTCTCGGTTGTGTATGTGATAGAGTCCTTGTACAGTGCCACACAAGCAAAATGTCTTTCAAACGTTCCCACCAGGGGCTCCTTGCATGTGTTTCATTTTTATAAAAAATGACAGTGCTAGCGCGTGTTGTTAGACCCATGCCACAATATCGCTTTGTGTGTCCAAAGGTAAAACTTTTTAAAAGAAAACCCTCATGGGGCCTCCTTTGTATTGCATGAGAAAACTTGCAACATTGAAATGTGACCCTGGTGGATAGAACTAGTTTTTGTGAGAAAGTGCAGAGTGAAGGCATAACAGGGAATGTAGCATTGTACGAGTGAGCATAAGGGGTGCTGAAAGTGTGCGGTAAAATAAATCCATAATTATGCATACAGAATTGCAGCCACATACATGTTAATGCTATTACACATGTAATGTAAATTTGTACTTACATAACTTCAGCAATTTCCATGCTTGTATTGCGTGTACGACAAATTGGAGTGTACAGCATATTCAATCATTGCAGACTACCTCTGGGGCAAATGGGCAGAGCAACTGCAGTGTAGGTTATCTTTCCTTTTTCTGTACAATTCCATACATATTTGCCCTTGGCACTAATCATGCTTCCCACTCACGGCTACATTACAATGAGCATTTGTCCTGTTGAACGAGGGGTATGTTTGGTTTCGCTTTTCGGAGATGATGCTGAAAAAAAAAGGATCCACGCGGCAACATGTTTCAATTGTACCATGCATTTACGAATTTTGCTAGTGTAATTACGGTGATGTTAGTACTATAATAAGGAGAAATGTTGGTGCCGTACACATGCTGCACTGAATGCACAAATGACAAAATACAGAAAATTTGCATTTATAGTCTCTAAGGAACATTTATATGTGCCGTGTATTACAAGGCAACAGTGGACGATGGACGACTGTGTGTGCCCTGGATCAGTGTATGTGGGTGGCTGGGCATGTTTGGTGTCTTGCAGCATGAACATGTTTGGGAATGTAGTTAGTTGTGAGCAGGGTCGACAATATTGAGTGCATGGCTAGCGGCCGTAGACTGTACTGGGTGTAGTGAAGCATGTAAGGCGTAGCCACAAGCTGTTTAGTGTTTTATAGGTGTGCATTGCAAATAGTGGCATTGGGATGTGCATTGCAGAAGTAAGTGCACACATTGCACTGTGGACATTGTACAGACGTATGATAGCAATAACTTCATACTTGCTGTTTGGATGGGGGAGGACCTGTGTTGTTTTTTGTGTATGGGATGTGAAATGTTGTAGTACTCCTTGCTGCATTATCTGTGGGGGACGAGAACAGAAATGTTAGAGCATATATTTTGTTAATATATTTGTTTAGTTTGTGGACCCTTATGACTAGTACTTCATAAGTACTATACTTTGAACCAGTGTCTTGTGCAATGTGCGCAGTGCCTGTGTTTTTTTTCATAATCATTGGGTCTGTGGGAAAAAAGTAATCCATGCTGCTTAAAAAAAGAAACCTTCCAAATTTCATTGCTGCTATGGTGCACAATCATTTACAGTAGCGTTGCAGTGGTGACAGCAATTTTAAGGTGTGCTCTTGAAGTAGGAGGAAATGTAATGGTTTACGATTTCTGACATATACATGTGCGTAGGATGGCTGACTTTGTATAGCAGTTGGTGTTTTGTAAATGTTTACCTACTTCCATTTTGCAGCAGTGTTTCTTTATGCATTTCGTTGCTGCTGGTGTTTTTGTCATGATTTCAGTGCGGGTACAAGCCAGATGGGTCAGGGCCAGGATGATCTCCTCCCATGACAGTGTTGGGAGCAGATGGGTTTGTGGGATGGCTGACTGCCAGAGGCATATATGGAACAAGGCGGCAACCCATCCCAGCATGGCTGTCAAAGAGGAACCTACTGTGGAACTCAAGATGGCACCGGATAGATACATGGATCTGACATCCTTGGTGGTGTACTGCTGATAGGGCGCTGTCTGCGGCTATAAAACCACTCCCCAAACCACACCCTGCACTTAGCGTTTCCTCTGCTTCCTACCAGAGCAGTGTTACGCTTACTGCTCCTGTTTCTTTTGCACGTGCGATCAGCACATATGCGAGTTAGCTGCATTCTCACCCGGAATTGAAGAACTACTTGCCCCGGCAGCCTCCTGCTTCGTTTCGGTCTTAATCTAACCTTGACCTCGGAGCACTTGTGGCGTCCCATCCTGGTAACCCGGTGTCTCTGGTCCTTCCTCTGAAGTCCAGAGTAATCACAGCTCCTGGGAACCCTGAATCAGAAAACGACAATAGTAAGAGATGAAATACCAAGTACCTCCCAGTTCCCGTACCCAGTTTAACTTGCACTCAGTTTACAGACAGCTTGCCGGTGTTTAGCCTATAAGTGAAGAAATAAAGAGACTATTATTATTCAATGCATCTACAAAGACATTGCACATACAAGCCATGTTTTACATTGCAAAGCGGTAATTATCTAGAATAACGCCTCACCAGAACTTACCTGCTTATCATCCATATCCAGTGCGTCGTAGCTGGTCTGGCTCACTAGTCTTCAGTGAAGTAACTGGAGTCGGATACCTACCAGCTAACCTTGCCCTTCAGTACTCAGTACATAACGGTGAGCTAAATCCGCGGCGCGTCAGCCACTCACCCACCTACCTTAGGGAAGGGGAGGGATGGGACGTGGAAGAGAAAGCAATAAAAACCAATATTAACTACATACACTTACCATTAGGTTATTCAGACCCCCCGAATATCATTTTCCAGAGGAACCAAGTTCATACAGGTTGCTCCCAGCCTCACGTTCCTCTGGAGGTTAAGCCACCAGCAGAACGCTGGGGAAGAGAGTGGGTGGGGTGTTCTTGAGTGCTGAGGTAACCCGAGTGGGGGGGGCAACACATCAGAACAGCCCGGACTAGGCACTCCTGTAGGGCACCAGAGGTAAGCGTTACAGAACGCTAAGCCCACTTCACAAGCCGTGCCCAAGTGTCATGGAATCAGGGCTAGACCAGTTAGCAGCCCTTTTGGGGGACTTGCGAGCAGAGATGCACGCAGCCCATTCAGAAACAAACTCAGTGAGAAGTGAAGCAGTACTTAATAGAGAAAGAACCAATGACTTGGCCAAACGGCTATTGGTAGCGCAAGCAGGCCAGGTGCAGCTACCTCATTCATCTGATGGGACTATAGCTGGGGCGCCTCATATCCATGAAACCACCCCATCTACTATTCCCCTGGCCCCTCCTGAATGATTTCTAGGGGACCCACAAAGGTATGATATTTTTATGAACCAGTGTAGATTACATTATTTGTGTCAGCCAGGGGCCTTTCTTACAGAGCAAATTAAGGTGGCTTCAGTGTTGTCATATTTGGGTTGCCATGCCACTATTTGGAGAGTGAATTTAGTGAATTGAGATGAGCACATCCTGCATAATTTTGGTAAATTTCAACGGGAGTTAGACAAAGTATTTGCTCGCAGAAGCCAAGTGCAAGCATTACATGGGGAGTTGTTGGCCTTACGGCAGGGACCACAGGAATTGCTAGTATACATCACTGAATTTAAGTGATCGCTGAAACCAATTGGCCCGAACAAAAAAGAAGCACCATTTTCTACTGGGCTCTGCGTGGGGAACTTAAAGATGTGCTTGCATGGGTGTGTTATGTTACGGTGGTTGTGACTCCAATCATTGTATACTTACTGTTTGCTTTGTTGAGGCTGTATGCAGTTTTTTGTCCATGCTATGCACCCAAGATTGTAGGCACTGGTCACAACCACCACATCATAAGACACCCATGCAAGCAAACATTTTGGGGTCTGGTAAGTGGTCAGGTGTTTGCTTTCATGGGTGCGTTATGTTGCAGTGTTTGTGACTCCAATCATTGTATACTTACTGTTTGCTTTGTTGAGGTTGTATGCAGTTTTTTCATGGTATGGGAAATTGGAGCAGACATTGTTTTTTTATTCTCTGTGATAAAAGAAAAGATCACATGATAGTTAAGGAAGTTTGTAATGAGTTATTCCATTGAATAGTAGATATTTCTGTACTTTGTCGACCCTCATAGTTAGTACTTTACAAGCACTATGCTTCAAACCAGTGTACTGTGCAATTTTCCCAGGTCTGTGTTTGTTCGTAAAATCATTGGGTCTGTGGTAAAAAGAATCCATGCAGGATAAAAAAAAAAGTTCTACATTATGGTACAATATTTTTCGGTGGTTGATTACAGTAGGAGGAATTGAATAGGTTTCTGGTTTCTGGTTTTATGGACAATATTTTTCAGTGGTTGATTTCAGTAGGAGGAATTGAATAGGTGTATGGTTTTCTGTTTGGAAGTGGTGGTACTATTGTTGTAATTAGATACCAGTTGGTGTATACTAATTGTTTATTTCTTGTTGAATTTTAGCAGTATTAATTTATCTGTTTGGTTGTTGCAGAAATGTGGTGCAGTTAGATACCTGTTGGTGTATTATAACTGCTTATTTCTTGTTGCATTTTAGCAGTATTCATTTATCTGTTTGGTTGTTGCAGAATATGGGGGCAGTTAGATACCTGTTGGCGTATTCTAACTGTTGATAGTTTTGAAGTTGTTGAAGGTATTTTTATACATATTAACAGGGTACGTGTATTACAGGGGTATGCGGGAAGTTTTACATGCGATTAGCCAGGGTACGTGTATTACAGGGGTACGCGGGAAGTTTAACACGCGATTGGCCAGGGTACGTGTATTACAGGGGTGCGCAGGAATTATCACACGCGATTTGGCTGGGTACGTGTATTACAGGGGTGCGTGGGAATCATCACACGCGATTTGGCTGGGTACGTGTATTACAGGGGTGCGTGGGAAGTCACACGCGATTAGGCTGGGTGGGTCCTCACAGGTGTTCCCTGTACACCCTCCACGGCCCCTGCAGGCAGCCTACAACACAGGGGACTACCGTGCACACCTGCTCATGTCCCCCTGCACCCCCACCCCCCAGCAGTGCAGGGGCAGCTTCCACCAGGCCCCCACCCATGTCTCCCACCACCCCCACCCCCCCGCCACCAGGGGCAGCCTCCACCAGGCCCCCACCCATGCCTCCCACCACCCCCCAACCCCCAGCAGTGCAGGGGCAGCCTCCACCAGGCCCCCACCCATGCCTCCCACCACCCCCAACCCCCAGCAGTGCAGGGGCAGCCTCCACCAGGCCCCCACCCATGTCTCCCACCACCCCCACCCTCCCGCCACCAGGGGCAGCCTCCACCAGGCCCCCACCCATGTCTCCCACCACCCCCACCCCCCCCCCCGCCACCAGGGGCAGCCTCCACCAGGCCCCCACCCATGCACCCCACCACCCCCACCCCCCCCGCCACCAGGGGCAGCCTCCACCAGGCCCCCACTCATGTCTCCCACCACCCCCACCCTCCCGCCACCAGGGGCAGCCTCCACCAGGCCCCCACCCATGCCTCCCACCACCCCCACCCCCCCGCCACCAGGGGCAGCCTCCACCAGACCCCCACCCATGCCTCCCACCACCCCCACCCCCCCCGCCACCAGGGGCAGCCTCCACCAGGCCCCCACCCATGCCTCCCACCACCCCCACCCCCCCGCCACCAGGGGCACCCTCCACCAGGCCCCCACCCATGTCTCCCACCACCCCCACCCCCCCGCCACCAGGGGCAGCCTCCACCAGGCCCCCACCCATGCCTCCCACCACCCCCAACCCCCCGCCACCAGGGGCACCCTCCACCAGGCCCCCACCCATGTCTCCCACCACCCCCACCCCCCCCCGCCACCAGGGGCAGCCTCCACCAGGCCCCCACCCATGCCCCCCACCACCCCCACCCCCCCGCCACCAGGGGCAGCCTCCACCAGGCCCCCACCCATGTCTCCCAACACCCCCACCCACCAGCACTGTGGGGCACGTGGCCAGCAGGCAGTCAGGCAGCAGCAGATGGCAGGTGGGAGCGTGCTCAGGGCTCTGGGGGGCAGTAATTTGGCCTCCTGGCCAGGAGCGTGGTCTCTCGTGTGTGAACGCGTGGACAGCCTGATAGGGAGTGAAATCCCACACGTCAGCATGTGAATCGAGGAAAGGCCCTTAGCGCGTAAACCCGTCAACAGCATATGCGCGCCTATAGTCACCTGCACGTGCAGGAAATTGTTGCGTGACACGTCCCAGTGTCAAAGCGTGTGATTGGTGAAAATGGATCTACACGCAGAAGTGACGAAGCGTGTGATTGGTGAAAATGGATCTACACGCAGAAGTGACAAAGCGTGTGATTGGTGAAAATGGATCTACACGCAGGAGTGACAAAGCGTGTGATTGGTGAACGTACACGCCGCGTAAGTGACGCTGTACGTGTGGGCCTGTATATAAGGTACATGTAGAACACCATTTCCTTGTACGTGCTTTTCGTGGAGAGCGAGTGGGTGAATTCTGTACTTCTTGTCGTTTCACACGCGATTTACTTCACGGCGTTTCCAGTTCGTACTCCCTGTTACCTCTGACAGCTTTTTCTCTATTTTTCCTCTTGTACTGGTTTACCTGGGCCTGTTCCCTCAAACAGTGTCCCCTTCTACTGTTGTCCTGTCTTCTCAGACAGCGTACACATCTTCTTTTGGCGGGGGTTTAGCCAGCCAAACGCGCTCATTTTTCACGCTCTTTTACCTGGCAGACGGTGAGTCACGCACGTATCCAACTTCTGTGATTGCCCCGTGTGTAGCCTACCCCATCAGAGGTCATTCTAGGCTGCGTGTGACACGCATACGTTCATTCTTGTGTTACTGGGTGCCACAGCGTAGTGCAGGTTTTTCTTTCTGCACACGTGGTCTAGGAGGGGTTGCGTGCACGTCATCTCCCTTTTTTGGGCCTCCTGTGCGTTGCGTGACCCGTCATCTTTCCCCAGGGGTTACAATCAGCCGTGCTAGAGCACTAGGGTACAATTACCATCTGGTACCCAACCCCTTTGACCCCAATTGCCCAGGACAATTGTCTACAGCCACTCCCATACGCACATTAATATCAGTGCCATGGCTGGGAGGCGAGGATTCCGTAAGGGTGGCAAAGGTGGAAGAGCCACAAGTGGTGGCCGTGGTGGATCCGGTAGGGGATGTGGTCGTAACTTGCAGGGTGAGCCTGTCCCCCCATGTGTGGAGGACCAGTCAAGGGCACCCATCATCCCCCCCCTCCCCCCCTCCCCCCCTCCCGTTGAGGCTGAAGTGGCTGACACCATCCATGCTCAGCCCTTGTTGGACCAGCCCATTGTGGCACCAGACCTGGCTGACTCCATGGCTGACTTCCAGGTCAGCAGGGCTACGACACGTGCGCTGGTGCACATTGATGCTATCATGCCACGTGGATCTGGGGCAGCAAGGTCATCTGCTGCCCCAAGTAGGCAGGGCGGAGAGGCTGCAGGGGCAGCTGCAGCTCCATCCACCCCAGCTCTCACACACCCAGCCAGGACAGTGTCCGTCCTAGTCCATTCTGCTGACATTCCCCATGACACCATTACACTTGAGCCAATGCCTGCACCAACTCCCATGCTGAGTGTGCAATCCCACACACCTGATACAGAGCCCACCAGGGCTCCTGCCCCTAGTGTCCAGAGCGGCGCAGGACACTCAGGATCACCACCACCTTCCAAGCGGAAGAGGAAGAGTGCTCGTCCGGCACAGGCTGATGCCCCCGACACGGCTACACAGTCCGGTCCGTCGAGGAAGCCCAGCTTCACGGATGTGGAACTGAATGCACTTGTCGAGTATGTGTCCGGACATGATAACGAGATGGTCATTGTTGCAGGATCCAAGACCACACCTGCACAACGCCAGGCACACTGGCAGACCATTGCGGACATCGTAAGTGCCCTTGGAATCGTGAGGCGCACAGCCAATGATTGCTACAAGCGCTGGAATGACATAAAGCGCAGGGCAAAGAAGAAGCTGGCCTCAAGTCATGCCGCAACTCTAGTGACTGGAGGTGGGTCTCCAGTAGAAGACATGGAACTCACTCCACATGAGTCAGTCGCTGGGACCTACGTCACGGAGGAACAGATCCAAGGCGTGGGAGATCTGCCTGATTACGAGGCATTGTCCGGTGAGTGCACATGCATGTGTGTGTCATCCATGTGCATGGTGTGTGTGTGAGGGCATCTGTTTGTGTGCCAGGTGAGAGTGTGTGCGCCTGAGTCGAATGGGTCAGCCATGTGCTTCATGCAAGACATCCTGGGCAGCTGCATTTCGCCATTGCAGTATCCCTTCTGCCAACAGTAGACATCTAGCCCAACAGCACCCAAGTTGGCCTTGAAGTGTCACCTTGCCACTACATTGTTGATTATTTTCCTATGTTCAATCAGACAGATTGTATGCATTCCACCACTTATACTAGGCATTCCTCAGTCCTCTAGTCACATGTATGGCATGGCCATGGTAAAGTGGAGTTACTTTGTTACCTGGATATCATATGTTCACACATGTCCCTGTGCAATTGGACCATATTGGACTGGCAGCTCCAGGTGATAAAGCAGACCTGTCAGAATTAGAAAAGCTATTGCATGTGGGAACTGGACAGAATGAATAAGTGCTGCCCTCCTCTCCATCTACACTCAATAGCAATGGCACATGCCATCTGTGTGATGGCATGTGTGTGTCACCTGGCAATCACAGGGCAATGTGTGATGCCACTGCCAGGCAGCATGCATGAAATGTGTTCATCTTCCATCTTTGTGTAATGAGTGTGTGCCATTTGCCTGCCCTTCATACGCAGTGAGGGTGCATGCATGGGAGGGTCTTAGTCATGTGGGACATGTGTCAATCAAGTACTGGTTCTCTTGTTTCACAGCCCTCATTGTGTGCCATGGTGCTAATGCGGGTTTCCATTTCTTTGTCATTATGTCATTGCAGGGGAAGACGCACCTGATACTGCTGGGGTTGTGGAGATGGTGCAGAGCCAGGAGGGGTCCGAGGGCCGACCAACCACCAGTGAGGGACGTGGTGTGCTGGTGGGTGAAAACCCACAAGTGCTGCAGGTCGTGCTCTCAAGGGGTGTCTCTGGCTGCACCTCCCCCGAGCTGTACTCAGCTGTTGACTCGGATGATGAGACCTACGTGCCGTCGCAGGTGAGTGTTCCAGGGAGGGAATCTGTTCTGTCCCACCCACCTGCACCAGGTTCAGAACCCTCAATGGGGATGTCAGTGTTGGCAGCTAGGCCTTTGGTGGTTACGGATGCAGGGTCACACTCCGCGACATCTGATCCTGTTCCTGGGCCAGCAGATCAGAGGGGGAATGCAGTCCTGCAGCCTCAGGCAGTGCTGGCACAGCAAGGCGCAGTCCGCCTTGCCCCAGACAGGTGTGGTGCCCGCCGACGTGGTGGCCGTACGCCACCTCGCAATACCGTATGGGAGCAATCCATTTACGGTATGGCTACCCAACAGGCAGCATCATCCGAGATGATGGCTCAGGCCATGGATAGGGTGGCCACTTCCATTGTCCCCCCTGAAAGGCTGATGGAGCGACTAGAGCAGGCAACCGACTCCATCTGCCAGTCACACAGGGAGGACATGTTGGCGTCCAACAGGGACAGGCGGGCGGCACTGGCGACTCTGCAGGAGGCCATCTCCATAGAGTCCCAGGGCCACAGGGAAGCCCTGAGGCAGGAGCTACATCAACTCAGGACGACTCTTGTTGAGCTAGAGGCTTCAACACACCAAAGGACAGAACAGCAGCTGGAGCGTCTCACCCGTACGCTCTCAGCTGAGATGCAAGCAACGAGGGCGGAGGTCCGGGCATCCCGTGAGTTGTTGCATGGGGACCTCCGCACCCTCATCCTCCAGAACGAGACCTACCACACCCGCATGCTTGCAGCCATGGAGGAACATAGTAGGGCCTTGCGTGGGCTGCCTCCCATAGTGCAACCACCTCCGGATGCAGCTGCACAGGGTGATAATAGCGACAGCAGTGATACTCCCACAATAGGGTAGCCGTGTGGGCCATGAGCCCATGGAGGTGTTTTTTTTTCCCAGGATCCACACAGGTGGTTTCTGGTATGCACCCTGACCTCGGACCTCCTGGGTGGCCTCCCCAACCCCCCCGGGCCCTTTAATGGCCATTTTTGATTTTCTTTTTATTTTTATATTTTTTAAATTTTTATTTTTATTTTTATTTTTATATTTTCCCAATTTTTTGGGGACACATTGTTGGCTTCCGTGGTTCCTGTGGGCATACGCTGCATTGTGGCTGGGCACATGCAGGCTTGTCATGTATTAGGTTCAGATGCCTGGGTTTGAGTCACACACACCCCTCCAGCTTCCCGTTTCCATGGGCTTGCAAAGGGTGTGCCCAAGTGACATTGAAGTACATGGTGACATTGGACTCCCACTACATGTGTGGGTAGTCTAGTCAATACTGTGTATACATTCCTAGTGCATATTGCTGTTGTGTTGTACACTGCATGTTGCATTGATGTGTAACTCATCATCTGTGTCTGCCTCCCAATTTGAAGGTCCCTTCCTCATGTCTACACAAGGCCCTTTAGTCTGGAGATGGGGTCCTTGTTGGCAGCAGTGCACCTACAACTCTACATGGCACCAACACTGTTCAGTTGGAAGTGGTGGGAGTGCAGGCATATCCAGGTGGTGAGACAACTGATTTATTACATTACTGAAGTCATGTTTATGGTAGTACGTGCTCAAGTATGTTGTTTGTCCTGCATTACAGTGAGCATTTCAGGTGTAGGAAGTTTCAATTGGGGACACTGTACATCGCAACACTTGTCACGTTCTGGGGATTACTTTGTTTACCTGCACATAGCATGACATGGCACGGTGTGTTGTGTGGCGGTGCTGGGGATGGGTTGGGTGACATGGCACTGTCCTCTTGTTGCATTTAGCAAGTGGGTATTAATTTTGGCTGCTTGAATGTGTTCCTTCACAAAACTGCATTGGTGTTGTGTGTGGGTAGGGATGCACACATTGTAACACTTCCAGGTGAACAATCTCAGGCTGATATGCTTTTCACGGTTGAATCTCCAGACATTCAGGATCAGTGTCAGGTTGAGTCATCATTGATTGTCAGATGGAATGTGCCAGGCCAGTGTGCACTCCACAGGGGAGTGAATACTATGTGAAGTAATTAGCCACTAGCTGTGTACGGGCTGCCTCCCCTCGTGCCCTTTCCCCTCCCATGCGCAGCGGCTGTGCATGTGGTTGGGGATGTGGGGCCACCACCATGTCCACGGGCAGGCCCCGGCGTGTTGCAACGTTGTGCAGGACACATGCTGCCACTATGATCCTGCACACTACTGGGGGAGCGTATAACAGCTGCCCGCCAGAACGGTCAAGGGAGCGAAAGCGTGACTTTAGCACTCCGAATGTGCGCTCCACTATGCCCCGGGTTGTAATGTGGGCTGTGTTATATCTTACCTAGGGTGGCGTGGTGGGGTTCCGAATTGGCGTCATCATGTGGGGGCTGAGAGGGTAGGCACTGTCCCCTGTGGAGGTGGTGATTGGTATCATTGGTGGGGTTGTGACCTTGCTCAGTATCCAACATGCATGCATGTGCAGTGGCATACATACTCACCGAGAAGCCATGTATCGCCATGCCGCCCAGCATCTATGTCCCGGCATAGGGTGGACATTCGGTAAATGAAGCTGTCGTGGGTGGACCCGGGATAGTTGGCATATACTGAGGTGATGATTCCCTTGGCATTACATACTACCTGCACGTTGATGGAATGCCAGTGCTTGCGGTTCCTATAGATGTGCTCTGATGCCCTGGGGGGACGTAGAGCCACATGGGTGCAGTCGATGGCACCTAGCACTTTGGGGAATCGTGCCACTCCGTAAAAATCCAGGGCGGCAGCATGCCTTTCAGCAGGTGTTCTGGGCAGGTATATGTGCCTGCGGACTGATGGGCGTGCAGTGATGATGTCCAAGACCTGGTGTAGGCAGCGTGACTGGGTGGCCTGTGACACCCCACCCACTATGGCACTTGTCCGCTGAAATGATCCAGTGGCTAAGAAGTGCAGTACATTGAGGACCTTCTCCAGGGGGCTGAGTGCTTGAGAGCACAGGGTGGGTGATGGACTCACCAGGTCCAGTATTATGTGTGGTGGAAACCTGTACCTTCCATACACCTGGTCATCAGGCATCCCGAAAAGGCTGGTTCTGGGTGTGAATATTCTGGCCCTGACTCTCCTCCTCCTCCTCCTTTGGTAGCCCACTGCCACTGCTGCTAGGAACGGTATGTTCATCCTGGCATCTGGCTTGTTATTTGAAAAGTGCGCAAATTAATGCTTTGCGCGTGTTCTAGGCGAGCGTGTGACCCGCGCACCCCTGGAATCTAGTTCCCACTCCAATAGCGTGTGGAAATTCCCACGCAGCAGCCATACAGGTGCGCTGACGTACTTGCGTGTGTAAGTGCCCGCGCACCCCTGAAATACACGTACATAGGCCAATCGCGTGTACGCGCACTTTTGTCCAATTACACGCAATGAAATACACGTACATAGGCCAATCACGCGATGACACTCTGACGTGAAGTATTTCCACGTGTGTTCCGTCATCACGTGCTGAGTGGGGAACGCCCGTGCGGGTCACGTCAGACGCGCTTACGCGCTGAGGGACTCTGGTCCAATAGAATCGCGTATGCGTGCTGACGCATTACTGTGTGAGACAGGGCATGTTGCGGTGTGCTGGTTCTATGATACTTGCCTGTATGTGTGCCATGGGCCATGTATGCATGTATGTGTGCAGGGACATCATGGTAATGCATGTGCGACCAGTGATGTGTGACCCACATGGTTGTTGCATGTGTTGAAATGCGGCATGGGGAGCCCTATGCAGATTTTGGACATGAGAGCATGCCAGTCTCTGTACCTGGACATGGATGGGGGTGAAGGATGGGTGCTGATGCCAGGTACATATATGGTAGCCATGTCTGTGTGCCTGACCTGCGTGTCTGTGACTTGTGCATGCCATGGATGCATGACACATGTGTGTGACAATGCACAGATTCAGTGACGCACCCAACTTACCCTTGTTTCGCCTGTGTTCGGTGTGTTTGGGGCCAGATGGATGTGACTGAGGTGAAGTGTGTGCATGTGATATGCATGAGCCATGATGCATGTGAGTTACATATCATTGAATGTTTCTAGAGTCCATTGGACATGCATGGAAATGTCCATGGCATGCACCATGCCTGTTACTGTGTGTGTTTTGCCTGGACTGACCCATGTGTTGTGGAGGGACATGATGGAAGTGTACTTTGACAGTGGTGCTCATCTGCTATTGCTTCCTGTCTAGGGGACCATTGTACAGTAGCCTGATGCTTGTGTCCTTTGTCTCCCTCTACGCAGCGGCTAGTGAAGAAGAGGGCGGAGACGGCGCTGTGGAGCAAGGCGGCGGGGATGCCCCCACGGCTGCAGCGGAAGGGGTGGGTGAGCCCCCACAGGGGCCTGCTACGGCGGGAGACGGTGAGGAGCCATCCAGGTTGGTGGTTTGCACATAGGAGGAGGAGGCCGACACTGGTGCACACATGGGGCCTGGTGGGAGCATCCCTGCTGGTGCAAGTGGTGCAGTCCAGGGCCAGGGGCAGGAGGCAGCACAGGTCACCGTGGAGGGGCCTGTGCATGTCACTGTCCCTGACCCTGTGAGTGCACCACCATGCACCAGCAGGGATGCCCCGTCCCAGGCCCGTCCGCAGGTAGAGGGGATGTCCATGTCACCTGACTCCCCTCCACCTGCGGACGTGGTAACCCCTGGCCGCGTGGAGAAGGTCCTGATTGGGGTCGCGATGCGCACGGCTGTGATTCGTGATGACGTGCGTGCTTCCCGGGAGGAGCACGCACGTCATCACGAAGTGCACCGTGCCGACGTGGCCCAATTGGGATCGGCCATGTTCGGGGGTTTCCTGCATGTGTTGGCCAATCTGACGGCCCTCTCCTCCTCTGTGCAGGCTATCCACCGGTCGTTCTCCTTGCCGTCTTCCGGCCCAGATGCCACCAGGGCCCCCTGTGGACCTGCCCCGACCAATGCAGCCAGCTCGGTGGGGATCCCATCCCTGCCACAGTTGGGAGTCGGAGGTCCAGCAGGGGTGGACAACACAGCAAGTGGACCCCAGCAGATGGAAGATGTGACGGCATCATCGGGCAGGGCACGTGCACGACGGCGTCGGTGGTTTCCATCAGCCTGGATGCCGTCGTGCTGGCAGAGGCAGTGGCGTCGGAGGCAGCAGCGGGCTCGACGTGGGAGGCATCATGGCTCGGGGCCATCAAGATCAGAGGGGCAGGCATCGGCCGGAGGGCAGGGCAACCCTGGGATGGTGGTGTGTTCCGTGTGGGAGGAGTTTGGCCAGCGGATAGGTGCGGAGCGGCAGCGGGCGGAAGAGGAGCGGCTCGCCATGGTCAGGGTGGAGTTCTCCATGCGTCGGGCATTGAGGCGGGCTGAGTGCCTCGAGGAAGCTCGCAGGGAGTTTGAGGTGGACATGGGGTTGTCCCTGCGAGACCTCGGGGCCAGGACAGAGTCCCGCCTCCAGGACATCGACATGGAGTTCGATGATGCCCTGGCCAGCAACATCACCAAGTGAGCCGCAGGACTTGCCCGCTGCCTTTGTATATAGTTATTTAGTTAGTTAGTGCTAGGTTTCCTTTATTTATTTTTATTATTTTGGACCGCTCGGACAATGGCCACTTTTTTGTACATATATTTTTCATTAGTTAGTGGTAGGTTTCATTTTTGGTGTTGGGCTCATGGACCCTGGAACATTCCTGTATATAGTTTGTTTTTTTGGGAGATACATTTTTTTAATTTCTTATTGTTTTCACCATGACGTAATGGTTTTTCATTAATTTCCTATGACATGATATTGCTTTGGACAAATTCATTTTAATTTTTTATTCCTTTGTTTTTTTGTTTATCACTTTTGTTCTCGGACATGGACCATTTATTTACTTTGCCACATCGTTGTATGTTTGAAAAGTTCACTTATTTTTGGTATTTAATACATTTTTTATATTTTCTTACACTTGTGTTATTTTCTCATTGGTTTGTTACATGTCATGATATGGGTTTTGACATTCACTTGCACCCATTGTGTATGTGTGTGTGACGGACATGTGTTCTTTTGCATACTTGGCATTGGGGTTGTGTCATGTGATTGCATTCACTATGTGGGTGGATGCAATCCTTGCCTGGGTGTTTGTGCTGGGTATGCTGGCCATTACTGCCATGATTGTGTATCGTCAGGACCTGGGGCCAGGGGGACATGTGTGGGGGCCTGCTGGCAGGTTCCCCACAGTGCTGGGGGGTGGGGGTGGTGGGAGGCATGGGTGGGGGCCTGGTGGAGGCTGCCCCTGGTGGCGGGAGGGTGGGGGTGGTGGGAGACATGGGTGGGGGCCTGGTGGAGGCTGCCCCTGCACTGCTGGGGGGTGGGGGTGATAGGGGACATGAGTGGGGGCCTGGTGGAGGGTGCCCCTGCACTGCTGGGGGGTGGGGGTGGTGGGAGACATGGGTGGGGGCCTGGTGGAGGCTGCCCCTGGATGGTGGGGGCTGGGGGTGGTGGGAGACATGAGTGGGGGCCTGGTGGAGGGTGCCCCTGGATGGTGGGGGCTGGGGGTGGTGGGAGACATGAGTGGGGGCCTGGTGGAGGCTGCCCCTGCACTGCTGGGGGGTGGGGGTGGTGGGAGACATGAGTGGGGGCCTGGTGGAGGCTGCCCTTGGATGGTGGGGGGTGGGGGTGGTGGGAGACATGAGTGGGGGCCTGGTGGAGGCTGCCCCTGCACTGCTGGGGGGTGGGGGTGGTGGGAGACATGAGTGGGGGCCTGGTGGAGGGTGCCCCTGGATGGTGGGGGCTGGGGGTGGTGGGAGACATGAGTGGGGGCCTGGTGGAGGCTGCCCCTGCACTGCTGGGGGGTGGGGGTGGTGGGAGACATGAGTGGGGGCCTGGTGGAGGCTGCCCCTGGATGGTGGGGGGTGGGGGTGGTGGGAGACATGAGTGGGGGCCTGGTGGAGTCTGCCCCTGCACTGCTGGGGGGTGGGGGTGGTGGGAGACATGAGTGGGGGCCTGGTGGAGGGTGCCCCTGGTGACTGGGGGGTGGGGGTGGTGGGTGACATGAGTGGGGGCCTGGTGGAGGGTGCCCCTGGTGGCGGGGGGGTGGGGGTGATAGGGGACATGAGTGGGGGCCTGGTGGAGGGTGCCCCTGCACTGCTGGGGGGTGGGGGTGGTGGGAGACATGGGTGGGGGCCTGGTGGAGGCTGCCCCTGGATGGTGGGGGCTGGGGGTGGTGGGAGACATGAGTGGGGTCCTGGTGGAGGCTGCCCCTGCACTGCTGGGGGGTGGGGGTGGTGGGAGACATGAGTGGGGGCCTGGTGGAGGCTGCCCCTGGATGGTGGGGGGTGGGGGTGGTGGGAGACATGAGTGGGGGCCTGGTGGAGGCTGCCCCTGCACTGCTGGGGGGTGGGGGTGGTGGGAGACATGAGTGGGGGCCTGGTGGAGGGTGCCCCTGGTGACTGGGGGGGTGGGGGTGGTGGGTGACATGAGTGGGGGCCTGGTGGAGGGTGCCCCTGGATGATGGGGGGTGGGGGTGGTGGGAGACATGAGTGGGGGCCTGGTGGAGGCTGCCCCTGGATGGTGGGGGGTGGGGGTGGTGGGAGACATGGGTGGGGGCCTGGTGGAGGCTGCCCCTGCACTGCTGGGGGGTGGGGGTGGTGGGAGACATGAGTGGGGGCCTGGTGGAGGGTGCCCCTGGATGGTGGGGGCTGGGGGTGGTGGGAGACATGAGTGGGGGCCTGGTGGAGGCTGCCCCTGCACTGCTGGGGGGTGGGGGTGGTGGGAGACATGAGTGGGGGCCTGGTGGAGGCTGCCCCTGGATGGTGGGGGGTGGGGGTGGTGGGAGACATGAGTGGGGGCCTGGTGGAGGCTGCCCCTGCACTGCTGGGGGGTGGGGGTGGTGGGAGACATGAGTGGGGGCCTGGTGGAGGGTGCCCCTGGTGACTGGGGGGGTGGGGGTGGTGGGTGACATGAGTGGGGGCCTGGTGGAGGGTGCCCCTGGTGGCGGGGGGTTGGGGGTGGTGGGTGACATGAGTGGGGGCCTGGTGGAGGGTGCCCCTGGTGGCGGGGGGGTGGGGGTGGTGGGAGGCATGGGTGGGGGCCTGGTGGAGGCTGCCCCTGGTGGCGGGAGGGTGGGGGTGGTGGGAGACATGGGTGGGGGCCTGGTGGAGGCTGCCCCTGCACTGCTGGGGGGTGGGGGTGATAGGGGACATGAGTGGGGGCCTGGTGGAGGGTGCCCCTGGTGACTGGGGGGGTGGGGGTGGTGGGTGACATGAGTGGGGGCCTGGTGGAGGGTGCCCCTGGATGGTGGGGGGTGGGGGTGGTGGGAGACATGAGTGGGGGCCTGGTGGAGGCTGCCCCTGCACTGCTGGGGGGTGGGGGTGGTGGGAGACATGGGTGGGGGCCTGGTGGAGGCTGCCCCTGCACTGCTGGGGGGTGGGGGTGGTGGGAGACATGAGTGGGGGCCTGGTGGAGGGTGCCCCTGGATGGTGGGGGCTGGGGGTGGTGGGAGACATGAGTGGGGGCCTGGTGGAGGCTGCCCCTGCACTGCTGGGGGGTGGGGGTGGTGGGAGACATGAGTGGGGGCCTGGTGGAGGCTGCCCCTGGATGGTGGGGGGTGGGGGTGGTGGGAGACATGAGTGGGGGCCTGGTGGAGGCTGCCCCTGCACTGCTGGGGGGTGGGGGTGGTGGGAGACATGAGTTGGGGCCTGGTGGAGGGTGCCCCTGGTGACTGGGGGGGTGGGGGTGGTGGGTGACATGAGTGGGGGCCTGGTGGAGGGTGCCCCTGGTGGCGGGGGGTGGGGGTGATAGGGGACATGAGTGGGGGCCTGGTGGAGGCTGCCCCTGCACTGCTGGGGGGTGGGGGTGGTGCGAGACATGGGTGGGGGCCTGGTGGAGGCTGCCCCTGGATGGTGGCGGGCGGGGGTGGTGGGAGACATGAGTGGGGGCCTGGTGGAGGGTGCCCCTGGTGACTGGGGGGTGGGGGTGGTGGGTGGCATGAGTGGGGGCCTGGTGGAGGGTGCCCCTGGTGACTGGGGGGGTGGGGGTGGTGGGAGACATAGTTGGGGGCCTGGTGGAGGGTGCCCCTGGATGGTGGGGGGTGGGGGTGGAGGGAGACATGGTTGGGGGCCTGGTGGAGGGTGCCCCTGGTGACTGGGGGGTGGGGGTGGTGGGAGACATGAGTGGGGGCCTGGTGGAGGGTACCCCTGGTGACTGGGGGGATGGGGGTGGTGGGAGATATGAGCAGTTGTGCAGGGTAGTCCCCTGTTTTGAGGGCTGCCTGCAGGGGCCGTCGACGGTGACAGGACCCACCCAGCCTAATCGCGTGTGTAACTTCGCACGCACCCCTGTAATACACGTACCAAGCCAAATCGCGTGTGATAATTCCCGCGCACCCCTGAAATACACGCGCCCAGGCTATTCGCGTGTGGAAATTTCCGCGCACCCCTGAAATACACGTACCCTGCTGTAATCGCGTGTGGGACTTCCCGCGCACCCCTGTAATACACGCGCCCAGCCTATTCGCGTGTGGAAATTCCCGCGCACCCCTGAAATACACGCGCCCAGGCTATTCGCGTGTGGAACTTCCCGCGCACCCCTGAAATACACGCGGCCAGGCTATTCGCGTGTGGAACTTCCCGCGCACCCCTGAAATACACGCGCCCAGGCTATTCGCGTGTGGAACTTCCCGCGCACCCCTGAAATACACGCGGCCAGGCTATTCGCGTGTGGAACTTCCCACGCACCCCTGAAATACACGTACCCTGCTGTAATCGCGTGTGGGACTTCCCGCGCACCCCTGAAATACACGCGGCCAGGCTATTCGCGTGTGGAACTTCCCGCGCACCCCTGAAATACACGTACCCTGCTGTAATCGCGTGTGGGACTTCCCGCGCACCCCTGAAATACACGCGGCCAGGCTATTCGCGTGTGGAAATTCCCGCGCACCCCTGAAATACATGTACCCTGCTGTAATCGCGTGTGGAACTTCCCGCGCACCCCTGAAATACACGCGGCCAGGCTATTCGCGTGTGGAAATTCCCGCGCACCCCTGAAATGCACGTACCCTGCTGTAATCGCGTGTGGACCTTCCCGCGCACCCCTGAAATCCACGTACCCGGCCAAATCGCGTGTGAGACTTCCCGCGCACACGTATTTTTTGTCAGCGTGTCCGTGTTTGTGGGTACCCTTTTGCACCTCATTTGTCCTGGAGGGCCACAGTATAGGACATTCATCATGGCAGTATATGGGTGCTATTTGTTGGCGCACCTTTTGGCGCACATTTCTTACAGCCGCTGAGACGCTACCGCCTGCTTTCTTGTGGCGGTCGTGTTTGTGCCTGTGCGCTGGTTTGAGCGTGCGCTTTTTTGACCTATTCTATTCCATGAATACGTGTTGTAGGCGAGCGTGTGGGCGTTCTGCGCACTTTTACCCTGTGCTTCCCCCGTGACGCCCACATTTTGGCAAGTTGTTCCCCATTCCGAGTGTTACGCCCCGTGTTCCGCCTACTTTTGTTGCGTGCGCCGCGCTATGTGCGATTTTCGCTGTGGACTGTGCAATTTTCGCTGTGACCTGGCGCATGCCGTTAGATGGCCTGTGCGCCAACGTGCGCCGCGCACTTTCTTATCGCACGTCCAATGGTTTTCTCGCGCACGGCCTTCCATGAATCGATGTGCGCTGCTTTTCGTGCGATTTTCGCTATTCCACTGCGATTTTCGCTATTCCACTGCGAATCGCACGTTTTTGGCCACTTGCGCCGCGCTAATTATTCCATGAATCGGCCTGTATGTGTTGTAGGGTTTCCTTAGAAAAATGTATATTACAGTTGTCTGGTTGTAGTTAGATACTAGTTGGCGTATTCTAACTGTTTATAGTTTCTCACTGTTAGATAGCTGTTGTCTTATTCTGTTAGTTTATGGATTTAAAGGTTACTGAGGACATTTGATGTTTACAGTCAGATTAGTGAATACATTTTGGTCTTAAGAAGTAAGCATTTACAAGATTTGCTGGTAATCTTTGTTTTAGAGTAATGGAAGTATCATTATATTCAAACCATCTGCATTTCTTTTTTATGTGTGCAGTCTAGTGACCTGCATTGGTTGTGGCTCCTGCATGGTAGATTATGCCTACTGTTGTGAAGGTTTTCGTATGAAGTGATCGTTGTCCATGTGTGAATCCAGTCAGCTTGCAGTTGTTTTTGGTACCTTCTGCATTGTAACGCGAAAGCATTACTATTATGTATTCACTATGTGACTGTATTTGTAAGGTGGAACGATTATCAGAATTGCAAGTAGTACATAATCTGCCATGGTTTGCATTTTGTACAAGTTGCTGAAATGGAATGGATTCACAGTTAGGTATGGATAGATACACGAAGCGTTCATATGGGATTTGTTCCTCTGCCACATGGTTGAAGAGAGTGCATGTATGTTTTCATATGTATGAAACTTGGAAGATTTCATTTATAGGTATGTTTTTGTTTTCCAGTACTTGTAGTAAGTACATCAGAAATTATTGTGGATCTTCTTGTGTGTTTATAGTGAATCTGACCATTCCATCACAGTAGTCCAATTCCTGCTCATTCCAGAAACACTGTAAGACTAACATTTGCAAACATAATTGGTCTGTCCCATTTAAGTAAATGTTTTCAATAATTGGTGGCAATTGGAATAGAATATTGATTGCTACATTTGCATAGCAATTTACACCAGTTGTATTTGAAAATTTGAATGGAACAGACAGTTCTGTGTCTAAGGGCCTCATTACGACCCAGGCGGTAAGTTACCGCCTGGGTCGTACCTTTACCACCATGGCGTAAACTACGTTTACGCCATGGTGGTTGGCGGACTTACCGCCCCATTCCGAGGTTGGCGGGGCGGTAAGTCCCCAATCCCCATTTACCCTTCCCCATTCCCATTTTTGCCCCATAGGGCATAATGGGAGTAGGGAAGGCGTTAATTACGCCACCGTAAATTACGGTGGCGTAATTAACAACAAGGTCCCTTAGCGCCATGGATTTTAACACCTGCTAAAAGCAGGTGTTAAATCCTCCATGGCGCTAAGGGACCTCGGAATCAGGAGGTAAGGGTCGGCGCTGTTTACGCTGCCGTAAACCCTTTACCGCCTGGGTCCTAATGAGGCCCAAAGGGCCTCATTAAACGGATGGCGGTGGAACAAGGTGCTATTAGCACCTTGGTCCATGCCGGTAAAATACCGGCACTGCCTTGGTGGAAAAGGGAATTACCGCCCTATTCCAAGGTTGGTGGGGCGGTAATTCCCCCTTCCCCCATTGCCCTTCCCCATTCCCATTTTTGCCCCATACGGCATAATGGGAATGGGGAAGGCGCTAATTATGGCACCGCAAATTGCGGTACCGTAATTAGCTCCCTGGTCCCTTTGCGGGTTGGTTTTTAATGGCTGCAAAAAGCAGGCGTTAAATTCCCCAACCCGCAAAGGGACCTCGTAGTAGGGCGGTAAGGGTTTACCGGTACCAGTAAAATACCAGTACCGGTAAACCCTTACCGCCTACCGTGTAATGAGGCCCTAAGTCATTTGTTGGAAGTGTGCGTTGTTTCTTGAAGAGGTAGTTGGCTCTGTTTGTGCAGTAGATCCTTCTTTGGTTGTGGTCATTGATGAAGTATTATCTTCTTTTAATTTCTTTGGAGGTATGGTTGTGAGATCCTGTATAATTTGAGTCTGAACTAGTTTTCTTTTACAAACTTTTTGAGCAACAGGATAGGTTTTGAGATGGGGTGCGTAGAGTGCACGTAGTCTATTGTATTTTAGAATGCAAGACATATCAGAGTTTACTTTACTTGCATCAAAGTTGACTAGAAATAGTCCTTCAAGTGTACATAGGTGTGATTGTGCTTCATAGATCATGACTTCTTTAAACACTCTGCTGCCAATATCTATCAATGCTTGATCTAGGGTAAGACCTTGTGATTTATGAATGGTGACTGTGTATGCTATAGATAGAGAAAATTGTTCTCGGCGTACATACATGTCTTTGAAAAGAAAGAATCGGGCTGTTGAACATCCTTTGCTTTTAACTTCTGATAGTTTGTCAAAGTGAATATTGACAAACTGAATGTTGTTGTCACGTGGGTATGTTTGAAAGCCAACAACTGTTCCAACTGCTCCATTAACTAGTCATTGCTCCACGTCAAGGTTACGTTTGAGCATTACTCTACAGTTTAAAGATAATTTTTATATTTTCTCTAAACCAGCTGTGTTAAAGATAGAGTTTTCTAAGGTATTTAGTCGTGCTGTGGCTTGTTCACACATGGGTAGTGTCATACCGTGCACATCCAGTTTGTCTGTGGAGCAAATTTGAACTATTGGTTGGAGTTCTTTTTTCAACATTGTTCCTTTGAATTGTGCACAGTTTGCAAGAGTTGGCATCAAGGACATAGAGTTTACATTTTTGTGTGCTAATTGTTCCATGAAATCAGTGGCACATGAGTTATGGCCGTACAGGTCATGGATGCGTCTGGTATTGAAAATACTCTATGCTTTCTTAGATAGTACACCAATCTGAATACTTTTCAAAATGTTGGCATAGGTGAGGTCTGCAGACTTACGCATGTTTTCAGTTAATACTTTGTATGGGAAATGTTGCCAAAGATTGACATTTCTGATGCTGCCAAGAGTTTTACGGATTAGTATGTGCCCTAAGGTTTTAAAAATAGTTTCACCTTTAACTTGTGTTAATTGAAGAAGGTCTCCGAAAACAATAATGTGTTTTCCCCCAAAGAGCTCTTCATAGTCTGTTTTGAGGACCTCTTGTAATCTGAGGTGAATCAAAGCCAATATTAGGTTAGAGACCATGCTCACCTCGTCTATTAGCAGCATTTTCATTTGTTTCAAAACTCTTCATAGTTCCATTGTAGCTTCTGGAGAAAGTGTGTAGTAGTCTAATTTGTTTTGGTGTTCAACTGGAAGGAGTAGTAATCGGTGTAAAGTGACACTGCCTATGTTGTATGCAGCTAAACCTGTGGGGGCAGTTACAACAGCTGACAGTTTGTTGTTTGTCAATTGTTGGAGGAACTTGCTGATGATTTTTATTAAGAATGATTTCCCTGAACCAGCTTGACCACTTACATATAGCAGTATAGGTTTGTAGTCTTGGCAGGTACAAGTTTTAGTTTCGTGCAGCATACAATGTTCAATTTGTTTTGTTATTTCTGGGAAAATGCTATGCTGTTCATTGTTTAATTGTGATTTGAGTATAGAAAAGTCTTCTGTAGACCCTTCATACTGGTACATGGTGTTTTCTACTTCAGTCATGGCTAATTCAGGCTCATTTGCTATGAGTGGCTGTCCAAGTGGTCCTTGGCTTCCTGTTAGAGAAGATTGAATGCTGTCAGGTGTGTCTATATTTAGTTGTGCCTGGAGTTCTTCTTTCTGTTGCTGTTCATTGTCTAACATTGTTTTGTACTGCTTAAAGTTTATGTCTATTATAGTGCTTTAATTTGCTTTGAAGGTATCTTCATAGGAGACATGGGTATCTAATAAATCTTCTTCCTTTCTCCGTGGTTTAAAAAGTTGTAGTAGACATATGTAATACAGTTCTTTATTTTGTGTAGTTATTAATGACAATTTGATATGATTAATTAAGCTCTGGTTGGTAAGATTCACTAGGCAGCCTTCACAATGTTCAACTCTGTATCTACCTTTCTTCTCATCTGGTTTAATATTATTTTTGCATGTGAGGTTTTGGGCTATGTGGTATAGACACATGGTTTCCAAAGTGGTACTCCTGTTTTGGTAGTATGTGTCTAGTAGGTTGTTTTTCAAAATGTCTTGGCTGTTGGGATCATTTTTGGCTATTGTTTCTATGTCTTCATATGATTTGAGAACTCTTTTTCTGGATTTAGCAGGACCAATGCTTAGCCATACTATGTTTTCAGATTTTCCATACAAGGCAGTACCGATTAAACGTCTACGGCTTTGTAGCAGCCACATTCTCTATGTGAGAGCATGTTTATGCCTAAGCTGTACAATTTCTGTGACAGTGTTTTGTCAGATGATATGTCATCCCAGGGGTCTTTGATCTCTATGTTTTCTGCTTTGGTTAAGTAGGCTGTGACATATCGTGCAAATGCAGTGGAATTGTCTGCAATGTATTGCACATCTATATTTGCATTCCAGAGGAGGGCAATGATTGCATTGTAATCATTGATGTACTTTGATCCTTCTGTTCCTTTTATGCAGTATGTGTTCTTAGGTGATTTACCTTTGACACTATGGGCCTCATCAATCCGCTGGCGGTAACAGCTTGAATTTTCCCCATTGAGCCCAATGGGGAATGGGGCATTCCCCAATGGGCTCAATGGGGAATAAGGAATTACATTACCGCCGAACTCATGATCCGGCGCTATTAGCCCTATGTCTAACTGAATACATGAAGTTGTTCACTTGACCTTTTGTTGAAAGTGGTCTAGGGAAACCAAAGCGGCATGTGGTTTAGTATTTCCCTTTGTTTTTATATTTGCGCCAACAATACTTCCCACACTTGTGTCTTTGGAATTGTAAAATGTGTGCATGTAGGTCACTATGTGTAATTTGTGAAGGGATTTCACAAGTGACATATTTCTGAATGAACTGCAAAACAGTGGCATCACTGTCCTGCCAAATTTAGGAGCATCTTTAATCCACAAACACATGCAGATGTATGGTGCTCCTTTGGCTTGGGAAGGCACTGTTTTATTACAAATGAAGTGTAGCATGGTAGTAAAGCAATGATGGAAATATCTTGCTACATTTACAGGATCTAGAGAGCAGAATTCTCCTGGTGTTTCTATATCTATATTT
Organism: Ambystoma mexicanum; assembly: GCF_040938575.1. Classification (NCBI taxonomy): domain Eukaryota; kingdom Metazoa; phylum Chordata; class Amphibia; order Caudata; family Ambystomatidae; genus Ambystoma; species Ambystoma mexicanum. The sequence goes on from NC_090936.1 coordinate 935,826,586, forward strand.
GTATTGTTTTTGTTTGCTATGCGTAGGAAATCATGCAAATCTTCCCATGCATATTCTGCACAACTTAATGTCACAAACCATGTTGGTGGGCCAAAGTTTCTTACCATACACTGTATTTCTGCGTGTCGTTGGAACCAGTATTCTTTTGTACCACGCATGTTTGCTAAAAGATTTGTAATGCTTGACTGTAGAGCTGCCGGCCCAGTTAACCCCCTACCGCCTCATTACGAGGTCTCCTCGCGGGACCTGCTAAGGACGCCTGGTTTTACCAGACATCCTCAGTGGGTCCCGTGAGCAGCCCAGCATCAACAGGCCCGTTGTTAGCATGCTCCCCATTCCCATTGAGCCCCTATGGGGGCTCGAATGGGAATGGGGATGGTTTCCTGGAATGGGGAAATACCGGGTCCTCCAAGGTCGGAATGGCCTGGTATTTCCCCATTCCAGGAACCCGGACCCGGTACCCGGAATGGGGGTAGCCATGTCGCAAATAGCGGCATGGCTACCTCCAGGGTCATAATGACCCCCACAGTCTCATCCAGACATTATTATTATTCATTGTGGAGGGAACAGTTTAGGACATGTCTCTGGAATCTCCTTGCAATTTGCAATGAAAGACGGACATGTTTCCAAACTCCCGAGTAAATTTTCCTCGTATTGCGCAGAGACAAATGTGGCTGCGTTCTTCTTCATTTGGTCCACAAATGGAGAAAGCGAGGCGCAATGTCAACAAGGCTGTTTGCGCTTTTTTGAGAGATGTTGGTATCTCCTCTTTTCACAATGAAAATATTATGTTTCGTAGTGCACACATTTTTTTCGCAGAGATGGAGTCCATCTTACTCATGCTGGGAATCAGATTGCATTGCAACCCTTTTTGGAAGTATAACACTCCTTTTTCCAGTAGGTGTTGACCACTTGATGTTTTCAAAACACAAAAAAACACCACAAAACGGCTTTTTTCAGAGCCACCACTTCCTCCCGGAGAAGAGTGCAATGGTTTTGATAGCACAGTTCCCGAAAAAATGTTAATGTCCGCGGACTGTCCGTGGACATTAAAAAAAAATTCAAAGGGCCCTGCAGCATTTAATTGGCACTTCTATTTTTAAACTGCGAAAGGTAGCTCTGAAAAGAGCTTTTTTTGTTTTTTGTTGCTTTGTATTTTTTTTTGTTTTATTAACAAGACACACAAGGAAAGGAAGGGAAGGGAGGGTAAGGAAGGGGCACCAACCACGGGGATGAGAATGGACAGCTGGAGAGAGGAATATGTTGGGTGGGTCTTAATCAGGTAGGTGGCAGACTTTCTCATGCTCCCGGACCGTAGCCTCGAAAGCACTTTGAAGTGTCTCCCCCCTGCAGAGTACATACACAATACAGTGACCCTCCAAAGGTAAGGGTCTTCTACAGCGCGTATGGCCTGAGAGGCTAGTTCAGGGATGCGCTGCCCCACAGGAGTATTTCTTGTGGTGGCAGGAGCAGAAACGGAACTTGCTGTAGAGGAACTCAACCTACTGGTACGACGTTGTGTCATCACCTGCTGTTACATCGCCAGGCTTTTAAATGCGCTCATTACATCGTATGTGCTCATCAAATTTTTTACGGGGGGTGGGAAAGGGCAAATAAGGGTTTGGGCGGATGGGCAATAGTAAAAAATAAGTGCTGGTCAGGGGTTTGTGGGGACCCCCCCAAATAAACAAAAAAAAACAATGAGCACATTCGATGGAATGTGCACGTTTAAAAGCCTGGCGATGTAAAAGCAGGCAATGAAATCACATGGAACCAACCTACTACTTTTATTGACGGGGTCGACCCTCCAAATTGTCGCTGTTCGGTATGATCTTAGGTGTCGCCGAATGGAAGTAGTTCCATAGCTGTACAAACCCGGTTTGCCACGACTGAGCTCCATATGGCACTTAGTGCAGCGTACCTTGTGTGCACGAGCTTTGGATACCCTTCCAACGGTGGTAAACAGCCTCCACATCCAAGAATCACGGTAGCTGTGAGTAGTAGGGACTTCCACTACCTCAACCTGATCATCCTCTTCATCACTCTCTACATCTCCATGGCTGTTCCCCTCTCCAGGCCCTTGGGACGGTGGTGGATGGGGTGGGGTGGTGCTGAGACAGAACTAGCACCAGCATCAGCAGCCCTGGTTGCCATTTACAATGGTGTCAGGAACCACCAGGATGTCAGCAGTCTGCAGACAGGAAAAAGCAAGCAAGAGCAATCCAATCCAGCAATGTGGAGCAGTGTCTGTCCTGGAATTCCAAAAACAGAATGAGAAGTAGCTCTGGTGTGTGGCCTTTTATAGGGGATAATTATGAAACGTATGCATACAAATTTCAAAATGTATCTATTACATATGTCTTATAATATATAATGTAGACCAAGAACAACAAGAAAATAATCATGAGGAACAGAAACTAGAGTAAAGTGAAAAAGATTATAGAATATTGAAAATCAAATGAACAAATTATGTGTACAGACGACTCAACTTACAAATCAAATTACAGAACTATACACAAATGTTAAAAATCATGTTGTATGAAATATTGATTTTCACTGCCCTACCTCTACATGGGACCCTTTCCCCATCAATCACCCCAGTAATTCCCAGAAAGTATTATTGATCAACGTTTTGATGAGATTTCTATTTTGATGAGATTTCTATCCCTAATTCACACAATCATATCAACACTGTCCTTGGAGGATAGCTCAGCGGCAACGTGCTTGCCTTGGAAACAAGTGACATGAAGCAACACAGGTTCGATCCCCGGGTCCGCGCTTAGAAACCTCTGGGTGTTAAGCATGTTATAAATACACAACTAAGGCATATTCCTATAAGAAAGCCTCGAAGCCCCCGGCCTGTATGAGCGCTTTAAAAATGCGAAATAAATAAAATAAATAAATAAAAATATAACACCACCAAATTCCGCTATTGTTGTTTCCCACAGTGATTGTCAATCCCTATCTTAAATTATATCAATGTAAATGTTATGTAACTATTGTTCAGTGGACTAATGGATGTTAATGTCTGCATAATCTCATCATAGAGACATCACATAGATGTCTAATATTCACGAATGTACCACCATGTTTGTGAGCCATAAAACACTTTTAATTAGTTTGTGAATTATATGACACGGTCGCAGACTTTGTAGGGCGCTCAAGTGACGTCACAGCTTGTGCCAATGTTCGCGATCAACAGACATGTCTGTAACTATGTGACACAGTTTAATTAGTTTGTGAACATCATTGCTGGGTTTGCGGACTGAGTAGGGCTCTCAAGTGACACCACAGCATGCGGCAACGTACGCGGTCAACGGATTTCTCCCAAACTTTGTGACGCAAATGTAATTAGTTTGCAAATGTCAGTGTTCAGTCACAAACGTCACATCACATAGACGTGATGACACAAGGGTGTGCTATAGTCTGCAACTGTCGTGACATGGTCACGAACACCTGAAAATGTCATCATGTGACCATGCATGTGTGGCATAATGACTTGTCCGGGATCAGTGTCTGTGCTTCGCAGACATCTTGAAATCCAATTTTCGGCCACTCTTGCAACTTTGAAGTTGAAACTTTGCCCTTCCACAACTGCCAGTAACATTTGTAGTTGTTCTCTGAACTTTTTTTTAACAACTTTTCACTGACTTTTTTGGACTCTGAGATCGGCAGACAGAAGGAAAGACCATGGACAGATCCTCCAAAGGGACTCCCATTTCTTTTAGTCATTCTCAATCTGGCAGAGGATTGAAGTGGAGACACATCTTGGGGGCCAGAAAATGCATTTGAGGAGCTACAGTGGCATCTGTCAGGGCCATCCCTCTCTCTTAGGGTCCCCTACCACCACCACTACCTGGAGGACCAGGACAGGGGAACTGTGGCACGGCAGCAGATGAGATACAGGAGGAAGAGGAAGATGAAGATGTAGTAGAAGATATACCTACTACATCGGGTGGTCAGAAGGACATTTCACCGGACTGCCTTGAGGAAGGCAGTTTCCTTCTCAGGACATAGTGGTACCTCAACTACTACATCCTCATCATCCATCATCCACTCATGCCACCACTCATTCCACCTCAGTGAGGCAGAGAATTCCTCCTGCTGCCTCACAGGCCATACAGGAGGCTGTTGACCCGTACATTTCACGGTCAACAGTCTAATGTGTGCACTATGATGCCCTTATCTGCAGGGGAAGCAATTCCAATGGCCCTTTGAGGCTGCTGTAAAGGCCCACAAAAAGGATTGCCCCTACCTTCAATTTTTAAAGCAGGCTCTAAATCTTCCTCTGTCCACCTGTCCCTCCCTTATGATGTTTGGCGGCACTTTCCTCCCCCCACCTTCCCTTCTTACCTCCATCTGCCGCCCAAAAAAAAAAAAAAAAATCACACACACAAAATACAAAAACGGTTCCATGGGGAACCAACTTTCAAAGTTTACAGATAGAATGAAAAAATGGTTTAGTCTTGTAGTCCATCTACTTTACATTCATGCTTAAAGTATTCTATGCTAATACACATACTGGATCGTTTGTATTGCAGAGAAAAACAAAACATGACAGAAATGATGTTCTGTCCCCTCCCCGTTTTTCTGTCATACTAAATATGACACACAGAGTATAATGTGATTGGGAGGTGTTTCAGCCATACTCAAGGCTTTTACACCTCCCATTCACATTACACCACCAAACACCATGACTTCCTCTACTTTTCTGCTCAAGTGAAATCTTCAGACAGTTAATATCTCCACGGACTATACAATAAAATAGGGGGTTTCAACTTCACTTTACTGCTGGTTTTCTTACTATAATATTGGCTCTTCAAGAGCGTTTTTTCTTATTATATATATATATATATATATATATATATATATATATATATATATATATATATATATATATATATATATATATATATGTACCATATGTACAAACAAAATATATTCTCTTCTTCTTTCTTTTTCAGTTCTTTCACAAAAACTGCGTCACTGCATTCTGAATATTAGAAGGAAAAAGCTAATTTCCAAAATGTGTTAAATGTACTTCTTTTTCCCCAAAAATGTTCACTCCATCATGTCGTCTATTCGCATTTTCAGAAAATGAAATTCCTACACATCTTAAGAATGCACATACAGCTTTATTGACATTCTAACTTGCTTTTTTGATTTGTGGACAAAGCAGGTTAGATCTCTTCCAAATTTGTCTTTAAGTAATTTGTGAAGAAATAAACTTTGTGTGTGGAAAAATTTCCATTAGCCTTCTAAGAGTATCTTTCATGGCAAACTGCAAAGATATTCCAGTTATCTACCCTAAACCATGCCCTCCACAATGTTCTATATTCATTTATGGATGTTTCATTTGCACCATATCTTCACACATGGGTAATAATTCCACAAACTCCATGCCATACCACCTCTACTTTTTCTAATACAAGACTATCAAAGATGCAAAGTGGTGCTGCATACATCTGCACCCAATGAATCCACGAATCTCCTAACATTCAAACAGTTTTCTTGTTCATGTCTATGCTTTCAGCAATCCAAACAAGAAATGAAGCACTTGCTACCCTGTCCTCCTCTGCAGTTGAACTACTTCACACAGAGAAAGGCTAATTCGCTGAGCCTTCCAGTGTCCACGGATATCGGCGATGTCTGGATCCTCCGCAGTCCTCTCTCCATTCAGGACATGATGAAAGGGCCCGGATGGCACATGCAATCCGTCCGTGAAGAGTCAGCAGACACTAAAGCAGAGGGCAGCCCTTCTTCCCTTTTTATCTTTGTAACACTCCCTGATTGGCTACATTCAAACAGTCACACACCCATCCACCAATCACATACAAAAGGTTTACATCTAACTCTGCCACCTCAGTTCAACAGTTCAGATATACCTTTCAACTCTGAGAGTGCTTTTGTGCTGTGATTCAGAGCCTCCTCTAGGACAAAGTACAGAGAAAATTTATACATATTTCTATTTGCAGATTCAACATCTACATTCCACAATCTACATTTAAGAAGGCATACTACAGGTATTCATTCATTTTCAAAAGTATTTTTGTACCACCTGTTTTAATAATATGACTTAAACAACAAATAGCGTTTAGTGCTGCAAAACATGTTTCACTGCAGCACCAATTAATTCTTTAAAAACATGCACTTTTATATTTTAGCAAATGTGCAATTCAATAATAAAAAAACTCAATTATCAAAGTACAGTAGAACCTATATTTTCAGCTTTTACAAACTAAACTGCCTTATGTGAAAACTGTAGCAGACGTATTATATTACCTTCCCTTTAACTTCACTTCAACTGCAATGGGGTTTGCATGCTACAAAACATACTACAATGCAGCACCCACCCAAATTGCTCATTATTTACTACTTTTAAGACTTCTACTTCCATAGAAAAAGCCATCTCCTACTACTTATACCAAGTGATATATCCATGATGAAAAATACCTTAATTATCAACCTACAGTACAACACATCTTGCCACCTTTTCTTCATCAAGCATTAGCAATGCCAACAGTTTTACATTTTGTACAAAGAAGGAAAATGCACTCGCCAAACACTCCCGTAGCACTATTAAATGGCCCTGGATGTGATCAGGTGCAAAATGGTGCAAGTATATGGATATCTGATAGCAGTGTCTAGAAAATGGCCTATCCTTGTAGGTAAGCCAACACTAAGGCCTTCACCAATGCATCTTTATAACAGCACTTCACTAAAATACACACATAGTTCTTTAAAAAAAATCTCTTTCTGAAGTCACACCTCTTTACAGCACAAATTAAAACATTAAGGGCATGATTCACAGAGGGTTTACCTATGGGATTGTGCCATTATAAACCTCTTATGTGAATCAGGCCCTAAATCTCACAAAACGGTTCTAAAAACACTAACATCAATTTAAGAAGAAACTTTGATGGTAATGCTTGATCAGAGCAAGCTGAAACAGTTCCAATTACAAGCAGTTTTTGGCAGGTAGGGGCATGAACTGTGTGGCAAGTCCTATAATGATTGCCATGGACATACAAAATCAATTGGTGGACAAATATCCAATCAACAGATAGTGGCTGAGTATCCCTTCTCATATACCATGTATCCCTATACGTTCTCTAATGCAACAGTTTTAGCTTTCAGGTGGATCTATGCAAACTAAAACTAACGTTCCTTTCCTCAAAACAAAACCACTTCTTCCCATCCCACTATTTAATACATTCCTCCCTTTAACATACTTCACTGCCGGAGCCATCGCACAACTTTATTTAGTGATTTTATAATGACTTCTGCTACCATAATACATGCCAAGCCCTACTACTTACACCACTGAACAATTATCACATGTACTAACTACCTGTCTTTTAAATTTACAGAAAAAAAGATCACCCAAGAAACCTACAGGAAAAAGAAAATTCTTCCATTTCTACAAATGAGTAGATTAATGTATCATGTATGTCGTAATAATTGAAATAACCTAAGTATACTGTCTCTTATCCTAAAATATCATTTTTTACTATACAATATTGTATTACACACTTAGTCTTTGCATTGCAGCAATCACATAGTTTTCCATTACAGCATAACATTGCTCCTTATTCAATAACATCACCACTCCATTTTTCACTAACACCACCACTCGGCAACCCACACCACTACACACACTCTGCCCAACATTCCCCATCATGTACACATACTTATTCCACACAACACTTCACAATTGCAATTTATCATTCAGCCAATACCTCACAGTTCTACAGCTTCTCACTCTACCAACTTTTCCTACCACACCTATCATATATATCTCTCTACCTCATGTTACTCCACAACAAGCTCTTCCTCATCCCAGTACTGAACATTATTCTACATCTTCTGTCCTACACCACTCTTTCCATCGTATACATTCACTAGCAAGAATTCATTAATTCATTCTCATATTTCCCCATCCTCATACCATTACTCAAAACAATGTATTTTCAATTATCTCCACATCCCTCTTCCTCATACCACTACACCACATATCAACAAGTTGTTTATGTACAAATGTTTGACTGCATACCTTTCATTATCTATACATTCCTCTTCCACATAATACAACCCAAGTATAATCTATATCATACAATGCCCCTCTTCCTCTTTACAGTACCCAACATGTATCTATATATTCATATTTACAACACTCTCCCTCTTAACTAACACAAATGCCTTCCTTCCTCCATTCCTCCTTCCTCATACTATTAATGAAACCACTTTACTTTCCATTATCCTCACATCCCACTCCTTTATACCCACATACCAGATTTCTACCACATCTCCATAAACAAATATTTTACTCCATGCCTCCCTTTAACCACATATTCCTGTTCCACATCAAAGTAACCAACTCTGATCTATAGTGTTACTCCAACGCCCCTCTTCCTCATCCTACTATTCAACATTTACCTGCATGTTTAGACCTACAATACTCTTCCCCATGTGCCTTAAGTAATGCTAATGCATTCCTTGCTCCATGTTCCCACTTTCCCATGCATTGCTAAAATCTCATTATTTTGAATAATTCTTGCATCCCTCTTACTCATACACTACACCAGACATCTACAACCTCTACAAATATGTCACTCCATACCTCCCACTATCTATGCATTCCTCTTCCAAATCTTACTGCACAATTATACTCTATATTATCAATCCAACAACTATCTTCCTCATCACACTACTGAATATTAATAGACATTACTATCCATACACCACTGTTCCTCATCACTCTACAATCACAGCTACACAGCCCTTAACCCTGTACAATAACACCCACGTTACACTTCTATAATTTTAAAATACACTTTCTTTTTTCAAACAGATACAAAACAATGCCTACTAAAACTCAGCTCTGTGGAAAACCAAGAAAAGATGCAGCAGATAAAAAGAAAGGCAATTCATACAGTCAACCTCCACTAAAACAATGTATAGAAAGCGTGCAAGTAAGAGAACAAGTATCTGTGCTCTTGCAAAGTACAACAGTCAGCATTAACAAAACTATTCCACCTCCTTCAAACAATACATGTAAAAGAAAATATAGTTAAGAAACTACAACTGAAAGTCAACCTCAAACTACATCATCTAGATGTAGCCACAGTAAAACAGTAAAGGAAAAACATTTTACAAAAGAAATTCCAGCACAGAGTTCTTAGCAAACTCATGAAAAAATCAAAATCACATACTGCACTTAAAAATTACTGGTGAAAAATGATCCTTGAAGCTCCGATTGACAACACATTCATACAACTTCTGTGCAGGTGAATAGTTTCAAACCAGTAGAACAGAACCATCCTTTAGTGAAGAAGCAAATAAACAACACACAAACAAATTGACATTGACATCGACAATAATGGACGAGGGTAAGAATTAGTAGCAGGCGCCATCATGGAAAAAGAAACTGTAATAGAAAAATCTTCCCCAACAAACTTTCAAACAAGTTCGATAATAACCCATCACAAGCTATCAATAATCGCTTGGAAAAATGTCCACTTCCAAAAGTACTCCAACAACTTAGGGGCCGATTCATGGAACAAATGTGCGCAGAAAATCTTGGTGCAAGCGGCCGCAAGCGTGAAAAAGCAAGCACATGCGCACGTGTGCGATTCATGGAAGGGCCTGCGCGTGTTTACAGCGGGATGTCCGCCAAATCTGAGCGTGGCACGCACAGGTGTACACGTCACAGCAACATCCCGAACTGCGCACAGCGAAAGCGCACAATGTCGGCGCACACACCAAAAAGGGGCGGGACACGGGGCGTAACACGCGGAATGGGGAACAACGTGTGAAAAAGAAGGCGTAACTGGGGAAGTACTGCAGGGAAATACACGGAGCGCCTACACACACACACGAACAACACTTATTCATGGAATCGAATACGGGAATCACGCGCACGCTAAAAGACGCACACAGGCATCAACACATCCGCCACACGAAGGCAGGAGGAAGCGTCCCCGCGCACATTATAAGAGTGTGCGCAGCAACAAACACGTATGTACAGCTACGATGAATGCCCCATTTGTCGCAGCAGTGATTGTGGGACATCACAGGAGGAGGAGAATATCCAGGCCCCACATTTTTTTGCCCGGGACCAGCCTTTTTTGGATGCCTGACGACCAGGTCTATGGCAGGTATAGGTTTCCACCTCATATCATCCTAGACATGGTCAGGGAGTGGGAAGATGACCTTACATCCCCCACCCTGTGCTCGCAAGCATTGAGCCCCTTGGAGAAGGCTCAGCACACAGCACAGTGAGCAGCCATTGTGTTGGGGATACACCTTGAGCATCACATCAAAAGGACAAATAAAAGAATGTACCCATTGACGCATGTCCAGGACCCCCAAATGGTAATTGATCATGCACTGCAGGGACACAGCGTGCCCGAGAAGGCAATATGTGTGCACCTGTGGGCATGGAAGGGTGGTTGTACGTGTGGTGGAGCATTGTGCAACTGTGTGTGTCAGTAGGGACATGCACTTAATATATGCATGTGAAATCAAGTGACCCTCAGTGTCCTATACACATCACATGTGAACATTGCCCATGTGTACACCCTAGCATGTCAAACCACAAAAATCCCCTGACACCTGAAAAGTAAATACAACACAGGAACAGCCATTGACCAGCAGAACACATCATGTACATAGCACCCGACAATCACATGGTCAGAGAGTGCCCAAACACTGTAGCCCAGGCTTACTGTCCAACAACAAAAGGCCCTCCCTCATTTACACATCACCATGACCTTCTGAACAACTGTGTCTGGGGTATGTAGCCTTCTCCCTTTTAGTCTACCTGGCTACAGGATCCCCTAGCCCTTGGTCTTCATGTTCCACCTTGCGTGTAAATAGGGTCCAGCCCCCTCAGAGGCCTCCTTGACTGGTAAAAATACCAAATCGCAGAGAACTCCAAGGAGCCAAACCCCCAAAACAGGGAAAAAGCCTCTAGGCACTAAAATACCCTGGAAGAGTCTCCAGTAGATTACTTGAAGTGGAATAAAAGTCCTGGCACATGTACAATCAGAATGATAAAACTACCAAGGTAGCACAGTTCAACAATGGTTCAACAGGAAGGGTACCTTTTTGCGGAAACAACATACAATGAGGATGCAACAATTGATGGGTAGTGTCACAGCTGCGGTCTCCAGGCGCAGGAGTGGCACGAACCAACCACCCCCTCCGTCTTCTGGGCACCTGCAAGGTAAAACTTACACAGGCCTCCGAGACCCCGGCGGGGAAAGAGGGTCAGGGATCCGTTGGTTGGACAGGCATTGGTATTCAGGATAACTGGAAAGAGGGGCAGGAGAGGGGAGTTGGATTGGCAAGGGAAAGTAGTCAAAATACAAAATACAACTATTGACAATAACACATACTCAATCAGAGAAACCATGTTCTACATGCATATAGTACGAAATGAGTCAAATGCAAGAAAAAGAGAGACATCTCTGGGGTGAGTGCTGGCCTCCTGCCTGCGCACTCTCAGGTACGGTAACAGGATCAGTTCAATGCTGCAAAGAGAGCATGAGTTACTAATCTGTGTGTGTTTACAACACACACATTTCACCATTCATGCCCCAAAGTAAGTGACTTCTCCACAAACAAACACTCTTGTCTGCTGCTATGTACGTATACATTAGCTTGCCCCTGTGATGGTTCATACACTGTCAATGCAGTAAGACAGGTGCATGTGGGCACACGGTAAATGGAAGACCAATGCATCAAGAATCACACATGATAGAATGGTCCCTGGGTGACCTGCTAGATGCGTATAGTGAGGTGCGACTTCAGTACAAGTCGTGTTCTGGCAGCCGTGGGTTACAATAGGTAGTGCAAGTGGCAATTTGCACATGCAAATGATATGCACTGCACACAAGTCTGTGCCTCGCTGGGTGTCCCTGTGCGCTGTATAAGTTTCTGGGTTGGAACGCTACTGCGCTAATAACTCAGCTTCTATGGAGCAGGCGGGACTGGAGGATATGTGCGATGGCTTCTGCGTGTGCCCCTGACAACTTGTAAAGCTACTTGGCATTTGTCCCTCAATGCATCTTAGCTGTACTGTGTACTTCTACAACAATATCTGGCCAAGCTCCCCAGCACTGGCGCTACTTAGCATGCATGTGCAAGTGGCCTGGTGGAAGGTTGGCTGCGGTGTGGCCCCTTGTGCAGCTCACCTTGTTTGGAGCCCCTGGAAACATGTCTGCTTCTGTTGGATGTCTAAGCACAAGCCTTGTGCTTCTGCTTGGGCACACATGCACACGTCTGCACCACCGAACGTGGCCAGGTTTCTGTAGTACTTCGCCCTGTGTCTGCTGGCAAAGGTAGTCTGGAGGCTCATTTTCCTGCAGAAAGGGCATAACACATATTAATAATGCTGGGATGTTCCCTGTGTGTGTGTCTTCATGCTGGTTATCACTGGGCCATGTTACAGACTTACATCAGAACTCCTCCCACCATCAGTGTGACTTTGACAGGCAAAGGGTACAGGCTACTGTCTACAGCATGAAGTGCATCAAGCACATATACAGGCAAAAAAATAACATACATCACAATCCACATCAATTAATGGACACATCAATCATGTACTCACCCAAATAGATTACAGACATGCCATGGATATAACCCACTCAATCCCCACTCGGGTGTTAACACAAGTAGTACAGCAGCGGATAGGCCACAGATATGCCGAAAGTCCAAAGCCCTTTTGTAAATGGTTGTTACACCGAACCATCCTTGCAAGCCCATGGATAAGGGAAGCAGGAGTGGCCTATGTGAGTCAGGACCCCAAGCTCCAAACACATATACGAGACAAGCTTGAAGGGCCCAGCTGGAACAGACAGTGGATGCTTTCAAAAGCCACAAAGCACCACACGCTCACATGAATGCACAATAAACAAGCAATTTTAAACTATATTAACTAATTATCTAACTTTAAAAAACCTACATTACCTAATTAAACTAACCATCAAAAACAATATTAACTAACTAAACTAACAAGAAAAATCAAAAATGGCCACATACGACCCAGAGGGGGAAGGCACCCAGGAGGGGGGAGGTACAGGGTGCACCTCAACACCCACATGCGATGATGTTGGGACAAAAAAAACCTCCATGGGCTCAACGCCTGCCCAGTCCGACCTGTGTGGGAGATATCTTGTTGTTCGAGTCACCCTCTGGCTGAAAAGGTTGACATGGCACAGTACCATGACCATGCCTAGGCACAGCTTGCCCCTTGTTAGCAGCAAGTCTGCGGGACGGGTGAGCCTGGTTCTGTGCGGCGATGACACGTAGATCAGCATGTAGAACCTCACGTGATACACATGCTTCCTCTTGAAAGGTAACATGTGTAACACAGAGTTCTTCCTGCATGACCTGGCTGGACAACTGGTATACCTCCCGGCAAGCACGTAGCTCAGCCGAGATGGTACTCTCTTGCTGCTCCAACCCTATTCTCTGACCGCTTCCTCTGGGACATCAAGAGCACACCCAGAGTAGATCTGAGGCAATCATACTCAACCCTCATGGCCTCCATGTGTGCCTGTGCGTGAGCAGCAATTGCTTGACGCAAAGACACCATTTCCACCTGGCGTGCCCTGCCTGAGGCCACAAAGCCCAGGATGAGTGAGCGGGCTGTGGACTGTGCTGCCCGCTGCTGGAGTTCCACCTGCCTATCAGGGGCTAGCACGGATTGGGCCACACGTTCCATGCTCTCAGCGATGTTATCAATTGCTGCCCCCTGGAGTTCTGAATTGGCAACCATGGCTTGCTCCCATTCAGTATACCCCAGTGGTGCGCTGCCACCACGTTGCTGGGCTTCACACCTGCTGGGCCCAAGGAGGCGACATCCTTGTTGGGTTGGCGCCGGCCGCGGCTGCAGGACTACATTCCTTCATCGATGTGATGCCCCAGGCACATCAGCAACTGGTGTGGAGGGTGACCCTGTGTCCCGATCCACTACAGGCGGAGGTCCCACCACCGTCTGGCCCTTCGGTGCAGGTGTCGCGGACAGAGGAGCGTCCACATCAAAATCACTCACCCCTGACGAATGGACCCCATGCACATCAAACTCGACATTGTCGTCACAGTGATCTGGGCTAGACTCATTGCCAGCCGTAGACAAGATGGTCTGTAACAGAAGTGGGTTCTCGTGGCCTACCACCCCACGACCCCCATTTGTGCTAGTTTGCTGGTGTGATAGAAACCCTGTGTCTGGCATGACAACACCATCCTCTGGCTCCCTTGCGTCATCCTCTGCAAAGTGGAGAAAAATAAACATTAGAACACATGTCAGAAGCACATAACACACACATAAACATCACATAGACAGCCAACACATGAAGCAGATTGTCACACACAAATGAGAACCTGCCATGCTTCCAGTGGCCTTGATATGCAAACACATCCCCTAAGCATTAATTGATGTGTCCAAATAGGCAAGCCTACACAAGTACAAATTATAGTATATGAACTCCATCAGATGCCAACTCTGTCAGGCACATGTCACAGGCATAAAAGACAGATGGAAACTAAGAGATGCTACACACCATAAGCATTTCAGAACTGCTAATTGACCACTGCTGCAAGTGATTCAAAACACACAATGACACAGGTAACATACATGTAGACATGCATCACTAATGCATCATCACCAATATAGCTCCATCCATCTGCAGCTCGGCCCGTACCAGGTGGCATGGGCCATGCAGATATGGTGAATGTCCCAAGCAAAGCAAGCGCCTGCAAACAGGCATGAAGGACCATAAAACCCAGTACCATCTGAGCTGCAGGATATGGGGCCTCCCCAACACCCCTCTGGGCTTGATGGAGCCCATTGGGCTATGAATGTGCGCTATTCCAGCATTCCTTGTGTAAAATTTTCACGCCCAGGACCCACCATATTAGCTAAGTGGGCCTGGGCATACACATACCGTACAACAGTGAACCTTCAGGATCATGATAGTTCCACATGATGTGTGCAATGCACAAATCCCACCAGCATAAATGTCAAACAACTACATATTAGTCAGTCAACAAAAAAGCTGCAGAAGAGACATGTGTAAATGAACACTTTCAACACTTTCACAAACACATAAGTGAGTCCTCGGAATGTTGCACTACACAACGATTAAGCAGCTTGCATATATACATGTGAAAAACACCCATTTCCCCATACACCTGTATTGTCAACATGATCAGCATCCAATACACCAAAGCAAGCAGCTACAATGCTGCTTGCTTTGATGTATGTGAAAGTGCACACATTCACACGTGAAGGAAGTTTCACAGTCATAACAACCCGATTGGCAGGCTACAATCAATAAGCACCCTGTGCCAGTTGGTATAGCCCGCAGATTGACCAATCAACTCATCGAAACAATCACTATGGAGTTCCAATACTGAGTGCATGTGTCACAGGATGCACCTGTGCCCGTTGCATTCATGACAGAGAAGGGATGAAAAACTGACCATACATGCCAGGTCACTTTGACATTGCATCAGTGAGTAGGCATGTAGAACGGTGTGACACGGCTCAGAAGTGGGTTGATGCAGTGCAGAGCATGTGTACGTTACCCACTATCTACATGAACAAGTACATTATGATGTCCAACAATAAACGTGAAGGCAGTGCAAGGGCAAGTTCTGGCATCACGTGCAATGTGCATGCAATGGGTTGCATGGCTACAAGCAAACCCCCCCAAGTGAGGGAGGCATTGCATGGCAGCAAAAGGGTGACCAGAGACCTGTGTATTGGCAGACAGTGTTGACTAGCGTCAATTGCATCATCTGAGTCAACTGACAACACAGCAGACGGGGCAGTAAGCAGCAGACATGATGAACCCTCAGTAGTACACTCATGTATGCAGAAGCCACAACACCAGTTGAACAGAGTCAGTGGGCCTGAAACAGGGGGAGGCCTCTGCCCCACACAGAATGTGACACCATAAACATGTGTGTGATGCAGGACTGAGCCAGAGTGGGCATGGAATGGATGGTCAAATGGCATGAAATGCAGGTCATCCTGGACACATATTAAGATGATCATCCAGTGAAGCACAACACATCACACAAGCAAACCACACATGGACTCGACAAACACGCAACAACACTCACTGGACGTGGCATCAAAGTCCATCATCTCTCCCACTCCTTCGACCAATTCTGTCGCTATGAACCCTGCAATGACTGACTCATGCGTAGTGAGGTCTTCCTCCTCAGGTGGTGGCCCACTGCCAGTCACCAAAGTCATGTTGTAATTAGAGGAATGCTTTGCCTTAGTACTGCGTTTGAGGTCATCCCAACGCTTTTTGCACTCTTGGGCTGTGCCACCTCATGGCCGAATGCACTCACACGATCCGCAGCTTGCTTCCAGTGGGACATATGATGGGCACCTGTAGTTTGACAATTTGTCCCCACTTGCATATCACGGTTGTGGTCCCACACATAGACCACAAGGAAGTCCAGTTACTGCACGCAGAAAGGCTTCCTCCTCGACGTGCCGGAGGCCAGAGCTGTGTCTGGGGTCACAGCCTCTACTGCAGGTGCAACCTTCCCCCTCTTGGACACTGGTCCGGACCCTAGCTGGCAAATGCCGCCCTGATCAGTATTGGCTGTGGCACTGTTGGAATGAACCGAGGGAGTGGCAGGTGGAACAAGGACGGAAGCCCTGACTTGTGCTAGTGGCTGCTAGGTGCCCTGGAATGGACCCTGCGCAGCAACATCCGCTGTGCCAGGGTCATTGACCGGGACTGTCCTGGATGGTAGACTCACAACCAGGGTGGTGTTGGCTGCATCTGCCCATGCACTTGCCAACACCCGGCTGGTCGGGGCAGCAGATGACATTACTGCCCCAGGGACACATGCCTCGGTCAGGGCAGCCCTGCGTGCACCTACGGTGTGCCTCCTGACCTCCTGGATATCGTCCTGGGACTCTTCAGGTGCCAGCGCAGCATGCGCTGGCAGATCCTGAGCCTGGGTGGTGATGTCCACAGCTGCACCTGCAGCTACCACTACCCTTGGGCCTGTGGCAGTCGATGAAATGGACTGCTGAGTCACATGGGTGCCAGTGCCAGATGCAAGATCTGCATCTCCCGGAGCCGCAGGGGGTGGTGGCATGACTGCACCAACACGTGGCACAACATCATGCTAAAGTGGTGCACCCCTGCCTCTTCCCCCTCTGCAGCCACCCTGGACACCCTGGAGTCCCCCTACTCCCTGGTCACCCTGGCCACATCCCTGACCATGCCCGCCACGTGGAGTACGCCCAGCTGAGGAGCCCCTCACCTTTTGTGGCCTCCCAGCCATGGCACAGATGTAGTAGTGCCGGCACAGATGTAGTAGTGCCAATGGAAGGTGTACACGACAATTGTCCTGGGCAATAGGGGTGAAGGGGGTGGGATACAAGATGTTGACAGCACCCCTGCACCTGCAAGGCTGTATGTGACCCGGTGATGAAGTGACGGGTTACGCAACGCTCAGGCACCCCAAAACTGCAGTAAAACCGTGCATGCAACCCCCGGTTGCCCACGTGTGTGGAATTAACCTCCCGCAGTAAGCGGTGGCACCCAGGGACACGAAAAACACATATGCGTGGGACACGCAGGCTATTATGACCTCGAAAATGGGTACGCGATACACAGGGGCACCCGCAGTGGGAAAAATAGCGTGCGCGACTCACCGTCAGACTAGCGTGATAATGAAAAACACGCATAGCCAATAACCCCGCCAAAACAAGTGATATGTCCTTGATCCTCTGTGAAGTTGTGATGGCGCGCGAAACAACATGAAGTAGCAACACACACGTCGGTCTCCACGAAAGGCACATACAGTGAACTGCTGGCCCCGCTCACCTTTAACCCATGCTGAGGGAAACGCCCATGCGCGCGTGTCACTTCTCTTATGCGATTAGGCCCTTTCTTCGGATTACACGCATTCACACGCGTACGTGTTTTTTGGCACGTGCGGATGCACCCGTGCTGAGCGAAATGCCTGTGCATATCACGTCACATATGCGCTTACACGCTAAGGGCCTTTCCTCGAATTACATGCTGGCGTGCATTTTCTTCACGTGCCAAATCACTCCCTATCAAGCTCGCCATGCGACAACACACAGAAGACCACGCTCCTGCCCAGAAGGCCATTTTCCTGCCCCCCCAGAGGCCCGAGCACACTCCCACCTGCCATCTGCTGCTGCCTGCCTGCCTGCTGGCCACGTGCCCTGCTATTTGGTGCCTGCACGTCAGCCATCTGCAGGGGTCCAGTTGATGTGACCACCCCTGCTGGAACAGAAGACTCCCGACTGGTATTCCATCGCTCCACAGTCCAGCCCCAGGACCCAGTTGCCCACCCACACCTACCTCGGGGGTTGCCATGTCCAACACAACACCATCTGGCACCAGTGTCAACCCCCCAGCAGAGAGGCAGAGGGCTGCCAGCTTCAGTGCCAATGAAGTTGGCATACTGGTGGAGCAAGTCCTGGGGCAGTATGATGCCCTCTTTGGAAGTTCACGCGCCGACAATGAAGGATGGAAGAGGATCTGGAAGGACATTGTGGCTGCCATCAACGTGGAGGGGTGGCAGCCCGTGACATGCAACACGTCCGGAAGCGCTGGGAGGACCTCAGGTCCAGGACCCTCAGCAAGACCCGGCAGCTCTTGAAGGCAGCGGATGCTGAGGGGTGCTGGGTCAGCCTTACCAACAACCAGATAAGGGCCCTGGAACATCTATGCCCAGCGCGCCACCTCAAGGTCCTTGAGAGGCAGACCCACCCGGAGTCGAGCGGTAAGTGTACATGTGTACTGATTGGACGCTGTGCATGTTGAGGTGTGCCAGGAGCGTGCAGGTTGGACATATGTCTTGGTAGGTCCATGTATGGATGTGTATGTACAGGGACATGAGCCTGATGCATGTGAGTCCTGTCATGTGTGAGGCACTTCAGTGGTGTATCTGTTCAAATGCATGGTAGCCCAATGCTGTGTGGGTGCACACATGTTTCAATTTCTGTGTATGTACTGTGGCATTGTTGTGGTGTGACACATGGATGCTGGTTCCACTTTCATGTATGTGCACAATGTACATGTGCACGTGTGTGTATTTGACAAGTGTGCAACTGTGATACACCATGGATGCATGTGACACTGACATTTAGGAGGCTGATTGGCAGATGTGACATGGATGGTGATGATATCACTGTGACAGGTGGTGGGGATGTACAGATGCATGTATGTCTGGTGGCATGTGTGCATGTGCTCTGCACTCCCTGTGTTGCATGTGACGTCAGACTAACCTTCAGATGCTCATGCTGTTGTATGTGTATGGATGGTGCTGCCTGCTGCAACATTCATGTTAATTTGCACATGTGTGTGGGTTTAAATGATATGTGTGTTGGGGAGTGTGATACCATGTGTGAGTTTTACACTGCCACTCATGTGCAACTGTTATGTGTGTATCAGACCATTGTACAGTGCCCTGATGCCTGTGTTCTGTCTCTCCCTGTCTGCAGCGCCAACTGATGAAGAGGGCGGAGACGGTGCTGTGGAGCACAATGGCAGGGATCACACCGCCAGCCGGAGACGCAAGGCCCAGCTCCCCTCCCGGTTTGTCATCTCGTCGGGGAGTGAGGAGTCTGGTGCTGCATCCGTGGCTGCAGCTGCCGAGGGTAGGTCCAAGAGGCGGAGGTCGGAGGTGGACTCCTCGGCAGCAGAAGGGGCAGCTGAGACCCCACAGGGACCTATGGAGGAAGATGGCACAGAGTCATTCAGGTTGGTGGGGGGTTTGGTTGAGGAGGAGGCCATGGAAGGGCCACACACGGGGTGTGGAGGGGGGATTCCACTGGTGCTAGTGGTGCAGTCCAGGGGCTGGGACAGGAGGCAGCACAGGTGGCTGCAGAGGTGCCTGTGTGTAATCCTGTCCCTGATCCTGTGACTGCATGATCCCGCACCAGCAGGGATGCCTTTGTACAGACCCGTTCTCAGGGAGGGGATGCACGAACAACAAATGACCTTCCTCTCCCTGAGGACGTGGCAATCCGGGACCGTGTTGAGCCTGTCCTGGCTGGGGTGGCGTTGCATCAATGTGGCATCCAGGATGACATGCAGGGTTTTCGTGAGGACTCTGCACGTTATTTGGGATGCCTCATTGACCGCGTCAACCTACTAGGATGGGTCACCAGTGCTGGGTTCCTCCATCTGCTGGACCTTGTACCGACCCCCTCCTCAACTGAACCCCCTAAGCGCCAGTTATCCTCCGTGCCATCTTCCGGCCCAAGTATCACCTGGGCACCCTGTGGAGCTGCCTCTGACCCAGCGGCCAGGCTGGTGGAGGACATATCCCTGCCACAGTCGGGAGTTGGAGGTCCAGCAGGGGTGGCCACCCCAACAACTGGACCCCAGCAGGAGGAGGACGTGCAGGCATCAAGAGGCAGGGCACATGCACGGCAGCAGCAGGCTCAAGGTGGGAGCGATGATGGCTTGGGGCCATCAACATCAGAGGGGCAGGCATCGGCTGGAGGGCAGGAGGACCCTGGATTGGGAGTGTCTTCTGTGTGGCAGCGGTTGGGCCAGCAAATAGATGCAGAGTGGCGGCGGGCGGAAGAGGCATGCTCACTGTGGTCAGGGTGGAGAACTCCATGCGCAGGGCGCTGAGGCGGGTTGAGTGCCTCGAGGAAATTTGCAGGGAGTTGGAGGTGGACATGGCATTATCCCTGCGAGACCTCGGGGCTAGGGAACAGGCCCGCCTCCAGGACATTGAACAGGAGTTCGATGATGCCCTGGCCCGGGAAATCAATAAGTGAGCCGTAGGACTTGCCCACCGCCATTGTATATAGTTCATTAGTGTTAGGTTTCCTTTCTATTTTTCTTTCATTTGGGGCGCATGGACTATGCCCCACATTTTTGTATATAGTTATTTGTTAGGTAGGGTATTTTGTAGGTTTCCTTTGGATTGTTGGGCTCATGGACCCTGGATTTTTACATTGTACATTGTTCTGGACTGGATTTTACTTTATTGATTTTTTTTTACCCATGGAGCAGTGGTTTTCTTTTTTGTTTACCTTTGGATTTGGTTTGATGGACAAACGCTTTGGAGCCTTTTTCTTTTGGATTTATTTGGATTCTGCATTCATATATTTTTCAGTCATTTTTGGACATGCAGCCTTTTGTTTATTATTTCTGTTATTGTGTGATTTTCTTTCATTCCCTTGCTTTTGTATTTAATACATTTGGTTTCATACTTCATTTGTTTGGTATTCTCTCATTTGTTTCATGCATGTCACGATGTAGGTTTTCTCATTCACTTGCACCCATTGTGTGTGTGTGACGGACATGTATTGATGTTCATACTTGCCATTTGGGATCTATCATGACATGGGGATTTCAATGTGGGGTGGATGGAATACTTGGTTGGATGTTTGGACTGGGGTGGTGTGGGGTGGGATTTGGGTGGCCATAAGGGCCATGAGTGTGGATCGTGATGATGTGTTGGGGGGACATGAGTCAGGGCCTGTTGGCAGGTGCTGGTCACTGCTGGGTGGGTGGGTGGGGACGCAGGGGGACATGAGTCGGGTCCTGCTGGCAGGTGCCCGTCACTGCTGGGTGGGTGGGGGTGCAGGGGGAGATGAGTCGGGTTCTGCTGGCAGGTGCCCGTCAATGCTGGGTGGGTGGAGGTGCAGGGGGGCATGAGTCAGGGCCTGCTGGCAGGTGCCCGTCACTGGGGGAGGGTGGATGGGTGGGGGACATGAGTCAGGGCTCACAAGTGTGCTCACAAGTGCATGGTGCCATGTGGGCTGACTGCAGGGCATGGTGAGGGTTGTAGGGTAGTCCCCTGTGGTGTGGACTGCCTGCAGGGCATGTGGAGGGGGGAAATCGCACACCCGGGAGGGCCCACGATGCCAAATCACGTGTGAAACTCCCCGCACACCCCTGAAATACACGTAACCCGCTCGCACAGGGCCTATAGCGTGTGAAACTCCCCACGTACCCCACAAATACACATACCGCACTCGCACAGGGCCTATCGCGTGTGAAACTCCACACGTGCCCCACAAATACACGTACCCCGCTCGCACAGGGCCTATCGCGTGTAAAACTCCCAGCGCACGCCTCAGAATACACTTACCCCCCTCGCACTACTGAAATCGCGTGGGAAAAGTTGGCAGTCCACGGCAGTCTCCGGCACGCCACAGCAATGCGGCGGGTGACCGAAGAAGAGGGGAGGCGCCTGAGATGTCAACACCAACGTGGGGATGTAAACAACGGTTTGGAGCACAGAAGCCCTCTGAAACCCAATTGTTACGCTCCTATCAGAGGTAAGTCTGCAGCTGATAAACCTAATGAAAACTTTTCATATACGAACATTTTGTTGCAAAGTATTTCATCACACTCATAGACGGAAATCCCAGACCACTCCAGCCATTTAACAGCCTGTCCCCCCTTACTGTCTTGCACATGTTCCCCTCAACAAGTCCATAGGCCTACGGCTCATGATAGAGCCGACATGCACGAGATGGGGGTGGGGTTGAAGGGAGGAGTCCAGTCAATGGTGGACTCCCAGTACAGCTCATGGTGTCTCAGAGGATAGTGCCTGTGATGGCTGTAGAGGACCCCCTGTCTTGACCTGAAAGCGGCAGATCACCGGAAACGCCATGGTATTGGGAGAGGTGTCGTGTGCTTAGCCGCTCTCCACTGGCATGCCTATTTGCATGCCGAGACCTGGACACGCAGAGGCTCCCTATGGCCTTCAAACGATTTTGGATTTGGAATCAGACCTTCAAAAGGAACCACAGAGTTCAAATAAAACCCAAGTCACAAATGACATTCACCCTATACATAATATAAAAGGCATTGGGAGCACTTCCTTACGAACATCCAAAGACGAATTACAAAGCATAGATGTTCCTAATCACTCTGAATTGATTCAAGATATACCAGATACTTTAAGTACTGGGTTTACACACAGAAAACTTCTGGATGCAACAATAGACCCGGAGAAATGTCTAAACTCAACGGATATAGACTATCATCAAAACACACAAAGAGACAAAACAATAGTAACAACAAAGAAACACCCTTTAAATGAAAAGAAGACTATAAAACTAAAGAATAAGAATGGTACGGCGCGTGGAATACTTCCAGCAATTTTAATGAAAAAAGAGTCATTACAAAGATTTAAGGATAACGAGGACAAATCAAAAAGAATATACAAAAACATTAATTAAAAGAAAAAGAATAGTGCCCCAGAAGAATCTGCCCTTTTGCAGTTTAAAAAAAAAAAAAACACGAAGAACAGCACGCACTGGGCGAACTGTCGGATGTTGAAATATTACAAGGAGCGGATCTAAACCCAACCTGGCACTTACCGGAGTTACAAGTTTTTACGTGGGCAGGCATAGACACAGAAAAGGATACTCAGCAAGAATCCACGAATCGGCAATTGTGCCCGCCACAAATAGTGGGACAGAATAATGAACAGGAGTTTTGTTCAGAGGTCAATAGATGCAAGCAACCCCCCAACATCTTTCAGAAAAAGGGGGACAGTGCCCCAGGGACGGACCCTGTAATCAGGCCACAAGAATGGAACGTGCAACCAGAGTAGTTCTGAGGGAGGAGTTATCTTCCCTCAGGGAATCCTTGTGGGCCTCTACGTCTGCAGCCATGGCTGTGTCCAGAGCCCCCAGTTCAACCCGTCAGTCCCTGTTGGCTGCCAACATGTCTAGCCTGTGCGAGCGGCATGTTGACTGCACTGCCTGCTGCTGGAGCTCCATCTGCCTTTCAGAGGGTAGAATGGAATTGGCCACCCTTTCCACGCCCTGAGCCATAATATCACATGATGCCCCCTGTTGCTGTGCAATGGCATAAATTATATTCTTCCACAATGTATTCCCGGGTGGCACATGGCCACCATGTTGCCGGACACCACACCTGTCGGGCCCAAGGATACCTAGCCCTTGCTGCGCTGGCACTGCCTATGGCTGCAGGACTGCATTCCTCCCTTGCTGGGCTGCCACAGGAACAGGAGCAAGTAGTGTGGAGCGTGACCCTGCATCCATAACCACCACAGATGGATATACCAACACTGACTGGCCCCTTGAGGGGTCTACCCCCACTGTAGGTGGGTTAGACAGAACAGCATCCACAGCAGAATCACTCACCTGTGACAGCAATGAGGGTTCAATTTCCGACTCCATACCAGAGGCATAGTGTTCCTCAGAGGTGTACTCAGAGACACCCCTGGCCAGGATGGTCTGTAGCACCAATGGATTTTCATGGCCTACCACACCACGGCCTCCACTGGTGCCTTGTTGGGGCTCTGAATACTTCACCCCCTCCACCATCTCCTCCTCCTCCACTGCTTCCAGTGCCTCATCACCTGCACAAAATCAAAAGAAGACATGAGAACACATGTTAACAGCATAGGCCACACATATAGGTATTACAATGTTGACAGCCAACACATGAAGCAGCCATGTCACACATGACACAAAATGGGACCCTGAAAGCAGAAATGGATGCGTGTCAAATGTCAAACCAACACATGTATTGCATGGTGCAAAGCACCTGCATCACACACAAGCTTGTGACTGGCATAGACCTTACACAAACATGACAAATGCCAGCTCACAGATGGCACGTAGCATAGCCATGGCAGAACTGTCAACCAGCCCCAGATGGAAGTTAAATACTACTGTCCATGAGCCATGTACAATGCATGTCATTAGATAGTAGTTGGAAATTACTACGATAAAATACACTTGTGTCACAGGCTGCAACAACACTATGGTGTTGAAATACAGTGAAGGAAGGCACATGGATTCATCAATGGCAGGTCACTTTGACATCACGCAAGTGAATAGACATGTGGAAGGTGAGAACAGGGTTCAGAAGTGTGTGGGTGCAGTGCAGTACACGTGTACGGGCTCAACTATCATTCAGAATACGGAGGCAGTAATGTGAATGTCGTGGACTGATGGCAGTGTAATGGCAATGCAGTCATTCTGTGTAAAGTGTTGGTAGTGGGTTGTAGGGCTACAGTAAACCCCACCCCCAAGGGCAGGGGATGGCTTGGAGGCAGTGCATGGCTTACAATGTTTGCTGAGAGTACTGTGTTGTAGCAGACAGTTTGGGCAGGTGTCAATTGCATTCTTTCAGTCATCTGGGACTACAGCAGGGGAGAGGAGAATAGTAAGCACAACACATGAGGAAGCATTTGTATGTGCCCCTAGACCTGGAGAAGCAACAACAACAATTACATAGAGGCAGGAAAGTGGACTATAGGGAGGCTTACGCTTGACACAGACGAGAACCCCAAACTAATGGCCATGAGGAGCAACTGACCCTGAGTGAGCAGGAAAGGGATGCTGAAATGCCATGAGAATGAAGCAAATACTGGATATAGAGTCGAATGAATTGCTTGCCCATGACCCATATGGACTTGTTGGGAATACAAAGGGTCCAGGAATTAACATTCATAGCCACTGTGAGCCTGTGCAATCTGCACAGTCAGAGTGAGATACCCTGCACCAAGGCCAAAATACATTCCACACAGTCCAGGTCTGGCAGAGTTGCAGAGGGAAGAGTGTATATACGCAGAAATTCGGGTACTGTCCATTGCAGTAATCCGCCATCGGAATCACCAGTCCCATGGAGACAGTGAGCTGCTGGGGGATGGAGAGGTAAGGAAGAATGCCTCTGAGGAGGAACAGCTCGCAGGGTGACCACACAGAGATGTCAGTCATGTGACAATAGAAGGTGAGTGCTGAGTGGAAGATCATTACAGGCTATCCGCAACCATAGGTTGGAGCAAGAACAGGGCCAAGAGAGCCTGCACAGAGATTGGGATGGAAGGAGGGAGCAGGTGTGGTGATGAGGATTGCTTCCGTGTGCAGGGCATAGTTTGAATGCAGTCTGCATGACAACAAGCACATATTAGTCCAACATCACAATGCTCACACATGGCAGTCATGTCAATGTAGCCTCCACTGGCAGACAAGCATAACACATCACCCAAGCAACATAAACATGGCCTGGACACACACGCAACACCACTCACCGGACATTGTCTCATAATTTGGCAGCCCTCCCACACCTTGGACCTGCTCCACTGCAATGAAATCAGCAGAGATCGCCTCATGTGGAGTGAGTTCTTCATCCTCTGATGGTTTCCCACTGCCAGTCACCAGAATAGAGGTGAACTTTGCAGCTAGCTTGTCTTTTGCTCGGCATGGGAGGTCATTCCAATGCTTCAGCACATCATCCACTGTGCACCTCTCCTATCCCAAGGCGCTAATATCATCTGCGATGCACTGCCAGTGGGCCCTATGCTGATCAGGCGTTTGTTTGCTCGCTGCCGCCACAAGCATGTCGCGGCCGTGTTCAAACATGTAGTCCACAAGCGCGTCCGTTTCCTCATTACAGAAACTCTGCTTTCTTGACGTGTTTGAGGGCTGAGCCTTGTCTGGGGTCCCAGCCTGTTCTGCTGGAGCACGCTTCTTCCTCTTGGGATATGGTGCGGACCCTGAGTGGCTTGTGCCGCTCTGGTCAGTAGGGGCTGAAGCGCAGGTGGACTGGTCACTGGAAGCAGGCAATGATATGACGACCGAAGGTCGGACTGCAGGTACTGGCAGCTGCATGCTGTTGACAGGACTCTGCGCCGCACCTGCCTTGGTGCAAAGGGTTGGGACCAACACAGTCCTGGCTTGGTGACTCAGAGCCAGGGTGGTGTCAGCTGCAGCTGCCCCTGCAGCTTCCACAACCTGGCTGCTCAAAGCAGCAGATGACACAGCTGCACCAGATCCACATGACCTGGTGACAGCAACTTTCACCACACGTGCATTGGCCTGTGAGCCTTCCTGTGCCTGTTCCAGGGCCAATCCAGTCCAGGCTGGCTGACCCTGAGCCTGGGTGGCGGTAGCCGCAGCTGCCCCTGCAGCGTCCACACCCTGCCTGCTCGTGACAGCAGATGGCACTGCTTGTTGGGTCTGACGGGTGCTGGGGATGGCAGCAACAGCTGCATCTCCCTGACCCACCTCGGGGGGCCATAGCTGTCCCTGCATGCGCCTGGACACCCTGCCCTTGTGGACCACCCTTGCCACATTGCCCACCTTGGCCACCTTGGTCACCCTGGCCACATCCCCCACCGTGGCCACCTCTGGGAGGTCCCCCAGCTTTGCCTCCCTTACCAATTCTTGCCCTCCCAGCCATGGCACCAATGTACTAGCGCAATGGGAGGTGCAGACAACAATTATCCTGGGCAATTGGGGTGAAGGGGTCAGGGTACATGATGGAAAACATACCCCTGTGCTCCTGCAAGGCTGTATATGACCCATAGGGAAAAATAACAGGTCCCATAACCCTGAGGCACCCCAAAAACAAAAACATAGGTGCATGCGATACCTTGGTAGCCCACGTGTGATGAAAAAACGTTCCGCAGCACACTGTGGCACCCAGGGTACACGATTTTGTGGGTGTACGCGTGGCTCTTCCCATTCAATTTGGCTAGCGTGAGCGGGATACGCAAATTCACAGGGTACGCACGGGCCTTTTCATGCAATTTGGTTGGTGCGAGCGAGGTATGCAATTTAACGGGTGTACGCGCTGCCCTTTGCACCCAATTTGGCTGGCGCGAGCGGGGTATGTGATTTCGCAGGTGCATGCAGGGGCTTTTGCACGCGATTTGGCTGGTGCGAGCGGTGTACGCAATTTCGCGGGGGTACGCGAGGACCTTTTACGTGATTTGGCTGGCATGAGCGGGGTATGTGATTTTGCTGGGGTACATGAGGGCCTTTTCACGCGATTTGGCTGGCACGAGCGGGGTACACAATTTTGCAGGTGTACGCGAGGGACTTTCCACGTGATTTGGCTGGCGCGAGCAGGGCACGCTCCAATTTTTCACACAATTACAATGGTGGCGGGCTGTGTGCTAGGCCGCGGATGGCACAGGGCCTTGCGCTTTATTGGGCATTTCAATGGTCTTTTAGCTGCACACAGGGGCATTTTGTGGGCGTAACTGGCGCTGCTGGATGTTCAATGCACCACAGCTGGTAATGGCTCGGGAAATCCATGAATACGCATGGCGCACAATTGCTGCTTTGCGTCATACCTGGTCCACACGTGATGCACGCTGGATTCTATGAATTGGGTCCTTGGTTTCAAAATTCAGTCACATATAGAATGCAGGTCATATGAAGCGGCAGCTCGTCTGACAAGTGCAGCCTTATATGGGAAATCTGAAAACATTCTCTGTAGGCAACATCCCCTAGATGTCCATGGGCTTTGCATGCTTTTATAAATGCAAAAAAGAAATAATAAATATAAAAACAAACAATCTAAAGAAGATTTGTCAGGGCTCAAATCACGCTTAAGTGATGAACAACTCACCATTTACCTAGTTGGGCTGCAGGTTAACAATCAAGAGACACTTCCCCTTTTCACTTCATATTGGGTTTAGCTTGTGAGGGACAGGTTAGGATTTGGCCACAGGATGGTAAACTTTACTTTGCAAATTTTGTGACAGACAGTTTCATTAGCTTGTTTTGTTGAGGCTGGGAAACCCCTCTGAGCAGTAGAGCTAGTTAGGATTTCCTCAACCCCCCATTTTTGATGTTAATAGAAGTCCTTGCCAATCAACATGCCACCTTTGTGTCCGTCTTTTACTCCTAGATCCTCACAACACATACGACCACTGAAGAAATAAAGCAAATGTTCAACACAATATAATGTTCAGTAATATAAAATGTATAAAACAAGTTTCAATCCCCCTTTGTTTTTTTTTTCCCAATGACCCAATGATTACAACCTGTTAGTAAAACAACAGTGTATCACACACAAATGTTGTAGAATACATGGTACATACAATGTACTACTTACAAGGGTTATAAAAAGTAAATATATGTGTAAAACCTTAGCTAATTATATCTTGCATACTATATTCTATCACTAACTATATATGTTTTCCTTTACAGACAAAGAAGCAACGATTATACCCCCTTACCATGTGAAACAAAGTGCACTATTGTACACTATTTTACCCATGGCCAGCAGCCACATTGAACACTAGCCAAGATAGTTTAACCATGTCACAAAACAATCTAGCCACTTCCAAAGCCACAAAAATATGTTTTATTTTTCCAACTACACATTACTCCCACTCACTACTTTCATTACATAACTATACAATTATAGCATTACTGTGACCACCGTGTACTTAACGCAAAGTAAATATATTACAATATCCATGCCCAATATCCACATTATTGGTTTTACAATGTTCAGATCCATTACATCATTACGATGGCCATGGCCTGTGTCCAGATTATTGGGGGGGTGGTGCCCCCAACAATCAAGAAACTGGCTATGGCCACAACAATATAGTTCAAACATGTCACACATAATCTACCCATTTCCATAGCCACAACAAGATATATTGTTATTACAAATTGTGGTAGGTCAGAGGGAGGAGACGGACAAAAATAGGATGGTATTTTCACAAGTTCTTTTTTCAACTTTAAGGAAAAAGGCCTATCTATCCCTGCAAAAAAGGTTTGCCCTACCTAACACAAAACTAACTAGGGTGCTCATTGTCAGTAGAGTAGTCCAAATCAACAGTCTATCCTCTGTCCAGAAAACTATCATGTGCTCACCCTATTAGTGAATTCTTATGAAGGGATTTAGGGAGTTCCTTGACGGAATGTGAGTCCTTGTCCCCAAGAGAGGTGTCTCCCCCGACGAGGTCCTTCCTACCGCCACCCCTAGAGGGAATGTTGTGTAATGGACTTAATCCCCTAACCTCACACAGAAGGGCTCCCCTCTGGGGAGAAGTGATGAAATTGTAATCATAGCCTTTGCCTCCTTAAGATATGCACCCAGTTACCCTAGGGGCCGGTGTGCTATATAAATAACCAAAATACAAATACAAATATAAAATACACATAAATATTAAGCACAAATATTACAGTATCCATGCCGAATATCCACATTATTGGTTTTACAATGTTCACATCATTTACATCGTTAGTGTGGCCATAGCCAGTGTCCGGATTGTTGTGTTCGCATCCATTACATCATTACTGTGGCCATAGCCAGTGCCCAGATTGTTGGGGACATGGCCAAATCTGGACACTGGCCATGACCACAACAATATAGTTCGACTATGTCACAAACAATCTAGTCACTTCCATAGCCATAGTTTCATTACCTAAAAGTAACATCAAAACTGATCACTGTTCTTACATATTGCATAACACCTCCAAGGTCAAAAGAAGTTCCTGGACCAATGTTCGTGTCTGTAACTGCAGGTGGTAGAAAACAACCCTTCCATTTTTCCTTTTTCTTAACTCCTCCACCATCTCCA
Source organism: Ambystoma mexicanum (assembly GCF_040938575.1). NCBI lineage: Eukaryota > Metazoa > Chordata > Amphibia > Caudata > Ambystomatidae > Ambystoma > Ambystoma mexicanum. Next base: position 935,856,949 of record NC_090936.1, read on the forward strand.
ACCACTCTTTTATCCTCAAAACAACCCGAAACATACTGTCCAAAGGCATTTTCAGCCACAGTGTCCACGGACGAGATGCGCGGTTCATGGATCCAATATGGCGTACATTATAACGTTTTGATGTACCTCACATGTTTAATTGACCAATCAGGCAGTGCATACAAAGTACACACATCTTACATGGGTGCTGATTGGCCCAAGTGTTTCTGCGGATACCAAACCAGGAAGTGAGTCTATGGACGGGAAGGCGATATAACACATTTACTATCACTACTCTTTCATCATTTAAAAAAAATATACTGGACGGATTAACACCAAATTTACAAAAGCACATTTTAGGGACCAGGCCACTAGTCCTCGTGCAAGTTTAGTGCTAATCCATCCAGCGGTTTGGGCTGTAGTCATGATAAAAAAAAATGTCCATTCATGTCTATCCAGATTTAAAATGTTTGGCACCCCCTATAACTTTCCCCCCTGCATGAAATTGCACTAATTCTGAGGTGGCTGTATACTTTTTTTTGCAAAGTTTTGTGAGGATTCGTCAAACAGTGCCACAAAACTGTGTTTCCTATGGGTTGAGTAACTTTACCATAACTACAGGTTCGCTACTGCAGACCCTATAAGAAGGAATATTATAAATCTTATAACTTTGGGTGGCTTATAACTTCGGCACCATTTGATGAATCCTCACAAAAATGTGCAAATAGTATATGGCCACCGCCAAATGATTTTGATTTCATCAAGAGGGGGCCAAGTTATTGAGGGTTCCCAAAACTTTTGAAATCTTCATGGACATATTGGGAAAAAAGAATTCTCATGCCTGCAGCCAAGGAAGTTTCATTCTCTGAATTCCATAGGTTTTTATTGGTGCAAATTAAACATAACATCCCTTTAACAATGTTTTTTTCACTGAATATATATTTATATATGTAATACCCAGCATTGCCTGGGATTTCATTTCCACATAGGTACTATTTGTTAGGAATCCCTTAAGATAGATTTACGCTTTTTGGAAAGGCTCCATAAGAAAGGTGAAAAGAAAAATTCACGAAATTTCTCGATTATTTGATATTTTGAAAATGTTTTCTAATAAAGACTACACAACAGTCTACTTAGTCATGCTGTTGCTTGTTGACACAAAGGAAGTGTCATGCTATGCACTTCTAGTTTGTCTGTGGAGGTAATATGCAGTATGGGATGCATTTCATTTTTCAACATTGTATTGTTGAATTGACTACAGCTTGCAATGGTTGGCATTAAGGAAATGCATTTTATATTTTGTTGAATTAATTGTTCCATGACATAAGGAACAGATGTGTTTTGCCCAAATAGCTCATGGATTAGTCCAGTATTTAAGATGGATTTTGCATCTTTAGTAAGCAGACCAGTTTTAATGCTTTTTAAAATGTTAGCATAGGTGAGGTCTGCAGACTGGTACATGTTTTGAGTTAGATCTCTGTAGCATAAATGTTGGCAGCATTGTTTGTGTCCTAATATTTTGAAAATAGGTGGACCTTTTACTGATGTTAACTGTAGGAGGTCTCCAAAAACAATAAGGTGTTTTCCGACAAACATTTCTTCGTACTCAGTTTTTAGGACTTCTTGCATTTTTAGATGAATTAAAGCAAACATGAGGTTGGAAACCATGCTTACTTCACCTATCAGGAGCCCTTTCGTTTGTTCCAGAATTCTACATACTTCAGTAGCATCTTCTGCTGATAATTTGTAGTATTCTAATTTGTTTTTGTGTTCTACTGGGAGGAGCAATAGTCGGTGTAAAGTTACACCTCCTATGTTGTCGGCAGCAAAACCTGTGGGGGCCGTTACAACAGATGAAAGGCTTTTGTTTGTTAAGTCTTGTAGAAATGTGCTGATTATTTTAATTAAGAACGTTTTACCAGAACCAGCTTCACCACTTACATGCAGCAGCAGAGGTTTATACATTTTACAACTACATGTTTTAGTTTCATGTTTAAAACCATGTTCAATTTCTTCAGTGACTTCTAGATAAATGGCGCGTTGTTCATCATTTAGCTGTGATTTGAGCACTGAAAAATCTTCAGATTTTTAGATTGATACATGGTATTTTCGACCTCAGTCATGGCCATTTCTGCTTCATTTAAAATGAGTGTTCTCCAAGTGGTTCTTGGCTTTCTGTAAGAAAGGTTGACTACCTTCAGTAGTGTCTTTATCTAGTAGAGCTTCAATTTCTTGCTCTTGTTGGTGATCATTGTCCAACATTTATTTGTATTGTTTGAAATTGACATTTGTTAAACAGTTTTCATTTGCTTTGAATGCAGTTTCATACGAGTCGTCGTAACCTAACAATTCTTCTTATTTTCTCCAAGGTTTAAAAAGTTGCAGAAGGGCCATTTAATAAAGTGCTCTATGTTGTGGAGATTTAAATGTTAACGTGATATGATTAATTAGGCTGGGGTTAGTAAATGTAACTAGGCTTCTTTCACAAGTTGAGACTATATATTTGCCAGGTATCTCATCTGGTCTGACATTATTTTTGCAGGAGTAGTTTTGGGCTATGTGGTTCAAGCATGTGTTTTCCAAAGCGGCACTTCTGTTTGGATAGTATGTGTCAAGTAAATTGTTTTTTAAAATGTCTTGGCTGTTGGGATCATTTGTGACTATTGTTTCTATCTCTTGGTAGGATTTGAGTCTCTTTTTCTGGATGAAGCTGGACCAAGGTTTAGCCAGACAATGTATTCAGATTTGTCATATAAGGCTGTACCTGTTAAATGGTCAGCAGCTTCACAGCACCCGCATTCTCTATGGAAGGGCATTTTTATACCTGTACAATTTTTGAGACAGTGTTTTATCAGATTATGTGTCATCCCAGAGGTCTTTTAGCTCTGTTTTCTCAGCTTTGGTGAAATAGGCTGTGACATATCTTGCAACATCCGTGGAATTGTCTGTAATGTATTGTATGTCTATATCTGAATTCCACTAGAGGGCAATGATAGCATTGTAATCATTGATATACTTGGATGCTTCATCCCTTTTAATGTTGTATGTGTTTTTAGGCAATTTGCCTTTTAAACGGTGTCTAACAGAGGAGATGAAGCTTTTTATTTGTCCTTTTGCGCAAACTGGTCTATGGAAATCATAGCGACATTTAGTATAGTATTTCCCTTTGTTTCTATATCTCAGTCGGCAGTATTAATAATAATTTTGCATTTATGTAGCGCTACAAACCCTCAGGTATCTGAGTGCTGCTTATTATTACCCACGGTGTGTAGTGCTCATTTATCGACCTCGGAAGGATGAACGGCTGAGTTTGGCCCAACCGGGTTTCGAACCTGCATTAGCAGGCTCTGCATGGATGTCAAAGCGAGCGCTCTACTTGCTGTGCCACTTGGAAGACCAAGTGGCACACTTTTTGCCACACTTATTGTTTTGGAAGCATAAGATTTGTGTACGTAGGTCACTATGTGTGGTTTCTGAAGGGATGATGCAGGGTAAGTATTTTTCTATAAACTGTAAAATGGTGGGATCACTGTCATGGCCACATTTCAAAGTATCTGATATGTGATGCTCCTCTAGATTGATATTGTTTTCTCCAAAGGTAGTGTTATACTTCTCTGAGCGGAGGGGTACTTTTATTGCAGATGAAGTGCAGCATGGCAATAAAGCAATGGTGAAAGTACCTTGACACATTGACATGGTCAAGAGAACAGATTTTTCCTGGTGTTTTTATATCTATTCCTTCTTTATTTTGGTTTGCTATGCGTAGGAAGTGGTGTAAATCATCCCATGCATATTCTACACAACTTAATGTAACAAACCATGTGGGTGGGCCTAGGTTTCTTAGGAAACAACGTACATCAGCGTGACGTCAGAACCAGTATTATTTTGTACCACGCATGTTTGCCAGGATATTTGTGATTCTTGATTGTAAGGCATCACCTTTGTCTTTTATCTTTTGAAACAGTTGGGTAGTGCACATGTTTAAACAATTGGAGCCTGTTCTTAACATGTGTGCAACTCCATAATATAGAGTTGCTAGTTCACTTTCAAACAGGAGGTGGAAAATGTATTCTACATTTTGTCTGAATCTGGGGACTTCAGAATACATTTGTAAACAGCGATATTCTGATGCACTTATTTGTGTGGATCTTTCATCATATCTTCCTCCTTTTCCTGTATGAAAGAGCAGAGGAAAAGAACGTGCTTCGACACTATTCTCCCATATGCTCATTAGAGATCCTTTGGGTTGACACATTTGATATTTTCCTAATGCATCGTTCATGGTGTCTTTGGAGTGTAGTGGGTGAGTTGTATGCTGGTCCAAAATGGTGGCTGCAGTAATCAAATCTACACATTCAAATTGGCCAGTTGGTGGTGAATGGTGAATTAATTGGGTATTGCTGTCAGGTTCTCCTCTCTGTTTATATCTCTGTAGTATTCATTAGATATTGTAGGGGTTGTCCAATCTTGTTTAAGATGACTAGTTGTTGCCAAATTTTCTGGTCTTTTGTCTTTTGTTGGTACACAATTAACTAGCATAATCAAAGATTGATCTATTGGCCATTTTATTCCCAGAATTTGTACATTTTCTTTAAGAGCTAATGGCAAATATACTACTTTGCCACATATGCCTTTTAGTAACTCAAAAGGAGGCAACTTGGCTGTTTTGGGTTGAAATGGGTGTACTGTTCGGATTATAGTGCTCTCATACAAGTTACGTTGTTGGAGAGTCTTTGGAAGTGGGAAGTTATTAGTAACAGCACGTGATGGCATTCAGTTATTGTCAAGCTTTGTATTGCAGTACGTGCAAACTATTGAGGGGTCAGTTATTTTGTATGTATTTTCTGTTGTTAAATATAAAGCTAATTGGAACCTTTGGGATTCCTCATTGCCCTCTATTTTGTAGGCCATATCTAATATTTGTGTACTCTTTTAATAAAAGGTTCTGCGACAACAGACACATACCTGGTCTGTTATTTCAGCATATGTGTTTTGAAATGTTGCTATTTCTTTTTTGTATGTATGTGTTAGGAGGTGCAACTGGGTGGCTAGAACGGATGTGGCGGCGTATTGATGTGGTCCTGAAGGATAAGTGCCACTGTTGTTCATGACTGAGTTTCACCCCACACCCAATGCATTCAACACGGGAAGCCTTCGCCTTCGGAACCCCACCCACGGTCTTTAAGATCCGCCACACCCAGGACTCACTCTGGGTGCTGGAGGTAGGCACTTATACTACCTCATCATCGTCTTCCTCTTGTTCCTCCTCTACATCATTGTGCCTGTTCCCCTGTCGAGGCCCTCCAGATGGTGATGGTGGTGGTGGTGGTGGGGGTGGTTGGGGAGCAGAAGTGGCCATAGCAGATGCTGTGTCTCCACAGATTGGCAAAGCAGAACATCAGCAAAAAAAGAGCTCTCTCCTGGATAGCAGATTGAGAATGAGGAGCCGTCCGTGAACAGTCGTACTGTCCACGGACTACCCAGTCACAAAAAGGCCTTCAAAAGTTGTAAAAAGTTGCCAGATCAACGTATAATGGGTCTGGGAGCTGTGCAAGGGTAACGTTTCTGCTTGAAACATCCAAGATTGGTAGGAAATGAACGTTTAAACTGTCCGCGGCCACAGACACTGTTCGCAAACACCCCCTATCACGCTACATGGGTGCGGTCACATGATGACATCCCCAGATGTGCACGACCCTGTTGGCCGTCCCTGGATATCTTCTAGGCAGAAATTGCAAGGTGCATGCGCAGGGTGTCTGTGGGACTTGAATTATTAAAAATGCATCACTCGTATGTCCGGACAATCCGGTTGTCCGGGGGAACTTCCATTTTGAGTGTAAACACCCCCGGGTAGTCAGACTGTTCGCAGACTAATTAAAGTGCACCACATGAAAATTGACATATCCGGACATCGCGCCTGTCCAGAGGTACCTCCATTTTGGGTGTGGACATTCCGGACATTTGAGTAGTCCGTGGACTCATAATAAACAAGACATTTGTAGTACAAAAAATAAATGTATCCAACAAAGGGGTGGGGTATCAGAATGGGAAACAAAAATGGGAGAATCAGGCATTTATGTAGAATAATCATGAGGGGAGGAAGGGACTGAGATTTCATAAAATATTGTCTTTGAGGAAAATGTCCAGAATTTACTGGGGATGACTGCTGAGGAGAAAGGGTGCAGGTGCAAGTGGGACAGTGAAAAGGAACATTTTTAAACAGGTGGTTTTTCACGTACTGTACAAGTTCATTGACATTATTAGTTAGTGTATCCTGTTTTGTTGACACGTTCTTCATTTCACTATTTACATATGGTGCTGCGACTTCTGTTTCTGATTGTGGGGACTGAAAATGATGAACCTGGGGCGTGCACCTGGCGAATTTCTGAGGTTTGTTGGTTTTACTTGTGACCATAACGGCCCTTTAGCAAAGTTCAAATGAGGTTCTCTGTGGGCCAACGTGGAGGCTCTGTCACATTTCAACAGATCATTAATATATGTTCACACATTACATACAACCATTAAAAAGAAACCGGAAGATTATGGAGGACAGTGTGCAGAAAATGTCTTACCTCATTGTGGTGCTACAACAAAATGAAAGAGAAAACTCTAAACTGCATGTGGAATGGTAGAGATGTCTCCTGCCATGAGTTTGGGTCGGAGAAAAGCATAGGCCAATGTCTCTTGTAGCTGGTGTGAGCATTTAAGGGGCCCTGGAATGCAGCCATCATAAAACATGATGCGAGAGAACGAGCGAACTTGGGAAGGATATTTTCTGCAAAAATGAAGCCAGGTCCATAGCATGGGGAAAGGGAAAGAGAAAATGGTAGCGCACAGGCAAAAATGGAAAGAGACTTCTAAGGCTGTGAGGAAAAAAGGGGTGAACATCGAGCGGTGGAAAGGGATGCAGTGGAAAGGCACCCTTTTGGTGTAAGCACAGATGGAATGATAAGGTGGATTGTACAAACATGTAATAGGTGTAGTCCAGGAGGAGGGTTCCAATTCCAAAAAACACGAGGGCTGAAAGGGCACCTTCCCACTGGATCCTTTTCCCTGGCCTAGTTTGCCATACCTTTGTTACCATTTTAAGTGGCCTTTAGACCCCCAAGCCCAGAGCTGACAGCGTCCTCAAATCTAATGAAGCAAAATGCTACAAAGCACTTGTGTGTGAGTGATGAAGGCCTATTATGTATGAATATGACCAGTATTTAATGTAGCAATGATGGTAATGTTACTTTGAAGCAAAGGATTTCTTCTTTGCTGTGCAAAGGAGTTGGTCAATTATTCTATTGTGGAAATTGCAATATGTCCGAGAATTACATTTACCAAATGGGAAACTATCTAGCACGTTGCCTCTATTATTGGGTCCACACCAATCTGCATGCCCAAGACAAATGTGTATAATGGATACCTGCGTTTCTGAGAAGATTGAAGGATCGTTGGCCTGGAAATGAGCCTGCATGGCATGTGTGCAGACTCTTATCTCCCCTGTAATTTGAGCAACCCCCCCCACATACCCCCAAAAAAGAATCCTAAAACAACTAGGCTGAAAACCCACATTTTATATCGAATTTTTCAAATGTTGCACTTTCTTTTGGATAAAATAGCTGGGGGTTGGGTAAGGGTATAAATAAATGTATCGGGTAGGTGGGGGGGCTGCATGGGGGTCTATCCCCCATATTTAAAATAAAAAAGTGCAAAAAAACAAAAAGCCATTTTGGCAATTCGAAATAAATAAATGTGGTGTTTTCAGCCTTGTTGTTTTGGATACGGTATTTTAACGTAGAACCATTTGGTGCCATGTATCATTAAATTACCCACCACTGCACAGGAAGCTTTTCAATTTTTAGCAGTTTCAGGTCTGGTGCTTTGAAATGCGGCAGGGCCTACGCGAAAGCGTAGGCCTTGCGCAAGTAGATGGTGCTAGTAGAATGAGCACTAGGGCAAACGTGCTGGAGCAAGGAACATGTTTTCTATGCATTTTTGCACCTGGGCAAAGGGCTACGACTGGGGCAAAATATTTCCCTGGTGCAAAATTGCATTGAATTAATGTTTCCTGCACTAGTGCAATTTCTGCCATATTGCTAATTGCAAGTGTAAGTTTCTGTAATACCGGTCCGGTAAAATGCCCCATAAGCTTGTGTTTAAACTACAAGAGCAGGGGTACGTGCTTTTTTCAACTTACGTGCCCGCATGGCACGTGCGCATTTGGAACATTTGTGAATGTGGCCTGATGTGTTTTTAACTGATTCAGAAACATTTCAATGAATATTTCCCTCAATGCGAAATGTGCATAACCTACCAATGCAAAGAACATACCAAACCATGCTTCCTTCACCATTGTGAGGCCCTGCGCTTGCTCAGAGGTCGAATCCTTTCAGGCAGTGTCGGTAACTGGTACAATTGCTAGGCAAGGAAGTATTCAGCAGCTTTTGTGGACTTGCCCTGAGTCTACTATGCTAATGAAAGTGTGCACATTGGAACCGGGTGCTACATTCCTACGTCTCTCTGAGTATTCATATCATTTCCACAAATGACTTATTACCAGGGGTAATTCACACAATATTATTTTCTCAGATTGTTAATTACTGCAAATAGAGAGGAACCTATTCAACACCTTTAAATACAGAAAGCTTTAGCTTGCCACATTTGCATTCTTCTAATTTGCACACCAGCCGATGTAAGGTGCTAAACGAATTTATAATTCCACTTTCCAAGAATCGTTTGTAGATCCAGGCGGATACATTTCAACAATTAAATGCCTTCCACCGTACGATTAATTTAAAATATTATAACAGCTAAAAACAGCTAACGAAACGTCACCGACAAAAGCAGTGCTAAAAGGTGAGGTGATTTAACATCACTGGTAGCTAATTCAAGAGACAAAAAAAAAACATTGAGGGCATGAAGGATACATCACCTCTGTTGATAAGACGCGCAACATGCCACAAACGTTGAATGTATTTCTCTAAAATGGTAGGCTACATTCTCTCCTTATGGTGTGGTGTATTGCTTACCTTACTTTCACAGCTGAGGTGACTGGGCCTATTGCGTCCATTCAGTGCTCACATATTCTGAAGAATATCAATAGCACATTGAACTAAGTTCACGCTTGGCGAGGGCATCAAATTAAAGAAAGGACTTTGAGCCTGTTTTTAGCCATTGAGCTATGTCGCCCAGTGATTGAGCTGAAAGACAGCTTCGTGCACTGGACCGCTGTCTGTGTGTTGAGTGGCTACTACACTTCCCAGAACCCGCCCAGAAAAGCCAGTCTATGCACCCTGATCCAGGTCATCCAGGATGTGATTGACCCTCAACTAGCTCTCGCCGTCTCGCCTCATCTGTAGTAAATATTCCGCTTCACCTCAGATCGAGCCGCTCATGGAGACTTGTTGGAGCGGGCTGACTTGCCACAGCCTGAACACTGCACATGCTATCAAACTGTCCGTTTGTGGATACGCACCACAGTGCTTGAATACTATTGATCCAACTCAACACCATCAAACTGAAGCTCGAAATCATAGAAAGAGCTAAGAAGACCAGATTGCTGCTATCAAAACATAGACATCCTTGGCATCCTGACCGAACGGCGTTGACTTGCACTCTATAAGAAATGGTGAGGCCACATTTCCTTACCTTTCCCAAAGATATTTAAGTAACCATTTTTGTGATTTTGTATTTGAAATACTATTGCCTAATTTTTCCATCCAAAAGTACAACTCATTGAATATTCACCTGCATATCATTTACAGACAAATTAATTATAAATATTATATATTATTAATCATATTAACATTTAAAAGAGAAAGAGGAAAGAAAACGGAAATAGGAAAGAGGAAAGAAAAACACATTCTTTAGCAGCTGTTTGATTTCAAAATATACAAATTCCCTGGAATCTTTAAACAGACGTTCAGTTATTCTCCGAATATATTGTATTTCTCAGGAGGATATCTAAGGGGCAACGTGCTCGCCTTGGAAACAAGACAACAGGAGCAACACAGGTTCAATCCCTGGGTCTGCGCTTAGAAACCTCTGGTTATTAAGCGCTTATAAATAACCTATCATATCATACATGTTCCCGTATAAGTGTACCAACACAACATCCAGTTAGAGCATTAAACCTTGTACTATCCCTTATCCATTGTTTGAGGAGCTAGTTCAAAGGATCGCTTACGCCTACTGCAAGCCCCCATTAAGCATTTAGAGACTGAATACTGTATTGATGTAACTGATGTCCCCATTAGGCAAATTAAATGCATTGGCCATCCTCTTTATATTATAGCATTTTAAGATTGGAGGCATCCACTTCCTGCATACATTTCGATATGTGGGCTATTAAGTCCGGAAGTCTTGATCTGGCACCACGCTTCCTGTGCCAGAAATAAATATTTATTTAAGAGCTATAAAATGCCACTCAGGCTGATGGGAGATTCCCATATCTTAATTCCAAATATAATGTTTTCAACTGGATGGTCGATTAGTGTCTAGATATTCCTCAAACAGTTGTTCATATTTGTTTATAAGGAACATTATCAGCTTGGAGGTCAATGCTGTTCTTAAAATTTTAGAGGCTACCTGGGTCCAATAACAATTTTGGGTTTATGCTTAGATGTTATAGCATCGTTTGCATCCCATAGTCCTTTCAGCCCCATGGTTGTGGGTAGATTTTTGAATATGGTGTTGCCAGGGGACGGTCCTTGCTCCGTCCAGCCTTAGGATGTTCCTTAAGGTGTTTTGATAAGATTTTTCCTTCATGTTGCTCATTTTTCTGACCCATGGTAGGCTCAGGTGCAATGTGATTATTCATTTTTTTTTAAACCGTATACATCAATAACATATCACAGACAAGTAGTGATCAGTAGAGCATAACAGTTGTACAGCACAATTAAACAGTGCACAGTGGTACAGCCATCAGTGCAGCAGGAGACAACATATGCATCTTCAGGACAGGTATCGCTCCCTGGCTAAGAACATCCGAAAGTCCAACCAAATGACCCTAAGGTGACTGACGCCTTGTACTAGGGTAGTATACAGTTCTTCTTTGTTGTTGGCCCAAGTGACATCTCTCAGCCACATCTCAGATGTAGGAGGGTGTTTATGAGTCCATCTCATCAAAATAGCCCTCTTGGTGCGCAGTAAACCCACATTTAAGAATCTACGCTTAGCTACATCCAGTTTCCCCTTGAAGCCAAGCACATATTCACAAGCTGTCAAAACAACTGTTGACCCAATATGTCAGATAGCACAGACTTGACAGCACACCAGTAATCATACAATTTAGGGCATGACCATAACATATGCAGCAGGGTCGCATTGGCATTCCTACAACTGGGGCACACTTTCAGCCTGTCAGTTTGGAATAAATTCAACCTTGAAGGGGGGATAGTACAATCTGTTAAAGATCTTAAAATGTATGAGCAACATTTCTTTGTATTGTTTGAAATTGACATTTGTTAAACAGTTTTCATTTGCTTTGAATGCAGTTTCATACGAGTCGTCGTAACCTAACAATTCTTCTTATTTTCTCCAAGGTTTAAAAAGTTGCAGAAGGGCCATTTAATAAAGTGCTCTATGTTGTGGAGATTTAAATGTTAACGTGATATGATTAATTAGGCTGGGGTTAGTAAATGTAACTAGGCTTCCTTCACAAGTTGATACTATATATTTGCCAGGTATCTCATCTGGTCTGACATTATTTTTGAAGGAGTAGTTTTGGGCTATGTGGTACAAGCACGTGTTTTCCAAAGCTGCACTTCTGTTTGGATAGTATGTGTCAAGCAAATTGTTTTTTAAAATGTCTTGGCTGTTGGGATCATTTGTGACTATTGTTTCTATCTCTTGGTAGGATTTGAGTAATCTTTTTCTGGATGAAGCTGGACCAAGGTTTAGCCAGACAATGTGTTCAGATTTGTCATATAAGGCTGTACCTGTTAAATGGGCAGCAGCTTCACAGCACCCGCATTCTCTATGGAAGGGCATTTTTATACCTGTGCAATTTTTGAGACAGTGTTTTATCAGATGATATGTCATCCCAGAGGTCTTTTAGCTCTGTTTTCTCAGCTTTGGTGAAATAGGCTGTGACATATCCTGCAACATCCGTGGAATTGTCTGTAATGTATTGTATGTCTATATCTGAATTCCACTAGAGGCCAATGATAGCATTGTAATCATTGATATACTTGGATGCTTCATCCCTTTTAATGTTGTATGTGTTTTTAGGCAATTTGCCTTTTAAACGGTGTCTAACAGAGGAGATGAAGCTTTTTATTTGTCCTTTTGCGCAAACTGGTCTATGGAAATCATAGCAACATTTAGAATAGTATTTCCCTTTGTTTCTATATCTCAGTCGGCAGTATTAATAATAATTTTGCATTTATGTAGTGCTACGAACCCTCAGGTATCTGAGCGCTGCTTATTATTACCCACGGTGTGTAGTGCTCATTTATCGACCTCGGAAGGATGAACTGCTGAGTTTGGCCCAACCGGGTTTCGAACCTGCATTAGCAGGCTCTGCATGGATGTCAAAGCGAGCGCTCTACTTGCTCTGCCACTTGGAAGACCAAGTGGCACACTTTTTGCCACACTTATTGTTTTGGAAGCATAAGATTTGTGTACGTAGGTCACTATGTGTGGTTTCTGAAGGGATGATGCAGGGTAAGTATTTTTCTATAAACTGTAAAATGGTGGGATCACTGTCATGGCCACATTTCAAAGTATCTGATATGTGATGCTCCTCTAGATTGATATTGTTTTCTCCAAAGGTAGTGTTATACTTCTCTGAGCGGAGGGGTACTTTTATTGCAGATGAAGTGCAGCATGGCAATAAAGCAATGGTGAAAGTACCTTGACACATTGACATAGTCAAGAGAACAGATTTGTCCTGGTGTTTTTATATCTATTCCTTCTTTATTTTGGTTTGCTATGCGTAGGAAGTGGTGTAAATCATCCCATGCATATTCTACACAACTTAATGTAACAAACCATGTGGGTGGGCCTAGGTTTCTTAGGAAACAACGTACATCAGCGTGACGTCAGAACCAGTATTATTTTGTAGCACGCATGTTTGCCAGGATATTTGTGATTCTTGATTGTAAAGCATCACCTTTGTCTTTTATCTTTTGAAACAGTTGGGTAGTGCACATGTTTAAACAATTGGAGCCTGTTCTTAACATGTGTGCAACTCCATAACATAGAGTTGCTAGTTCACTTTCAAACAGGAGGTGGAAAATGTATTCTACATTTTGTCTGAATCTGGGGACTTCAGAATACATTTGTAAACAGCGATATTCTGATGCACTTATTTGTGTGGATCTTTCATCATATCTTCCTCCTTTTCCTGTATGAAAGAGCAGAGGAAAAGAACGTGCTTCGACACTATTCTCCCATATGCTCATTAGAGATCCTTTGGGTTGACACATTTGATATTTTCCTAATGCATCGTTTATGGTGTCTTTGGAGTGTAGTGGGTGAGTTGTATGCTGGTCCAAAATGGTGGCTGCAGTAATCGAATCTACACATTCAAATTGGCCAGTTGGTGGTGAATGGTGAATTAATTGGGTATTGCTGTCAGGTTCTCCTCTATGTTTATATCTCTGTAGTATTCATTAGATATTGTAGGGGTTGTCCAATCTTGTTTAAGATGACTAGTTGTTGCCGAATTTTCTGGTCTTTTGTCTTTTGTTGGTACACAATTAACTAGCATAATCAAAGATTGATCTATTGGCCATTTTATTCCCAGAATTTGTACATTTTCTTTAAGAGCTAATGGCAAATATACTACTTTGCCACATATGCCTTTTAGTAACTCAAAAGGAGGCAACTTGGCTGTTTTGGGTTGAAATGGGTGTACTGTTCGGATTATAATGCTCTCATACAAGTTACGTTGTTGGAGAGTCTTTGGAAGTGGGAAGTTATTAGTAACAGCACGTGATGGCATTCAGTTATTGTCAAGCTTTGTATTGCAGTACGTGCAAACTATTGAGGGGTCAGTTATTTTGTATGTATTTTCTGTTGTTAAATATAAAGCTAATTGGAACCTTTGGGATTCCTCATTGCCCTCTATTTTGTAGGCCATATCTAATATTTGTGTACTCTTTTAATAAAAGGTTCTGCGACAACAGACACATACCTGGTCTGTTATTTCAGCATATGTGTTTTGAAATGTTGCTATTTCTTTTTTGTATGTATGTGTTAGGAGGTGCAACTGGGTGGCTAGAACGGATGTGGCGGCGTATTGATGTGGTCCTGAAGGATAAGTGCCACTGTTGTTCATGACTGAGTTTCACCCCACACCCAATGGATTCAACACGGGAAGCCTTCGCCTTCGGGACCCCACCCACGGTCTTTAAGATCCGCCACACCCAGGACTCACTCTGGGTGCTGGAGGTAGGCACTTATACTACCTCATCTTCGTCTTCCTCTTGTTCCTCCTCTACATCATTGTGCCTGTTCCCCTGTCGAGGCCCTCCAGATGGTGATGGTGCTGGTGGTGGTGGGGGTGGTTGGGGAGCAGAAGTGGCCATAGCAGATGCTGTGTCTCCACAGATTGGCAAAGCAGAACATCAGCAAAAAAAGAGCTCTCTCCTGGATAGCAGATTGAGAATGAGGAACCGTCCGTGAACAGTCGTACTGTCCACGGACTACCCAGTCACAAAAAGGCCTTCAAAAGTTGTAAAAAGTTGCCAGATCAACGTATAATGGGTCTGGGATCTGTGCAAGGGTAACGTTTCTGCTTGAAACATCCAAGATTGGTAGGAAATGAACGTTTAAACTGTCCGCGGCCACAGACACTGTTCGCAAACACCCCGTATCACGCTACATGGGTGCGGGCACATGATGACATCCCCAGATGTGCACGACCCTGTTGGCCGTCCCTGGATATCTTCTAGGCAGAAATTGCAAGGTGCATGCGCAGGGTGTCTGTGGGACTTGAATTATTAAAAATGCATCACTCGTATGTCCGGACAATCCGGTTGTCCGGGGGAACTTCCATTTTGAGTGTAAACACCCCCGGGTAGTCAGACTGTTCGCAGACTAATTAAAGTGCACCACATAAAAATTGACATATCCGGACATCGCGCCTGTCCAGAGGTACCTCCATTTTGAGTGTGGACATTCCGGACATTTGAGTAGTCCGTGGACTCATAATAAACAAGACATTTGTAGTACAAAAAATAAATGTATCCAACAAAGGGGTGGGGTATCAGAATGGGAAACAAAAATGGGAGAATCAGGCATTTATGTAGAATAATCATGAGGGGAGGAAGGGACTGAGATTTCATAAAATATTGTCTTTGAGGAAAATGTCCAGAATTTACTGGGGATGACTGCTGAGGAGAAAGGGTGCAGGTGCAAGTGGGACAGTGAAAAGGAACATTTTTAAACAGGTGGTTTTTCACGTACTGTACAAGTTCATTGACATTATTAGTTAGTGTATCCTGTTTTGTTGACACGTTGTTCATTTCACTATTTACATATGGTGCTGCGACTCCTGTTTCTGATTGTGGGGACTGAAAATGATGAACCTGGGGCGTGCACCTGGCGAATTTCTGAGGTTTGTTGGTTTTACTTGTGACCATAACGGCCCTTTAGCAAAGTTCAAATGAGGTTCTCTGTGGGCCAACGTGGAGGCTCTGTCACATTTCAACAGATCATTAATATATGTTCACACATTACATACAACCATTAAAAAGAAACCGGAAGATTATGGAGGACAGTGTGCAGAAAATGTCTTACCTCATTGTGGTGCTACAACAAAATGAAAGAGAAAACTCTAAACTGCATCTGGAATGGTAGAGATGCCTCCTGCCATGAGTTTGGGTCGGAGAAAAGCATAGGCCAATGTCTCTTGTAGCTGGTGTGAGCATTTAAGGGGCCCTGGAATGCAGCCATCATAAAACATGATGCGAGAGAAAGAGCGAACTTGGGAAGGATATTTTCTGCAAAAATGAAGCCAGGTCCATAGCATGGGGAAAGGGAAAGAGAAAATGGTAGCGCACAGGCAAAAATGGAAAGAGACTTCTAAGGCTGTGAGGAAAAAGGGGTGAACATCGAGCGGTGGAAAGGGATGCAGTGGAAAGGCACCCTTTTGTTGTAAGCACAGATGGAATGATAAGGTGGATTGTACAAACATGTAATAGGTGTAGTCCAGGAGGAGGGTTCCAATTCCAAAAAACACGAGGGCTGAAAGGGCACCTTCCCACTGGATCCTTTTCCCTGGCCTAGTTTGCCATACCTTTGTTACCATTTTAAGTGGCCTTTGGACCCCCAAGCCCAGAGCTGACAGCGTCCTCAAATCTAATGAAGCAAAATGCTACAAAGCACCTGTGTGAGAGTGATGGAGGCCTATTATGTATGAATATGACCAGTATTTAATGTAGCAATGATGGTAATGTTACTTTGAAGCAAAGGATGTCTTCTTTGCTGTGCAAAGGAGTTGGTCAATTATTCTATTGTGGAAATTGCAATATGTCCGAGAATTACATTTACCAAATGGGAAACTATCTAGCACGTTGCCTCTATGATTGGGTCCACACCAATCTGCATGCCCAAGACAAATGTGTATAATGGATACCTGCGTTTCTGAGAAGATTGAAGGATCGTTGGCCTGGAAATGAGGCTGCATGGCATGTGTGCATACTCTTATCTCCCCTGTAATTTGAGCAACCCCCTCCGCCCCCCCCCAAAAAAGAATCCTAAAACAACTAGGCTGAAAACCCACATTTTATATTGAATTTTTCAAATGTTGCACTTTCTTTTGGATAAAATAGCTGGGGGTTGGGTAAGGGTATAAATAAATGTATCGGGTAGGTGGGGGGCTGCATGGGGGTCTATCCCCCATATTTAAAATAAAAAAGTGCAAAAAAACAAAAAGCCATTTTGGCAATTCGAAATAAATAAATGTGGTGTTTTCAGCCTTGTTGTTTTGGATTCTGTATTTTAACGTAGAACCATTTGGTGCCATGTATCATTAAATTACCCACCACTGCACAGCAAGCTTTTCAATTTTTAGCAGTTTCAGGTCTGGTGCTTTGAAATGCGGCAGGGCCTACGCGAAAGCGTAGGCCTTGCGCAAGTAGATGGTGCTAGTAGAATGAGCACTAGGGCAAACGTGCTGGAGCAAGGAACATGTTTTCTATGCATTTTTGCACCTGGGCAAAGGGCTACGACTGGGGCAAAATATTTCCCTGGTGCAAAATTGCATTGAATTAATGTTTCCTGCACTAGGGCAATTTCTGCCATATTGCTAATTGCAAGTGTAAGTTTCTGTAATACCGGTCCGGTAAAATGCCCCATAAGCTTGTGTTTAAACTACAAGAGCAGGGGTACGTGCTTTTTTCAACTAACGTGCCCGCATGGCACGTGCGCATTTGGAACATTTGTGAATGTGGCCTGATGTGTTTTTAACTGATTCAGAAACATTTCAATGAATATTTCCCTCAATGCGAAATGTGCATAACCTACCAATGCAAAGAACATACCAAACCATGCTTCCTTCACCATTGTGAGGCCCTGCGTTTGCTCAGAGGTCGAATCCTTTCAGGCAGTGTCGGTAACTGGTACAATTGCTAGGCAAGGAAGTATTCAGCAGCTTTTGTGGACTTGCCCTGAGTCTACTATGCTAATGAAAGTGTGCACATTGGAACCGGGTGCTACATTCCTACGTCTCTCTGAGTATTCATATCATTTCCACAAATGACTTATTACCAGGGGTAATTCACACAATATTATTTTCTCAGATTGTTAATTACTGCAAATAGAGAGGAACCTATTCAACACCTTTAAATACAGAAAGCTTTAGCTTGCCACATTTGCATTCTTCTAATTTGCACACCAGCCGATGTAAGGTGCTAAACGAATTTATAATTCCACTTTCCAAGAATCGTTTGTAGATCCAGGCGGATACATTTCAACAATTAAATGCCTTCCACCATACGATTAATTTAAAATATTATTACAGCTAAAAACAGCTAACGAAACGTCACCGACAAAAGCAGTGCTAAAAGGTGAGGTGATTTAACATCACTGGTAGCTAATTCAAGAGACAAAAAAAAAACATTGAGGGCATGAAGGATACACCACCTCTGATGATAAGACGCGCAACATGCCACAAACGTTGAATGTATTTCTCTAAAATGGTAGGCTACATTCTCTCCTTATGGTGTGGTGTATTGCTTACCTTACTTTCACAGCTGAGGTGACTGGGCCTATTGCGTCCATTCAGTGCTCACATATTCTGAAGAATATCAATAGCAAATTGAACTAAGTTCACGCTTGGCGAGGGCATCAAATTAAAGAAAGGACTTTGAGCCTGTTTTTAGCCATCGAGCTATGTCGCCCAGTGATTGAGCTGAAAGACAGCTTCGTGCACTGGACCGCTGTCTGTGTGTTGAGTGGCTACTACACTTCCCAGAACCCGCCCAGAAAAGCCAGTCTATGCACCCTGATCCAGGTCATCCAGGATGTGATTGACCCTCAACTAGCTCTCGCCGTCTCGCCTCATCTGTAGTAAATGTTCCGCTTCACCTAAGATTGAGCCGCTCATGGAGACTTGTTGGAGCGGCCTACTTGCCACAGCCTGAACACTGCGCATGCTATCAAACTGTCCGTTTGTTGATACGCACCACAGTGCTTGAATACTATTGATCCAACTCAACACCATCAAACTGAAGCTCGAAATCATAGAAAGAGCTAAGAAGACCAGATTGCTGCTATCAAAACATAGACATCCTTGGCATCCTGACCGAACGGCGTTGACTTGCACTCTATAAGAAATGGTGAGGCCACATTTCCTTACCTTTCCCAAAGATATTTAAGTAACCATTTTTGTGATTTTGTATTTGAAATACTATTGCCTAATTTTTCCATCCAAAAGTACAACTCATTGAATATTCACCTGCATATCATTTACAGACAAATTAATTATAAATATTATATATTATTAATCATATTAACATTTAAAAGAGAAAGAGGAAAGAAAACGGAAATAGGAAAGAGGAAAGAAAAACACATTCTTTAGCAGCTGTTTGATTTCAAAATATACAAATTCCCTGGAATCTTTAAACAGACGTTCAGTTATTCTCCGAATATATTGTATTTCTCAGGAGGATATCTCAGGGGAAGACAACAGGAGCAACACAGGTTCAATCCCTGGGTCTGCGCTTAGAAACCTCTGGTTATTAAGCGCTTATAAATAACCTATCATATCATACATGTTCCCATATAAGTGTACCAACACAACATCCAGTTAGAGCATTAAACCTTGTACTATCCCTTATCCATTGTTTGAGGAGCTAGTTCAAAGGATCGCTTACGCCTACTGCAAGCCCCCATTAAGCATTTAGAGACTGAATACTGTATTGATGTAACTGATGTCCCCATTAGGCAAATTAAATGCATTGGCCATCCTCTTTATATTATAGCATTTTAAGATTGGAGGCATCCACTTCCTGCATACATTTCGATATGTGGGCTATTAAGTCCGGAAGTCTTGATCTGGCACCACGCTTCTTGTGCCAGAAATAAATATTTATTTAAGAGCTATAAAATGCCACTCAGGCTGATGGGAGATTCCCATATCTTAATTCCAAATATAATGTTTTCAACTGGATGGTCGATTAGTGTCTAGATATTCCTCAAACAGTTGTTCATATTTGTTTATAAGGAACATTATCAGCTTGGAGGTCAATGCTGTTCTTAAAATTTTAGAGGCTACCTGGGTCCAATAACAATTTTGGGCTTATGCTTAGATGTTATAGCATCGTTTGCATCCCATAGTCCTTTCAGCCCCATGGTTGTGGGTAGATTTTTGAATATGGTGTTGCCAGGGGACGGTCCTTGCTCCGTCCAGCCTTAGGATGTTCCTTAAGGTGTTTTGATAAGATTTTTCCTTCATGTTGCTCATTTTTCTGACCCATGGTAGGCTCAGGTGCAATGTGATTATTCATTTTTTTTAAACCGTATTTATTGACACTTGACATCAATAACATATCACAGACAAGTAGTGATCAGTAGAGCATAACAGTTGTACAGCACAATTAAACAGTGCACAGTGGTACAGCCATCAGTGCAGCAGGAGACAACATATGCATCATCAGGACAGGTATCGCTCCCTGGCTAAGTACATCCGAAAGTCCATCCAAATGACCCTAAGGTGACTGACGCCTGGTACTAGGGTAGTATACAGTTCTTCTTTGTTGTTGGCCCAAGTGACATCTCTCAGCCACATCTCAGACGTAGGAGGGTGTTTATGAGTCCATCTCATCAAAATAGCCCTCTTGGTGCGCAGTAAGCCCACATTTAAGAATCTACACTTAGCTACATCCAGTTTCCCCTTGAAGCCAAGCACATATTCACAAGCTGTCAAAACAACTGTTGACCCAATATGTCAGATAGCACAGACTTGACAGCACACCAGTAATCATACAATTTAGGGCATGGCCATAACATATGCAGGAGGGTCGCATTGGCATTCTTACAACTGGGGCACACTTTCAGCCTGTCAGTTTGGAATAAATTCAACCTTGAAGGGGGGATAGTACAATCTGTTAAAGATCTTAAAATGTATGAGCCTATATTTAGATTTCAAGGACACCCATTTCGTTAAAGCACATGTCTCCTGCACTGCTTATCAGTGAACTCGGTTTGGAGGTCACTCACCAGTTGGAGCATGTTGGTCTGACTTCATGTTTGCTCATGGACTGAATAATGTGTACACCATAGAAATACTTTTTTTTGACAATGGAGCTTCCTCAGGAAACATTGGCCAGTAGGCCTTAAATGCGGCATGCATGCATAGGTAATGTAATTGTTGTGGTGACCCCTCACCCAGAGCTGATTTCATGTAATTTCAACCAACAAAGCGGCCTTCCACATATAGGTTACCAACATTAGGGATGGCAACCGTGCTCCAGACCTTCTCAATAGTCCTATCAACAGTAGGGGGCAGCACCGGTAGCCCCCACAAGGGGCGGCATTTGTAATAAATAGGTGACAGCTTAAGCCTAGCGTTCAGCCTTGCCCATGCCCTCCAAGTTGCTGCAACAGGGTCCAGCAAATGTACAGCTTGATATCTCCCACCCACCAAAATTGATATTAGCGGGGCCGGGCCAGCCCTCGTCTGCTCTAGTCGTACATGCAGCAGTGTGGTGCTATCACCTGGACAATAGGTTGCTTAGTGCACCTGCACAGCTATGTAGTATAATTCAAAGTCTTGCTTGTTAAAACCGCCATCCTCATATGATCTGGTTAGGTGCTGCATACTCAGCAGCTCATTTGCTGCCTGGAGTGTGGGACTTGACAATGTAACTGTTGCAGGGGCTACTGCATTCACAGCCCTTGGGGCGGCCTTTGCAAAGCGGTCCATTCCGCCGCCCTTCCTACCTTCAGCGCCTTTCATCATGCCCTGCACCTTCCCACTTTGAGCTTGGGATGAATCACAGGGAGCTGCTCCCCAGCCAGGCCATGGATCCGAACAGTCCCAGACAATGTCATAAACTGCTGTCGTGCAGGAAATGGAATTACTGGCGGTAGTGAAGTGGGAGAATGGAAGAACAGGCTCCCGCCCTTCCCCTCTCGCGCCTGGCCTAGAGGATCACGGCCTAGACACCCGCCACGAGAGGAGTTTGCCTATCTACCAGACGATCAAATACCCTGGTACAGGAACATACGGATGTGCCCATCTACCTGCCCAGCAGCCCGCCCTGTCCATGCCGACACCTGCGGCACGGATCAACTCGACTAAACCTACACGTCGTTAGAGATGTCATGACGACCTAGCCAACGGTCAGCACACCTGTGCAAACATGCACACCGGACACTCCCACACCAATCCACACGAAGAATATACTCAGTGCTATGACGTAGGCGACAGACATACTCACGGACGTGCATCTTTATTATTTTCCACATAGGCTCTCAAAATGCAGAACCGAAAGACGCATCATGAACTTATCTAAAAAGGCTTGCTCACGCTTCTTCTAAGAACCATGTACCATAATGAAGAATATAACGGAGACACGATACTGAGGATAGAGCAATATGATACCGTAACCTAAAGCACTCTGCATCAAGCGGTTCCACCTATGCACCAGGCCCAAGCAGGCCGCAAGCAAAAGCTTCCATGAACATTGAATGAGCAAGAACTGGGTTGCTGACCCTGCAGAATGAGCCCGGCGAGAGCACACCGCCAAGGGCACGATGTTGCAATCTCGCACGCTGCAAGCCAACGCCAAGGTCGCACCTGCAAGATAAACCAGACACACAGTAGGAAAAACAATATTAATTGTGTTGAATTTTGCCTCAAACACGGCCCCACCTCACGTGACAAAGCCAAACCTGACAAGATGCCAAGCCCAGGAGGAAGGGGACGCCTGAATCCCACGTTTCAAGACACAGGCAGATACAATTAAAAGACTCATTGGACATCTGCAGCAGTGGGAGTAGTCGACCTCCCAACATATGAATAAATCCTCACATTGTTTACACCTACCCATATTAAAACATTGTTGCAAATGACAGGTGCACCGCGAGCTGGGAACAGCGATAGTCCCAGACTGGGAGGCTCGCGAGCGGACCAATCAGAACATGGGGCTCCTATCACTGACGCCATTAACATTGACCAATCCTCAGAGGTCTTCATGTAACAATTTTCATGTATCAAATTGAAGGGACAGCCCAGGTATACCACCTGACTAACCCTCAACCACTAATACCGTTCTCTATATGTATGCTATACTAACCCTACCACTCGAGTAACCAATCCAGAGTGGAGATAGGTTTTTTGCTAAACTTTCCAAGTGACGCAAGTAGCGCGTCATACTAAGGTAAAAAGGGCCTGCGAGCCCCACGATTGTGTGTGTGTCAGGACGGACGCGTACGCTCCTTGACCCATCCCTGCCGTTTTGTCTAATAAACAGCAGAGACACCTTGCTTCTTGCGTGTGTCTCATACTCTATCTCTTTTGGGATATACGGGAGGAGTTGGGGCCTCCCTGCCCGGAGGTCTGCGGACGGCCCGGCCGACTCCGGCAGAATTTTCCCCCGACAAGTTGGAGGCACTGCTGAGATCTGTTTAAGATCTGCTTTTTTATTTTTAATTTTTTTCCAGGTACTCCCGTTGCGAGGAGGCCCGGCGGTGCGGCCCCCTCTGCCGTTGCCCCCTTCTGAGGACTACAGGACCATCGCGGAACTGCGAGAAGACCGGACAGCGCAATCCGGATATTGGCCTTCGGGAGCCGGTTGAGAAGTATCCCGCCCGCGGTTGGCGAGTGTCCAGACGTGGTCCAGACGAGGGGAGGTGGCGAGCCGCTTGGAGGGGTGCACGCAGTCGAGCGGCCCCGCATCAAGAGAACTTGGTGAGCATGCCACGCACAACAAGCAATGCGAAATTGTGAGGGAGGGGGGAGGAATTAAATACGGGAGGTGGGAGGTGTTGCACAGGTGCACGGCGAAGGTTTGACAATTTAGTATTGGAAATGAAATGAATGGTAGCCGAACGAGTGCGAGAGCAGTCGGCTACGTTGTGCGAGAGAGGGGGGTGGAGCACGAAAACATCACGTGCAGCCGCTCGTAGACATTGATTGGCCTAGGTCGCGACTACGTGTAAGGGTGTGTGTGTGTGGTTTCCTACGATTTGGCATTTATTGATCAATGAGTAGATGAGGATCCCTATTGTTCGAGCAAGAAACTCGATAGGTAGATGACGTTTCCCTGTAGGCGGTAGCTAGTTAGTTGCCCAATACGGAAGATAATTGGCTGGTTAAGCCCTCCTGTCGAGGGGCGTATCACACGCGAGGCGATGCAGCGTGCGCAGTCCGATTATATTATTGATTACCTTGTTCCAGGAGTGACAGGAAGACAGCTGTGAGGTTAACGGGGGTAGATTGCAAGTGTATTTTGAACTTAAAGAATATATGAAGAACTTACCAGTAGCTAGAAGAGATCGGTGACGTCACCAGTAGGGCTTTCATAGGATATCCCGAGCACAAGGCATCTTTCTTTCTGAGAGTGGTGGGGAAGAGAACTGTGGTAAGGGAGTGGAAACGGGGATAAACGGTAATGAATTGATCAAGGAAAGGCGAAACAGGGGACGTGGCTGCGCACGGAGAACGCCTGCCACGGCAAGTGTAGAAGAAGGAGGAGGAGCAAGTGAAAATAGGACGACTGTATAAGAACGTCATAAGGGGTACGCAGCCGCAGGGGGCTACATGCGCCTCGGCCGCAGGGGGCCGTAAGGGTGTCGTGTAAAGGAAGAAAGACAGAAGAAAATATACAAATGTAAATACTATATTTTTATAATTTTCCTTAGCGGACTATCGCAAGTCCCCAAACTTACGGGGCCAGGTAATGATATAAGGCTGTATATTGTAAACTGCTAGTGAGATAACCGCTACCAAATAGGGGAAGGGTAACAAGTGGAGCGCTACTATGTCACACGGGACAGGATCGGGAGGGTGGGGGAACACCCTCACTACCCCACTACAACACATATGTACCACACTGTCACCCCATAGGGAGAAACTGATCAAGTATAGCATAGAATGGACACAGGGGACAGACAACAAAATGATAACACCATGGCCGCCTAATGGTAGCTTTGATCCATATACCCAACATTCACTATTAAACCATTTGCATAATACATACAAAGGGAAGAAGTTGACAAACCACGTGGAGGTGTTTAACTTATGGAGGATGTTCCAAGGGTGCCGACCAGGACCAAATGGAATGTTCACTGTGGGGGAAATACCGGAAGAAAAAGAGATCAAGGAGGAAGGAGAGGATGAGAAAAAGGGGAGTGAAGATCCAAAGAACACGGGGAACGGACAAGAGGGAGGAGAAAAGAATAATAAATCAAATGAAATAAAACAGGAACCGAGCAACAATATACCCCTCATAAAGGTAGTGAAAACAGAGGGAGAGGGGTTGTACCCTTTAAGAGAATTAGGAGAAATAGGAAGAGGACAGTTAAGGGCGGCTGAGGGGTACTCGAACCCAGCATACAGCCCTCCACCATATGTGGCTCATAGGAAGATGCCAGCAGGGGGGGGGAGGACTGGAGAAGAACAAACTGTGGAAATAGGACATGATGAGTGGGTAGCTGCACAGATACTATTAAAATTACGAGGTTCATTAACAGGAGAAGAGAAGGAGGTAGTAAGGAAAACAGACGAGGATAATACCAGGGAGAGTGGAATGAGAGGGGAAGAGCTGTTACGACAAAAGGAAGAGATTTTGGAGGAACGACTAGCAGAGTTAAGGGATGAGCAGAATTAACTGATCAAACAGCTCGAGAGGGAGGAAAGAGGGAGAGCGAGGGAAAGGAAAGAAGGTAAGAACGAATTGGAAAAAATAAGGGAACGAACTGAGGAGCAAAGGAGAGAAGCTGAAAGGGTAAAATCAGCAGCAGAAAGGGTATCAAGAGCAGTGCTGCGAGAGAGGAAAAGGGAAGAAGAAGAGAAAGAAAGAGAAATGGCAATGTGGAAGAAGAGATTACTATCAGAAACGACTAAGAAATACAAAGAAGGGAGGGTGATAGAGAGTATATTAGAAAGGGAGAGGGTGAGATGGGAAAGGAAGAAAGAGGATGAAAGAATATTGGAAAAGGTGAGTAGTGAAGTAATGGAGGAATTAAAAAGGAAAAGGGAGGAAAATGGTAGGGAGATGGAGGAGAGAAATGAAGGAGAAAGAGAAGATAGGAGAAGGGAGAGTGAAGTAAGGGGGGATGTATATAGAGACACAGAAGTAGCAACAACATCAGCGCAAAGGGGAGCGGTTGGTAAAGGAGAAAAGGGAGAACCGGACCTGATAGACTTAAAAACAGTAACAATCAAGGGAAAAAAGACAGAGTGGGGGGTGCCGTTTATGAGTGACTTTTGTAGTGAGGAAGAAGCAGGAGCGGAGAAGGAAGGAAGAAACAGTGAAAGGGAAAGCCTAGATAAACTATACATCACCCGGACCAACACAGACTCAACATGGATCCGTAGGAGAAAGGATGAACTGGAGAGAAGTGAGGAGGAAGAGCAAGGAATAGCGGAAAGAGAGACACATGAGGCCTCACCGTCCACATCACGCCTTCTCCCACCCCACCCTACATGCTCAACCACCTCACGCTCATTACGTACAATAAAACTTGCGCCCTTCACAGACGAACTGACACCCTATGCATATCGGCTTAGAGACCTCCCTAGACGCAGGCAGGAAGGACGACTACACACGCCCACATTAAATACAGGAAATGATGGAAGAAGGGGACAGGATGGAGAAGAAAGAGTTACGAGCAGGGGAAATACGGATGAAATTGCCGATGTAAAAGAGAGGGAAGAAGAGGAAGGGTGTGAGGACTCGATTTTATGGAACACAAAGGGTAAAACGAGACATAACTTAATGCCACTTCTGGAGAGGGGAGGAGTTAGACCACAGTACGTCCCTTGGAAGCATACAGACAAAGAGAATGTAAAGTGCAGGCTCCCATCACTAAGTGGAGGTGCGGGTAAATGGATATATGAAATGGAAAAACACACCGGAGGACAGAAACTGGCAGTGGGAGATGTAAAGGGCCTTCTAATATCGATATTAGGGGATGCAGCGGATGACATTTGGAAGAGAGCGGGATTCCCTGGGGTAACAATAACAAACACATCGCATGATGGGGCACCATTCGCAAACTGCAGACATGCACTATGGCAGGCACTGAGGGTACAGTACCCAGACACATCAGACATAGGAGCAATTACCTCACGCAAGATGCGTGAGAACGAAGATCCTGTTGATTATATCCAGGAAATCCAAGAGAAGTGGCGCATGGAAACTAGAGAACAATGGGACAAAACACCAGCAATATTTTATCATATACTAGTACAAGGGCTCCCAGATGGAGTTCAGAAACAACTGAAGAAAGTAGTGGGAATGGAAGCAAAAGCATGGCCAGAAATACAACTGACAATAGTGCACCATTGCAGGACATGGTAAGGAAAAATGAAACAAAAGGAAGAGGACAGGAAAACGGAAGAGGCTAAACTAGTACAGAAAAAACTTACTAAATACACAATGGAAGGGGCACTAATAACTACGCCTACAACAATGACCCAAAGCCCCACACAAGTAGTGGCCGCACAAGATCCCTCCCAAATACCACCCTCACTGACTATAACACAACAGGTGCCGCCACTCCAACCATACACGACCAACATGGGAGGAGGATACTCAATGCCAGGAGCTGGGTATTATAATTACAACAGGGGAAGAGGAGGAAGTATGAGGGGGAGAGGATACGGATATAACACACAACAGCAGGTGGGAGGACTTAGAAATTCCTACCCCACAGGGCAACCAGTATACCAGGACAACACAGGGAGCTTTCCATGGCAGAGTAGGGAACCACTGGTGTGTTGGAGTTGTGGATTAGTAGGGCACATGTCACGCACGTGTAGAGTAAGACCAGGAACACCATCATGGAGTGAACAGGGACAACCGAGGCCCACACAGGAACAGCAGGGCATACAACAACAGCAGACGTTGCAACAGGGAAATGAACAGCAACAACTAATAACACAACAACAGCCACAGACATATTCACTGCCACAACAACAGGTAGCGATAACACAACAACCCCAAGCACAACAAACACAACTGGGTAGGGTGACGGTCCTGGGACACAACCCTTACACAGGAAA
This sequence comes from Ambystoma mexicanum, assembly GCF_040938575.1. Lineage (NCBI taxonomy): Eukaryota > Metazoa > Chordata > Amphibia > Caudata > Ambystomatidae > Ambystoma > Ambystoma mexicanum. The sequence continues at coordinate 935,884,601 of NC_090936.1, forward strand.
TGGTCAATCGTTGTACCCTCAATAGGACAGCCCACAGACGGCCTTGGTGTGTCCATCCTGTCAGTAACACCTAATAGTGCGGAGGAACCACGCATAGAGGTAACGATAGGTGACAAAAAATTATCATTCCTTGTTGACACCGGGGCGACCCGGTCTTGCATAAGGGAAGGTAAATTTAAGATGTCAGGCGAAGCCATGAACACCCAAGGATTCTCTGGGGCTAGAGGGTTGGTTCCTTTTACTGATAACATTCCCTTATCTATAGGAGATTATGACATGTCAGTTCCACTTTTATATTATAGTGCCTCACCAGTAAATATACTGGGGAGAGACATAATGAACAGGTTGAATATGACGATCTCCTTTACTGAGGACGGCATAATTTGCTCTACTCCAGGGATTAACATGCTCACAGCACGACAGATTATGCAAGCATACTGTGGACAGACAGCGATTAGGGCGGAGCCAGTAGATGGCAAACTCTTCCAGTACGGGACAGACATGGCATTTGCATGGATGCCAGGGATAGAGGGAAAGATCTGGAGGAGGCCAGCAGCCTATTTGTTCAGACCAGAAACACCAGTCAATGAACCAGAAGGAAAGGTGGTTCCAGTGGACATTGAGAGCATTATAGCAACAGCTGATTACATTGCTGTACATGCCCAAGACAGAGAAGGAAGAGCATGGAGGGCAGTGATAGCACTAGCAGAAGGATGTAGGCTCACCCAGGTGTCAGATGAGGAGCTGTTCTCAGAAGAAAAGGAGGAAGGTGAAATGGCGTTTATAATGAGTGTGGAAATATGGCTAAGAGTGGCGTACAAACAAGTAGCACAGAAAATTGCAATGGCACTTGAGGCACCCAACATCCACCCCAGTTCCCTTCTTTAAGGAGGATATGACAAAGGTACCCACATCATTGTGGACTACTAGCCCCTATGACGTGGGGTGCATAAAAAGTATAGGGGGAGTAAGGATAAAACTGAAAAAAGGTGCAATACTCCCCAGAGTGAAACAGTACCCACTATCAAAAGAGGCAGATGAGGGCATATATGAAACCATAACGGCCCTTATAGATAATGGCATATTGGTCCCCTCAGAATCACCATGTAACACGGCTGTATACCCAGTGCGCAAGGCTAAAGGGGGGTCTTGGCGCTTCATACATGATCTCAGGCCCTTGAACAACATAGTAGAAGCAGAATATCCCATAGCCGCAAACCCGGCCACAATATTGTGTGGCATTCCAGCGGAAGCATCACAATTTACGGTGATTGACCTTAAAAATGCTTTTTTCTCAATACCATTGCACCCAGACTCACAAGATCTGACAAGCTTCACTTACAGAAACACAAAGTGGAAACACACCAGATTACCACAAGGGTACTGCAAATCACCCGCAATATTCTACAGAGTAATACAGATGGATTTGGGTAACATTGAAGTGGAAAGCACAGTGTTGCAGTATGTCGACGACATAATAATTTGCAGCACAAACGAAAGAACATGCAGAGAGGACTCATTAAAGATGCTGACAATATTGGCTGAAAAAGGTTACAAGGTAGATATGGAAAAGTTACAGTACTGTCAAGAACAGGTACTTTACATTGGTCAGCTCATATCCCAACATGGAAGAAAGATTGCACCACAAAGGGCACAGGCCATTTCAAACACACCAGTGCCACAAACAGTGAGGGAACTGCAGCAGTTCCTGGGTCTGTGCAACTACTGTAGAGCATGGGTATTTGATTACAGCTCATACATAGGACCCCTGCTTGAGGGGTTAAAGGAAGCTAATAAAGGGGAGAAAAAGTTGCGGTGGACAATGGAAATGAGAGAGGCTTTTGATGAACTGAAAGATGCGATATCAACTGCTCCGGTACTGGCAACCCCAGACTATGAGCGACAATTCTTTATATTTTCACATTGTGACTCAGCAGTAATGAAAGCAGTGTTGGCTCAAAAAACAAGCATGGGCTACAAACCAGTAGCATTTTACAGTGGCCACTTAGACCCTGTGATGTTAGGTCATTTCCCTTGCGAATAAGGTCTCGCCGCAGCTGCTTTTGCGGTAGAAAAAGCATCAGCAATAACCATGGGGTGCCCAACTACACTGTTTGTGGAACATGCACTATTTGCAATATTGAATAAACCTAAGTCCACCCTAACCACGCAAAGGGCATCAGGTTATGAGATCATCTTATCCAGAGCTGAACTATCAATTGTTAGATGTAGCACGGTCAACCCTGCAAGTTTCCTAGCAGAAGTAATTTAGGAGGGAGATTATGCCCACGACTGTACGCAAATAACTGAAATGTACTCATGTACTAGAAAGGTTGAAGAAAACGCACTAGAGGGAGGTGAGCTCCTGTTCATTGATGGGTCATCAACTATCGACCAAAGGGATGGTATAAGGAGGACTGGGGCAGCAGTGGTAAAAATGATGGAGGTACCGGTGTGTGTGGCAATGAAATGTGTACAATTACCACAGCATTACTCCGCTCAAGCAGCAGAATTAGTTGCACTGATTTTGGCGTTGAAGGAAAGCTTTGACAAACGAGTGACCATATATTCCGACAGCGCATATGTTACGTCCACTGTCGAAATGGAGAAGAAGAGGGTTTAGGAGAGCTGATGGCACTCCAGTGCAACACGCCCTCCTATTGGCTGAACTAATTGAAGCAATAAATGACCCCCAAGAATTAGCTTTGGTCAAATGCACCGCACATACCAATGGTGAAGACCACATCTCAAAAGGGAATGCAGCAGCAGACGCACATGCGAAGTATGCTGCATACTTTGGTGAGATATGGAACCCCCCAGAGTCACAGAGAGGGAGAGGGAGGGGAATGGCTAAGGAGATGTTGACAAGAGAAGGGTACACCCATCTCCCAGCCACACAGATTATGGAGCTACAAGCGGCTGCACCAATGGCCGAAAAGGAAATATGGGTAAAAAGAGGATGCACAATGTCACCAACCGATGCACTATGGCGCCAGGGTGACACTGGAAAGATTGTAAGACCACTGGCACTATCGAACACCGCCCTGAGCCGACTACATCACCCAGCCCACACAGGCAAGGAAGTAATTGCAGCACGAATTAGGGAAGACTGGTTCTGCCCCGAGTTAAATTCTCATGTGTCAAATTTTATCAACAATTGTCTCACATGTCAACAGTTTACGGCCGGTCACACTCTGAAGGTGATAAGAGGTACTATACCCCGGCCAGAGGGACCTTTCCGACATCTCCAGATTGACTATGTTGATATGATCAACGTATGTCAAGGAAATAGGTATATGATTGTAGTAGTATGCCCATTCTCGAGGTGGATTGAAGCAGGGCCCTGTTCACACCCAGATGCATTTAGAGCAGCTAAATTCCTAGTGAGGGAGGTCTTCCCCAGGTGGGGAGTGTGCGAGGTACTGAGGTCAGACAATGGCCCACATTTTGCAAACGAAATGTTCCAGCACATCACATCCTTACTGAACATCAAGCATAAATTTGCATGTGCATACCACCCACAGGCCAACGGTGTATGTGAACCCCTGAATGGCCTATTAAAGGAGGCAATTGCAAAAATACAGCAAACAACAAAGAAGAGTTGGTTGTATTGCCTTCCACTAGCCCTATTTGAGCTAAGGAATAGACCAGGTTCCGACCACCACCTCACCCCTCAAGAGGTGGTTACCGGACGTCAAATGCGCCTTCCCCTAACGCCAACATCAAGAGCATTTACTGACCACGAGAGTACTGCAGATGTCCTTGGTGATGAAATGTACCAATATGTGTCTTCTTTGATTACTAGTGTAGCGTTTGTGTCTCAACAGCTCGAGCGCACGCGGGGCGGGTCTAACAGCGATCAACAAGAGGACGTGGATAAAGAATTGGAAAAGGAAAGACTGTTCAAAGTTGCAAAAGGTGACCACGTACTACTTCGCAATTTCAACAGAAAGTGGAACAGTCCACGATTCACTGGCCCCCATCTGGTAGAGGAGGTATCAACGAGAGCAGTAAAACTACAGGACAAACGTACCTGGAACCACCTACACGACGTAAAGATCTATAAACTCCAGACCCGCCCCAGCGCCACCGACAGGGCCACTGAAAGAACAACAGCAGCGTCACCAACGAAGGAAGAGACTTCTACCGCAACTAACGGCCTAAGTTTCCCCATACCCTGCCACCCCCCAGATTCCCCAGAGACAACTAGTAGAAAAGAAAGGGGTGATCCCCATACCGCCCACCCCATGGTTACACGATCAAAAGGTAAAGAGACTTCCGCCAGTTGAGCCCCAAACCCTCTGCCCATTGACCCCCTACCCACTGTAGTAATAACGGAACTGAAGGACATTGTTTTGCACATATACACATGTAAACACCTGAATGTTCTCTTTCTTTTCTCTCGCACATGCAGGTAAAGCGTATTATTGTACTGTTAAGAAAGTAGATAACTAACCAATTCACTGCCCAGGAGTAGATGGTAACCTCAGACGATAATTACCTAGGAGAATTGTCACACCAATTTGTATATGAAATAAAACGGCCAACGTACCTGAAAAGAAGGAGGGTACGTGTCTACTACACAGCATTCCTCTTGGCCATAGAACATTCAATGCCCCACTGTAACGCTCACCTGGTTCCCACGGAGGCGTGGCGTCGAAGGCGCAGAACTCTGAAGATGGACAGGAAGGGCCCCTCTATTCTGGCTTCCCTGGCTCGTTGGATACCCTCCTTAGGGTTTGGAAGGATGAGCTCTCCATCCTGCTTCTGATGCAGGGGCACGTTGAAACCCAGTTACTTCACTGGATTGAGGATTGATGGGAGTTCAGGTAAGCTTGACTGTTCAGGTAAGGCGATGTAAAAGTTCTGTTCAAAAGTTCAAGCTTAATAATAATGTTTGTTGTCTAATTGCAGCAAGCGCTAATGCTTATGTCTTTTTCCCCTTAGGGGCCGGGGTTCGGAGTGCCGGAGATATGGCGCCGACCCGAAGTGAAACAGTTCTGGATGAGCGCTCAGGTAATGTCTTTGCATTCGCTCATTCAATGTCTTTGTCTTTTTTCCCCATAGGGGCCGGGGTCCGGAGATGCCAGGAAGCGGCAGGACCCGAAATGCAGTGGGAATAATCCAACAGGTAAGACTTAAAAGGAAACTGAGCTTTCCTTATTCCTTTTCTCCCTCTCACCTTTGTTCTTGTCTTTTTTCCTCTAGGCGCCGGGGGTAGCTGAATCCGGAAGATCACTGCTGAAGATGGAAGCGCCTTGCAAAGGTGAGTAAAATGCAGCGCTGCAGCGATCGAAACGAAATGCCTTTAAAATGATGTCTTCCTTTTCACGGCCGTTGGAGAAATGACTCCGGGATGCAGATTTAGCAGGTAAGGGCTTTTCTTCTCCTATTCTCTTCCTTTCTCCCCTTGCAGGTGTTCCAGGGTGCTGGCAGGCGTGGCTGAAGTCAGGATGCAGGAGCTGACACGGTGAGCGTCCAGCTGCTAGGTGCAGAACAACGTGAAGCATGTGTGGCTGTTCGGGTGGGGTTTAAATAGCCTTGGAAGAAGTTCCTGGTATGTATCTTTCCACCAATCAGGTATGTATCCTTCCCCGACCACACCCGGGTGGTGAAGTAGTCCTACAGGTTAAGTAGTCCCATTCAGGCCTCAAGAGGGCCTGGATGAAGCAGCAAGGTCTGCATCAGGTAAGTGTGCACCCAAGCACTTAAACACATATCCTCTTCTATGAGCCTGGCACCTAAGGCGCCAGGACTGGGGTCCATTGTGAGCCTGGCGCCTAAGGCGCCAGGACTGAGTCCAAAGGGCCCCGACTTGGGCCCGCTGAGACTTCCCTGGGGAAAATGATGTCTGCCTCTGGGGTTGCTGGGCCCGGCCTGGCTCCTTAGAGGTAGGCATCATGACAGTACCCCCCTCAAGGCCCCTCCCATGGTCTTTTCCTCCGGGGGTTTTGGTTTGTGCGGGAATCTTCGATGGAATCTTTGAATTAATCGTGGTGCGTGAACATAGTTACTGGGTTCCCAAGATCTTTCCTGAGGTCCATATCCTTTCCAATCAACAAGATAGAAGAGTTTCGACTTAACTATCTTGGAATCTAAAATGTCTTTCACTTCGAATTCTAATTCTCCATCAATTTGGACAGGGCCTGGGGGCTCAGACAGTCTGGTTCCAGGTTGTACTGGTTTTAGAAGAGATGCGTGAAAAACGGGATGAATCCGCATGTTGGATGGTAAATCGAGTTTAAAGGCCACTGGGTTGATAATAGCTTTGATGGGGTAAGGCCTAATGAATCTGGGATTAAAAGTTCGCTGACCCTTGAGGGGTAGATGTTTAGTTGCTAGCCATGCCTGATCTCCTACTTGGTAAGGAGGAGTTTTACTTCGGTGCAAATCAGCGTTTTCTTTATACTTTTTCTTGGCTTGCTGTAAGTGGGTTGTAGCTTCTTTGAAGGCTTGGGTTATTGTGGAATGTAGGTGATTTACTGCAGGCATCTCCAGGGTCAGAGGTGGATCTAGGTCAGAGGTCCGAGGATGGTGACCATACAGGGTATAAAAAGGAGTCTGTCCGGTTCCAGAATGCACTGAATTGTTGTATGCATATTCTGCAATCCAAAGGATGTCCTTCCAATTCAACTCGGATTGGTGTAACATGCACCGCAGATATTGCTCGAGAGTCTGATTGGTTCTCTCGGTTTGTCCGTCGGTCTGGGGGTGGTGGCTGGTGGATAACCGCACGTCTATTTGTGCTAGCTGGCAACATTTCTTCCAAAAGTGGGAGATAAATTGACTTCCACGGTCTGAGACTAATATGGAAGGGAAACCATGTAACCGCACTATATTTTCCATAAATTCCTTGGCCAAGGTGGAAGCTGACGGCAATCCTTTTAAAGGGATAAAATGGGCCATTTTGGAGAATAGATCCACTATTACGAGAATCGTGTTGTAACCACCACAAGGAGGCAGGTCAGTTATAAAGTCCATTGACAAGGTGTGCCAAGGTGCTGGTGGAATGTCAAAAGGTTGAAGTAGGCCGGCTGGCCTTTTCTTTTGACTCTTTACTTGGCAGAAATAACCGCTCTTGGAAGTAGGGTAAATCATCCTTAACGGTGTAGTGAGGACCCTTTTGACTCCAAAAGGCAGAAGAGTCAAAAAGCTGTTTTACTTGAGCTTGGATGTCCTCAATGGTTTGCAATGAAGTCAAGCCCAGAATTCTTTGTTCCGGTATGATTGGCACAGGTTCTAAACTCGAATTGGGGGAGAAATGACTCCGGGATGCAGATTTAGCAGGTAAGGGCTTTTCTTCTCCTATTCTCTTCCTTTCTCCCCTTGCAGGTGTTCCAGGGTGCTGGCAGGCGTGGCTGAAGTCAGGATGCAGGAGCTGACACGGTGAGCGTCCATCTGCTAGGTGCCGAACAACGTGAAGCATGTGTGGCTGTTCGGGTGGGGTTTAAATAGCCTTGGAAGAAGTTCCTGGTATGTATCCTTCCACCAATCAGGTATGTATCCTTCCCCGACCACACCCGGGTGGTGAAGTAGTCCTACAGGTTAAGTAGTCCCATTCAGGCCTCAAGAGGGCCTGGATGAAGCAGCAAGGTCTGCATCAGGTAAGTGTGCACCCAAGCACTTAAACACATATCCTCTTCTATGAGCCTGGCACCTAAGGCGCCAGGACTGGGGTCCATTATGAGCCTGGCGCCTAAGGCGCCAGGACTGAGTCCAAAGGGCCCCGACTTGGGCCCGCTGAGACTTCCCTGGGGAAAATGATGTCTGCCTCTGGGGTTGCTGGGCCCGGCCTGGCTCCTTAGAGGTAGGCATCATGACAGTACCCCCCTCAAGGCCCCTCCCATGGTCTTTTCCTCCGGGGGTTTTGGTTTGTGCGGGAATCTTCGATGGAATCTTTGAATTAATCGTGGTGCGTGAACATAGTTACTGGGTTCCCAAGATCTTTCCTGAGGTCCATATCCTTTCCAATCAACAAGATAGAAGAGTTTCGACTTAACTATCTTGGAATCTAAAATGTCTTTCACTTCGAATTCTAATTCTCCATCAATTTGGACAGGGCCTGGGGGCTCAGACAGTCTGGTTCCAGGTTGTACTGGTTTTAGAAGAGATGCGTGAAAAACGGGATGAATCCGCATGTTGGATGGTAAATCGAGTTTAAAGGCCACTGGGTTGATAATAGCTTTGATGGGGTAAGGCCTAATGAATCTGGGATTAAAAGTTCGCTGACCCTTGAGGGGTAGATGTTTAGTTGCTAGCCATGCCTGATCTCCTACTTGGTAAGGAGGAGTTTTACTTCGGTGCAAATCAGCGTTTTCTTTATACTTTTTCTTGGCTTGCTGTAAGTGGGTTGTAGCTTCTTTGAAGGCTTGGGTTATTGTGGAATGTAGGTGATTTACTTCAGGCATCTCCAGGGTCAGAGGTGGATCTAGGTCAGAGGTACGAGGATGGTGACCATACAGGGTATAAAAAGGAGTCTGTCCGGTTCCAGAATGCACTGAATTGTTGTATGCATATTCTGCAATCCAAAGGATGTCCTTCCAATTCAACTCGGATTGGTGTAACATGCACCGCAGATATTGCTCGAGAGTCTGATTGGTTCTCTCGGTTTGTCCGTCGGTCTGGGGGTGGTGGCTGGTGGATAACCGCACGTCTATTTGTGCTAGCTGGCAACATTTCTTCCAAAAGTGGGAGATAAATTGACTTCCACGGTCTGAGACTAATATGGAAGGGAAACCATGTAACCGCACTATATTTTCCATAAATTCCTTGGCCAAGGTGGAAGCTGACGGCAATCCTTTTAAAGGGATAAAATGGGCCATTTTGGAGAATAGATCCACTATTACGAGAATCGTGTTGTAACCACCACAAGGAGGCAGGTCAGTTATAAAGTCCATTGACAAGGTGTGCCAAGGTGCTGGTGGAATGTCCAAAGGTTGAAGTAGGCCGGCTGGCCTTTTCTTTTGACTCTTTACTTGGCAGAAATAACCGCTCTTGGAAGTAGGGTAAATCATCCTTAACGGTGTAGTGAGGATCCTTTTGACTCCAAAAGGCAGAAGAGTCAAAAAGCTGTTTTACTTGAGCTTGGATGTCCTCAATGGTTTGCAATGAAGTCAAGCCCAGAATTCTTTGTTCCGGTATGATTGGCACAGGTTCTAAACTCGAATTGGGGGAGAAATGACTCCGGGATGCAGATTTAGCAGGTAAGGGCTTTTCTTCTCCTATTCTCTTCCTTTCTCCCCTTGCAGGTGTTCCAGGGTGCTGGCAGGCGTGGCTGAAGTCAGGATGCAGGAGCTGACACGGTGAGCGTCCATCTGCTAGGTGCAGAACAACGTGAAGCATGTGTGGCTGTTCGGGTGGGGTTTAAATAGCCTTGGTGTTATGTCAGGTGGTACTAGTAAAATCCCACACAAGGAAAATAGAGTTAAACGCAGCACATACTCAGATAATAAAGGCATTGACAACTATGTACAAGATTCAGCACACGTCTCTAACAACATGTGGTACCAACACATGACCCAAATAGGCAAATAAACAACAGAAGACAGCTGCTACGTTTGCTCATTGATCCCATACGCCATGAGCGTTTCTCGAACATTTGTTGCCACGGAGATAGATGGAAAAATAGCACGATGTATAATATTCCTGGCACTGTTCCAGACGAAAGGAAGATTTCAAGGGACAGTGGTGCATCTGGTGTGGAAAACACGAGATACATATCCATATGAAAACAACTTCCTCAAGACTTATTTGAGTTACCACAAGAGCAGTTTACATGCTGAAGGATTCAAATACATAACAAGTGGTCCTGAAAAAGGAGAAACAAAGAAAGTAACACTGCAATACCTACCATGTGATTGGTACGCCGCTGAAGTCCCTGGCAAAAACGGATGTTGGGAAAGACCACTGGTGATAATAACAGGGAAGGTGTACATGGACAACAAATGGGACATAGGAGTGGTTGGCAGCAACATGGTAACAAGAGAAAATATTTCAACTATTGATGGACATAACCAGAGATGTTGGATGACTTGGATCAAGTACGTACCCATGCTCACGTGGATGGAGAAGGATGAAGACCCAATAACAATACTGCCGCTAACTGCGCCTAAGGTATGCTACCAACATAAAGGAGAGGTGGATGTAGGATACAACACCAACTGTGAAAGCGTGATGGAGCTACCTGAGGGGGGAGCAGGAACAGCAGTAGTAATGGTCCATTACTGGGCCTGTGGAGACAAGGCGTACCACACACTGCCCCCTTTGTGGAATGGTGTATGCACTATAGTACACGTTAATGTACCATCACTAGTGGTACCCCAGAAGCATGTGAATATGGCAAATTTCCCCAAGATGGATGAAGGGAACAAAAGGAAGAGGAGATCTGCACAGCCTCAGAAATGGCCAGAGAACCGACGCAACGGCAACAACACTGTCCTCAACAGAAGGAAAAGACAAGGAGAACCTCTGACAGGAAATTACCTGTGGGGAAGGTCGGAAACAGCACTCACCCAATTCCGCCGGAACACAGACTATTCAGCAGAGCAGCTATGTTCTTCTCCTCAATAATACATCCTGGACTGCAGGCCTACGCAAACGCGAAATGGCTCCAGATAACTAGGTGGGAACTAATGATGACAATTAACGCTACAGTAAATGGATTCAACGCAATAAAAGAGGAATTGCGAGCAGTAAGAATGGTTGCACTACAGAACAGATATGTACTGGACCTCCTCACAGCAATGGAAGGAGGAGTTTGCGCAAAGATAGGACAATCATGCTGCACATTCATTCCTGCTAACAATGCTGACAATGGTACACTCACGGAAGCTGTGTCACAATTGGCCCAGATGCACTCAAAAATGATGGATGAAAGTAAAGGTGTGAAAAAGGATGAGAGCTGGTTTTCAATATTATGGTCATGGATGCCATCTTGGCTGTCAGATGGACTGAAGATTATAGTTGGATGTACTATTTTGGCTGGAGCTGCACTGATCATAATAAGATTTTGGAAGGCCCGGAAGGCACACACCACAGACGAGATGATCGAAATGGTTGGTATACACCTCTTGATGCCAACAGATGACAGACAACACACAGGCGCAATCATAAAAGAGAGAGAGAAGTTGCGCAACCAGATCATTGCCAACCACCTGGACCCACCATCTGTGAAGCTCGAAAACCCAAGAAACCCAAGGAGCTACATAGGGAAATGGGTATACTGCACTCCTGGGGGAACCTGTGAATATATGTATTGGTCATTTGAAGACCATGTTAACCACTATGGACATTTGGGAGGAATAACTAAAATATGGAGAGTAAGAGGAGATAAAGAAAAGGATATGTTTGTGGTCGACAAGTCGACCAGAGGGGGGACTGAAGTGGGTGAATGGAAGAACAGGCTCCCGCCCTTCCCCTCTCGCGCCTGGCCTAGAGGATCACGGCCTAGACACCCGCCACGAGAGGAGTTTGCCTATCTACCAGACGACCAAATACCCTGGTACAGGAACATACGGATGTGCCCATCTACCTGCCCAGCAGCCCGCCCTGTCCATGCCGACACCTGCGGCACGGATCAACTCGACTAAACCTACACGTCGTTAGAGATGCCATGACGACCTAGCCAACGGTCAGCACACCTGTGCAAACATGCACACCGGACACTCCCAAACCAATCCACACGAAGAATATACTCAGTGCTATGACGTAGGCGACAGACATACTCACGGACGTGCATCTTTATTATTTTCCACATAGGCTCTCAAAATGCAGAAACGAAAGACGCATTATGAACTTATCTAAAAAGGCTTGCTCACGCTTCTTCTAAGAACCATGTACCATAATGAAGAATATAACGGAGACACGATACTGAGGATAGAGCAATATGATACCGTAACCTAAAGCAATCTGCATCAAGCAGTTCCACCTATGCACCAGGCCCAAGCAGGCCGCAAGCAAAAGCTTCCATGAACATTGAATGAGCAAGAACTGGGTTGCTGACCCTGCAGAATGAGCCCGGCGAGAGCACACCGCCAAGGGCACGATGTTGCAATCTCGCACGCTGCAAGCCAACTCCAAGGTCGCACCTGCAAGATAAACCAGGCACACAGTAGGAAAAACAATATTAATTGTGTTGAATTTTGCCTCAAACACGGTCCCACCTCACGTGACAAAGCCAAACCTGACAAGATGCCAAGCCCAGGAAGAAGGAGACGCCTGAATCCCACGTTTCAAGACACAGGCAGATACAATTAAAAGACTCATTGGTCATCTGCAGCAGTGGGAGTAGTCGACCTCCCAACATATGAATAAATCCTCACATTGTTTACACCTACCCATATTAAAACATTGTTGCAAATGACAGGTGCACCGCGAGCTGGGAACAGCGATAGTCCCAGACTGGGAGGCTCGCGAGCGGACCAATCAGAAAATGGGGCTCCTATCACTGACGCCATTAACATTGACCAATCCTCAGAGGTCTTCATGTAACAATTTTCATGTATCAAATTGAAGGGACAGCCCAGGTATACCACCTGACTAACCCTCAACCACTAATACCGTTCTCTATATGTATGCTATACTAACCCTACCACTCGAGTAACCAATCCAGAGTGGAGATAGGTTTTTTGCTAAACTTTCCAAGTGACGCAAGTAGCGCGTCATACTAAGGTAAAAAGGGCCTGCGAGCCCCACGATTGTGTGCTTGTCAGGACGGACGCGTACGCTCCTTGACCCATCCCTGCCGTTTTGTCTAATAAACAGCAGAGTCACCTTGCTTCTTGCGTGTGTCTCATACTCTATCTCTTTTGGGATATACGGGAGGAGTTGGGGCCTCCCTGCCCGGAGGTCTGCGGACGGCCCGGCCGACCCCGGCAGAATTTCCCCCCGACAGTAGTGTAGGGCGAACAGGCAGCCAACATAGCGTTCAATGCACCTCCTTGTATCTGTTTCTGCTTAGAAATGGCACGCACTACAAGATCCAGATAATGTGGAAGCACAGTGATGAGACCATTCCAAACACAAGGCCACTAGTGATGTGGAGGTGCAGACATGCCCCCCGAACCGCTTTGCAAGCTCCTGGGGAACACAATGATTTAAAAGAGGTTGCCGCTGCAGGCCTCCCCGTGGTCTCCCCAGTAATGTGCATTACACAAGTTCATATATGCAGCCAGGAATCACTGAGGGTGTTACACATGCGGCCTGGGCACGTGCTAACCTTGTTTGCCCACAAATCGTTGAGAAGAGTCACTGCCACAGCCGGGCTCATGGTCTTCCACCCTGCCATGATGTCAATGACATCATCCTTCTCGCCACCCGATGCGCGGCTGCTGGGCTCTCAAATTTGGTGGAAAGGATCTCTGCCACGCCCAAACAGAGCAGCGCAAAGCCAGTCTTTATCTAGGACCACGAGGTTCAAGACACCACAGCAGGCCCCCGGTATGCCGAGGAGCGAGGCTGCAGCCCTCGTGGCCCGCTACGAGCTGCAGACAGCAGCCAGACCCTTGAGGCCGCACAAGTACCCGCTGATCTCTTTGTCACACCACCTCGTTCACAGTGTAGCAGTGGCCCAGTGCCACAGCCCCGGAGCGCGAGTGCCAGGTCGGCACCAAAGATAAAAAACAGACCCCAATGATCAGCATCCCTTACTCTACCTGCTGGATCACACTGTGTGGGACCTAGAGTCAGTGGCTCGGCAACAGTGGCATGAATCACCCGCTCCACATGGAGCTCAGGAGGACGCCGCCAGGCTGGCTTGGCTGCTCCACAGCGCCCAATGCAATTATTCTTTCTAACACAAACGCGCCAAGCTCCCCTCTCAGGGTCTGATTCGGGATTGCCTTTGTCAACCTTAATAGGACAAGAAGTGACTTAGAATGTGCTCGTCATGACCTCACATCTATCTAGTCATGACAACCACATTCTAAGTCACTTCTTGTGTACTAACCCACACTGTGCAAAAAAAAAAATGCAAAGAGTCAATGTATGAGGTTTTGTAAGATGCCTTAAAATTGTATATCCCCGGAAACTACCGGCAGGAAAAAGGTTACGATGACAGCCCTGTGATGCTATTTTTAAACCATATAAAAATAAATATTTGTTAATGTGTTACATGCAATTTGGGTGATCTCTTCTGTACAGACCACATGCTGTGATTTGTTACAACGTATGCTGGATCTACACCCGGCAAGTGTCAGACAGGTGGGGTAGCCTATGTCCCTGCATTTCTAAAATTGTTACCCCCTCATGACATAGGCCCCCCTCATCAAAAATGAGGGCACAACATCCCCTATATATATCAAACCTACATAAATTGTGTACAGAGATCTTGAATAAGGGAGATATGCCGTATAAGCTTGAACTGCTTTTAATTCTTCTTTTGTTTCTTCTGTTGGGTTTAACATTTCTTTTAATGTAGCTAAGGTTTAAGTTGAAACCAAACGTTAATAAACGAAAAGAAAAAAAAAAAGTCCTGCTCTTGACAAACCTTGAACGTTGGAAGTAGAATATTATTCCCAATGGATTTGGAGTAGGCCAGAACAGCACAACCCCTCTTCTTTATGATTAAGTTGGCTTTGTCAATATCATGTTGCCAATTAATATCCTAACTGAATCTGATACCAAGATAATCAAAATTGGCACTCTATTTTGATTTCCCCTATTTTTATATGCATGATGGAATTAGTTTGGCCCTTTCGATCACAAAAATGGACAAAATGTTATTTGAGTTTTGTTAGGCCAGATGGGGTGTGGGAAATTTGGGCGAAATCATCTGCACACATTAGCAAAGGGAACTTTGGCCCCTTAAAGATGGGGTATCTGATGTATATAAAGTAAAATCCTCCAGGACCCCTTCAAAAAACGAATGAAACAAAGTGGGGGCTATGTTTCACCCTTACGGCACTTCTTTGGCCAATTTGGCTTTATTGTGCAATTTCTGGTTATTTACAAACCTTAAGCACATACCTAATTTAAAAGAAATTACACATACAATTGATCACATTACAAAACATACATTTATAATTCTTGAGCATAAGAGCATAATCATTTTTGAAATTCTTTCTATGTAAAAAATACCAAAGCCGACAATATCATTAAAACTGCACTACAGGGAAGGGGCCAAAATGGTCCAGTTCAATTTTCGACATTCCAGTGACAAATTTGCTATAGCCTTTTACATAGTTCTTTTTTGGATTGGACGAGTGGTAAGAATATCTCATGCGGATTCTATTTTGCCATGACATAGTCGACAGAGTCTGGCCTCCAGCAGTTATTTTTCCAAGCCCCCAAAAGTTCCTCAGTCATATTTTAAAAAAATATATAGGTGGGGTGTGGTTGTTTAGGAATAGGTAAATAATTAAAGGGGATGGAGGTTGGTGGGGCACCCCCCCAAAAATAAAAAAAAAAGAAAAGAAAACGAGTTTTCTCATTGAAATATCCACAGAGAAAAACCCATTGTTGTTTCATACCGCGATGAAATGACATACAACTGTGAGAGCCACCTCTAAAGGAATCTCCAAGGTAGCCAGATGATTTAATGCACATTGTTTAAGTTCATTATAGAACCCATCTTTACATTTCTTTTCCTGATGAACCTTTGCAAATAATGATTGCAATGGATTCCTGTTTATAGCACTAGCGGTCGTCCTTAGATATAGCAACATGCGTTGGGTTATCCACATGGAATGGAGGGAAGTTAAGCCATACTCCAACCTCAAAGCCTCCACCGGTGTGGAGGAGGGAGTTAAATTGAAGAAAGACTGTAACATTCTTCCCTCCACCCTGTCCAGCCAGGTGACAAATTTACCAGGTAGCACACGGAGAGCATACATAATGCCCGGCATAATGGTGACTCGATAGATCTCCAGCATTGCCATTACATTTTGCCCACCCTGCTTCACTATATACTGCTTTACTACACACCATTTCCTCCATATTATGGGGAACAGCAAAGGCTCATAGACATGTGCGATAGGTTTCAATGTAATGACAAAACCCAAATAACAAGTGTCATCTACTATGGACAAGATGGTGTCCTTAATTTTCCAATTAAAGGACTTTATTTGATATAGTTCCGCCAAGGCACATTATTTTTATTTGGAAATGTTAATAACAATTAGATTTTTTTCCGCATATTCCTGTAATGTAACCATTGATTGTTGGTGTCCGATATGGGTGTTATCCAGTGGCGGCTGGTGAGTTTGAAAGCTGGTGGGGTGTAAATTTCCCCAGGCGAATATAGTAGTGAGCGTGCGCAGCGCACGGTTACACCCCCACACGGGGGGGAAGGGAGGGTTGTCCACCCGCAAAATTTTGGGAAAAATGGCCTACAAAATGTGCAATTTACTGTCCAAAAAACCCACCGAAATATGAAAAAAGCATTCAGTTTTACATATTAATGGTGGTACACTATTCTTACGTGTGCAAGTGTGATGGTGTATTTTACAGCAGCTTGTATTTGGAATAGCTCGTACTATGGTGTATGCATAAAGAAATTCATTATATAGTCAGTAATGATGGAAACATGTTTGTCATGCTGTTACTGGCATTCACATGTGTTCATCCTCTTACTAAGGTGGGATTTTAGGCATTTTCTGAAAGGGGGAAACTAAGCTAAAATATTACTTTAGTTTTTAACCACTGAGTACCAAACCCTACAAAAGACTCATGCTAGCACACCTCGTTCTGGAGAATGGTCATTGCAATTAACTCCTTCGCAGGCTATGGGAAATCCAAATCCCGGAAGGTGCACTGTGGAGGTTGAAGTCCGATGTTTTTAGTTGCACAATTGCCCTGGACTGGTTGGATTTATACATGTAAGGTGTTGCTGATGGTCTGTAAAGAGAAAGCGAGAAACTGATCTGAGAAAGGGCAACATAGACTCAGAGCAGTATTAAAATGGTTTTCACACATAAAGGAGAGAGAGTTAACTGCTTGTAACATTGAAGCTGCACCAGAATAATCATTAGTACAATGTGTAACGAAAGTACCAGCAACTACCACCATGTGCCAGTCATCAGTTGTATATCGCTGCAATATATACATTTTTGTAATGTTTTCGTTCTGGGGCTTTAAAAGTGTGCAATGCAGAGCTCACATTACAAAATTAATTTGCTGCAGCAATTCAGGCACCCGATTTATAAGCACTTTGCCTGTCCTTCGCTGAAGTCCTGTTAAAAACAGCATTGGCAAAGCCACTAAGACCCTGTTCAAACACAAGCATTGACAAAGCCAGCATTTTGGCCTTGTGCATACGGTGTAAGCTTCTGCCAGGCACTGCTATTAGATCATGATGCCCAGGAACTTGCACCATGTTTCTGCTTCTACAACAACGGGTAGTTAATTCTGCTACAGCTGTGCCTGGCAAGTGGCAAGTGCCTGACAAGTGTAGCTGTGCCTGCAAGTGCCTGGCAAGTGTAGCTGTGCTACAGCTGTGCCTGGCCAGTACCACAACAAGGGATGAAGGGGTGAAGGTAGACAGATCAATCACAACACAAGGCAGTGAGCCGAGGTCAAAGGGGAAGGTGGGTAAACAGCAAGAAGAAGAAGAACAGGCTGACAGTTAAATACCAGGGTGCAGATAAGCAAGAAGGAGAAACAGCAAGTCAGAGAACTGGTTGTAGATCAGAGAGAAGAGGGGCAAGGGGGTAACTAATCAAAAAATCCTGCATAATTATTTACACAGGGAAATACCTCTCACCATGTACTGGCATTCACAGAAGACTGTTTCAATAGAACACTGGCCGGCCAAAGTTTGGTGCTACTGTTGTTAGCTCAAAGAGATCCTAAGAGGTTGTGTTTTGGGTAAGGTTGGGCCGGCAATGGGTGAGAAAGCCCATAATGATTAGAAGGCCCCTTGGTAATCAGTGGGTGGGTAAATAACTAAACATTACACACAAGCTGTGTGCCTCTCTTCAGATCCCTTCTGCCTCCATACCTCAATGCAATGGTTTTGGCTTAGGGTTGGTACCGTAGCACTACCTAATAGCCAACATTAAAAAAGACCTACAGCTCACTGATTCGAATGAAACAGATCTGGGCTTGCTTGCTGTCCCATGCAAAGAGGATGCAGACTGATATTTTTGGTAAGATTGCTATTTTTGAGATGGAGCCAGACTAGCTTGCATGGAGGTGTGCGTTTCCATAATGGTGTATATTTGCTTAACAACTATGGAAACTATGTTTAAAAAGTATTGTGATTGTGTGAAAGAGCGCCACTTTCCCTTGCAGTTGTGCTCTCTGTTGAGTCTCCCAAAGTGGAGTAGTAATGGGTCGACAAAGATACCCTTGAGGGCCAAAGCTTGTGCACCTTACCGGAAGCAAGATGGAGGGCCAGGATGCTCTTCCTGGGACTCCCGGCGGAAGTTGCTGCACCACAGGGTCAGGTTTTGCTTCCTTGAGCACTAGCCAATTGCGGGAAGGAGGGAGGAACGGGGCACACTCAGCGAGGCACGGATGCCTACTGGAGTGGAGTTGCCACACCAACACCACAACATAATCAAGCTGGCATGAGAAATAAGTGCCAGGGCTCAGAAACAAGTGCCGGGGATGAGCCCTGCTGCCCTGGCAAGCCCACTCACAGATTACGCGCTGGGCAATAGTGAAGCTTACAGGTATGGGCATTGCATCTATGGAATGTGAGGGAACACGGTTCTCCTCTAAGTTCCCCTGCACACTTCTTCCCCATCCCTTTATCACTCACAGCGCTTTGAAGTTGTTTCTCAAATTAGTAATATAGTGAGTTTTAAATCATCAGTGAATAAACAAACTTTCATGGATGGTGTTGATAGGATGCGGTTTGGGCACCCTTTAATGGAGTTTAATAAACGCGTGCTCTTTTGTTCTGTGGGTTGCTGGTAAAGCACCATTCAGCCCGTACTTTTCAAACAGATGTCAAACTTTTGTCTATGTGTGGTTGCAATTGACATCAATAATAAAGCCCATAGACTGGCAGGGTAAACACAGCCCTTTTAATATTAATATTACCGGGCGCCAAGTCGCTCAGCAATCGCGTGCATTTTTGCAGAATGCACACAGTGGCCTTTCCAGAAGCCGCTGGACTTCCAAGCAAAGCTGCAATGTCTGCAGAAGCGATGGCCAGGCTCGGGGTACTTACCGCGGCGCTGCTGGTGCAGCAGCACTAGTCGTGTCGTGTTGTTCACTCGTCGTCCACCGAAGAGAAACAGACGTGTGAAGGCGGCGCAGGCGCACAGCCTGCAGCTGCGCCGCCGCCAGTCATAGATACAGTAATGTCATTGGCTGTTTGCCTGCCAATGACATTACTGTATCCATGGCAGGGGAGGGAGGAGGGAATCCAAATAAGTGCGCTGTTTGTGCACATTTTAGACTGGCGGGTCCACCCCTGAAGCACCGCGCCAGGCTTCCAATTAAAGGGGCTGCGTAGAGTGCCTGGAGCTACAAGCTCCACGCACTCTACTATAGAAAATTATTTACTAAATTGGGTCACCGCCCGCTGTAAAAGCTGGCCGGCCTACAATATTGTTTCCTTGCCACAGCGCCCCCGCATTGTTGGCAAAGGAAATGCAGCAGCACTACACGCTAAAAGAGATTCAATCAGAGAAGTTCTCTGATTGAATCTCTTTTAGCTTCTCTCTTTTTTTTGGGGGGGTGGCGCCCGGCCGCCCCATGATAGCAGCCGCCACTAGTGCTATCAAATAGGCTGGTGTCATATGCATAGGTCAAACACGCAATAGGAATACCATTGATTTTTGGTGGAAAGTTGTTGGCTGATTTTATGGAATTTGGCATATCAGCCACATATAGGTTGTATAGCATAGGCACCAATGCACACCCCTGCTTTAATCCATGATTAGAATAGTTAAAACCCATCAGCTCACCATCCTGATTCAATCGTACCACAATCGAATTGTTCGTATATAGTAATTTGATGAAATATAGAAATTGTGGTTCTATTCCCCAAGACATCAGTTTCTTCCACCTTAACTGGCATGAGACTAAATCTAAAGCTTTGCTGAAGTCGATGTAACAACAGTATACATTCTGAGAAGTAGCTGTTGCTTCTGCCATTAAATATTGTAAGGTGGAGATGTTATTGATTGTGCCACAGGATTTTCTAAATCCTGTTTGAAAGGGACCTAAAATCTCCTTTTCGTTTGCCCACCTTGTTAACTTTCTTAAAAGTATAGTGGCAAACATTTTTGACTACAGTCCATCATGGCTAATAGCCAGTAATTCGATGCAACAAGTTGGTCTCCTTTATGAAAGCCCGTTATAGTATGGACTTAGTCCAGCTATTGGGTAAGCTCCCTGTGCCCTCAATTTAAAAAACAATATTAAATAATATCTTCGCCCAAAATTGTGCATTGGCTTTATAGAATACATTGGGTATTCCGTCAGGATCCGGAGCTCTTGAGGGCTTTAGGTTGTTTATTATGTTACACATATCGTCTGGACGACAATCCTCTAATATAATATGTTCTTCCTTAATAGGGGACTTTCCCATCTGTTTGTCTTCTATCTGATCGTAATATAATTCAGTGACATAGGTATTCCAGATGCTCTCAGAAATAGGGTTTAATTCAACCACACTAAGATTTTCATTAGCGTTATTAAAGCGAGCCCAACATTTATTTTTATTGTTATATTTAAGTAATCCACATAACAATAACCACTTAGTATTCTGTAAGGAACGTTTATGCATCCGCAACCAGTTCTTATATTGGGTCTTACGCACGGTCAGCCGTGCAGTTTTTTCAATTTTAGTGCAGCAGTAGGTTCCCCTGACTTCAGCTCTAGCTTTACAATAGGGATTTCCTCTCCTATATCACTATGTCAAACGATGTACAGTACTGATTTTAGATGGTTTCCCATTGATTTATTTAAAGGCACCTCTGTGCAATGTCCAATTTTTTCTGCCATTGCTTCCATTTTCCAATGGCTATGGGTCATCCATTAATTAACTCATCTTGATTTAAACGTATGCGCTCATTAACCTCTTTTATCTTTGCTACTGTCTGAATGATTCGGTTGCCCTGATTATTGATTCTTATACAGCTTTTATAGTTCATCTGCAGTTGTTGGTCCCCCATATTAACTGTCCAAAAAAGAAGACCGTGGTCACTTATCTTATTAAAGTGTATTCGAATGTCACTGCAGCTTATACATGTATTGGCATCTGTAAAAACATAATCTATGTGTGGGCATGCATAACCATTTGTCCACGTGTATTTGTCCTCTTGATTTTTCCCCTGTTTAAAACTTAAAGATTTTAAAATATATGATTTAAAAAACAGTAACCAATTCCAGTCCAGCACACCCGACACATGCTGCTCCAAGTGGAAATCGTCGCCCTAGCAGTCGACTCCATAGCTCCACTTAACCTAAAAAAAGCCAAGAAAATCAAACATTCTAATGCCTGGTTTTCTAAAGATCTGCTTGACCAGCGCGCACTGAAGAGGGCTGCACTCTCTGCCTGGAAAGCTAATCCCTCAGAAGCCACAAGGAATGCCTTCAAAGACATTTCCACCTCCTATAAAACCAACATCACCAGATCAACGATGACAAATCCGGCTCCAAAGAACTATTCACTATTTTTAGGGAGTTACAAAAGCCCTCTGTGTCACCTCCCTCTCTCCTTAAAGATGAGAACTGGTGCAATAGCATTCAGTCAGCCATACTTGACAAACTTAACCTACTCCAAACTAAAATCCGCGGCCACCAAAAAGTTCTCAATAACCTCATAGCCAGCTTACACAACGCTTCACCTAAACCGCCTTCGACTATATCCCTGCCACCCTCCACCTTCCACTTCAGAGATATGACCGAACCTGAAGTGATCACCCTGCTCAAAGCCATCAAACCCTCTATCTGCAAAGGAGACGCCTGTACTGCCCAACTCATCAAAGACTCGGCACAAATCCTAGCACCTTTCCTTACTGCATTTATAAATTCATCCTTCCAGTCTGGACACATTCCATCTGGTCTTAAGGACGCATGGGTTTGCCCGCTCCTCAAGAAACCTTCCCTTGACCCAACGGTTCCAGGGAACTATAGGCCCATCACCACCGTCCCATTTCTACTAAAAATTCTTGACAAAGCAGCCTACCTGCAAGCCCAAGAATTTTTGGAAAAGAACCGTCTTCTTGGACTACGGCAATCTGGCTTCCGCCCTCGACACGGCACTGAGACGGCCCTCTTAGACCTAAAAAACCAAATGGATGATATCAGAGACACAGGCAAACCTGCGCTCCTCCTGCTCCTCGACCTGACAGCAGCTTTTGATCTGGTTAATCACAACACTCTGTGTCGCCACTTAGCTACTGAGGCCAACTTCTCCCCAAAGGCATGTGAATGGATCACCTCCTTTCTCCAGCAGAGAGTCATAAAAGTATTCTCCGACACTGCCTGTGCCACCCCTAGTCACATTAAATGTGGCATCCCACAAGGTTCGTGCATCGCACCTACCCTCTACAACCTCTTTACAAGACCCCTGTTCAGCATCCTTGACGCAATGCACATCTCATACACCAACTATGCTGATGATATGCAGGTGCTTATTCCACTCACAGGGGACTATAACGCTGATCTTACCACACTCACCTCCATTTAGTCCACCATCCAATCCTGGATGGGGACAATTGGCTCTGCCTCAATAGCGAAAAAACTGAGCTCCTGCTCATAGGATCACCCACCACCTTGGGTAACCTCGATGAGCAGTACTCATCCTTCTCTATTGACAGCATTCCCATCAAAGTCTCTAACAATGTCAAGACCCTGGGAGTCTCCTTGGACGCCGAACTGACAATGGACAGGCAGGTTAATGCCATTGCCTCATCATCTGCGTACTACACCAAAGTGCTAAATGCAGCTAGACCCTTCCTATCCCGTGAGAACTGCCTTACTATTGCAAGTGCGATAATTGGCTCTAGGTTGGATTATTGCAAAGCTCTCCTCATTGGGACATCCCAAAAAAACCTCAACAAACTCCAGCTGGTGCAAAACAACGCACTCAGGGCAGCCACTGGAACATCCAGAAGAGACCAGATCACTGATGTGAGAAGAGAGGTCCATTGGCTCCCAGTCAAAGAGAGAATTGTCTTTAAAACTCTTGCCATCACCCACAAAGGCCTCCATGCGCTCGCACCCCCATACCTAGCTCAAAGAATCATGAGTCATACTGCCTCAAGACCCCTCAGGAAGGGCTACTCTAACACAATCCTCACACCTAAAATCTGTAAAGCTTGCGCAGGCGGTTCCAGCTTTCCCACACTGGCCACCACACACTGGAACGCACTCCCTCCTCACCTGAGACAGATCGAATCCCACCAAGTTTTCCGGAAAGCCATCAAAACTAAACTCTTCGATTAACTAGTTGTAAACTGGTACCACCCTTCTTAGGTTGAACCAACATATTGTTCTTTATCATTCTGCATGTATGTACCTGTCATGCTATGTTGCAATTATCCTAGAAGTCTAAAGGTGCCTCAACCTGTATGTCAAACTTCTTACATATTCGTGTAACAGCGCCTCGATGTCCATGGGCTGCAAGTGCGCGATACAAATGCAAATAAATAAATAAATAAAATAAATATATTCTTAACATTCAAGTCCCCAGCAATCAATACTCTGCAATTAGGGTGTTTTTGTACCAGTTTTTGAGAACCTCGTTAATGGCCCTATGCATCATTTTTGTATACAAAAATAAAAAGATGACACCCTTGTCGCACTCAACATCCCACAGAAAAGATGTGGTGTAATTCCCTCTCAGGCCCCACCTAACTGATGCCCTACTGCCATTGTACAACTCTATTATGGCTTTCAAATGGAGTGGCGGGACATGCTTTTTAACCAATGTCTTCCACAGTTCTATCTTTGGAATACCATTGAAGGCGGCCTACAACACACCCTCTTCTAATGTAATGTTTGCTCAGCAAAATGTAGTCAGTGCAAAAGTCGTGGTGAAAATAACTCTGCAGAGAAAAAGTTGCAGAGCAAAAAGTAGTCAAACATGCAGTTAAAAAGTAATCAACATTGTGGTGCTGCTAGGGTAATTGTTAAGGTTAAGGAGAGTTTTGTGGACTTGTGATTGCCTGGTTTAGGATTAGGACAGGGGTTAGGGTAAAGATAGAGATAAGAGTAAAGATGTTGGTTATAATTAAGGTAAAATTTAGAGTCAGGGTACCTGCTGTAGGGCTGGTATTGATGGCGTTTTATTAGTTGTTAGGCTATATTAAGTCTCAGGGTAAGTGTGAGGGTAGGGATTATGGTAAGGATAGGGCCATTAGAGTAACGGTGTGGGTAAGTGTTAAAGAAAGGGATATAGAAGATGGGCGGCTGGTGAGGTTGGCATAGGATAGGAGTTAGGATAAACTTGGTGGTAGAACAATGTAAGAATTAGGGTAAGTGTTAGAGTTGCAGTTAGGGTAAGGGTAACATTTATTTATTTATTTATTGTTCACTTGTTAGGTGCTTATACATGAAGTAAATACTGTTTCAAAGCGCCCACAGGGCAACAGGAAGGGGATAAGAGGATGAGATACAATTAATGCATAACAAAAGAATTAAATACAGTGGAGGGTTGGTGGAGGACAAACCTACTATACCCTGTGAGTGTTCAGAACATGCAAGTGCAGAAGGGGGGGGCATGGATAGCTGCTGGCGTGCTCAAAGGAGAGCAACAGATGAAGTGCAATGAAAGGTAAGTGCAGGCCTCCCTGGAGGAGGGTGAGCTGAGACAAGTGCTGAAGATAGACAAAAGCTGGGGCAATTCGGTGTGGGCAGACAGGGAACCAAGGATGCATAAGAGCCCTGAACACCAAACAAGCAACTGAGAGGTTAGCAGAGGAGAGAGGGAGGGAATGAGGAGGTAAAGAGGAAAGTCTTGAGGAGCTTCTGGAATTTTAGAAAGCCCTGCTCAAGACAAAGTGGGAGGGGGAGGCTGCTCCAAAGAAGGGAGCCAGTTGAGGAAAGCGATCGACCACCTGCTCTCTGTTTAGCGAAACACTTTACACGCAGAAAGTTCATGTCAGAGGAGTGCAGAGGTCTAGAGGGGGAATATTTAGTAAGGGAAAGTTGCAGATAGTGAATCCCAGGCCCCAGACAGCCTTTTGATGATTCATAGGGATCTGAATATAATCCGTAAATCAACCGGGAGCCAGTGAAGACTTTTTAGGGCAGGAGAGATGTGGTCCCTGGGCTTGAGGCCAAGGATAAGTCTTGCTGCCCTATTCTGGATTACCTGGCTGTAGGGGTTGCAGAGTGGAGGAGGGTAGATTCAGTAGGAGGCTATTACAATAGTCAAGCCTAGAGAGATCCAGGGCTCACGTAACATTGAAATTCTGGGGGAAGGTGAAAAAAGGTAGAATTCCTTTAAGAAGGAAGAGCTGAAAGTGGGACTTCTTGGCAATGTCCTGAGTGTGAGGGAGGAATGAGAGAGAGGAGTCGAAGATGGTTTCATGTTTCTGGCTCCAGAAGAGGGAGCAGGGAGAGAGCCCATGGAGGAAGGAGAGAGTGAAGGGAAGAAATCAGGAGCAGGGTCCCAATGGGAAGGATCTCCGTTTTGCTGGCATTGAGGCAGAGATCATTGGAAGTGCACCAGGCCTGATGGAAGGTGCAAGAGGGTCAGCAGGAAGTTTGGAGAAAAGTTTTGTGTCGTCAGCATAACACTGGAAGTTGGGGGAGAAGGAGGAGATGAGGAGTGCCAGCTGAGTAAGGTAGATGTTAAAGAGCCAAGGCGAGAGAATAGAGCCTTGGGGGAACACCACAGGTGGAGAAGGAAGTAGGAGAGGGGAAGGTGCCCAGGGTGACTTGGGAGGAGCAGTCAATAAAGAACGTTAGGATTAGATCAAGGGTTTGGGTTAGGGCAAGAGCTATGCCATTTGTGGCGAGCTGGCGATGGGGTTGGAGTTAGGTACACTGTTCATTTTCAATTGATTTTGTATTGAGTAACATGCAAATACAATGCTTTAGCGTGCTGCAGTGTTAGTGTTCTGTAAGAGAGCAGGGTAGTAATTAGAGTCAGGGGAAGGTTTAGGAATGGAGTTAGGGTGGTCATGGAGGTTTTATTAAAAGGTCATGTCAGTGTTAGGACTACAGCCTTGTACTTTTGTGTATTTAAACATTACTTTTCGGGCGACCTTATTACCAGCAACATTTTCACACTTTCCATTTATTGTATCGAATAATTACATTTTTGAAAACAACTTTTTGCTGGTTACATTTTCACATGACTACATTTTCCTGGGGTCATTTATACATAGAGACAATTAATATACGCCTGAAGACTTGATCCATAGTATGTACTCACACTTTAAAGCCTGCTTATAAGTGGCTGATAGAGTCTCATTTACCCACTCTTCCAGTCTGAGTGATAGGGTTTTCCCATATATTTTGCTGCTTGCACCCATTAATGAAACTGGTTTATAGTTTCTTATAGGTCATAATGATCTCAGTGTGCTTCCAAGAGTGGTGAGTCTGCCCTACCTGGGTGATTGCATTCAATAGCCTTATAGAATATGGGCCCCATACAGTTATTTCTTCTCTATAAGGATTGACAGGGATCGATCCAGACAGACAAGGGGCTTTTCCTTGGGTTTATGAATCGAATGCCACAAGGATCTTCGAGAGCGTGAATGTTAAAGGAGCGCAGTTCTACAGTTGGCAGATTGTGCGCATGTTGTCATCATTAGAGACATTAAAGAAAGCTTTGTCCTCTCTGTTGAGATTAGAGAAGTGAACGTACCATGTATTTTCACTTACAGAAGAGGGCAGCAGATGTTGCATAGGGTGATTTCCTTGGTGGATTAATTCCCAGAATGCCTGTGAGTCCTT
Source organism: Ambystoma mexicanum (assembly GCF_040938575.1). NCBI lineage: Eukaryota > Metazoa > Chordata > Amphibia > Caudata > Ambystomatidae > Ambystoma > Ambystoma mexicanum. The sequence goes on from NC_090936.1 coordinate 935,911,409, forward strand.
GGAGTACAGGGCCAAAAGTCATGCATTCCCAATTATTTCTTGACTTTTTTCAGCTTTTTAGCCTTGATCAGGTTCTTATATTGTGCCCTCCAGTTTCTGAGTATGTCAACATCTGCATGGGGCCGTTACTTGAGTGCTACTACTCGCTCATTTTCCACCCCTCTGTGTATAACTTGTAAAGAATGTTCTATTTATATATAGTCGATATGACAAAGGATACAGGCTTTTTGATACTTGGGTGAAGGGAATATAATCCTGTTAGTCACCCATTTCATGCCCTGATTTCAAGACTGAACATGCCTAATGCCACCTATTGAAATATAAACCTGGTACGAATCCCATGATAGACGTCCATTGAAATAATTCTCACAAGTGATCGGTTCATATAGTGACATGAAGATAATCATGTTCTTTGTTGAATGTTAACTAAATTGACTATCTCAGCGACGTTATTTTCAAATGATATAAAGAATGAACAGAAGTGAAAATACATGGAATAACATGGCTATTGTAAATGAACAATTGTTAACAGCCAAACGTGTTTTAACTTACTTAGAACCAATTGAACAATTGGATGATTTTGAAAAACAATGTAAATACCCTACTTGAGTTGTATATGTGTGCTATTTGTTGGAGATCCAAATTGGTCTTTTGTGTGAAATGTATTAAGAATTTAGGAAATACACTGAATTTCAACCTGCCTACATAAATCTATCTCAGGTAAAACATTTGCGTGTGCACCAATTGGTTAATATTGGATTGTGCCTATACGTTGAATATATTGGTCATTAGGAGCAAAACGTATTCACATTAATAAATATTGAAACAGGACAGACTAACTACTTGTCCTATTAATTGGATTTTGATTTGCATATTATTTCATAGCGCATCGGCACTATAGTATTTTTAAAGTAAACCATGTTTGGGCTGTCTGCAGCGAAAATCTGTACGGTTTACTTTGCCTTGGTGGAGTTAAAACGTGTATATCCCATATCAAGACCTCTTGCTTCTACTCATTCTTTCTCCCTCTTTCTATCTCTTATTAATGCCTTTCTCTTAAATCAACTTTCTTCTCCCCCCTCCCATATCTCTGGCTTGCCTCTTGATCTCATTTTCTTATCCTTCCCTAGTAATACTGTTCTTCTGGCTCATCCGATCTACTCATCTGATCATATTCTCCTTTCCGTCTCCAACTTGCTGACTTTTATCCATAACCATTCTCCGACCACTGCATAATTTCTTCAAAGTGATCTCTGTTCCTTCTACTCTTCATCCAACTTCTTACTCTCTCCCTTTCTATTCCTATCAACATTTTTTCAACCCTTCCTTGTTCATGCAGCTGCTAATCATCATTCCTCTTTCACATGCTCATCCTAATGCTTCTCCTCATGCTCCCACTCCTTCCTCTTTGATACCCTCTGTATACTCTTAACTCACTACATCCATGTCAGTTCTTCTCTCCCTCACGCATACCTCTACAACTTGGCTAATACCATCTCTCAAATCTCTCTGTTCATAGTTTTGAAAGGCCGAATGACATTGGAAAAAATCACAATGCCTTACTAATCTCATGACCCTTTCTGCCATTCACTCTTCTTATGACTCTCTCCTTGTCTTTGCTAAACAGCACTATTTCTGCGCTCTATCTCTTTCTTATCAACCTCGTTGACTATGACAACTTCTCAAACAGTATTCTCTCACCTCACCCATTCCCTTTTTTCTCAGTGCTGCTTCCCCCATACTTTCCTCTTTCTTCCTTCTTTCTGATTTTTCTATTGTTAACTTTTAATCACATACTCATCCTACTGCTTATCCTCTTGATCCCATAACTTCCTCCTTAATGTCCTCTAACCCTAGCTGCTGTCCTATCTAATTTGCCTTCTAAATCTCTCCCTTTCCTCTGCAGTTTTTCCCTTCTACCTTCGCACATGCTATTATTAGTCCTATATTGAAAAAAACCTCTCCCGATCCCTCATTTCCCTCCAATTCTGTCCCCATCTATCTTCTCCCATTTCTATCTAAAATCCTTGAAAAGATTGTCCGTTCTCAGGCATCTTCTTTTTTACATATGCATTCCCTGCTTCCCACTCTTAACTCTAGCTTTCATCCTGCACACCATACTGAAACTGCATTACTGCATTTTTATAATCCTCTCATGTAAGCCAGTCACAAGATCTCTTTTATGCTTATTCATCTTTAACTTTTAGCTGCCTTTGATACTGTTTACGATCCTACTCTTCTGTCTTCGCTCTCCTCTCTTGACTTTTCTTGCTCTGTCCTTAAATCGTTTCACTCATACCTCTCTAACCACCCTTTGTCTCTAGGACTGGCCACTCACCCCCATCTACTACATGGTTCTTTCCTTGAGCCCTTTGTCTCTCTACACTATCTCTACCCTGATCAAATAATGTCATTTTTCGTCTCACTTCTATGCCGACCATTCACAGATTTTCTTTTCCTTCTCCTCTTTTCTCAATTCTCTTCACTCTTCTGCCACTTACCTCCTCCCAACCATCCAATCTGGAATGTCTCCCACTTTGTCCACCTGAACCCCTCCAAATTCAAAATTCTGCTTTCTCCCCATCTTCTCTTTCCCCTCCCTGTCCCCCCATCTCTATTCATTTCCTACAGCTGCCCCATCTTTTTTCCCCTCTGCCCACAACCTCTGCATCATTTTCAATTCTTCCCTTTCCTTTTCAGCTCGCATTGCCAATATCGGCCACATCAGTCTTTTCCAACTTCATGATCTTCATCGTGCCCAACCCTCCTCATCAATACATCATGCTAAACATCTTAACTACTCCCTTATTTTCTCTCATCTTGATTATTGCTATTCTCTTTTAGATGGCTTTCCTTCCTCTCACCTTGCCCCTCTCTGCTCTCTATATAACCCCCATATCCGCCTTCAAGCTCCTCGCGCCTCCACCTCTTCCTCCCTTTATTTTGTATCCTTCTTAGCATGTGAATAATGCCTCCTCTTCCACTTTCTTTGTATCATGTTTAAATGTTTGCATGGTCTTGGTCTGTCTTATCTGTCTTCCCTAATCTCATTCTATTCCATTGTCCTCTATACTCTCGACCTCTGTATCTCCTTTCTGTCCAAAAACCTCAGCATGCCCGCTCTTGCTTTTGTTCTTTCACGTTGCTCATTCCAAAACCTTGCAATGAACTGCCCCCTGCTTTCTGCTCTTCCTCCTCATTCCATACCTTTGACATCTGCCTTAAAAACATGTATTTTCCCTTCTTTCTAACACCCAATTTTCCTTTCCTCCCCAACTATATTTTATTGTCTTTTCACCTTTATTTTTTTTTACAAGCTTTCTTTATTTATTTGTTCAATCATTCTATGACAGTACTTGCAAAGGCTCATTAACCTCCTTTATCCTTTGCCTTGGTACCTAGCCCAGGACACACAAGTCAATATGCAGATACTGCAAAATATACTTATGTGTACTTAAAAGAAAAGAAATAAACACTACTAATGATAACTTAAACAGACAACAATAAGACAGTTAGAAATCAAGCAGGTATTTCCTCCATAAACACGGGCATCACATTTAGTTCCTCCCTATTAAGTTATGTGCAGGCTTTCACCATATTGAGAAATTCTTCAGTAGGCCTGGTTTGTTATAGTATTGCTCCCTAACTCGTACAAATTCATGAAATGAATCTAACAAAAGTCGGGACCCCTCCAGAAGCAAGGGGAGTTATGCTCTACGGTATTAGTACCCCCTTACCTTGACCCACCACTGCTCAGTGATTGGCTATTTGGCTTTCTTCCAGAATTGTTGCAGCGTTAGCCTAGTCACATTCAACATGTATGCTATGACGGTTGCTGTATCACCCCTCTTCCCATGTGAACCATCTGCCACACTTCCCAAAATCACCACTGGGCAAAAGTATGCCCGTTATATCCTTGACATAGCCCAGTAACTCTATCCAAAAGACTTGGGGTTTCCGACAGCTCTACCACATGTGTCCCAAAGTTCCTACATCACCCCATCTTCATCAACAAAGTCAGGAGTACAGGAGTGCGATTTTACTAATTCTCTTTGGGGTAAGATACCAATGGAAACAAATCTTATATATTGTTTCTTTTATCGTGCTGCTTTTGGACACCCTATGCACTCTTTCCTATATGTGTTCCCAATCCTCTTGTGCAATGTCCTTCCCCAATTCACTTGCCATCGTTTCATATAGGGTAGTTTATCACTGGGGTATATTTATCGATACATATGTATAACTTCAAAATCCTTCACTGATTAATGCCTCCTGTCATTAAGATTTCCATCCCTGTGGTAGCCCTGTTTCCCACCTGCCTACCCTGTTTTTCGCGATCCAGTGTTAGATCTGGGAGTAGCAGAAACGTTCCTGTTCCCCAATTTTATACTTCCTCTTAGAGTCTTGGAATGGTAGTGGTCTACCTTCAATGTAAAGATCTGCGAGCCAAGTCATCCCATTCCTCTCCCACCCAAATAAGTAGGCTGCATTCATTCCTGGAGTAAAATCATGATTATGAGTGATTGGTTAAAAGGGTTCCAGTGCTGGTTGTATGCCACGATCTCATAAGGCTCTGTATCAAAATGTTAACACGCATGCTGTTGATGCTATCTACTACCCCCAATCTATAAGATTAACTGCTTGTATCATGTTGTCTTGTGTAGATCTGCCAGTTATGAAACCAGTCTGGTCGGGGTGAATTATGTCTGGCATTACCTTCATCAGGTGAGCTGCCAATATCTTAGCATAAATCTTTGCATCCCATTGAGAAGCGATATGGAGCGGTAACTCGCACAGTCATTTGGGTTTTTGCCCAGCTTAAGCACCAGGATTGTCATTGAATGTGCCATATCTCGGGACACCATCCCTATTTGTGAGACTGAATTAAATAGTCAGTGGTTGCAACAGCAGTCCCTTCAACACCTTGTAGTAAGTGGTGGAAAAGCCATTGGGTCCTGGGGTTTTATTATGATGGACAGCATCAATAGGCTTACCTACTTCCTCCGAGTTTATGGAGACCTCTAATTGTTCCCACATTCCTGTTGTAATATTAGGTAGATTCACCCTGAGGATGAATTGTTTTTGGTGGTCCACATCCATCTCCTCCTTACTGTCCGGGGTCCAAAATGCGAGACGGACACAAAGGTGCAGTTTTCTCGAGGTTTGCCATTTATTAAATGAAAATGGGGTGAGATGAACACCTATCTTTCCCTATCCTAATGAGGATGTCCCTACCTGGCAAACTAAAACTAAAGAAAGATTACCTGGTACCCAAAAAGTCTCTGACTCTCACACTTATACATACAAAAAAAGTATACAAGGAATATTTGGCTGTCTTCAGTTGAACAAAACTGAATAAATGTTCAAACTCATATGTTTTACAAAGTACTCCTTGTGACCAAGGTTCAGCTCCCTTCCCCTGAATCAATTCGGGAATACCCTTGGTAAAGTTCTGATTCAACAAAGTTCTGTTCACTTCAACACAAAGGGCCTCCCCACGAGTCTGGTGGTAACCCTTAAATGTGGCAGTAGCGCTATTACCGCCACATTTAAGGGTCCGCTAGATCATGGGCTTTGCGGATTTGCCCCCAGCTCTGAGTTGGGGGCAAATTTGCTGAGATTTTGACGATTTTCAGTGCCGTCAGCAGTATTACCACCAGCAGAATAGTGCAAAAATTCCTCATTGGGCCCAATGGGGAATTCCCGAATGGGCCCAATGGGGAATGGGAACCAACCGTTTTGCCAAACCCGTGATCCGGCGCTAATGGCACCGGGGGGGTTTGGCGGTAGGGCTAATAGCCCCGGCGGTAATACCACCGGGGTTTGCGCCCAACCTGTGATGAGGCCCAAAATATCTTTTCCCGCCACTGCATCCTTCCACTTGGTAAAGTCAATGAGGCTAATTACTGGTCCGGCGGTAACCGTGCTGGTGCTACCGGCGGGTTGCTGCCGGACCCGTAAATATTTACTGGTGCCTGTCTTCCCTTTGCCACTGGGAGATTACAACCCCTGCGGCCCGGAAAGATAGGCGCTGGTAAAATGTTTTCCCCATTGCCATAGAGTTCCATAGGACTCTATGGGAATGGAGACACGGAAGCGCCGGCACCGTTTTTAACAGTGCTGGTGCTTCCGTAATGGCTCTGCCTACCGAGGGTGCTGTGCCGACAGGATTAGACCTGTCGGGGACAGAGGCTCCGGCAGGCAGACCTGTTATATGCCGGTCCGGAAACAACAGTTCATAAACCAAGGCAGTTGTTCTGCTCTGCAAAGCAATTATTAGCATGTCACACTTATTCTTCCAATGGAATGCTTTTGTCGAGATAGCACAGCAACTACCTTTGCAATGCCACAGTTTGTCAAAATATGAATAATGCTAACAAGTTATTTCTGAAAAAATCAGTGAACTCTGGGCTGCTTCTGTGTCTACTACTCCTTCCATGTCTTTCCCTAGGTGTAGCTCATTCTTGAGTTTAAATGTCCCGCTTATGCGCCTTGCTCTACAACAACTAGACTACACATTCTCTTTAATGCCACTTCTGCTCCTTACTAACTCTGAGACCCTCTTCCTCGTCTCACTACCACAGGTATTATGGATCCTGAGGTCCAGAGTAGTTTTGGTCCTTTGACATTTAGTTTGTTTTGATTGCTTTGTGACCTGAGAGATGACAGAGTTAGGGGATGTTATGTAAAAGGTTTGTGATTTAACATTCGGGTTAGGACCTCTAGCTAAGATACCTTATTCTGTTTAGATGACTGTCCATAGTATGTCTTTTGGGTAGTTTCATGGGAGGAACTTATACAGTGACAGCATGCCATTAGGTATTTGGAAATTATAGGACTCTCATACTCACAAGAAGATGAATACCGGGTCCCTCCCAAAGGAGTCACCACTTCCCCCTGAAAGCCATCTCCTCCCATGTGATCCTCACTCATGTTACCACCCCCATGGTTAGGATCAGGTTGCAACTTCCTTCCCCTGGCCACATGGGAGGAGCCCTTAGGGTGCGGTTCTGTGATGACTTAACAGGAGTCATCACATTACCTATGTATATGTAATATGTTGCCACTATGCCCAAAATGTCTAACATCCATCTTTCAATTCAACAATATAGGTCCCCACTTTCTGTTTACGCAGCTTTGCCACTAAAAATCAGCCTTATTGATATGACACGATATGATATTTTTTTATAGCGCGCCTATACACAAGTGTTTAGAGGCGCGACGATGCGTGGTAGGGGAACAAGGGCGGACTAGACAATGATCTTACTAGGCCCAGTGAAATTGAGATCGCACAAGTGCAGGGGAGAGGAAAGGAAAGGGGAGAAGTGCCAGGCAAAAGGAGGAGGAGCAAGTGCAGGGCATAGGATTGAACAACGAAAAACAAGAAGTGCGGCCAGCTGGTGGCAGTGCAGGTGTTAAGTGCAGGCAGGAAGTTTTAGAAAGTGCAGGTAGGAGGGCTGTATGGTTGCAGATACAGCCCCAAGTGCAGGGATGGCAGGAGGAAGTGCAGGTGTGCAACTGGGAGGGCAGGGAGCTGGGCAGGTGGTTCAGAGGGTAGCCAGGTATCCAGTGCAGTATCAGACAGGAGATCAGCAGGGAAGAGGAAGAAAGAAGGCAGAAGCAAAGAGGAAAGTCTTGAGCTGCTTCTGGAACCGTAGATGGTTCTGCTCAAATTTCAGAGGAAGGGAGGCTGTTCTAGAGGGAGGCGCCTGCTGAAGAGAACTATCTGCCCCCACCTAATTGCTTGGAAAAGCGATTGACCCTCAAGGAGTTGGAGGAGGAGGAGCGAAGAGCTCGGGTAGGAAGATACTTCCTATTTCCCCAGATATAATAGGACTGCAGTCAACTCGTCCAAAAAAAACTGGTCGACTGCAATTTGGTCGACGCAATTTGGTCGAAAACCAAATGGTCACATTTTTTTTTATTTATATATTTATTTTTCGGGTTTTCGTTAAGTTAAAAAAGGGGTTTTTAGAGAAAAAAAGGGGGTTGGGGGGGGACGGGGGGGACCCCCCCCCCAAAAAAAGGGTTAAAATAAAAAAAAAAAAATTTCGACCATTTGGTTTTCGACCAAATTGGTTCGACCATTTGTCTGGTCGACCAATTTTTTTCGACCAAATGTCTGGCAACCCTATTTGCCAGATTGCTCGTAACCCAGTCATTCAGATTCCAAGCCTTCTTAGCTGATACCTATGTGGGACCCGTAACATTCTCCCAAGAACCCGAGCATGATCAGATAGGTATCTAAGACCAATCTCTACTGATGTTACATCAGGGACAAAAGTGGAAGAGACCAACACCATATCTCTCCTAAAGTATCCCCTGTGAACCGCAGAGTAGAACATGGATTCCCTTTCCTCCTGCCAAAAGAAGCGGCAAGTTTCAATTAAACCTAGGTCCCTAAACAACTTAGCCAAGACTACTCTATTCCATTGATCCGCTGCTGTAGGGAGAAGTGTTTTATTGATTCCTAGATCCATTGCACAATTAAAGTCTCCCCCAATCACCACCTCTCCCGCAGTTCCCCTCTAGCTTTTCCAACAAAGTAGTCAAGTACTGATCATGGTGCTCATTTTACCGCATAGATTGCTTCTAATGTAAAGATGTGTCCCTCTAACAAGCCCTTGATGATTAATCCCCTCCCTTCTGGTTCTCTATATATGTATTTTCTCGTAAACCTGATCCCCTTTTCAACTAGAATTGCCACTCCTTTCCTCTTTCCACTACTTGAGGTGAAATATTGTATTGGGAGCCCCCTATGTCTTGGTCTTCCTTCAGCCTGTTTCAATAAATGCATTTCTTGTAGAAACGCGATGTAGGTCCGCATTTCACTTAGCCTGCACACGATAGAACAACATTTTGGTGGGAAGAAAAGACCCTGAACATTCAAGGTCACAAATCCAATGTCAGCCATTCGGACTTCTGTACCATCCCACACTTAACCGCTTCATTTCAATGTCAGAATAAAATTGCTGTTCTCCACACTCTGCTCTCATCTGTCAAACCAAAATAAAACAATTAAACAACCAAACTATTTCCCCCCAATATATATGTACACTCTCTATGCTCCCGGGCAAATCCTGAACCCTATGCATGCCCAGGTCCCCCACGCCCTGTCCCCCGCGACAGGAAACATCTAATTAATGAGCAAACCTAATCCCGTCAGAGAATCCATTAGTATTGTTGTCTTCAGCCAACGGTCCCAGTTGCCTATTATGAATCCCCTGACTCTTCCAATATTCAGTTCAACACCTTCCCAAGTGGGACATTTTACAGCAAACTCAACAATGCACTGATCACGTAAATAGATGAAGTTGCTTCCAGGCATTGGCCAACTCCCCCAGCCCCTGTAGGATCCATGTGCTCTCTTCCTCCACAACCTCTTCTGGGAACTCTTCTCCTGCTGGTGTCCCTGTCATTACTTGAGGGCTCATCATTTCCCTTGCTAGGGATCGTGAAATCCATTAAGTCCACAACCTCCTCTTTTTTGTCAATAATTTAAGCTTTCCCTTCAAGTTTGTATATTAACCTGCATGAATGTGCCCATCTGTATCGCACTCTTTATCTCGGAGTCAACCCGTCACCAGCCACAAGCTCTTCCTTTTTTGCAGAGTCACGTGTGCAAGATCTTGAAGTATAAAGATGGGGTCCTCCCTGAAGCGGATCATGTCTGGAATTCTCACTTGCCTCATGATCCTTTCTCTTTGCATCTAAAGTAGTAAACTCACGTCAGTACATCAGTGAACAAATCATTTTTTTGTTTTAGCCTACAGTGCGTCCGATCCAAGATTATTTCAAGATACTTAGCCTCTTCCAGGATATGGCGGAACAGAGCAGTCACATATTCCTCTAGGTCTTTATCAGTGATACGTTTAGGGACCCCACATATTCGGGTGTTATTACATCTCACTCTGTTTTCAGTGTCTTCCTGCTTGCCTCTTTCAGTTTGCTTTCTGCTGCCCTCACCTGTTTATCGAGATCCGCCGTGGATTTAACCAGACTGCAGGCATTATCTTTCATCTCCTTCTGTATCTCCTGCCACTAGTCCATGCCAAAGTCCTGCCACTACCACCTCAAAAACCTTAGGCACATCTTTCCATATCTCTCATTTCCCAACAGAGTCTCTGCGGTCCAATCAATCGTCATATCACGACTGGACTACGGTAACCCCATATACCTCGGAATTCATGCCTACCAACTGAATAAACTACAAAGAGCACAAAACGCGGTGGCCAAAGTGCTACTTGCGCTTGGTCCAAGAGACCACGTATCCCCAGCCCTCAAGACACTGCACTGGCTTCCAGTAGCCTGTGGGGTGGCTTTCAAAACCTTATGCCTCACCCATCGAGCACTACATAAAACTGGACCGCAATATCTTCAAGAAAAGCTAATACCTTATCACCCCACTCGCACCCTTAGGTCAAGCTCAGCCAGCCTCCTAGTAATTCCTAAAACAAACTCAGTGAGGTTAGGCGGAGCATCATTCTCAGCCCTTGCCCCATCCCTGTGGAACTCGCTCCCACCCCACATCCGCCTAACTGAGGACTTAACGGCCTTCCGCAAACTACTGAAAACCTGGCTCTTTCCCTAAAACCAACCGGTTCCAAACTAGCATCATCACAATAACACCGACCCAGCAAACCACCTAAAAAAAAACAAAAGAAAAAAAAGGAAAAATAAATAAATTTACAACTAAACTAACCAGATTGTAACCTACAATGACAAACAGAACTAAAACGAGTACTGTAGATCTAAACAGTGAAGTGGATAATAGGAATAAATCACCAGATAATATGAATGTAGAGAGTGTGGAAAGCGGATGAGCGTGGAGAGCGGATGAATGTGGAGAGCGGATGAGTGTGGAGACCATGACCGGATGAGTAGGAAGAGCGAATGAGTAAGGATGAGTGTGGATGAGTATTGATGAGTGTAGATGAGTGTGGAGGATGAATGCTGTTTGGCGGATGAGTCTGGAGGACGGTTGAGTGTGGAGAGCGGTTGAATAATAAGAGCAAATGAATGTGGAGGACGGATGAGTGTGGAGAGCAGCTGAATGTAGAGAGCGGTTGAGTATGGAGAGTGGCTGTGTGTAAAGAGCGGAGGAACGTGGAGAGTGGAAGAGCGTCCAGAGCGGAGGAGCATACAGAGCGGAAGAGCGCTGAGAGCGGAGAAGCGTGGAGAGCAGAGGGGTGTGGAGAGCAGAGAAATGTGAGAGCGACTGGGTGTGGAGAGCAGATGAATGTGGAGAGAGGATGAATGTGGAGAGTGGATGAGTGGAGAGCGGATGAGTCTGGAGAGCGGATGAGTGTAGACAGCGGATGAATGTAGAGAGCGGATGAGTGTAGAGCGTATGAGTATGAAGAGCGGATAAATGTCGAGAGCGGATGAGTGTCGAGAGCGGATGAGTGCCGAGAGCGGATCAGTGTCAAGAGCGGATGAGTGTCAAGAGCGGATGAGTGTCGAGAGCGGATGAATGAGGAGGGCGTAAGATTGTGGCGGGCGAGAGGGCGGAGGGGGGAGACTGACTGAGTGTAGATGACTGGGGGTGAGCGTGGAGGATGAACGCTGCTGCCGGTTGAGTGTGGAGGGCGGATGGGTGTGGAGGTCGGTTGAGTGTAAAGAGCGTACGAATATGGAGAGCAATTAAACGTAGAAGACGGATGAATGTGGAGAGCACATGAGTGTAGAAAACGGTTGAGTGTAGAGAGGGGAGGAGCGTGGAGAGCGGAAGAGCGTGCAGATCAGAGGATCATGGAGAGCGGAGGAGCGTGGCGCACGGAGGAGTTTGGAGAGCGGAGGAGAGTGGGGACCGACTGAGTGTGGGGAGCGGCTGAGTGTGGGGAGCGGCTGAGTATGGTGAGCGGCTGAGTGCGGAGAGCGGCTGAGTATGGAGAGCGGCTGAATATGGAGAGCGGCTGAATGTAGAGAGCGGCTGAATGTGGAGAGTGGCTGAATGTGGAGAGCGGCTGAGTGTGGAGAGCGGCTGAGTGTGGAAAGTGGCTGAGTGTGGAAAGCGGCTGAGTGTGGAGAGCGGCTGAGTATGGGGAGCGAACGAGTGTGTGGAGAGCGAACGAGTGTGTGAAGAGCGAACGAGTGTGTGGAGAGCGAACGAGTGTGTGGAGAGAGAACGGGTGTGTGGAGAGCGAACGGATGTGTGGAGAGCGAACGGTTGTGTGGAGAGCGAACGGGTGTGTGGAGTGCGAATGGGTGAGTGAAGAGCGAACGGGTGAGTGGAAAGCGAACAAGTGTTTGGAGAGCGAATGGGTGTGTGGAGTGCGAATGGGTGAGTGAAGAGCAAACGGGTGAGTGGAAAGCGAACAAGTGTGTGGAGAGTGAACAAGTGTGTGCAGAGCAAACGAGTGGGAGAAGAGCGAACGAGTGTGTGAGCGAACGAGTGCACACGAAACGGACAAGTACATAGAGCGGACGAGTGTACGCGGACGAGTGTGGGGAGTGGATGATTGCGGAGCTGACGTGTGGCAGATGAGCCTGTCGAGCCAGTGGAGCGGTTGAGTACATAGCTGATGAGTGGCAGATGAGTCTGTGGAGCAGATGAGTGCATGGAACAAATGAGTGCATGGGCTGGATGGATATATAGAGCGGATGAGTATGCTGTACGGATGAGTACGCTGAGTGGATGAATAGTGCATAGAGCAGAGGAGAGACATTGCAGAATTGCGTGATGTGGTTATTTTGCTATGGAATGCAAGGAACCTTTGAAAGAACATACTTCATATCACACCCCACGCTTACTCTCTCCTTACACCACCATTCAACTAGAACACAGAGATACTATGACACTATTCGGTATAACTGTTCTCATATCAACATCTGCCACTCTCCCCCCATCACTCTAAGTAAACATCGCTGGTTTCACACCCCCAGCCAGGCGTTCTCCTCAGGCCTAACGCTGCCACACTCGGTCTGGATAATCCAGGCCAGACCGAACACATACTCCTGATCCCTCAACCACCACACCTACCACTAAGAAGCAGCTACCACAGGAATTCCGCACCTGCTGCACACATACCTGGTGCGCACATGCACTTTTGGACTCTCTCTAATCTCTCCACTGACCCGAACTTCGGTTCCCAAGGGCGTTCAACCTACCAGCACCTTCGGACCATACCAATGGTATATAAGGCGCTATACAAATGCAAAATAACAATAACAATAACAACATGCTCTGCAAGCCAATTTCCGCGGCAGGACGATCCTCCAAATTTGCCTGGAACTGTCGGGAGTTGATCTCCATCATCGCTGTTTTTTTTTTTTTTGGAGGATATCTGCATCTGTATGACACTTTTAATGTCTCCTGACTTAGCTCCTTTCTGTTTGGTGGGCACTTTAGCCATTCTGAGATAATGCTGGTACAGACTGTATGTTTCAATTGATGTCGTGCTCATGAAGGTTGGCTCAGGTGCCCAGTCCGACATTGAAAGAACTGGGCGATGCCCCTGCTGGGGCCTACCTCAATAACCACACACCTCTGTAGTGACCAACTCATCCAGATGATTGCATGACTCTCTGCATCGCAAGCTTTACACGGAGGTACACTACCATAGCAACGGAGACTGGATGGGCTCACTCTCGCTCCCTGACCATGCCCCCAGTACTACACTTCATCTCTGCTTCATGCCAGTTCCTCCAAGTCCTACGCAGGCACATGTCTCCGTCAAAGTTGGCGGCACAGGTACTCAGCCTACATTGTCACTGGGTCTAGAGTTCCCTCATGCAGGTCTTGGCAGACCTGTTCCAGGTAGGCCCAATGCTCAGCACCCTCCTCGGCCTCTGCCCCAATATCTCTCTGTCACAGCTGGCATCTTAGATCCACACCCGAGCAAATTTGCGCCGTCTGCGATTTCCAGGCTTCAGAATTGTCTAAACATGCTCAGGAGTCTTCTGTACAGGGTTGTAGGTCCCTCATGAAAGGGATCCCCCTTTCAGTCTCCCATCCGACGGTGGCTGGGGCTCTAGTAGGCCGCAGGCTCACAGAGCTAAGAGGAAGCACCCACTCGGCTTCCCTGGTTGGCCATGCATGCCCCGTCACCTTTTTCCTTGTACATTTGTTAATAATTGTCTGTGAAGCACTAGTATGAAAGCTCTTTAGCTCTTCAAATTTAAATAAACACCAAAAAACAAATGCACACTGCTCCCTGGATTTAACCTCAGTATTCAGTATAATTACTCATTCATGAAATTTGGACATTGTATGCCATAGGTAAAAACAATTACTCTAGTCCTGGAATTCCTCATTATTATGTGTGAACAAATCAGGGCCCACAATTAATTTGGACTATTTATAGTAACTGGCAATTTAAATAAAGTTTGAATCAAATCATGGTTCAGTGGAACCCAAAAGGTGGGTGATAATTGTCTAAAGCACGCCCAGCAGTACATAGCGTGCTTGCTCATCAATTCACCATCATCCCTATCTGCATACAAATCAAGTCACAGGGCTCATACTGTAAGCATCTGCCTACTCACACACCGGTATATCACATACTATACTATGCTCATGCTTTATGAAGCAGAACATTGATCTGGAAGCCTGCCACTTTGTAATCACACAGCCTTATGGGTTTTACTGCGTGCCAACCAGTTACAGGGCTTTGTGACCCTGAGACTTATGACATCACAATGAAAAACACTTTCAATGCTCATTCCTATTACAATTCCTGACAGTTCATTACAAAAAAGTGGGTGTTCAAAATATGTTTCTAAACTTCATCGTGTTGTGCTTCTTAGCACAGTGAGCAGGCATCTATATTACATCAGTATTTATTATCTTGATTATATGAATCAAACCATCTGTTCCTAACTGGACTCAACCCAGGGGCCTTTATAGTCTTGCCTAAACAGAGTTTACAGAGTACAATACATATTAATTGCATCTAGAAATAATCTAAGTCCCTGAGAGCTAAAAGCAGAGGTTCATAATGTGGAGGTCTCCATTTATCTCTGCTCCTAATGCTTGATCAGGTCTGATGGCAATTTATCATTATTGATATTCGCTGATGCTCACAATTTCTATCCACAGCAACGCCCGCTACAAAAAAATTACGACAGTACAAAAGTGACCAATATTACTGCATATGAATGGCCACATGGGGACCTGTGAGTACCTGACTGTTTTGGTTATAAAACAGAGGACATTGTTAAGGGCAACAGAATCAACTATGACCACTTTTTTGGGTAACATAAGGGGATTTAGAAGAGTATTAACATACGATGTGGGTCCCTGCAGCTGTTAAGAATCGCTTATGCTTCCATAGCTGTCCATAATCCTAGAAAAAAACAAAGGCATACCTGGAATCTGTATACATTGAAATTGTTTTATCTTTGTATACTACACATCCTCTAATGAAAGAAAACATTTTAGCACTTTGTGCAGTTTATACATCAGAAATGTGTGTACTTTCAATTACATCTTGGGAAGAATACAATGTGTATCCAGCAGTCATCTTATCATTTTCGTCTTTTAGGTAGGACCCATCATCAAAATAGATTAGTTCAGGATTTTCCCATGAAAGAGGTATTTTCTAAGGTAATATGAAGCAGAGGTCACCGAAATGCAGATGTGCAGCCTACCATCTGCCAGACTTGGCAGTAATGCGGCAGGATTAAGTACAGGACACTGTATACCTGTAATACGTGTTGTGTTTTTGTTTTCAATGTTAAACTTGTGACAGCATGAGGGACTGCAAAAATAAGTGGGAAATGCAGAACCAGACACTGAGATAACTAAACTGCTATTGCAGAGGCCTCTGCAGACTGCATGCAAGGATTTAATCCAGAAGCAAAACGATCCACGTCATTCCTATAGTAGGTCAACAATCTCTGCTGATCATCCATTTTCTGTGTTAATGTTGCTAAAGTATTACTCTCGTTATATTCTAGCAATACTGCTCCTTCATGACAGTAAAAGGCAAATGGTTTCTTGTAACTCAGAAGACCCAGTACCGGGGGCACTTGTAAGTGAATGCTTGTTAACTGTAAATGCTTGTTCTGCTTCAGAAGACCACTGAAGGGGCACAGGTGTTTCTAAACATGTAATATTCTGCAAAGACTTCTAAAGGGCAGCATATCTGATCATCCACTGCCAGCAATACCCTGCCATGCCCAGGAAAGGACACATCTGACCAACATTGGTGAGTTTTGCCATCTTCCGAGTTTCAGCAAGACACGTGTCTTTTAAGTGGTGAGCCCAAATAATGCACTCTATCTTGACACCATTGTAGTTATTACTTGGAGGCGTTGTGCCCATTATTGGTTAATGCAGTTAAGAGTAGAAAAGTATACAATGTACATGCTTCAATAGAGGCTGATGCTAGTCAGAGATCATAAACATATTGCACAATGTACATTTCCACGGTGTAACAACAAACCTGGAGTAGACTTACACCTATCTATGCTTGCTAGGAACCCAAGGGACACCCCCGGCCTTTAATGCTTGCAACAAAAAATGATATATCCTTTGGAATATTGACCTAGTAACAACATGCTACAGTTAATACATTTCTAAAAATATATTTATATTTTTATTTCAAACTCTGTTACACTACAAAAATGAAAATATTCTGTAATAAACACACTCAGTACATTTCCAGGAAGCACGGTATCATACAAATCATTCCATAAAATCTGTGAAAATTGTGTGGGACTTTTAATGTAGCCCTGTGGCAGGCATGTCTATTTATACAGTAATCTGAGATAGGCAAAAGCACACAAATATTGACATTCTGATCGTATAGGGAGTGAAAAGAAAGCAGACCACAGATCCTGAACAGTAAAACACATAGCTGAAGGTGAAATACAAGAAAGAATAGCTGCATGATTTGGTACCACTGGGAAGATGGGTAACTGTACAGAATTCACTGCTCGGAAGTCCTGAACAAATCAATGGGCCTCATTACGGGTCCAGCGGTAACCTTGCCGGTGATACCGGGGTATTATTTCCCCGGTGGCTGCAAAGTCAGGCACCAGTAATTCTGTTAATCCCTTTTCTCATGGAGTCCAATGACTCCATGGGAGTGTGGACCATGGAAGCACCGGCACCGTTAATAACGGTGCCAGGGCTTCCGGGACGACTTGCCCATCATGGACGCTGTATCCGGCAGGGTCTGCTCTGTTGGACACAGTGGGTCCGGTAGCCAAATCTGTAGTGTGACGTTCCGGAAACAACGGTGCCGGTAGGGTTACCGGCACTGTTGTTTCTGGATCGGCACACTTGTAATGAGGCCCAATGTCTTTACCTGGTTTTCTCCAAGAAGAATAGGGGCATATAGGAGCTAGTGGATGGTACAATTATACCTTCCTTCAACAATTAATGAATAATTGGTGCAATACATTGTTCATCTTCAGGGCATACTCTTGAAAAGGGTTTGAAAGGATCTACAGATATCCAGAAACAACTCTACATTGTGCATTTGATCTCCTTCATTAACATGTTGTGACCACAAACAGCTGGGAACTTTGGACACAAATTCAATGAGATCTTTACTTAGAGAACCTTCAGTGGAGACCAATGGTCCAATCAGTCTTTCCAATAATGTAACTATTATATAATCTGAGTTTTCATAGGGAACTTCCAAAACACTCCATAAGGTGTACAGTACATAGTATATAGTACAATTGAGTTTAAAAAGCATATCTCACCCTACTAAATCAGCAGGTGAGGAGAGAATGAATAAAAATGTATGTTGATCTGATATCGGGCTCAGAGATAGAGATCCGGGCATAGATGCAGGGTATACAACAGGCTGGTTTGAAATACCAACCGTTTCAACTGTTGCAGATGAAAGAAATACAGCTGGAAATCCTTTAGACTTGAGGGTTGGGCGATTGATGCAAGAAGATGTAAGACATTGTACAGGTTGTGCATTAATCACACATAGCACACCTAGACCTTCTTTAATAACAGGAATCACTGGATGCATTATGATGTCACATGCTCTAAGGCTTTCCTAGTATAAGTTTATTACTTATGGGTTTGCCATCTTTACGGCTGCGAAGGTGAGGCACTGGTGTATGGCAATGTATGTCAAGGTGGAAGAACCTGCTGAGGTCTACTGGGGTGTTCAAATGTCCAGTGCTCTTCTTTTTTTTACAATATTTGCATGCAGCATTACTTCCTTGGGGTGGGTTTTGAGAACCATTCACACCACCTTTTCTCCTGCCCCTAACTCTGCAATGTCTGCTGCCATTTGCTGTTCTCGCATTGGTGCCTGCGCTTATGCTCCTGACTCATTCCAGAAAGCTTCACAATTGTAAAGCCATTAGTTGTGATTCATCATTTCCTAACTTAGGTTCTTGGCATTCTAAACAGTGACTTGCAACTCTGACTGAGTTTTTTTTTGCCATCCTACACAAACGATTTCCGAGTGCTGTTGTTATTTTGGCTTTAGTCCCTAAACAAAAGCTGCAGTGACCACCGCCTGTGTAGTCTCTGTAGGCGCAACAATGCATTGACAGTGGAAAAAGACTACTTTCAAATGATCCAAATAATCACCGGGTGATTAACCCCTGTTCTGTTCAAATTGTTAATTTTACCCCAATCCAATTTTTCCTGTTCCAGTATTCTGGCTATTAGATTATCATTGATTTGAGTTATTTCTATACCTCTGCGTGCATTTAAAGTTGCCCAGTTAGTATGATTTATAAGGTACTGAAACATCGCTGCTGTCAATATGACTCAGGCCCACTCAGGATTATATCACTATAGAACAGTCTGCAACCCTCAATGCATTTTCTGATTCTTCTCTAAAATTTGGAAACTCTTTAAACAGACTTCTAAAATGTCCCACTGTCCACACTGTCCAGAGAACATGTACTGCCACTTAAATACCACCCCATCTGCTGCAATGCCCGATTGCTGTCTTAAACGGGCTTGTAGATTGGGGCTGAGGGACCACACACGAGACCTGACCGAATGTGTGAAGAGCTGAGAGAAATACCTGCACCACTGCCCTCGGAACATACCCCGGGGGCCTCTGCTGTTGTAGGGCAATCTGATGGCATAAGATTGTGTGTTGAGGTGGGAAGTAATGCAGTGGGATGTTGTAGTTTTGGCTGTGGAGAAGGGGAATTACTGATAAAGTCAATAAGATCTTTTGCCTTTTCCTTATTTTCTTTAAGCACCATAGGATAACGCAATGCAATTGCCAGAAGCGGTGTAAAGTAGTGCAGGCCTTTTTATCTGCTTATTTTCCATTTTTGAACTTCGCTTTTCAATTCCTCATAAAAAACTCTGGGCCTCATCACAACTTAAAACTGGCTGTAATGGATTTACCGACATAATTACAGCTCTCCTGAATCACGAGTTGGTGCACATACGGCTGACTGTGTTTCAACCTTGCAGAATTGCAGCCAGCGCAATTACAGCTGGCGGTATTAGCGCCGGCTGTAATTTCCCTGATACAGCAAAGCACAATTGCCGTCACATCACAAATCTTCAGACGGCAGAATTAGCGCCAAAATCCGGCACTATTACCACCGGAAACACAGCACTGTTACCTCCAGCCTCCAAATGGAGATAAATGCATACAGGTGCCACAAATTAAGCCACAGGTGAGCCCTACATAAGGCACACACCTTTCACAAACACAGTTCCCAACACCATTCTGTCACTAGCCATTGCGAGATGGGACGTGTAGCTGCTCATGCTACGCATGGAACTACAGATGTAGGAAAACCAGCCTAGGGCACAGGGTGCAGAGAGGAGGAGGAGGAGACAATGCCAATTAAGGCTAGCGTCCATACCCAGGGTCAGGCCTTCACCCTGGACCCTCACAGACAGCTGGTGACACTGTATCGCCTCAACAGGGAGATCATAAGTGAGCTGCTCACCACAATCCAGCCTGATATAGAGAGCAGAATTACCATCAGGACAGGTGTGCCCCCACTGCTAAAGCTAGTGTCCGTCCTACAATTCCTAGGAACCTGCTCCTTCCAGCAGTCCATGGCTATGCTGCACGGCATGTCAGAGCCAACATTTTGTAAGGTGTTGGTCCAGGTGCTAGTAGCCCTCCTGCGCCATGTGTCATGGTACATCTCACTGCCCACCACACCAGCACAGGTAAACACCATGAAGGCACAATTTAATGTCGTTGCACACATGCCAAATGTCATTGCAGCCCTGGACTGCACCCGTGTGGCATTGGTGGCCCCCAGGCACATGAAGCAGGGTACCGCAACAGGAAACACTACCATTCACTGAACATGCAAGTGACCTGAAATCCCGACCTGTACATCACACACTGCTGTGCCCTCTATCCTGGGTCCACCCACGATGCCATGGTCCTAGACAACAGTACACTGCCTGGATACATGTAGAGGCACAGAGCGCAACAAAAGTGGATAGAGCGTGAGTAAAAGTGACATTACACAGTATGTGAAGGTGTTGCAGTTCATCCAACTATATCGCGGGGGGAGGGTTGCATGGGCACAACAGCAGAATGCATGCCCTGAAAAGACTATGCACATGCTAGACAAACCTGTATGAACAGGCATACACACATTAACAGTAAGGACTACCAACACACACATGAATACAGCTACAACAATGCAACATGATAGATCCATATTCAATTTTACACTACATGCAACATGATAACCCACACCAATGACCCTGCCAGTTACACAGCCAAGTACCCAGCTACACTCCATTATCAATGAAGAGCCACTGCCACCAGAAACCTATAGAGGCCCAAGAAACCATCAATCAGGGCACATGCACAACAGCAACATACATGCACAAAACATTTAATCCAGATATTTCCGGTTTCATCTTGCTTTTTCATTTCGACTACTTCTTGACGTATTTACTTTGCTTTGTATTATGTGTAATGCTAGCTGACTGTGGTTCATCACCGATCAATACTTTTTCTCTATTTTTTCTTTTTTACTCACAGTATGGCTGAGAGTCAAACGTTTAGCTTCACTGAGGAACAGATCTCAGAGATACTAAGTGGTCCGTCTATTTTTGACCCGGCAGGAACTAACCCTAATCTAGCTCACTCTACAGACAGTGACAAATTATTGAAATTGAAAAAGAAGAATTTTAGGACTGAATTACATGGTCATTTTCTGCGTGAATATTTAAAATCCAACACGATACCGGCAGGTCTAATTGTTAGAAACGAACCTTGCCTTTTTTTGTCCGACAAACAATACACGACTACCTTTAGTCAGATTGCTATTAAATGTAGTCGCGACTTCATGGTTTTAACGATTACTACAGCCCAAATAATCGGTTTGGAAACACAAAAAACTTTAGAAGAAGAAGAAGCTAAATTCTTATCTAGTACAATTATCACTGATGCAAAGGACCAATTAGACTCAGTCAATACATTATTTGCAGAATTCAGAGCCACCACAATTGGCAAAAAGACCAAGAAACTTGCAAAGGCTATCCGCAAGTTCAAAATAGAAAAAATCTTTCCCTATAGCACTGAAGCTTATCTAGAAGCGATCAATAAACAACCAGAATCAAAACTTGGACCAGGGAACAAAAATAGGGGAGTCTCGTTCTCAAGTTCAAGCAGCAGTGGGTCTGACAATCAGTCACCGCAGCACCCACACCAACCCTTTGGTAGCTTTCAACCAAATAATCCTTTTTTAGGCAGAGGAGGATTTGGTATACCACAATGAGGTCCTCCGTGGTTCCAACCGTACGTACCAATGCGGAGACCTTGGGGAAGACGCCGTTGCATCCGATGAATCATACAGAACCAAAAATACCCATCTATAGTCTGGCAAACCTGTGTCTCAGTCCAGCACAAATCTCTGTTTTATATAAAGGCCTATCGTTTGTCCCCACAAGAGGAATTGATTGGTTTTCTACGGAAATGCAAGTGCGTAGATTCCTACGAACCATCAGGCTTAAATCTTTCTTTAAAGACGCACCCAGAGAGAGTACAGGAGCAGGACTCCGGTATACGATGTCCTTCAACATTCACACCGCAGGATAATCAAATGCCCAAGGACATTTTAACCTTTGAGAAAAGAGTTCTCAAGGACTTATCCAACCTCAAAACTTCCAATACCAGACTACATATAAAACATAATCTGAGTTCAGAAGAAAACAAAGCCCTTGCCGAATTGGCATCCAATGAGGCTATTGTGATTAAGCCTGCAGATAAGGGTGGGGGAATAGTCGTGATGACTAACACCCAGTATTTGGACCCCTCGAAGGACATCAAAGCGGAAATTGAACAAGTAGCAAAATATGCATTTGACCGCAATTGGGTCACGGAAAATGAATACGATTTTTTAACAACTAGCCAGGGTCGCACCCCAACCCTTTATGCACTTCCAAAGGTACATAAAAATACAACAAACCCACCTGGACGTCCCATAGTCTCGGGCTGTGGGACAGTACTAGAACCATTATGTAAATTCATCGATACGTTTCTCAAACCATTGAGCATGAAAACAAGAACCTACTTACGTGATACCATGAACACTATTCAAATCTTTGAACACCTAGAATTTGATCCCAGCAAACATATCTTAGTCACAATGGATATAACCTCTTTATATACCAGTATTCCTCAGACACAAGCATTAGAATGCATGCTGGAACTCCTGACAGAATCCAATACTCAACAGAGGGTGCCAATCAATTTCATTCTAGAATTGATGGAAATAGCACTATGTAAAAACTACTTTGAGTTCAGTGGGAATTTCTTCCTACAGATAAAAGGCACTGCGATGGGTGCGACTTTCGTATCGAGTTTGGCTATTCTATTTATGGCGAAATTTGAAACTGAACACATTCTTTGTGATTCTAACCCCTTCCAAAAATCAATTTCACATTGGAAGCGTTATATAGACGACATCATTTTCATTTGGGAAGGACCAGAAAATGAACTCTTAGAGTTCTTCTCCTGGCTCAACCAGATTGATGACAATATTCAATTTACACTTGAACATTCTAAAAACCAAGTCATTTTTCTTGACCTGACCATCAGGCATCAAGATGGACAGCTCAAATGTTGCCTGCATAGAAAATCTAGCGCCAGGAATACATTGCTACATTACACAAGTGACCATCCTAGGCACCTCAAGGACAACCTCCCGTATGGGCAATATCTCTGCTTAAGAAGGAATTGTACTGACATTCATGATTTTAACCAACAAGCGGATGAACTTGATAAGAGACTCCGAGAGAGAGGTTATCCAAAAACTCTCATCAAGAGGTCTAGGAAAAGGGCACGCTGTACGGATCGTGCCCTCTTGCTTATCACTAAAACACGACAAACTGAGAGTAACAACATGACTTGTGTTCTTACACACGGTAGCAGAGCCTTTCGGATAAAGAAACTTATCCTAAAACATTGGGATATTATCAGACTGGATCTACCAGAGGAGCCTCTACCTCGATTTGCCTTTAAAAGGGCTCCCAAAATTCGGGAGAAACTGATACATTCCAGCTTCAGTAAGAATTCCTCAAAAACTCTTTTATGGGATCTGCGTTCAGTCAAGGGCCACTACCCTTGCGGCTCATGCAGTGCGTGTTCCTTTACGAGGAAAATGAAAGACTTTAAAATAAATGATTGGGTATGGACTTTGCCCAACCAGACCAACTGCAAAACCAAAAATGTGGTTTACTGCATTGAATGTCCGTGTGGACTAAGGTATGTTGGTCAAACTAGCAAGAGCAGTGCATATAAGAATTGCGCAGCATCGATCACGAATATGATGCAAAATGATCACAGCACCCCTGGTCAATCACTACCTGACCGCTAAACACTCACCCAATAATGTATTATGGTGGGTATTGGAAACAGTCAAAACTCCACTAATATACACAAAAGTTTATTGGACAGGGAGGCGAGGTGGATTTTCCGACTAGGCACTCATATTCATGGCCTGAATGAGGAATTTACTCCACCTTTATGACGTTGCTACACTCTTTACTTACATTTTCTATTGCTTAACACTTAAACCTGACAGTAGCGGTTATAGTGTTAATCTTTTACTATCCCTCTTGTATTCCTTCTGGTTTTCAACACAGCATTTCTTGTACATTACCAGCTTGGCTACTGTTTGTAGCCTTCATTCATCATTCTTTGGCTTGGCAGTCTTTTTCACTTGCCTGTGCCTATTCATATTTTGGAAAAGTACGTCAACACATCGGGCTGGACATAACTCTTGATGCACAATTTTTCGCATCCTTGTTGTGGTCAGCCTTTTTCAGCACTCTGCACACTTCGGGGCTCTATGTTTACTCGACTGCAAGGTCCGGCCTTCGAAATCCTTTGGTCCACAGGGTGTGTTGCAGAAAGACCATTCGGGATTGGCTGCGCTCTGCGAGCCAATCCGTACGGAGGTGTGTCAGACTTACACCATCACGTTACAGCTGTGAGAGACTTCCCACATGACACGCGTCTCCTAACACAACACGTCATCACGCTGCAAGCTTAAACATCAGGTAGGCGTGCAGCCCAGTCTTTACTGTCAGACTAACGCATGCACTGCTACTGACAGCATAGGCTCTAGCAGCATTCTTTCGACCGTCAGAGTTTACGGTAAGCTTATCTGCCCCATTATTACTTTTTACTAAACTATTTTGCTTTTCAATATCAAAAAGGAAAAAGCAACTTTTTCCTTTATGCATTTTCGCAATATTATGCATGATTTTGACTAGTGTTTTAGCGCAGAATCTTTCAAATATGTCATGATTTTGACGAGTTGAGTCAGTAAAGATTCTTTTCAATCGGTTACATAATACAGGTTTTCTGTTTTGTTTCCTCCCTCTCTCTTTCTGCTTTTTCTGCGACGATGGATAGGTATTTATTACCGGACGAATGTTCCAAAATTGGACATCTCTTTGTTAACAACTTGTGGAAGTCTTTTCTTCGTTCCGAAGTTGGACTTTGGATACTGGCCTTGATTTACTCAGGATAGATGCCCTGATATACACTCAGGTATATCTTTTTCTTTCCCAATGTCTGTTTCTATTGCTTTCCCTGGTAGATCCGGTAGATTCAAATATTCATTTGTATTATCTCTCACACTTTTTGACTCTTAGTGATTTTCTCCAGTCCTTGCTGCCTCAGGCTTCATTCAGAGGTCGAGTTTGCGTCAAGAATTTCTACCTTTGACGAATTCCCCCCACATTCATTTTGGGTAAGGTTCTCTTCATAGGTAGTTTCAAATGAGTAGTCCTCTCCAAATTAAGAATTGTTTGGCCAGACTAGTTATGGACCAGAACACCGGATAAACCCAGGTGATATGTTTGCGAAGCATACAGCAAGTCACATCTTTACTTATTTTAATCTTTTTGTACATATTTATTATGTGATGGATTGTTTTGTCTGCTTCCCTGCAGGGATTATCATCATTTACTCTGCCCCGAGGAAGGCGTTTTCTTTAAAGAAGCCCCACAGGTGGCCCGCCGAAACGTAACAGTGGTCTCTTCTTGCTGAAACTCATTTTTGTTTCCTACTATATCACCATTGGTTGAGACCCTCACTTTTGCATCAAAATAATGTGAAATGTTTACGTAGGCAGACCTGTACTACCGCATTTATATATTCTCCACAATCGGCAGACCTGTATTACCGCATTTATATATTTCTGTATAATCAACTGAATTTATTAGTTCACTCTGGCCTTTTTCAACTTTTTGGTTTCCATCTTTATGGCAAATCAGGACATTCACCAAAGAAGTTGAATTCTGTTGTCTTCATGTACTTGTTTCAGGCATTGGTAAACCAGGATATTCACTAAAGAAGTTGAATTCTCCATGTATTTGTTGAAAATACATCCACCATGTATTTGTTTAAAGCATGAGATTTTGTGTATTTGTTAAATGTATTTACCTTTGTGCAATAAAAATTGTAATATATCTTTTTCAATAAGTTGTGTTTGGTGTGACTTTACATTGCTGTATGTTTTTCGTGGCTACCCTGGTCAGTTTCAGGTTAGGATATCCATTTGTTGGATACCAAGTCAATCAGTATTAGTAGCTTTCTTTGAATTTATTTCTCACAGCTTTTGTATTTCCTTGTGAACACAAAACAGACACCATGTCATCATGTTATGATTACTGTAGACCCTGGAAAGTACATCTGCTGCAAGAGAACAGGGTGCATGTAGTAACACTACAATGCACGAACCGCTACATACAACATGCACATGCAGTAAAATCTTGCAATGAAGCCCGATTTGCAAGCGTATGATGCCTGTCACCATGGTGCATTGAATGGCAACACCTACACAATACGCTGTGACTGATTCCTCTGATGTTTCTGCTTGCAGGAGACTATGACACTGCAGCAGTTGGCCACGCACACAGCAGGACCAGGGTCTGTTTTGAGCAGACCTTTGGCCTCCTGAATGCCCGTTTCCACTGCCTGGACCGTACTGGAGGGGAACTAATGTATAGTCAGGAAAAAGTTGGGAACTTGTGCTGGTGTGTGCCATGCTACACAATATCTGCCTCCAGAGGAATGCTCCTCTACCCGCAATGCAGACATGCCACCCCCTGAGGATGAGGACACACAGAAGCATGTGTACGCATTTTCTCAGATGATGTCAGAGCTGGATGAGTGGTTCGGTAGGAAGTGATGGACTATTATTTCTGATGAATTGACTTTTCACATACCATGTACCACTGCGTGAACTCACACATTTATGATCAAACACATGGACACAATTATGAATGTCCTGGCAGTAATTCAGATGAACAAAGGTTTAATGTGGTAGTGGACACACTATTCCCCCTCTCCCATGCCTCAACACCACCCCAACCTACTATCCACTTTCCCTCCCCCCTCAACACCATCCCAACATACTATCCCCCTCAACCCCACCCCAACACCCATAGTGCCTAACTACTTGAACAGAGTCACTTGCATGGCATCTTCACTTTTAAGGCTTCCCCCAGCGACTTAGGACCCAGAATGCACTCTGAACGGTGCCTGGCGGTGCTCAGCAAGGAACTCTCCATTGTTGTTGCCAAACGATGGAACTCACCCAGGCCCCCGGATATGTTGTACAGTTAGTTCCATGATTTGTTGCATGGCCTCGGCAAAGTCAGAGATGCCTTTCGTTAGTTCCCTTATGCGTTGTTCATAGACAGTGCAGCAGTTGTAGCAGCTGCCTGTGCCTGGTCGCGCTCCATGCACCACAGAATCCATTGTGTGGCATACTGGATGCAGTCCGAGATGGAATGGGGATGCAGGGAGTGTGTTTTCGCGATTGCCTTCGTTTGAACCTGGTGCCTTTCCATAGCGTCCAGTCTCTGAATGATGGTCTGGTCAGGTGTAGGCTGGGGAGAGATTGGGCTGACACATGGTGACCCATAGGAGGGGTTGTCCATGTCTCCCTCTGATGACTGGGCTAACTGGCCATGTTGCATGCTGTCTTGGCTTCCCCCTAATTTTCTTCTGCCTCATCCTGAGCCGGCTAAGAGCCTTTAGGGGGACACATCTCATGCTGTCAGACATTGTGCATTCCCGTGCATTGGCTTGCAAGTCACACATGATATTTATCTGAGGGACACCTCACCCATGTGGCCAGAAGGGTATGGATGTACATGGGCCATTGCATATGACCACAGCAGGGTGGGTCTGTTCATAGCAGAGTGTGTCTGACCCATGACCAGGTGCCCTTTGGCCCTTGTGCTGCCAAGCAGCCTGTCCATAAAGGTGCAGCAGACAGGGTCAACCATGCCTGCAAGTAGCTGTGTACGGACATGCATTTTCTGGAGTACTCTTATGGACCTGTGCTGGCATCCAGCCCCAGCCATAGATTTACAGTGCATGGGGCAATTATATGTTATCATGCACCCCCATCCCTTCCCCGTGCACCACACACCTTGGGGGAACGTATTTTGTTGCATCATCCAGGGCCCTGCCATGGCCCCATGGGATGCTGCTGTGGAGTCAGCAGTGGTGCTCAGTTTGGTTTGGTGATTGACTCACTGCTCCCATGCAGGTGCAGGGAGTGCTCAATTCCATACGGCTGAGCTGCCATACCGGTGTGTGGCTGCCTTACTGTAACGCTCACCTGATTCCCGTAGAGGCGCCGGTCTTGACTGGGCGTATACCGTATCTTCAAAGGTGATGTGTAACACACGGCTGGCTCTTTGGGCTGGACCTCTGTGCACTGTATGTCTGACTCGAAGGGTAAGATGTCTGCAGATAGAAAATATGGGATTAAGGAACTGGGTTATTGAATGTCTCTCTCTTCTTCCCTTTCTCTTCTCCTGTAGAACCCCAAAGGTTAACGCTCTCACCTTAGGTAAGTGAACGCTGTGCTCTCCATCTGCCTCGGGGCAGGGTGCTGTAACCAGTTTCTTCACTGGATAAGGGGAGCAGGCCTCTTGACTTCAGAGGACTGCTGTCCGTCGTTTACTGCACGAACGGTACGTTTCGAGTAATTCTAATGTCTTTAAAGTCTTTAGTAATGATGTCTCTTGTTTTGCAGGGTTCCGGCGATGGCGGATGACGGGCTGAAGTGAGTTGAAGATGGAGCCCGTGTGATGAATAGAAGCGCCTGGAAGCACGTAAGTAAGCACTTGTTGCCTGCTTCACGATGCGCTCTAACTGTCTTTTTATTTTGCAGGTACAAGTTCGGAGCGGCTGCAGGGTGCCGGAATACCCACTGGGTTAGATGTGGAAAGGAGTAATGGCACGTGAGTATTAAAGTTCCCCAATGTCTTTAAACGCACCTTGTTTTGTCTTTCAGATGCGGGATGCAGCGCCGAAGGCCTCCGGAGCGTGCGAAGAGTTGGTAAGCTTTTGTCTTTCAGATGCCGGAATGCAGTGTGAAGACCTCCGGAGCGCACGAAGAGTAGGTAAGCCTTTGTCTTTCAGATGCCGGAATGCAGCGCGAGGCGTTGGTGACAGCCGATGGACCAGGTAAGTGAAGAGCTGTCACTGAAGACCGTAATGCTAACCTGTTCTTTCTTGTCTTTATAGGTGTTGCTGAAGACTGGATTTAGGATGGTAAGCCTTTTTCCTTAGGCCCAGGATCAGATGCAGAAGACACGATGAGCGTTCTGCTGCAGAGGATGCAGAATAACGCAAAGCAAGATTCATCCATCGGGTGTGGTTTAAATAGCCTCCTGTAGTGCTTAGGTGTCTCCTTCCACAGCCACGCCTAGGTAAGAAAAGAGTTCCTGCTTTCCAGAAGAGTTCCAGTGTTCTGAATCTAGGGAGTGGCTCCTGCCCCACCCAACAGGAAAAGTAGTTCCAAACAGAAGAGGATCAGAGGCTCAACTGGCAGGCAAGTAAGCAGCATGGTCTGCTGCAGGTAAGTCCACCCAAGCATTATGATCCCGGCGCTTCCAGCGCTGGGACTGGGCATATTTATGAGCCTGGTGCCACTGGCGCCAGGACTGGGTCCAAAAGGTCCCAATTGGGACTGGTTGGCACTCGGAACCTGGGTTATGGATCTGCTTCCAAGGGAGTTGGGAAAACCCTGACCTTTTGGAAGCAGAGATCATGACAGTACCCCCCTCAAGGCCCCTCCCAAACCGGGCTTCTCCGGGGGTTTTGGCTTGTCAGGAAATGTTCCGTGAAATCTTTTGATTAGGCGAGGAGCGTGGACATATTCAGCAGGTTCCCAGGATCTCTCTTGGGGGGCGTAGCCTTTCCAGTCAATTAGGTAAAATAGTTTAGATTTGGAGATCTTGGAGTCCAGAATGCTTTTGACTTCAAACTCGAGTTCTCCATCAACTAGGATAGGTTTTGGAGATTTAGTTAGTCGGGTTTGAGGTTGCACGGGTTTTAATAGAGAGACGTGGAAGACCGGATGTATCTTCATGTGCGGGGGCAAGTCCAACTTGACCGCTACTGGGTTTACTATAGTAGTGATGGAATAGGGACCAAGGTATCTTGGGTTGAATGTGCCTGGCCCTTTTAGAGGTAGATATTTGGTGGATAACCAGACTTGATCCCCTACTTGATATTGAGGGGCTTCCTTCCGATGTTGATCTGCTCCTTTCTTGTATTGTTCTTTAGCCCTTTGAAGGTGAGAAACAGCTTCCTTAAAGGCTTGGGTGATTGTAGAATGCAGGTAGTCTACTGCTGGTGTTTCAAGATCTTGGAGGGGATCCAACTCCGAGGTTCGAGGGTGACTGCCGTACAAAAGAAAAAACGGGGTTTTCCCAGTTCCCGAATGGACAGAGTTATTGTAGGCATATTCGGCTATCCAAAGGATGTCTTTCCAAGTTTTTTCAGTTTGTTGCAGCATGCAGCGTAAATACTGTTCCAGAGTTTGATTGGTCCTCTCGGTTTGTCCGTCGGTCTGAGGGTGGTGACTGGTCGATAGTCTCACATCAATTTGAGCCGACCGACAGCAACTTCGCCAAAAATGAGAAATAAATTGACTACCTCGATCCGAAATTAGAACCGAAGGAAAACCGTGCAGTCGGACGATGTTTTCGAGAAATTCTCGGGCCAGAGTTGCTGCTGTTGGCAAGCCTTTGAGCGGACTGAAATGCGCCATCTTGGAGAATAAGTCCACGATTACTAGAATCGTATTGTATCCGGAGCATGGAGGTAGATCGGTGATGAAGTCCATAGAAAGCGTATGCCAAGGGCGAGGTGGGATGTCAATAGGGCGTAAGAGGCCTGCTGGTCTTTCCTTTTGACTCTTGTTTTGGGCGCATACTCCACAGGACATTATAAAGTCTCTGATATCTTTTTTCCATGACGGCCACCAGAAGTAGCGCTTGATTTTTTCTGAGGTCTTGGCCATACCGGGATGTCCTTCCATTAAAGAATCGTGATAACAAGAGATTACTTTTTTCTGTAAATCTGTGCTGGGTAGGTATAATCGTTCTTGGAAATACAATAAGTTGTCCTTTACTGCAAAGTCCTTTCCCTGCAGATGTCAATTCTGTATGTCTGCTGGAGTTACAAGTTGCCTGGCTTTATCCTTAACTTCCTCTATGGATTCTGTGGCGATTACACCCAGAATTATTTGTTCGGGAATGATTGGTACAGGTTTAGGGTTGATCAAGTGTTCTTCCACTCCCATCCGAGAAAGGGCATCAGCTTTACCGTTCTTTGTACCAGGTCGATAGGTAATTATGAAGTCAAACTCGGCAAAGAATAATGCCCAACGGAGTTGTCTAGAGGATTGGGCTTTTGCGGTTTTCAAATATTGCAGGTTTCGGTGATCCGTAATCACAGTAACGGTGTGTCGGGCCCCCAGCAGATAATGCCGCCAAGCCTTAAAGGCAGACTTGATAGCCAGAAGTTCCTTGTCAGTAATCGTGTAATTGATTTCAGGAGGCGAGAATTTGCGGGACCAAAATGCCACGGGATGCAACTGATTGGTTACCGGGTCCTTTTGTGATAGAACTGCCCCCATGGCAAGGCTTGAAGCATCAGTTTCCACGATGTAGGGGAGTTCGGGGCGAGGGTGTTTTAAGATTGGTGCAGAGATAAATTTAGTCTTCAAATCCTGGAAAGCTTGTTCCGCCTCGGTAGACCATTCAAAACGTTTGTTTTTCTTTAACAAGGCAGTGATGGGCTGGACTATTCGAGAGAATTCGGGGATAAACCTGCGGTAAAAGTTAGCGAAGCCTAACATGCTTTGCACACCTTTTACGGAGGATGGTGATGGCCATTTGAGAACTGCATCGACCTTCTTTGAATCCATACGCACTCCGCCAGGTGATAATATGAATCCCAAGAATTCAACTTCAGTCATGTTGAAAACACATTTTTCCAACTTAGCGAAAAGTTTGTGTTGACGCAATCTTTCGAGGACCATTTTCACGTGTTTCCGATGTTCAGATTCCGATGAAGAATAAACGAGGATGTCGTCAATGTAAACAACAACACACACATCTATGAGCTCTCTGAGGACATTGTTCATAAAATATTGAAAGGCGGCCGGGGCATTGCAAAGTCCGAAGGGCATGACCTGATATTCAAATAGCCCATACTTGGTGCGGAAGGCCGTCTTCCATTCATCGCCCTCTTTTACTCGTACAAGTGGTAAGCTCCTCTAAGATCCCGCTTTGTATATATGCATGCTTTTCTGACTTGGTCCAGGAGTTCAGGGATCAAAGGTAACGGATATCTATTCTTAACGGTGATCTGGTTCAGGGAGCGATAATCTATACAAGTTCTAAGGTCTCCTTCCTTTTTTGGAACGAAGAACAAAGCTGAAGAAGCAGGGGACTTGGAAGGACGAATAAACCCATTTGCCAGGTATTGATCCAGGTATTGTCGAAGGTGAAGGTTCTCAGGCTCGGTGAGGGCATAAATTCTACTACAAGGAGGAGTAGATCCAGGTATCAGGTCTATCTGGCAGTCATAAGACCTATGAGGAGGTAGAGAGTTAGCCTGATCCTTCCGGAAAACATCTTGGTATTCTAGGTATTCGGGAGGTAACTGGGGAGTCTCTGAAGAAATTGCCGCCAGTGCAACACCAGGTGGAGGGTGACAAGTAGAGACACATTCTGGAAACTGGACCGTTCTTGCTCGCCAATCGATCAGAGGATTGTGTTTCTCTAACCAAGGTATTCCTAGAATAATCTGAAACTGAGGGGCCTTG
This sequence comes from Ambystoma mexicanum, assembly GCF_040938575.1. NCBI lineage: Eukaryota > Metazoa > Chordata > Amphibia > Caudata > Ambystomatidae > Ambystoma > Ambystoma mexicanum. The sequence continues at coordinate 935,943,938 of NC_090936.1, forward strand.
ATCACATCGAACACGATCTTCTCATGGTGTCCATCTTGACTTACTAGCGTCACCTCTTGAGTGGTATGCGTTACTGGCCCGGAGGCTATCTCCGTACCATCCACCGTAGTAATGACGTCCTTTACAGCCTTGGGACAAAGAGTTAGATTCATCCTCAAAACCATTTCATGATCCACATAATTGCCGATGGCACTGCTGTCGACGTAAGCTTCAATTGCATGTAATCGATCCGGATTATCAGGGCTAATGAGGACCATAGGTATCACGAAATGCGAGGTCACGGAACTGGTTTTCACAATCGGCAAGAGGACCTCTATTCTTGTCGGGCGAGGTCGTTTCCCTGCTCAGAGTTTGTAACTTTGGTAACTGCAGCTCCTACTGCCTTCTTGGAAGGTTTCACCGGACAGTCTCGAAGAAAGTGCCCTGAGTTTCCGCAATAGAGGCATAATTGCAACTGTTTTCTCCTTTCCCGCTCCTTTTGTGTTAGAGGACCTTTCAGACCCCCTATTTGCATGGGTTCCCCGGAGTCTACTCCTTTGGAAGGAGTTGGCGGTTTGGAAAATACTCGAGCATCAAACTTGGAACGATCGGCCTTCCTGTTCTGCAGTCTGTGATCTATTTGAACGACTAAGTCTATATAGTCCGAACAATCTTGTGGGGGATTCACTACTTGGGCTAAAACATCTTTGAGCTCTCCACGTAGACCTCTATAAAACAGCGTAATCCTTTTGTCCTCAGGCCATTGAGTTTCCACTATCAGTCTGTTGAAAGACGCAATATAAGCCAAAAGGTCTTGATTACCTTGTCGCAACGAAAGAAGCTCATTGTCCAAGGCCTGCCCCTGTGAATGTCTTGCGAACAGTTTTTCCATACTGAGCTGAAAAGCTTGAAAATCATGTAGGACCGGATCATCTTGATTTACTAGAGGGATCGACCAGTCTGCCGCATTGCCACTAAGGTACGAAAGCACGAAAGCTACTTTAGCTTGATCAGTTGGAAAGGCTGCTGGCCGGCATAAGAAATGCAACCGGCACTGATTGATAAATACTGCAAACCTCTTTGGGTCACCAGAAAATCGTTCGGGCTGAGCCAGAGGTACATTCCCAGGTAGGTTGATCTGCACTGGATTCATAGAGGATGTAGAAGGAAGATTTCCCCCAGATGCGGGTAACGGAGTCTGTCCGGCTTGTGACTGTAGCAATTGTCTAGCGAGATCATCTGTTCGCTCCTTGGAAATAATCAGTTCCCTTCTTAGAGCGTTCGTTTCCTGACGGGCTGCATGCACTTCTGCCCTTAGTTCCCCAAGTAACTGGGCTAGCTGGTCGGTATCCGAGGTTTCCATAGCGCCTGGACGGGAGTTTTGTGGTAGGCTTTGCGTTCTGTAACGCTCACCTGATTCCCGTAGAGGCGCCGGTCTTGACTGGGCGTATACCGTATCTTCAAAGGTGATGTGTAACACACGGCTGGCTCTTTGGGCTGGACCTCTGTGCACTGTATGTCTGACTCGAAGGGTAAGATGTCTGCAGATAGAAAATATGGGATTAAGGAACTGGGTTATTGAATGTCTCTCTCTTCTTCCCTTTCTCTTCTCCTGTAGAACCCCAAAGGTTAACGCTCTCACCTTAGGTAAGTGAACGCTGTGCTCTCCATCTGCCTTGGGGCAGGGTGCTGTAACCAGTTTCTTCACTGGATAAGGGGAGCAGGCCTCTTGACTTCAGAGGACTGCTGTCCGTCGTTTACTGCACGAACGGTAAGTTTCGAGTAATTCTAATGTCTTTAAAGTCTTTAGTAATGATGTCTCTTGTTTTGCAGGGTTCCGGCGATGGCGGATGACGGGCTGAAGTGAGTTGAAGATGGAGCCCGTGTGATGAATAGAAGCGCCTGGAAGCACGTAAGTAAGCGCTTGTTGCCTGCTTCACGATGCGCTCTAACTGTCTTTTTATTTTGCAGGTACAAGTTCGGAGCGGCTGCAGGGTGCCGGAATACCCACTGGGTTAGATGTGGAAAGGAGTAATGGCACGTGAGTATTAAAGTTCCCCAATGTCTTTAAACGCACCTTGTTTTGTCTTTCAGATGCGGGATGCAGCGCCGAAGGCCTCCGGAGCGTGCGAAGAGTTGGTAAGCTTTTGTCTTTCAGATGCCGGAATGCAGTGTGAAGACCTCCGGAGCGCACGAAGAGTAGGTAAGCCTTTGTCTTTCAGATGCCGGAATGCAGCGCGAGGCATTGGTGACAGCCAATGGACCAGGTAAGTTAAGAGCTGTCACTGAAGACCATAATGCTAACCTGTTCTTTCTTGTCTTTATAGGTGTTGCTGAAGACTGGATTCAGGATGGTGAGCCTTTTTCCTTAGGCCCAGGATCAGATGCAGAAGACACGATGAGCGTTCTGCTGCAGAGGATGCAGAATAACGCAAAGCAAGATTCATCCATCGGGTGTGGTTTAAATAGCCTCCTGTAGAGCTTAGGTGTCTCCTTCCACAGCCACGCCTAGGTAAGAAAAGAGTTCCTGCTTTCCAGAAGAGTTCCAGTGTTCTGAATCTAGGGAGTGGCTCCTGCCCCACCCAACAGGAAAAGTAGTTCCAAACAGAAGACGATCAGAGGCTCAACTGGCAGGCAAGTAAGCAGCATGGTCTGCTGCAGGTAAGTCCACCCAAGCATTATGAGCCCGGCGCTTCCAGCGCTGGGACGGGGCATATTTATGAGCCTGGTGCCACTGGCACCAGGACTGGGTCCAAAAGGTCCCAATTGGGACTGGTTGGCACTCGGAACCTGGGTTATGGATCTGCTTCCAAGGGAGTTAGGAAAACCCTGACCTTTTGGAAGCAGAGACCATGACACTTACATGGTCCAGCACATTCTAGTTTGACAGCCACGCTGTGTCCTGATTGCATGCACACCACCCTCCTGTTGGAATGGCCAGTGCCAGCAGACGAGTGAGGTGCATTACACTTAAATAGGGCACATGCCCAACCTTCACACCCCACACCAGCTCAGAGGTTCTTTTGGAGGCCTGTTAAGGATTCCAATCGGCATCACACACTGGACCAGGACACTTGGCTTTGGCCTGGGGTATGGTGCTCAATAGGAATGCTTTTTCTTTATCTTCAATGAATTGAAATTGAGCTGATACCCGACCTGTCTCAAACCCCCTTTTACAAATATCCCGGGTCACAATGGACCATAAACCAGGTCGGTTGGTGAAATACAATATTTATTCTTAGAATTCGCAAAAATCACACACATTTTAATATTGGGCAGCAATCATTATTGGGGTGATAATTACAATGGAAATGGAAGCAATGCCCTTGGTTAACCTTCTAGTAGAACATATCCAAAGCACAATTTAATGGGAGCACTTTTTGAATTCTGATAGATAGCACCAAATTAGGGTTTGCCCTGCATTGTTCCCTCAATCCACAAATAACCAAATTCTTAGTGAATATAAAGAAGCAAGAGGTAGTCAGGGATAGGAGGCAGTGAACAGAATCAAAATCCGACCTTCCCTCACAAAATAAGAAGGACAAACCCTTTGTAATAGCATGAAATGACACTCGGAAATTGACAAATAAATAATGAATGTACGGTTAAATCTTTGAGACAACTATGACTTCTCACAAAAACAGTATTGCATAAACCATAGCAATCATAAGGCAAAAGGATCAACAAGAAGCATACAATTAAAAAAGAAAAGAGGAAAATTAGAACGATGCTGCAGCTGAGTGACACGCTGGAAAGTTGAAATTTTCTCAATTCCTGTTAAAATGACACAAACGAATTTGAGAATAAACGGGACAGAATGAAGAGAAAAGTGGTGCTAACACTTGGAGATCAAGGGCAAGAGGCACAGAGAATTCTGACAATTGTACAAGTTATCAGGATATGGATAGGGCTGCTTAGAGAGTGAAACAAAGACAAAGGGTCAAGATGGGGTAGACTATTTGTTATGGGATTCTCACAGTCCACGCTTGGGTTTGGGAATTTTGGAACAGTCAACGGGTTTCTGGTCACTGCACCGCTCGAGTCACCAGGTAGCGGACTGTCCTGGCAAAAGACAGCTGGGCAAAGGTCTGGTCACCGGAGGGCAAGTGCAGCTGTGCAATTCAGGTCACTTGATGGCCCAGGTAGTGGACAAGCCGGTCTGGTCTCAGGATGCTAAGGTACCACAGCCTTACCCTTTTTAATGGGATTTTAGTGGGATTTTCTTAAATTAGGCCTTTGCTGAAGTACAGTCAGCTATGCTTTGGCCCAGCAGTGAAATCTGGCCAGCTTTGCTTTGGCCTTGTAGTGGAATCTGGAGTCTGGCAGGATGAATGTGGGAGATCAGAAACGCTGGCGCAGGAAATTCAGGAGAGAGTCTGTGTGGAGCTCTGTCAACCACTCTTATTTATAGGGCATGGTGACATCATGGAAGTACATGGCAGGGCAGGCTTAGCTAGGCCTACCTCCAAGAAGTGGATAGAACAATCAATGTTAGTTGCCTCCTCGAGGAGAAGTACCAGTTTATGAGGGTTACATTTTATGAGGTAAAAAGCCATCCCACAGTTCCTTTTGCCAAAAATCAGTCATAACCTAATTTACACATTATACATTTGTGGCATTTTAACAAATCACATGGGCAGATTACATATTATATGTAGAGCATAGCAGTCCAATCCTCCCGGTTGTGGGATCTTGTTTTGCCATACTACCAGTTTTTCGCGCTTTTCAGTGAGAATTACATTTCTTAAAATGGTAAACTTTACACATGTGTATAGATTATTATTAGGTATATCAGTGTTAAATTTGATAGTGGCATCCTGTACACTTTCCGTGAAATACCCAATTCCCTGCCATTTCTATTCCCCATGTGGCAGTGAAGTCTATGACGTCTTAAATTAAAGGCCATAAAATCACATTTAAACTGTTGACTTTTCACATTTTTGTGAAGTCCTGTTGCAAAGATAAAAGTCTTACAAGTTTATATAGATAACCCCCAACTGTCAGTTCAGCCCATTGTGGAGGGTGGTTTTCCAGTTTGATTGAAGGTTTATGGCTTCCCAGGTTGGTGTCCCAGAAGTTCCGTTGTAAGAGACTGGAGCACCGACCAAAGTCTGTAAAGGTAGCACTTATCACTTGTGTGTTAGGATCTACTGTGAATGGCCTTCTGTTGCTAGCATCCCCCCAAGCAGAAACCTGTCTTGGGCTGGTTTCTCCCAGGTTGCCAATGCAGTTTAATTTATTTTATTTATTTTTGCTCTGAATTAGCACAAACCTGCCAAATAAAACCATCTCATACCTGTATTTCACAGCACAATCCCCTTTGACACTGCTAAGAAAGGATATGTTTTTGTTCAATATAGTCCTTTTAAAACAGGCCTTTCCTTCTTTGGTTTGTAAAAGCCTGTTTTGACATATGTGGTGCAAGCTGTTAGCATTTTGCTGTCAAATTCGGTTTTTCCATCTGACTTCCCAATATTGTTTTGCAGCCATAGTTAGTTTCCTGTAGGCAGCAGTCTGTACAAGGCAAAGGTCTCCATGAAACTGACATGTTCATACCAAGCTAAAATGTATTTTCAAGCAGTGATTTTTGCCATTTTGTAGCAAATGTATCAGCATTTTTCCATGCAGCTGAGTAAAGCTTTTGTTGATTTTCTCAGATTTGGCTGGCACAGAGCGTGTCATTCAGGAATAATGCTCTTTCCTGAAGGAGCACAATGTGAATATGGCTGGGCATGACAGGGTCTTTTTGATAAAAGAGGTTTGATGAAACACAGATGAAAATAACGGCAGAGCAGCCTCCTTTTCAATGTGAAATATTCCCTTTTTCAAATGGGAACTTTGGGCTTTGCAGCTCTTATTTTGTACATATAAGCAATACACTGGCAGGCTCTTTCAGTGTGCCCCCTTGTCCCACCCTGCCTAATATGTGCTTGGTAAGGTGGTGCAGCCATCTTTTTGTCATTGCAAAGCGCAGTTTTGGTCTGACGCGACGGTGCTCACAGGAGCCAGCATAGCCATTTTGCTGGTTCTGCTGAAGTGCAGCTTGGTGATGTGGGGAAGTACTGCTGAGTGGTTAAATATATCCCACAAAGCCACCCCCGACTCTTCTGAGATTCCTTGTCGAGGGAGAGTAGGGGAAAGTGGGATTCATCAATGGGGCAAAACGAGGTTCACAGGTGGAGTACTTCCATCATCAGGGAGCGGTTCTTCCACAATGCTCCTGTTGTCTCACGTTGTAGTGCAGAGCGACACCCGCAGCTTCCCCTTAGGTCTTTCTTTATGGTGTGGAGCGACACCCTTGCATTTCCTTTGTTCTTTCCTTTCCCGGTCCCTGGGGAGGTACTCCTTGTTGATGAATGGGTGGAACCAGTACGAGTCTAAGAAATGAACACAAACCGGTTACTACATTTTCCCACTAACTGCCCTCCAAGAAGGTGGACAGCAGTGGGACACACATGCATTCTATAATGACAGTATTTTATACAATAAAGACAAATGATGAACAATACTCCCTGTTAAATAATTATACCTCTAAACCTATATGACCCCTTCTGGCTCTTCTTTGTCTGGTTCTCATTCTCCAGATGTCTCCCCTATTTGGTTTTCTCTGCGCTCCTCAATTTGCTGAAAAGTGTGCCTAGGGTGACAACTCTTTAGCTGATTAATATTGACCCATTTCTCTTCTGTCATTCGCCTTTGGGGATGGGGATTATGTAGGCGACAAGTGAAATTTTATCTACAATTTCAAAAGGACCCCGCGAGCTTGGTAAACATTTACGCTCTTTGGTCTGGTTCCTTTGGAAATTGTACAAGTAGACCCTGTCTCCTACTTGGTATTCCTTTTTGGTTGTTTTTAAATTATATATTAAGTCTTCATACCCTCTGCAGATTTTGCCAGATTCCGCTGAGCATATGCAAAAGCATGTTGAAGGTGTTTTCTTAGATTCTCAACATAGTCATGGGTGGTGGAGGCGTTTATCAGTGTCTGCTCTTGTGTTCTATAGAGCAGATGCTGAGGTAGCACCATCCTTTGTACAGTCATCAGCTGAAATTGAGACATCTTGGTCACAGAAGATTGTGTAGATCTGATGGCCATCAGGACAAGGGGTAATTGAATGTCTCAACTTGGCCCAGAATCTGCCACAAACTTTTTAAAATGCTCACAATGGTTTTATTGTACCTCTTAACTCCCCCGATAGAGGACAGTGGTATGCAATGTGAAGTTTCCTTTTTACCCCAAGTATTTCCCGCATCTTTGTCATCACTTCGCTGGTGAAGTGACTACCTCGGTCTGATTCAATCCTTTGGGGTAGGCCAAAATGCAAAAAGATGTGGTTCATCATCAGGGCAGCTGCTGTTTCTGCCTTCCAATTTGGGGCCGGGAGACATTCCACCCATTTGGTAAACAAGCATGTCACGGTTAACATGTACTTGTTCCCCTAGAGGAGCGAATCACAGGCCCGATGAAATCTACTTGTAAATCGGACCAAGGCAGTGTCATCCCCCTCTTCTGGAGGGGAGCTCGGTGTGTGAGTGAAGTTGGCTGAAATTGTGCACACACAAGACACCCCTTCAAGTATTGGTCGAGGCCCTGCCCCATGTGTGGCCAGTATGCAACCTCTCGTAAGATTTCTAAAGTAGTGTGAAACCCCCGATGACAGGCTGTGGCTGCGTCATGGGCATGACTTAGCATCAGGGTTTGGAATGAGGTAGGGACCACCCACTGGTCACAGCCAAAGATAGATCTCCTTACCAACAAACCGTCTTGGATTCAGAACATTTCGGGACACTTCATCAACACTGTGAGGTCCTCTTCCCCTATGTAAACGGCACCCATTAGGGGAAAGTTCTCAGGGTCCTCAATGTGTTGATAACATTTTCCAATAATCAGATCCCGTTTTTGTGCCATGATTAAATCAGCATCTGGGGTCTCCTTACTCCACTGGGCACATTGTGAGCATTTGTCTGGGGCCTAGTGATAGCAGTGACCTGGATTTCCCCTAACAGGGACTCAATCTCAAGGAGATGCCCCTGGATGGCTCCGGTTTTGGCACACTGATCAGCTCGGTCATTTCCAGTTTTGTCTGGCCCCTCTATTCTGGAATGACCCTTGATCTTCTTCCAATAGATGGTCATTCCACTAGAGGTGACCAGATCATTCATATTTTGGATTAGCTTGCCAAGTTTGAGAGGTTTGTTATTCGCAGATAGCATGCCTCTGGTTTTCGAATTAACCAGGTGCTCCACGAAGTCAGTGATTATGACCAGTTCGTGGAGTTGGTGTTGGATGGCATTGAGGATGGCCTGATGAATTGTCATCAACTCTGACACCTGACTACTAAGGGGACTGATTTGGTACCCAGCAGAGGGGTGCGGGCTTCATTCACCCAGGCATTCCCAACGCTGGCCACCAGTTCCTTTTCCCCGTTGTTGTCAACATGGTAGGAGCACCCGTCCACATAAACTGTGGGCATTCCCTCGCACCTGTCCTCTTCATAGACTTTGTGTGGGGAATTCAAGTACGCCTCCATGTTGTCCTGGGTTTTGAGACTTTTGTCCTCGAGACAGTTATCTCTGGCACAATCATGCAAGTCAGCCAGACCTTGCGCGAGGGGACTCTTCTTGTTTTGGCCATATCTGACCTCCACAGGAAAGCCTCGCATTGACAGAATCCAGGAAGTAATTCTGGAATTACTCACATTTCCGACCCAGATTCTGTCACTTTGGAGATATTGCAGAGGCTGGTGTGGAGTCTCCACTATGATGTGTTCCCCCTGGATAAACGGGTGGTAATTTTTCAATGCCCACAAGGTTGCCAGCAGTACCTTCTCACAATCATTACATTTTTCCTCCACAGAGGATAAAGTCTTGCTTGCATAGGAGATGACTTTATTGACCCTGTCATGATTTTGATATAATACTTCTGTCAAGCATGCATTCGAGAACCCTGTCTCCAAGAAGAACTCCTTGTTTTTTACTGGGTAAGCTAGACAAGGCGCTTGTGAGAGGCTTTTTTTATGAGTTGCTTTACTGCCTCAGCTTGTTCTGGACCCCACTCCCACTTGACCCCCCTTTAACAGATGGATCAGGGGTCTTGTGATCTCTGCGTAGCCCTCAATTAACTTTTTACTGTAATTAGGCAGTCCAAGGAGGATTCTTAGCTCCCGCAGAGTTGTGGGGTCTTTTAGATTTAGGAGTGCTTCCACTTTCTTCTCCTGGGGACAGAGACCCTCAGGAGTTATTTCATGTCCCAAGAAGTTGACACAGGTTCTGCACCACTGCGCCTTTTGAAAGGACAGTTTAGCTCTGGCAACCCTCATCTGGGTCAGAACATAACGGATTTCCGCTATGTGTTCCTCCCCAGTTGAGCTTTTTATCAGGACATCATCCACATAGGTCAGGTTACCCCTTCAACATCTTCCTACATAAGACCATGCCCCCCAATATGGGCATGGTTTTATGTAGGAAGATGTTGAATTAGTTGCCGTAGTTTATGCATACAAAAGGATTCCAGGTCCACGTGTACTGCAGCCCCCGAAGGTAAAGGCCAGCTTGTATGCCATTGTTCAGGTCAATGGCAGTGTATACCATTGACCCCTGGATCTGTGCCAGTCCTTAGTCAATATATGGGAGAGGCCATAGGGACACAAGGACCCATTTATTTAGCTCACTAAGGTCAACACAGAGTCTCTACTGGCTGTTCGGTTTTAAAATCCCCAGCACCGGATTATTAAAGGTGCTGTGGACTGGACGAATTATCCCACGGGACTCAAGACTTTTGATGATTTCTGTCAGAGTCTCCATGGATGCAAGAGGCAAGCAATATTGCTTGCAAAACACTGGGGTCATTCCAGTGTCCATGGGAATTGTTGTTGTATGGATTTCGGTGCAACCACAGTCGTTCGAGTCCACTGCAAAGAGATCCTGAAAATCTAAGAACACCTGTTTCAACTTTTGCTTTTGCTCCGGAGTCTCACAGGCATCAGCTAGGATGTCCCGCTCTTCAACTATTTTCCTGAAGCCTGGAAAGGCTTCCGGTTTTGCTATCTCAGCGGCCTCCTCCAGCTGGGTGACGAGGTCTCTTGTTAGAGTACTGACCTGGACAGAAGGTTTCAGGAAGGAGAGGCAGTCCTTGTCGACCTGGAAAATCACCTCATCCTGCCAGATATCACCAGGAAATTCCCCCCTTGCTGGGTGAAGATCCTGTCTGGCTGTAAGTCATTGTCACTGGCATTGTCAAAACAGTCATTGGGGATTGGTCCTATCAGTTAATTTCCTAGATCCATGGAAAAATGGCGGTCATCAACCGCCATTCCATTAAAGGGGCCTGCGCCCAGATTGATACTACTGAGGTCGCTGTATCCACCAATATTGGAATGGTGTTATGTTCTGTATTGACTAATGGTTTTGGGTTTAACCCCAACCCCTGCTGTTCCAGATGAGCATTGAGGTGTACATATGCGTCATAATTTTGCAGTTTCTGTCCTCTTAATTTTTAATTCAAGTGGGAATAATCGTGTCCATCCTGGCATTTCCCACTTAACGATCAAATTAATGATGGGAATGGCTGGATCTTTTGGAAGCTGTCTGAACGTGGCTTTGCTGAGGAAGCTCTTACCGTTGTTCACGCACACTCTGGTGAGAACCGACACCTTCCCCTCATTTAACTGAATATTTATTTATTTTGTTTATTTATTTGCATTTTTAAAGTGCTCACAAAGCCCGCGGGCATCGTGGCACAGGTACAGGAATTGTTTTTTGTTTTTTAGTTGCATAATTGTGTTTTTTGTCTTCGTTGCATATTTATAATGCTCTTAAATATCCAGAGGTTTCTACGGCGTGGACCCGGGGATTGAACCTGCGTTGATTTGTGTTGTCTTGCTTCCAAGGCTAATATGTTGCCACTTGAGCTATCCTCCGGGAATAGGGATGAACAACTGTTCTCTAATTTTCTGAATATCAGGTAAACTTTGAGCTGGTTTCTCATCACTTTTGACTATAGGATTGGGGTTTTCAGATTGTGAATCAGTATTAAATTTTAAAGTATTTCCTTCCAGTGTAGAATGCCACTTAAAACTGGAAGGAAGGTTGATTTTCAGGAATGGAGAGGAGTTCCCATCACCAGTTTGTTGTCCTACAGCAATTACTGTCACGTCAGGTATTTGATTGTTCTGGAGATGAAACTCAATATGACCAGATTTTTGTTCAACCATGTGGCATGTGCAATTTAAACTAATTTAAACTAACATGGTTGACAATCTTTTTAATTGCCCGGTTAGTCTGAGTCCAGAGGACCTTGTTCACACAGTCCACCAGGGGGGACAATCTGCGCTGGATGTCATTCCCTAGTTGGCAGGGTGTGCCCTCTGGAGTCACCACTATGACAAGGTGTTTCACCTTATGTTGCCCAATTTTTATTTCCAACTCTGCTCTCCCCTCAACAGGAATTTCATTCTCGTCAAAGTTCTGGAGTTGTCCAGGAAGAAGGGTGAGAGGGATCTGGTATCTCTCCCCCTTCCTGAATTTAGCTGCTCAAAGGCCCTTTTTGACAGAAGAGTAGCTTACGACCCAGTGTCCACCAGTTCTGAAAATGTACATTGCCCTTGCACTGGACCGGGGCATACAATCTACCCTCCTTCTCCTCAAGTGGGCAAAGGTAATGTGCATTTTGAGCAAGCTGGGTGGTCATTTTCTTTATTCTGGACTCTGACACAGAGGTAGTTTGGGCATAATTCTGTGTTGGAGTTTGGGAATCTAAAAGCAAAATGTTACATTCTACTATTTGGGGAGTTTTGGGCTCCTTTTTTTCCGATTCTGGGATGCCCCTCCTTCTTGGAGGCAGTCACCAGAATTGGTTTGTGAGGTTTGTGATCCCTCTTTTAAGATTTTATTCTCTGAATGCTCATTCTGGGCTTCAAGAATGGGCGATTATGAATCAGCCCCACATCCACCCAGTCTTCATTTAGATCTCTTGGGAACCATTTTTCTTTGGGAGGAGTTCCCCCGTCCTTGAAGGAGAAGATTTTTTTCCCAGACTCCTCTGAGAATTCTTCCCCTTCAAACTAGAGGACACTAACTTCCTCCCCAAAATGGGCCTTTTGAGGTCTCTATTTCTCCTACCCACCCTCTGTTCCCTGGGTGGCAGATTTTCTGGGGCACGAGATTTTTGTTCCAGTTCCTGGGTGTCCAGGGGTGTCCCCCAGTGCCTCCTCCTCTGGAACCAGTGAATTGTCGGGGGTTCTCTCCCCGTCATTGTTCTGGGGTGCCAGACCCTTGGTTTGTGGGGTTCTGAGCCACCATGTTCATCTGAGGGTTCTGTTGAGCCCTCATCTGGTGACCCAGATCCTGGGTAAAGTTCTGGACCTGGTGCTCCAGTTGGGATACCCATTCCGGCTGTTATGGGGGTCTTTGCTCATACCTCTGTTGTTCACGGGAAGGGTAACTATCCCTTCTCCCGTAGTACCCTGGGGATGGTGGATTTTGGTAGCCCTCCCCCCTTGGCCTCCCCTCTCCCGGATTGGGTTGTCTGGGCTCCTGAAACCGGGGAAAGAAAGGAGGGTTGCCCTGGAGGTTGGGGTTTTGAGGGTACTGTGGAAAGAAACTTAACCCTGGATTGGGGGATTATTGCCCTCCTGAGGGAAGTTAGGAGGGAAGTTTCCTGGGGAAGTACTTACCTGGCAGGACCCTCCTCCTTGGGCGGGAGGAGTCCATACATACCCCAAGATAGGCCGGTTGCCTTTGTACCTGGGACTTATATAATCAGGGGAGTTGGTGGCATTACCTCCCTGACCGCCACCTGTCGGTGATTGACCAGAAGGCCTTCTGGGTCTTTGATTTTGCTGGTTTGGGATTGGTGCATTTTAGGCTCCCCCATCTGTAGGTCTAACATGGGGGCAACCTTCACCTCCGCCACCTTAGCAGCAGCAGGGGTGTTGGCTGGTTTGGAGTTTTTGGTCTGATTTTTGTTTTCTGCAGGTTTTTGGACTTCATAAATGCAGATCACCTGCTCTATTACCCAGCCCAGAGATCTTTTATCATGGAAATCCCACACCAGCTGGGTCATGATATACTTTGGGAGAGCGTGAAAGAAGGTAGTTATAAACTCCCTGCTATCCATGCGCACCCTCCTAGTGGTTTGTGCAAAGGCATGTTTTAGCTCCTGCACAAATTCTCGTGGGGCCTGATCTTCCCTGCACTGCAAATAGTAGGCCGCTTTGCGAGCCTCTTGGGGGTTTCTGTGGGCAGAAAAGTGTTTCAAGATGGCCACCCTGTAGGTGGACCATCTTGAATGGTTCTGGTCCTCCAGTACTCTGGAGAGAATGTCTACTTAGATACTCTATGCAGTTCTGGTTGTCTTTAAGGTGGAAAGTGTTCATCATGTGCTCATAGAGTTCCAAATGTTCCCAGACAGAATATTTTGCATTTTTGTGGTATGGGGTTATGAAACTCCTAATGGCATTAATCTGCCTAATGGGGTCTTTTGCCATAAATCTCTTTAGTTTATTTGCCTTCTTTGGCTTTGTCACCCGAGTTCATTTGCCCTCAGATTCAGAGGTGCTGCTATTTGAAGTCCCCTCATGAACATCTAGGCGCTCTCAGATTGTTTGAGCTTGGGAGAGGCTTGCAGAATGGTGAGGCCTAGTTTCTACTCCCCTGTGGCGCACAGGAGAGTAGTCTTCTGACTCCTCCCTGCTTCCAGGGTTGCCGTAGGATCCCCCCCTCCACCCTGTTTGGGTGGTGGTCTTCAGGATGCTCTTTTGGGGCCTCTTTACCTGTTGTTCCTGTGCAAATTGAACCAACTGTTCCCTTTGGAGGTAGTGATTCTGCAGATCTGATTCCCTGACCTTCTCCTCATAGGAGGTTTCCTGGTCAGAGGCATCAGCCTTTATATTTTTGTACCTGTACAGGGATGCCCTTCTATCAATTTCTGGGGGACACTGACTTGCCAGCTCCATAATGCTTGGCCTATTTAATTCTGATGGCCTCATGGTTTGCAGCTCATGTGAACCGGTAGCCATGAAGTCATCAGTGCACAAGGTGTTAAATGAGTTTGACTCCCTTAGTACAGAGGTCATCATACTATGATCAGGGGTTGCCCAGTCCCTCTCTACCTGTTCGGGGTCCCTCCAGTTGGTATTAGGTCTAGAACACTCTTTCTCCAACCCTGCTAGTTTTTCCTTCTCAGCCCCTATCTCTTGATAATAGGCGAAGATCTGAGCCTTTTGTTTAGCTATAAGGGTTTTACTGGCCTCTATGACCAGCTCCTGAGCGTCTACTTGTTTGTGGAGCCCACCATTCTCTTCACAGAGGGCCTCATTATCTCTTTGTGCTGCCTGTATAGTTTGGGCACCCTGAGCCAATTATTGTTGCAGGAGACTCATCTCCTGAGTTTGTGCATTTTTGGTTTGGGTGTTCTCTTCCAGAGCACATTCTACCCGTCTTGCATGCTCCAGTAGCTTTCCATACTCTGTTTTGAGTTAATTTAGTTTCTGGAGGCTGAACTAACTTTCCTGTAACTCTGTTTTTAAATTACTTACTTCCTTTCACACGGCATCTTTCTCCTGATTTAGGATGCCCCTCTGTTCAGCCAGGTCATCCATTTGCTGCTTGATGGCATTTAATTTTTGGCGCTCTTGATCGAAGTTAGTCTGGAGGTGAAGCTCTGCATTTATTAATTCCTTGCTATCCTCTTCCAATTTGTCAACCTGTTTTAATAAAGTGGTTATCTGGTCTGAACAGGCTCTGTTATATGTTATTTGTTGTTTTAATTTCAGTTGCCCTCTTCGAAAGAGTCAACCTTTTCTTGACACTCCATTCTTAAGACATTTAATTGGGCCTCTTGGTCTATATTATTCTGCTGTTGGAGAGCCAAGACCTCTTTTAGCTCTTTAATGTAATCTCCAGATTCTGCCTCAGAATCTTGGCTCTTCTGCAATTTTTGTTCCGCTAATTTCAGTTCAGTCTGGATTTGAGCTAAAAATTCAGATTGATTTTCTGCAAGAGTTGTATTTTCCTCATGCTTTTCCAGCAACACTCCCATATGAAGATACATATAAGCCGCAATTCTGACAATTTTAGTCTGTTCCTCTTAAATTTTCGAGGCATGTATAACTCACTCAGGGCTTGGTGTAGTAGGCCACTATCCTGCTATATATCCATGTCTATGGTGGTGACCTGTTGCATTATTTCTTCTCGTAATGCATTTTCATCTTGTTCTGGCCATTCCCCCCCTGACAAATAGTTTGTGCAGAAGGTGCCCCCTAGCTATGTTGATCTCCACTGTGGACATTTTGGAAAGTGTTCTTTCTTTATTAATTTATTTATGTAAGGGTGTATGTATGCTATTCTTTTTGTCTATTTTTGGGGATGATTCAGCTTTAATTTTATACACAGGGCTGGTACTTAGGATTTTTGTTTTGGGGGATGCTTCTACAGTGTAACACAGTATTCCAGCCACACAAAGTATTCCTACCTTGGAAGTTAGTCTGCTGTGTTAGGCTGTCACGTGTGAATAAACAAATTCAATCCCCGACTCGAGCCCCCAATTTGTTAAGGATTCCAATCAGTGTCACACATTGAACCAGGACACTTGGTCTTGGCATGGGATGTGGTGCTCAATAGGAATGCTTTTTCTTTAATTTCAATGAATTCAAATTGAACCGATACCTGACTTGTCTCACAGCCCCTTTTACAAATATACCGGGTCACAATGGACCATGAACCAGGCTGGTTGGTCAAATACAATATTTATTTATTCTTCGAATTCACAAAAATCACACACATTTTAATATTGGGCAGAAATCAACATTGGGGTGATAATTACAATGGAAATGGAAGCAATGCACTTGATTAACCTTCTAGTAGAACATATCCAAAGCACAATTCAGTAAGAACACTTTTTGAATTCGGATATAGAGCACCCAAGTTAAGGTTTCCCCCTGCAATGTTCCCTCAACCCACAAATAACCAAGAAGCAGCAGGTAGTCAGGGATAAGAGGCAGCAAACAGAATCAAAATCTGACCTTCCCTCACAAACCCTTTGTAATAGCATGAAATGACACTCGTAAATTGACAAATAAATAATTAATGAACAGTTAAAGCTTTGCGACAAATATGACTTCTCGCAACAACAGTAATGCATAATCCCTAGCAAACGCAAGGCACAGGATCAACAAGAAGCATTTAATTAAAAAACAAGTGGAAAATTAGAATAAGCTGCAGCCGAATGACACATTGGAAAGTTGCAACTTTCTCAATTCCCGTTTAAAATGACACAAATGAATTTGAGGAAAAATGGGTGAAATACTTGAATTCTCAATGCGGTTTGTGGGCAAGGGGATAGATATCTATCACAGGGACAATATAGAGGTGAAAATAGGTCTCTAGCTGGTGAATTGAGAGAGATTTGGAAGGTAGAGTGAGGTTCGTTTTTAGGAAAATATAGCAGTGAAAAAGAGAAAATAAGTTTTAAAATGAAAGACACAATTTACTTAAACTAGATTTAATGGCTAAGAAAAGAGGAACGCCACCCGTGAATATAAAAGTTACGCTGCAGTTGTAACACTTCACGCAGTGTACCCCTTTTCTTTAGGGAAAATTAATTTATTTAAACACATTATCGCTAATGACTTATGATCTATGCAAGACAGAAATGAAGAGAAAGTGTCACTAACGCTTGGAGATAAAGGGCAAGAGGCACAGAGAATTCTGACAGTTGGACAAGTAATCCGGATATGGATAGGGTTGCTTAGAGAGTGAACCAAAGACAAAGTGTCAAGGTGGGGTAGACTATGTGTTATTGTCATGATGCCCGCTCCCGGGGAGCCGGTTCAAGCCCTGCGTCCCGGAAAGCAGACATCCAGTCCCCAAGGAAAAACCCAGCAACCCCATATAGGGGCCCTTTGGACAGTGTCTTGGCGCCTATGGCACCAGGCTCATAAAAGACATCAGTCCTGGCGCCATAGGCGCCAGGCTCATTATGGGAGTGCTTGGGTGCACTTACCTGATGCAGACCATGCTGCAGGATCCCGGCCTCCTTGAGGCTTGAAAGGAACTACTTTACCTGTGGGACTAATTTACCATCCGGGCGTGGTCGGGGAAGGATACATACCTGATTGGAGGAAGGATACATACATGGAACTTCTTCCAAGGCTATTTAAACCCCACCCGAACAGCCACACGTGCTTCGCGTTGTTCTGCATCTAGCAGCTGGACGCTCACCGTGTCTGCTCCTGCATCCTGACTTCTGCCACGCCTGCCAGCATCCTGGATCACCTGCAAAGGAAAAGAAGAAGAGAACAGAAGAAGGAAAAGTCCTTACCTGCTAAATCTGCATCCCGGAGACATCTCGCCGACAAATCCTGAAAAGGAAGACTTTTATTTAAAAGCTCATCGCTTCGATCGCTGCAGCGCCGCATTCCACTCACTTTTACAGGGCACCTCCATGTTCAGCAGCGATCATCCGGATTCGCAGTCACGCCCCAGCGCCTAGGGAGAAAAAGGCAAGAACAAAAGGTGAGAGAGAGAAGGGAATAAGGAAAGCTAAATCTCCATGTTAAGACTTACCTGTTGATTCATTCCCTCTTCATTTCGGGTGCGCGCCGGATCCTGGCATATCCGGACCCCGGCCCCGAAGGGGAAAAAAAGACATCAGCGTTAATGAGCGAATGAAAAGACATTACCAAAAAACGCTCATTAAAGACTTACCTGATTTCTACAAGGATTTCACCTCTCATCTCGGGTCGGTGCCTGTTCCCCGGAATTCCGTACCCCGGCCCCTATGGGGAAAAAGATACTAGCATTAGTACATTAATGCATGGACACAAGGGGAACCTCTTATCAAAAAACTTACCTGGAAGCCAAGCAAGTTTGGTTCTCACCAATCCGAAAATCCAGTGAAGTAACTGGATACCAACGCGCCCCTGCATCAGAAGCAGGATGGAGAGCTCGTCCTTCCAGACCCTAAGGTGAGACGCTACGGGGAATCACAGAAGGGTTTCGAGGAGGGTGAGAGGGGAAAGTGGGAGGCCGATTGCAATACCCCCAGACAGTTAATCCCCTATTTTCGCCTACAGAAGGATACATCTGCGAGCCAGACAAGCCAGATTTGGGGGCCCGGTCCAGTCCGTCTTCCGAACCCTGCGCATCTCCTTAGAAGAGGTCACAGCAGTGCGAACCAGGCCAGCGCCTCCGTGGGAGTCAGGTGAGCGTTACAGTTATGGGATATGGGATACTCACAGTCCACACTAGGGTTTGGGAATTTTGGAACAGTCATTGGGGTTCTGGTCACTGCACCGCTCGGGTCACCAGGTAGCGGACTCTCCTGGCAAAAGACAGCTGGGCAAAGGTCTGGTCACCGGAGGGCAAGTACAGCTGGGCAATTCAGGTCACTGGATGGCGCAGGTAGTGGACAATCCGGTCTGGTCTCAGGATGCTAAGGTACCACAGCCTTTCTCTTTTTAATGGGATTTTATTGGGATTTTCTTGATTTAGGCCTTTGCTGAAGTAGAGTCAGCTATACTTTGGCCCAGCAATGAAATCTGGTCAGCTGTGCTTTGGCCTTGTAGTGGAATCTGGAGTCTGGCAAGATGAATGTGTGAGATCAGGAGCACCGGGGCAGGACATTCAGGAGAGAGTCTGTGTGGAGCTCTGTCAACCACTCTTATTTATAGGGCATGGTGACATCATAGAAGTATATGGCAGGGCAGGCTTAGCTAGGCCTACCTCCAGAAAGTGGATTGGACAATCAATGTTGGTTGCCTCCTCGAGGAGGAGTCCCAGTTATGAGGTTGCATTTCATGAGGTGAAAAGCCATCCCACAGTCCTTTTTGCCAAACATCAGTCATAACCAATTTACACATTTATACTTTTGTGGCATTTTACCAAATCACATGTGCAGATTACATATTATATGTAGAGCATAGCAGTCCAATCCTCATGGTGTGGCACCTTGTTTGCCCTTCTACCATTTTTTTGCACTTTTCAGTGAGAATGATAATGATATAACTTAAAATTCTATAACTTTACACATGTGTGTAGATTATTATTAGGCATATCAGTGTTATATTTAATAGTCGCATCCTGTATACTTTCCATGGAATACCCAATTCTCTGCCATTTCTATTCCCCATGTGCCAGTGAAGTCTATGACGTTTTAAATTAAAGCCCATAAAATCACATTTAAACTGTTGACATTTCAAATTTTTGCAAAGTCCTGTTGCAAAGATAAAAGTCTTACACATTTTATTTAAAAAAATAATCTTTGAAACAAATGGGCATCGTTTGTCCTTCACTGGAAACATTTTGTTCTCTTCAGCTACCTCCCAACTGTCAGTAAAGCCCATTGTGGAGGGGGGTTTCCTAGTTTGATTAAAGGTTTATGACTTCACAGGTTGGTGTCCCAGAAATTCCATTGTAAGAGACTGGAGCACAGACCAAAGTCTGTAAAGGTAGCACTTATCACTTGTGTGTTATAATCTACTGTGAAGGGCCTTCTGTTGCTAGCATCCCCCCAAGCAGAAACCTGTCTTGGGCTGCTTTTTCCCAGGTTGCCAATGCAGTTTAATTTATTTATTTATTTTTGCTCGGAATTAGCAAAAACCTGCCGAATAAATACCTGTATTTCACAGCACAATCCCCTTTCACATTGCTAGGAAAAGATATGTTTTTTTTCAACATAGTGATTTTAAAACAGACATTTCCTGCGTTGGTTTGCAAAAGCCTATTTTGACACATGTGGTGCAAGCTGCTAGCATTTTGCTTTCAGATTCAGTTTTTCCATCTGACTTCCCAATATTGTTTTGCAGCCATAGATAATTTCTTGTAGGCAGCAGTCTGCACAAGGCAAAGGTATTGTGAAACTGACATGTGCACAGCAAGCTAACATTTATTTTCAAGCAGTGATTTTTGTCATTTTGTAGCAAAAGTTTAAGCATTTTTCCATGCAGCTGAGTAAAGCTTTTATTGATTTTCTCAGATTTGGCTGACACAGAGGGTGTCATTCAGGAATAATGCTCTTTTCTGAAGGAGCAGTAACTAAGACGCGGCGTGCGTCAATTCTGAAGGCTCCCGGAAGAAGCGAAAAGCTGGTGCTCACAATCGGGACCGTGGGAGACCACGAAGTTGGACAAATAACATCCCCGATGGAGGATACCAAATCCAGAAGTGTAGTTGTATTCGATTAAGCAATTATCTAGTCTGAGGCCAAAAGACAGTTATAAGAGACCCCGGCATATGGTCTCTAGAAGTGAAATATACCTCCTCTCCTTTGAGCCAAAAGGTCGCGGAACGCATACAAAGACGCATAAAAAGACAATAAACACGAAACAAGGACATGCTGAACCCAGAATGACCATACAGAAGTGTGTATTCCTTCTAATTATAAATAAAACAACGGATATCCGAATTGGAAAAAATAATCCCCCATACAGAAATTTCATCCAGAAATTGACGAAGAGCTGAAAGGGTTGAGAAGGGGATTTGCAAAGCCCGGTCAAATCCATGAATAAGGAACAGTCATAGAAAACAGAATGTTTTCAATCTAGTGTGATTTTTTCTTCCCCTGAAGAATTTCCTGTTAGTATGTTAGTTGATAAAGAGGAATGAAACATGTCGTGTATGTTTGTTTGAGGAATGAAAGAATGGATGATTGGTGAACCATCAGTGTAAATTAAAGGGGATACTAATGGACGGTACTCCACAATAACAAAATCCGTGATTGAGTATCCGAATCTGTGATTACAAGCAACAACACACTAGATATAAGATGAATTGCCTTTGTGAAATGTATTATTGAAAAGGTTTATTGATTATAAAGTCAATTATTTGTATGCAGCAATTTACAAAATGATAAGAAAAAATTGAAAAATTGTTTGTCTTAAACTTTAATGAAATACGTATGTTTTTTATAAATTTAATGAAGCTGCTATATATATTTTTATATGAAAATAAAATTGTGATATCTTTTTTTATACAAAATCTTTTGTAGTATCTCAAAATTTAATTGAAAAAAGACATGCGCTTATGCGCAATAGCTGGTTGAATAGTGGAAAACAAGGGACCTTCTGCACATTGAATACCATATTGTAGGCAGTATTTCTAGGAGGGCTGTTTGCCGAAGGTCCACGATAAAAATCTAGACCAAAAAACCTCTAGTCTCTTAAATTTGTGTCTTTTCTGAAGGAGCACAATGTGAATATGGCTGGACATGACAGGGTCTTTTTGATAAAAGTAGTTTGATGAAACACAGATGAAAATAATGTCAGAGCAGCCTCCTTTTCAATGTGAAAGGTCCCTTTTTCAAATGGGACTTTGGGCTTTGCAGCAAAGCAGCGCTGCTTTTTCACTCCTCTTATTTTGTACGTGTAAGCTCTTTCATTGTGCCCCCTTGTTCCACCCTGCCCAATATCTGCTTGGCAAGGTGGTGCAGTCATAATTTTGTCATTGCAAAACGCAGTTTTGGTGTGAGGCAATGGTGCACACAGGAGCCAGCACAGCCATTTTGCTGGTTCTGCTGAAGTGCAGCTTGGTGATGTGAGTAAGTACTGCTGAGTGGGTAAATATATCCCACATGTCTCCCCCCAGGCTGGCGCGGCAGAGGGCTAATGTGGCACCACAGCCAGTCACCCTGACCCCCCAGGCCTTATGATGGCCCTGCTGGCATCTGTACCTGTCCATTGGGCCAATTTGTGCTAAGAGACACTTTCTGTGGTTGGCCATTTGCACTGTGCATTGGGGGAAGACTCACCGCCTGCTTCTTGGCTGCTGGTACCCACCTCCACTCCGCCAACTCCCTCGATCCCCTCCATGTTGAGGATGGTGCTCACCTTCTCCTCCCACAGGGTGAGGGTGAGGGCAAGGGGCTCTGTGGAGCTGCGTCCTGTGGCCATGGCCTCCTGGCGGTGTTGGGAGTGGAGGCCCTGCACTCTGACCTGAAGGTCACTCCGCCGTTTATGGCAGTCCTCAGCATCCCGGGGGACCATGCCTAGGGCCGTCACCTTCTGGATTATTGATAGCCAGATTGCAATCTTCCGCTGCCCAAATATTTTCCTCTGTCTGTTTCCATAAAATTCCTCGCAATGGCCAACCACCTTACCAGTGAGGACTTGTAGCTCCCCCTAGTGAACTTTGTCTTCTGGAGCTAGTGCTCAGGCACCTTCCCTCTGGTCCTCCGTTGTGACAAGTTTCCTGTGATTTTTGGGTCAGGATGGCTGCAGGAAGTGGGGGATTCAGGGTGGATTCTGTTTTTCAAGATGGCTGCTACCATGCCACCCTTTACGCCGATGACGCTATTTCCGCATGCGCTATTACTGCCAAATGGCCCGTGATAACAGTTATTCTGCTAGGTATCAGCAGATTTACAGCCAGAGGGCCTTGTTTCAGTGGTAATTCCGTGGGGCAGAATTACTGTTACCGTCGGAGTGGTGGGCACGTTCACGACACGTTGTGATCCGGTGCTAATTCTGCTGAATGGAAATGGTAATTCCGCTCAGCAGAATTAGCGCTGGGATACCCACCAACACGTGATGAGGCTCTTTGACTGCTAACTCGGAATTTGTTACATCACTTAGAGTATTCTGTGCTACAGTGTATGACAGTAGAAAGAGTGGTTAGAGTCAGTACAGGAAAGATATGCATTGAGCTGAACATGTTTGCAATGGCACTTAACTGCACAGGCATGTCTCATAAGCAACAGTGTGAATGCAAGTGAAAAATAAAAAGAAAGTTGTGAAATTCATCTGCATGTAGGAGCCGTTTGTGAGTAGATGAACCTTTTGCTCCATGGTTAATCCAGCCCTGCTGCCAATGCATACCATCGACAAGCACCATCCTCCAATATAACACTTCCCAAAGGAAGAGGTGGAAGCAAGTGGAAACAAAATGTTGAGTTCCCTGACGCTGCTGAGGCAGCAGCAGCTCTAAGACTGCATTGTCGACATCAGGAGGCACCTGGAAGAAATCCACATCAACCATTCTGGTAAGCACTGTGGGCTCTGACTACTACTGAAGCTGCACATTTTACTGATTGAAACTATTTCTCCATTTTAATTTCTTTTTTTAATGCTACTGGGGATTTCTTTTTTTTTCATTTTGCACTGAGCTGGCTGCACCAATGCTCTTCACATCCTTCCTCTGCCCTGCACCAGCTTTCTTCTCACTTTTTCGTGGCCCAGCTGGGCTTTGTTCTTATGGCAGCGGCAACACCATCATGGCTGCTGCACTCTAAGCACCAGAGTGCTTCTGATCACTGAATCAATCTGCCCTCCGATTGAGCCTTCACAAATCACGTTGTCCTATCAGATAGCCAGCAGGTGGAAAGGCGCTCCCAGCAGGGCCCGCACTAAGCCCCCTGTCTGTCCCTATACAGGCTGAGGAGGGCCTGGAGGTCCTTTTCATTCCTGCTCACCCTCCTCAAACTATGAATTGGCCACCAGACTTATATTCTGCTACCCCATGAACATGGACTCTTGGACCTCTACATGCCCTGCAGATCTGCCAGTGAGTGAAGGCTAAATCTGTTCCACTGCCTCCTCCACTAATCTGTTTGATCCAATTTCTGTTCCTATGTACTTTCTTGTCTCAACTAACCTACTTCATCTCTCACTTTTTTGTGCCTCTATTTGAAAATTGAATTTAGGTGTGTGTACCTTTACATCTGTTCAACTCTTTGCATTGCATTTGTGCCTCCATTTTGAAAATCAAATGTAGGTGTGTGTACTTTTACATCTGTGCACCTCTTTGCATTGCATTTGTGCCTCCATTTTTCAAAATCGAATGTAGGTGTATGTACCTTTACATCCGTGCACCTTCTTGCATTGAATTGTGTGCCACCATTTTGAAAAGCGAATTTAGGTGTCTGTACCGTTAGATCTGTGCACCACTTTCAAATTTAGGTGTGTGTACCTTTACATCTGTGCACCTCTTTGCATTGCAGTTGTGCCTCCATTTTGAAAATTCAAATGTAGGTGTGTGTTCCTTTACTTCTGTGCGCCTCTTTGCACTGCATTTTTGCCTCCTTTTTGAAAATCGACTTTAGATGTGTGTACCTTTACATCTGTGCAACTCTTTGCATTGAATTTATGCCTCCCGTATGAAGATTCGGAGTTAGGTGTGTGTGCCTTTTCTTCTGTGCATGTCTTTGCATTGCATTTGTTCCCCTTATTTCTTGAAATTCGATTTCCTTTCTGGATTGCACTATGCCTTTGTGACTACTAGGCCACCTGGTGAAATTAACTAGGTTTGAGCTTTGCAGACACTCTTCTTTCACTCCTCTACTAACCTCTACCACCCCTATGGCCCTCACCATCTCACCCATTTTCTCTAACTGCTACACTATCACCTATTTCTCTGATCTCCTTTCCTCCCAGCTCACCCTCGCTACCCCTCAGGCCAAGCCAACTCCAGCACTGCCACCCACCTTCTCGGCTTATGCGAACAATGAAGCTTATGTCAGCTGAGGCTTTCGCTGCCACTTTCTCACCCCCCTCCAACTTTGGCTGACTCACACCCTGACACAGCCCTCTCCATGCTCCACACTGCTATATCTGATACTCTTGATGTTCTTGTCCCTGTCATGAGGATCCGCTTGAAGCCCAAAGCCAAGTGCAACTCCTGGTACGACTCAGACCTCGTCACCCTCAAACGCAAGTGCAGGGTGGCTGAGAGGAATTGGCGTGCTTCTGGTATATCCTCTGACAAACTGGCTTGCCGCCTGCTCCAAAGGCAATACCGGCTCTCTGTCTGCACCAAGAAGAGAGCCCACATCCAAGCCTGTGTCTCTGCAGCATGTAACACTAGGTCGAACTCTTTAAAATCTGCAAGGAACCGACCAATCCTGCTGCAGTCTCTACCTCTCCTGTCCCCTCCCAGGCCCTCTGCATGGCTCTGACTTCTCATTTCATCTCTAAAACTCAGGTCATCCTGTCCTCTCTCTACTTCTCCCCCTCCTCCCTCTACTCCCTGCTCTTCCACTGGCCCTTCTTCGGCCACCTCGCCTCCCTCCTTCTCCACCTTTCCTCTGTTCTCTCCAGACGAGGTTTCTAGACAAGTCCGATCTATGAAAGTGTCGTCAAAACAGGTTCATCCCTGTTCCTCCAAAACCATCAAGGACCACATTGACTCCCTGGCTCCTGCTCTGGCCGTCTTCTGCAACCACTCCTTCACCGCTGGAGTCTTCCCATCCCGCCTGAAGCACTCCATTGTGCACCCTCTTCTTAAGAAAAACCTCTGCCGACCCGTCCTGCCTGGATAACTATCACCCAATCTCCATCCCTCCTTTCCTGGGCAAACTCATGGAAACGCTGGCCATTTACCAGATTAATCTTCACACTGAATCTGTTGGTTGTCTTCATGACCATCAGTCTGGCTTCAGAGCTGCCAGCAGCAGGGAAAATGCTCTCCTGAACATCTGTGAAGACCTGCTCTCCAACCTTGATTCCAACACCCCCTGTATCCCCATCTTACTTGATCTCTCTTCTGCCTTTGAAACAGTAAACCATGCCATCCTGCTCAACTGTCTCCGTGATAACCTGGGTATCACTGGTTAGGCCCTGGCGTGGCTGACTTCTTTCCTCTCTGATCGACCCTCCCAGGTCCAACTTGGGTTCTTCCTCTCCTCTATCTTTATATCTACGTGTGGTGTACCCCAGGGGTCTAACCACTCTCCTTGGCTTTTCAACCAATACCTAGCACTTCTTGCCCACCGTATTGCCGCTCTCTGCCCCAACATTCAGTGCTATGCAGATGACACTCGCTCATTTTCAGGCTACCTTCAGCCACCTTTTCTCCTTCTCTCATCTCTGACTGTCTGTCTGCTATCCAGGAGTGGTGTGCCGCCAATGACCTCTGTGTTAATGCCAGTAAGACTGAGATTCTCCTAATCGGCAGACCTGCTCCCTCCTTTCCTGTCACTCTCCGGCCGGCCTCTCTTGGCCCTCTTCCTGCTTCCACCTGCAAGGCTAAAAACCTTGGGGTCATCTTCGACTTCACACTCTCCTTCTCTCCTCACATCTCCTATGTCTCTAAGAAGTCACACTACCAGCTGCACCTCCTCCGAGGTATTCTTCCTTTCTTCTCCTTGCCCCAGAAGCTCACTGTCTCCAGAGCTCTGGTTCTCTCTAGGCTGGACTATTGCAACAGCCTCTTCCTAAATCTGCCTGCTTCTACTCTCCGCCCTTTGCAACTCATCCAGAACAGGACCGCAAGACTTGTCCTTGGTCTCAAGCCCAAGGATCGTATCTCTCCAGGCCTAAAATCCCTGTACTGGCTCCTAGTGACTGCGAGGATTAAGTTAAAAAACCTCTGCATTGTCCACAAGGCCTTCTGGAGCCTGGGCCCACAATACCTTCAACTCTCTCTTCCTAAATATCTTAGTTCTCAAGCTCTTTGCTCATCTGCCTCCAACTCCCTCAGGGTTAATCGCTTCTCCAAGCAACAAGTTGGTGGTAGATCTCTTTCTTCGGCTGGAGCCTCCTTTCGGAACAGCCTCCCTGGCTCTCTGAAACTTGAGGAGTGCCATCTCTGGTTCTGGAAGCACCTCAAAACCTTCCTCTTTGCTTCTCCTGTCTCTCCTCCTCTTCCCTGCTGAACCTCTGGCTGAAACTGCACGTAACTGCACTGGTCCTGGCCATCCTCTGATCTCTGGCCCAGGTCCTCTCCCCACCAGTTGTGCACCTGCACTGCCTCCCTGGCAACCCCTGCAATCAGAGACTGTTTTCTGTATCCCTACAGTGCCCTACCAGCATTTGACACCTGATCTCTGCACTAACCCTTGCACTTGCCACCAGCTGGCTGTACTTTTACTTTTTGCCTTATTTATTCTATTTATTGTTTTTATTTATTCTATTTATCCCATGTACTGCACTGTCCCCTCCACCTTCCCCCTGCACTGTTCTCCTTCCCCCTTCCCCTCCACTTGCACAATCTGAATGACACCTGGCCTAGTATGATCATTGTCTCCGTCTTCCCTCTGTTCCCCCTCCCTTGCCTCGTCGCGCCTTGAAACACTTGTGTATAGGCACATTATAAATGCCATATCAGATCATATCATATCATATCATATCATATCATATGTTATGTTATGTTATTTTACTTTGCATTTATATAGCACCTTATGTACCATTGGTATGGTCTCAAGGCGCTGGTAGGTTGGACGCCCTCGGGAACCGAAGTTCAAGTCAGTAGAGAGAATAGAAAGAGTCAAAAAGGTGCGTGTGTGCACCGGATATGTGTGCAGCTGGTGTAGCTTTCGTGTGATAGCTGCTTCTTAGCGGTAGGTGTGGTGGTTGGGAGATAAAGGAGTATGTGTTTATTCTGGCAGTTTTTATCCAGACCCATTCTGGCTGCGTTAGGCCTGAGGAGAACGCCTAAGCTTGAGGGTGAGTAACCAGCAGTGTTTAGTTATGGAGAGTATGAGACAGATTATGGTATGAGAACAGCTATACCGAATGGTGTCATAGTATCGCTGTGTTCTAGTTGAGTGGTGGTGCAAGGAAGAGAGTAAGCGTGGAGATGTGGTATGGTGGTTTACCTTAGGTATTTGAGATCAGGCCCACTCCAGTAGTTCCTTGAACTCCACTCGATCCATGTACTCCGACTATTCTAAGCATTACGACCGTTCCAAGTACTCAAATCTGTTTTTTTTTCAATGTTCTTTCAAAACGTTCCATGCACCCCCAATCATTCCAAGTAAGTCGTGCAATTCTATGCACTCCAATCTGTTCCATGCACTCCAATCTGTTCCATGCGCTCCAGTCAGTTCCATGCGCTCTAATCCGTTCCATGCACTCCAATCCGGTCCATGCGGTCCAATCTGTTCCATGCGCTCCAATCCGTTCCGTGCAATCCAATCAGTTCTGTGCATTCCAATCCGTTCCAAGCACTCCAATGCTTTCCATGCACTCGAAACCGTTCCATGCACTCCAATCTATTCCATGTACTCTAAGCTATTTTATGCGCTCCATCCTTTTATGCACTCAAGCCGTTTTATGCAATGCAATGCATCTTTCATTTGTTCTACCCAGGTTATCCTTCCACCATGCATCATTCATCCACCTACGTCATCTTCACCCATTCCATCCACTTCACCGGTTCCACCCGCTTCAGGTACCAGCCACATCTCCCATTCATCCATCTACATCATCCGTTCTACCATTTCACCTGTTCCATTCATTTCACCCATTCTACATCCGTTAATCCTTTCCATCGACATACTTCACCCGTTCCATCCTCATACTTCACCCGTTCCTTCCACATATTTCAACCGTTCCTTCCACATATTTCACGCGTACCTTCCACATATTTTACCTGTCCCTTGCACAAGTTTCACCAGTATCCACAACTCTTATCCATTTCACCCGGTTCATCCGTTTGACCCGGTCGATACGTTTCACCTGGTTCATCCGTTTCACCCAGTTCATCCGTTTCACCCAGTTCATCCGTTTCACACAGTTTATCCATTTCACCTAGTTCATCCGTTCCACCCAGATCATCCGTTCCATTCACATACTTCACTCGTTCCATCCCCATACTTCCATATTTCCTCCGTTCCAACTATATTTTTCATTTGATCACTCCACTTCATCCGTTCTCTCCACATACTTCAATCATTTTTACTCAATATATTTGACCCATTTTGTCCACACACTTCAACAGTTCCTTCCTCATACTTTACCAGTCTCATCTATATATATCACCCTTTCTTCCAGATTCATCCTCTGTTTCTGCCACCCACTACACCTGTTTCTTCTCATTTACTACATCCATTCCTTCCCACTACTTCACCCGTTCATCCACATACATCACCTGTTTGCTCCATGCTTGACACTCGCTCTGCATTCTACACCTGCTCCGCGGTCAACACCCGATTGGCACTCAATACCCACTCGACGCTCAAAACCCGCTTCGCGCTCAACACCCGCTCCACCCACAACACCCGCTCTACACCCACACCATACTCTGTATCTGCTCAGCACCATACATTGGCTGAGCACAACTACATCCGCTCCACTCTATTAGCCACTCACACAAACTACCTTACACCACAGCTTATATCTGCACCACACTCTTATCTGTTCCACGCTCTCATCCACTTCAAGCACTCATTCATTTTGCACTCTCGTCCACTCCAGGCACTCGTCCGCTCCAGGCACTCGTCTGCTCAAGGCATTCATCCGTTCTACGCTCTCATCCGCTCTCGTATTTATCGGCTGTACGTACACATCTGCTCTACGCATCCATCCACTCTACACATCCATCTGCTCTACGCACCCATCCGCTCTATGGACTCATGCGTTCTATGCACTCATCCGCTCTTACGCACTAATCTGCACTTACGCACTCATCCGCTCTATACATTCGTCTGCTCTAGACACTCATCCGTTCTACGCACTCGTCCATTCTATGCACTCTTCTGCTCTACGGGCTCATCCGCTCTATGCACCTTTCCACTCTGGGCACTCATCTGCTCTATACACTCATCTGCTCTACACACTCAGCCGCGCTACGCACTCATCCGCTCTACGTACTCATCCGCACTACGCACTCATCTGCTCTATGCACTCATCTGCTCTACGTTCTCCACACTTATCCGCTCTACGCACTCATCCGCTCAACGCTCTGCGCACTCGTAGGCTCTATGCACTCAATCACTCTATGCACTCATCTGCTCTACGCACTAACTGCTCTACGCACTCATACACTCCATGCACCTTTCTGCTCTGCACAGTCATCCGTTCTACGCACTCATCTGTTCTACTTACTCATCCGCTCTACACACTCATCCACTCTACACACTCATCCGCTCTACACACTCATCCGTTCTACACATTCATCCGCTATGCGCACTTATCCACTTAATGCACCTTTCCGCTCTGCATACTCATCCGTTCTACGCACTCATCCGCTCTATACACTCATCCGCTCTACACACTCATCCACTCAAATCATTCATTTGTTCAGCATGCTCATCCGCTCTACACACTCATCTGCTCAACGCATTCATCCTCTCAATGCTCTTATCAGCTCTACGCGCTTTATCCATTCTACCGATTTCATCCACTCCCCTCACTTTGTTCATTCATCTTGCATTATATGTTCAGCTGAAGTCACTTGTCATACGCACTCGATCCGTTCTGTGCTCTCCATCTGTCCCATGCGCTACACCCGTCTCACGTACTTGAATCGTCTATTCTGTACTTTCCATTCATGCCATGCACTCAATACATTCCATGCCGTCTGTCTGTGTACTCATCAGTCACCTGTATTCATCTTTCCATCCTCCTCTCTTTGTTCATTTCGTCCATTTTGTTCATTTCGTCATTGCAATCATTACATCCATTTAATTGATTTCAACCTTATTACTGTTTTCGTATGATTTATTCTTTTTATCCACTTCACTGCTTTGTTCTACTTTGCTACTCATTCTATTCTGTTTGTCCTTTTGGTTTACATTAGCGGTTATTAGTTATAGATTTCTTGCTTGGATCATGATGTTGTATTGTTATATGTCTTATTGTTATTTAAGCTATAGTAGATTGGGTCAGTTCAATTGTTGTTATCTGCTTTATCCTCACGTCCAACATTGGTCCTCTTGTCTATTGCATTTATTTTGTCCATTTCGTTGATTTCAGTCACTTTACTGCTCTCATACAACGTATTCTTTTCTACTTTGCTGGTTTGCTCCTTTTTACTCATTCTCTTTTGTTTGTCCTTTTTAGCTAACCAATAATAGTTTTCTATTTGTCGTTTTCATCATGCTGCTGCATTGCTATTTATGATGTAGTATTTTGTAAAGTCATTGAGATGCGGTTATTCAGTTTGAGTTAGTTTGAGTACGGGTTCGGTTTTTAGGGGAAGAACCAAGTTTTCAACAATTTGCGGAAGGACATGAGGTCTTCAGTGAGGCAGCTGTGGGGTGGGAGTGCGTTCCACAGTGTGGGGGCCAAGGCTGAGAATGATGATCCTCCTAACCTCACTGAGTTTGTCTTAGGTATGATTAGGAGGTCGGCAGAGCTTGATCTTAGAGTATGTGGAGGGTGATAGGGTTTTAGTTTGTCTTGAAGATAATGAGGTCTGGTTTTATGCAGTGCTCGGTGAGAAATGCATAAGGTTTTGAAGGTCACACTTTGGGCAACCGGAAGACAGTGCAGAGTTTTGAGGGCTGGGGAGATGTGGTCTCTAGGGCCGAGCTCTAGTAGCAGTTTGGCTGCAGTGTTTTGTGCTCTTTGTAGTTTATTCAGTTGGTATGCCTGGACTCCGAGGTAGAGGGGGTTAGCGTAGTCCAGTCTTGATATAACAATTGATTGGACTGCAGAGAGTCTGTTGGGAAAGGAGAGGTATGGAAAGATGTGCCTAAGAGTTTTAAGGTGGTAGGGGCAGGACTTTGAGACGTTTTTGACTTGGCGTGAGCGTGTTAGGTCGGAGTCTAGGGTGCATCCTAGGTTTTTTACTGAATTGGAGGGGATCAGTGAGTTGCCCAAGGCAGATGGCCAGGTTAGTGGGTGTGGAAGAAGTTCAGAGTTGCCACATACCATGATTTCGGTTTTGGAGGGGTTTAGCAAAAGGTGGTTTGTGGTCATCCAGAGCTCTATGTCAAGGAGGCAGGAAGCGAGGTGAAGTCGGAAGTTGGGTTTTGAGTTCAAGAGTTTTAGAATTAGTTCAGTGTCATCAGCGTAGTTGTAACACAGGATGTTGTGTAAATGAATTATTCGTGGGAGGGTGGCCATGTAGAGATTGAACTCCCATGTCTACTGGTCGGGCTTGCGAGGAATAGGTGGAGAGTAGCGTTATTTGGTGCCTATCTTTGAGGAACAAAGCTATCCATTTGAGAGCGGTTCCACGAATTCCTAGGGAGCGGAGGCGGTCAAGGAGGATTGAGTGACTGATTGTGTCGAAGGCGGCAGATAGGTCAAGAAGGATTAACGTGGTGCATCCCGCGGAGTCTGCTGTGTTTTTAAGGTCATCCCAGACTGAGGTTAGGGTGGTTTCGGTTCCGTGTCGGGCTCTGAAACCTGATTGCGCAGGGTCTAGGAGATTGTTGGCTTTGACAAATGCATTTAGTTGGGAGTAGGCGGTTCGGTCGATGAGTTTGGCAAGGAACCTGGTGATTGAGATGGGGCGGTAGTTTTTGGGCTCGAGAGGGTCGAGGGAATGTTTTTTTATTAGAGGTTTGACATGAACCATTTTGAAGGCGGCGGGAAAAATTCCAGAGGAAAGGGAGTCATTTATGATGGATCTTGCGTGTTCTCCTGCACAAGTAGAAGCGAAAATTTCTTTGAGGTTGTTGGCCGGGCAAGGTTCTAGCGGAGAGCCGGATGGTTTGTGGGCAGAGAGGAGCTTGAGAAATTGGTCGGGTGATATTGGACTAAAGGTGTTGAGCGTATTTATTTATTTTTATTAATCTATTTGCATTTGTTAAGCACTCTTGCAGCCAAAAGGCATCGAGGCACTGTTACATAGTTTGAGGGGAACTTGTGATTAGAAAAGCGGGTGACCATAGGTCTCATAGTTACACATAGATATACAGTGGTATGCAGGTACAGAATAATGCATAAGGAGAATCACTTTGGGGGGCCTTTTTAGACAAAGAGCCTAGTTTTGATAACGTTACGAAAGGCTAGGTGTGACTCAATCAGTCTGAACTGAGGTGGCAGTGCGTTCCAGTGCGTGGCTGCTTAGGTGGGGAAGCTGGGGCCACCAGTGCGTACCTTTCGCGTGGTGGGCGTGACAATTGTGTTGACATAGAGTGACCTTAAGGGTCTTGAGGCCGTGTGCTTGGTGATTCTGTGTGGTAGGTAGGTGGGGCAAGTTCATGCAGGCATTTGTGGGTGATGGCAAGAGTCTTAAAGACAATTCTCTGTTTGACTGGGAGCCAGTGCGCCTGCCTCCTGATTTCAGAGATATAGTCTCTTCTGGCGGTACCTGTGGCAGCCCTCAGAGCGTTATTCTGGACTAGCTGCAATTTGGCAATGTTTTTGTTGGAGGTCCCAACGAGGAGGGCATTACAGTAGTCTAGCCTTGACCCTATAATTGCCCTGGCAGTGGTGCAGCATTATGGGGGGATAGGAATGGCCTAGCAGCATTGAGGACTTTAGAGTAGTAGGGTGAGGAGGCGGCGATAGCAAATACCTGCCTGTCCATGGATAGGTTGGAATCCAGGTAGACTCCGAGCGTCTTCACGTAGTTGGAGACCTTAA
The DNA here is from genome assembly GCF_040938575.1 of Ambystoma mexicanum. NCBI lineage: Eukaryota > Metazoa > Chordata > Amphibia > Caudata > Ambystomatidae > Ambystoma > Ambystoma mexicanum. Next base: position 935,977,108 of record NC_090936.1, read on the forward strand.
TGGGGAATTTATCGATGGTGAAGGAGGTGTATTGATCTTGTAGGTTGGGTAGTGGGCGCAGGCGGTGGGTTGGCCGGTATGGGGGGTGGGTTGCCTGGTGGGTGTAAGAGCACTAGTTATATCATATCATATCTCCTCTCTCTCATGAAGTCTGATAGCTAAAAGCACCAAAAAGACGCCTGGAGTGCAAATCTCGGCCTCACTATCGCAGACACCTTATTCCAGAGAGGTCTTCACTGATATCCTTTTCTCTGTCCTCTCCCCACATCAATGGACCTCTCATCTCATCTCTACTCTCTCTCCTTTCTAATCCTTTCCCATTAATGGTGGCACCAAGTGGGATGTCCTCTTGGCCGGCTTCTCATCTTCACGTTGCTTTGTTAATGTCTACCACACAGGCACTATCCTGGTTCAGGGTCCTCAACCCAACCTTCTTCTCTTTGACTGTATCCTGCCGTCTCTCATTAACTTCCTTCCTTCTCCTGCTTCTACCCCACTACTCTTTCTATCCCTCCCCCTACAAGCCTCAACCTCACCGTACTGGCAGTGGGGTTGCCTTATTCTTCCCTTAGTGGGTTCCTTCTTCTGTTTTACCAACCCAGCTCTACTCTTCCTTTGAGAGCCTAGTTTGCAAGTTGGTCATCTCTCCCTCCTCCACCCTGACCGTTGCTACCATTTACCGGCCTCCGTGCGCTACCACCCTGTTCCTCTCTGAATGGGATGATTTCTGTTCTTCCTTATCTTCACTCACTTCCAATCTTCTCCACTTGGGTGACATCAACATCCAATTGGACTCCCCTGTCTCATAATCCACTCTTTTAATTGACCTCTGCACCTTTCTATCCCTTTCCATTCTCCCTTCTGGTTCAACCCACTCAGCTGGATACACTCTGGGTGCCCTCATACACCCTGATCTCTCGCTCTCTCTCTCTCTCTCTCTCTCTCTCTCTCTCTCTCTCTCTCTCCTCCCCACTAGTCACCCCACTCTCTTGGTCAGAGCATTCTCTCCTCTCCTCCCACCTGTGTCCCTTTGGCCCTCTGACCGCACCCCCAAAAGCCCTGCTAACATTGTTCACTAACATCTGACCGATGAAACGAGTGTCAGCTGCTGCCTTTGCTTCCTCCTTAATCCCCCCATTCCCTCTACCTCAGATTCTTCCACTGACTCTGCTCTCAGCAACCGCCACTTGTCCATCACCAATACTCTTATCATTCTTGCCCCAGTCATTATGATCCGCCGGAAACCTGCCTTTAACCGTAACACCTGGTATGACTTCGAACATGTGGCCCTGAAACAAAAGTGCAGAGTGGCGTAACGGAAGTGGCAAACCTCAGGCTCATCTTCGAACAAACTGGCCTGCATCCGTGCCAAGAAAAGAGCACACATACATGCACGGGTTTCCGGTGCATCCAACAAAATGGCTGAACTTTTCATGATCTGCATTGAACTAGCCAACCCTTATGCAGTCTCCTCCTCCCCTCTTCCTTCCCAGCCCCTCTGTAATGCACTGGCCACTCACTTCGCCACCAAAACTCAGGACACACTGAACACCCTACTTACTCACCCTCCCAACTCATCCCACACACCATTGCCTCCCATGGTACCTCACCCTCCTCCTTCCCTCATCTCCTTCTTCTCCCCTGTCATAACTGAAGAAGTTACCAGAGTTGTCCACTCCATGAAGGTCTCTTCTAAACAGGTTTTCCCTTGCTCATCCAGAACCATCAAGGATAACATTGGCTTTCTTGCCCCCGCACTTGCTGATTTCTACAATCATTCTTTTGCCACTGGATCTTCCCCTCCTCCCTTAAGCACTCCATTGTGCGCCCCCTTCTGATAAAACCTTCAGCAGACCCTACCTGTCCTGCCAACTACCGCCCTTTTTTCATCTCCCCCTTCCTGGGGAAGCTGCGGGAGAAGCTGGCATTGCCCCAATTCAACTTGTGCACCAAACTTGTTGGTGATCTCCGCGACCATCAATCTATATTCCGAGCCTCCAGAGGCACGGGAACTGCTCTTCTGAACACCCGTGAAGAACTGCTTGCTACTCTGGACTCCACCTCCCCAACTGTTTTCAGCCTACTCGATTTCTCTCCTACCTTTGACACAGCCAACTATTCCATCCTCATACAAAGGCTCAACGATACCCATGGCATCTCGGAAAGGGCACTGGACTGGCTGACATTCTTCCCAACTGACCGCTCGTTCCATGTAATCCTGGGCACCATCTCCTCTCCTACTTCCTCCTCCATCTGTGGTGTCCCCCCTGGCTCTACCCTCTCCCCATGGCTCCTTAACATCGACCTTGCTCACCTTGCACACCTTATCTCCTTTTCCTCCAACTCTTTTTCAAACTTACAGATGACCCTCTTGCACCTTCCATCATCTCGGACTGCCTATCTGCCATCTAGTCCCGGTGCTCCTCCAACAATCTCTGCCTCAATGCCTGTAAAACGGAGATCCTTCCCATCAGGACCCCTGCTCCCTCCTTCTTCCCTTCACTCCTGCGTTCCTCCTTGGGCTCTCCCCATGCTCCCCCCTGCTCCTTTACTGAAGCCAGAAACCTTGGAGTCTTCTTTGACTCCTCTCTCTCCTTCCTCCCTCACACTCAGGACATTGCCAAGAAGCCCCACTTTCAGCTCTGCCTTCTCAAAGGAATTCTCCCTTTTTTCACTTTCCCCCAAAGACTCAATGTTACCCGAGCTCTGGTTCTCTCTAAGCTTGACTATTGCAATAGCCTCCTCCTGAATCTGCCTTTTTCTACTCTGCAACCCCTCCAGCTAAACTAGAATAGGGCAGAAAGACATATCCTTGGCCTTAAGGCCAGGGACCACATCTCTCCTAGCCTAAAAAGTCTTTAATGGCTCCCGGTTGCTGCACGGATCAAATTCAAATCCCTCGGCATCAGCCACAAGGCTGTCTGGGCGCAGGGACACTATCTTCAATGTTATGTTATTAAATACTCTCCCTCTAGACCTCTACATTCCTCTGGTACCAACTCTTTGTGTGTAAAGCATTTTGGTAAACAGAGAGTAGGTGGTCGATCGCTTTCCTCAGCTGGCTCCCTCCTATGGACCAGCCTCCCTCTCCCTCTGCACCTTGAGCATGACATTCTTAAATTCTGGAATCTCCTCAAGATTTTCCTCTTTACCTTCTCCTTCCCTTCTTCTCTTTTCTGTTAATCTCACAGTTGCTGTGATTGGTGTCCTGGCCCCTTATACATTCTCGGGGTCTCTGACTTCCCACATCCAATCGCCCCAGTTTCTGTCTACCCTCAGCACTTGTCTTGGCACACCATCCACCCTGGAGGCTCGCATTTACACCTAATTGTGACTCCACACCCGGTAGCACTCACCATACCATGCACTTCATCTGTGGCTCACCCATGCGCTTGGACACTCCAGCACTTACCCCTTCTTCCCTCTTTCTTGCTCCACTTGCTCGTTCTGAATACTCACAATGCATAGTTGATTTGTCCTATATTCCTTGTTTCCTCTACTGCTTTAAAAAAAAAAAAAGAAATATATATATATATATATATATATATATACATATATATATATATATATATTTGTGTGTTTTTAATGTGTTTCACTCCCTTGTTCCCTCCCATTGCCCTTTGAAACAGGATTTTACTTGCTGTATAAGAGCCTACCAAGTGAACAATAAATAAACAAACAATACATGAATGTTGTTGTGAGATGTCATAACATCCTATTCTATCACTTAGCCAGCGATGCCCACTTCTCCAACAATGCCATAGCATGGATTAAATCATTTCTCACTAACAGAACGATGAGAGTCTTCTCCTCTACAGCAGCTGCTAGCCTGGCACCAGTCACTTGTGGAGTCCCCCAAGGATCATGTGTTTCTCCCACCATGTACAATGCTTTTACGAAGCCTCTCTTCGACAAAGTGAACTATTTGGGTGTCACATACACAAACTATGCAGACAATACCCAAATACTTATTCCAATCACAGGAGACTATGTCACAGACACAAATGCCCTAAATGCAATCTACCACACAATGCAAGCATGGATGGCCCAAAATGAGCTATGTCTTAATGACAACAAAACAGAGATCCTCATTGTTAGGCAGAATCCTGTGCAGTGCCCTTAGGGACCGCTACACACAATTAAGACTACAGGTGGCAATACAAGTTTTACCTTTGGTACAAGCCTGTACTACTATGTCAGAGTGGTAGCAGTGGAGGAGCAGCCAGGCTTTTCTCAAGAGTATATGAGCAGTAGCAGAGATTACACAAAGGGACCACAATTACTGTGACTCAAGCAAACACTGACTCAAGGTTTCAGGTAGAAAAATATAAGTACATTTATTTTTAAACCATTTGTTATAAACACAACACTTCTATTAAACTTCAATAAAAACCACACATTAAATATACAACTAACCAATTCACTTTGTACAGTAAGTCTCAAGGTAAGTACCCTGTGTTTGAATGAACCGGTGTTATGAACAAAGCACGTTACCGCAAATACGATTGCGATCACTTTTGACAGTTCGGTCGACTAAATAAATGCGTATCCGTGACATGAAATGCTACCGGGCAAAAACACACTTAGCACCTGAGATACCCAGACGGAGTTGGAGGCAAAAATCTTGGGCAATATTTTGGTTAGGCAGGCAGAATCAAGAAACACTCAGAGACAGGAGTTCAAAAGTCAAAGGGCCGGAGCCAGGGTCGAAAGACACCGGGGCCTGTTGCCGAAGATCACACAGTCAGACAGTTCACGATTCAACATAGCCAAGAGTACTTCGATATTGTCAATGTTTGGAAGCAAAAGTTATAAGAAGGAGGGAAGAGAAGGGCAAGCAAGCCTTGGAAATGAAGAAAAAGGGATTCACCCAGTTTCTTCAAGCAGAACACTTGTTCCAATGGTGTAGCGGGTGCCCTGGCAGTTGTTCTTGTAGGTTTCCCGCAGACCCACGATTCCTGGAGCTTCCTCGTGAAGGGGGACGTCTGAAGGGGGTCTGCACCACACAGGGATGAAGCCGGCAGCAGCGATAAGGAATAAAAGGTGTGCTCCTTAAAAACAGGAGAGGCTCTTCAGGTGACTATCCGAACCACTACAGCTGCGTGCAGCGATTTCAACCAAGGAAGAGGATCCTCTGGATGTAGAAGATGAGCTGGTTATCCCCACCAAGCTCAAGGGAAGAAGACTCTGGGCTGGATCTTCTCTAAGTCATTGAAGGGCAGATAGCTCAGGACAGCAGTGTCATGATGCTTACCCCCAAGGAGCCAGACCGGGCCCAGCAACCCCAGAGGCAGACATCATGTTCCCGAGGGAAGTCCCAACGGCCCCAGGTAGGGGCCCTTTGGACTCAGTCCTGGCGCCTTTGGCGCCAGGCTCATGTTGGACAACAGTCCAGGCGCCATAGGCGCCAGGCTCATAAAGGATGACTTTGTGTTAAGAAGTCCTTGGTGTGAACTTACCTGATGCAGACCGTGCTGCAACATCCAGGCCACCAAGAGGCCTGAATGGGACTATTTTACCTATGGGACTACTTTACCACACGGGTGTGGCCGGAGGAAGAATACATACCTTAGAGGAAGAATACATACCTGGAACTACTTTGAAGGCTATTTAAGCCACGCCCAAGCAGCAACTCACGCTTCGCGTTGTTCTGCACCTAGCAGCTGAACGCTCACCGTGTCTGCTCCTGCATCCGGACTCCAGCCACGCCCGACAGCAACCTGGAACACCTGTAAAAGGAGAAGAGAGGAGAACAGGAGAAAGAAGAGACATTACCTGCTTAATCCGCATTCCAGAGTCATCTCGCCGACGATCCTAAAGGGAAGACATTCATTTTTAAAAGCACATCGCATAGCTCGCTGCAGTGCTGCATTCCACTCAGCTTTACTAGGCGCCTTCTTGCCCATCAGCGACCATCTGGATCTTCCGCCGCATTTCAGCTCCTAAAGGAGAAAAAGACAAGAAAAAAGGTGAGCTAGGGAAGAGAATAAGAAAGGCTTAATTTCCACCATAAGACTTACCTGTTGGGTCAATCCCTCTTTACTTCGGGATGGCGCCGTTTCTTCGGCATTTCCGAACCCCGGCCCCTAAGGGGAAAAAGACATTAGCATTAGTGAGCGAATGCAAGGACTTTAGCGGAACGCTCATCAAATACTTACCTGATATATATTGGGACATCTCTTCTCACTTCGGGTCGGCGCCGTATCTTCGGCATTTCCGAACCCCGGCCCCTAAGGGGAAAAGGACACAAGCATTAGTGCATTAATGCAAGAACACTAGAGAAACCACTCATCAAACACTCACCAGAATTTTCCTTTGGCGGTTCCATTCCCTAACTCGGAATCTTCATTCAGCACCTGAAATAGAGAAAACAGACAATGGTTATTTAAAGCTTGAACTTGCAACAGAATTCTTACGGTACCTTACCGGAAAAGTCAAGCGAACTTGAACTCTCACCAATCCGAGATCCAGTGAAGTAACTGGATAACAACGCGCCCCTGCATCAGAAGCAGGATGGAGAGCTCGTCCTTTCAGACCCTAAGGTGAGACTTCACGGGGAATCGCAGAAGGGTTTCGTGGAGGGTGAGAAGGGGAGTGGGAGGCCTACGCATTATCCCATAGATTGTTAATACTCCCTTTTCACACACAGAAGGATATTTCTACGAGCCAGACAAGCCAGATTTGGGGGTTCGGTCCATTCCATCTTCCGAGTCCTGCGCATCACCCTAGAGGAGGCCACAGCAATCCAAACCAGGCCAGCGCCTCCGTGGGAGTCAGGTGAGCGTTACAGAATGCGAAGCCTACCTACAATTTCCTACCCGGGCGCTAGGGATACTTCCGAGACAGATCAGCTGGCCCAACATTTGGGGGAATTACGGGCAGAAGTACATTCTGCCCGCCAGGAGACTAACACTCTCAGGAGAGAACCGATCCTATCCAAGGAACAAACTGATGACCTGGCCAAACAGATGTTGCAAGGTCAGGCAGGACAAACTCTGTTACCTGGTTCCGGGGGTAATCCCACTCCTGTGGTTTCGAATAACCCGGTACAAATCAATCTACCTGGAAATATGCCACTGGCCCCGCCTGAACGTTTTGCTGGGGACCCCAAGAAATATGCCGTTTTCATGAACCAATGTCACTTACACTTTCTATGCAGACCTGGGGCCTTCCCTAATGACCAAACCAAGGTAGCTTTTGTATTATCTTATCTCAGCGGCTGTGCTGCCGATTGGTCAGTTCCTTTGGTAAGTCAAGATGACCCAATTCTCCAGGATTTTCAAGGCTTCCAGGCAAGCATGGAAAGATTATTTGCTCGACAATCCCAGGGACAGGCCCTGGACAACGAACTGCTATCCTTACGACAAGGTAACCAGGATCTCTTATCCTACATCGCCACCTTTAATAGGTTGATTGTGGAAACAGGGTGGCCAGAAAAGAAAAGGATCACATTATTTCATCGAGGCCTGCGCGGAGAACTTAAAGACGTTCTAGCTCAAATTGTAAATCCGCCCCAAGCCTGCGCAGAATACATAGACTTAGTGGTCCAACTTGATCACAGACTTCAGAATAGAAAAGCAGATCGGTCTAAGTTTGAAACCCGAGTGTTGATCAAAACTCACGCTAACCCCAAAGGTACCGACGTTTCAGAACCTATGCAAATAGGTGGAGTTAAAGGACTGTTAACTCAGAAGGAATGAGAAAGAAGGCGGCAGAAGCAATTATGCCTTTATTGCGGGGCTTCTGGCCACTTTTTACGAGATTGTCCGGTAAAACCACCCAAGGAGGTGGTTGGAGCCACTGACAACAATCTAACGGAACCTGATTCGGGAAACGACCAAGCCCGACAAGCGTAGAGGTCCGCTTGCCGAGCTTGAAAATAAACTCTTTGACCTCGCATTAATTCATGCCAATGGTCCTCGTGGATCCGAGACAGCCTCGGCGGTTGCATGCTATAAAGGCATACATTGACAGTGGAGCTATCGGAAACTATGTTGATCGTGAATTGGCCTCCAGGATTAATCTCCCTCTCCGCCCGAAAACCAACAAGGATGTCATTACCACAGTTGATGGAACCGAAATTGCCTCAGGGCCGGTAACACATTCTACTACAGAAATGACACTAGTGGGTCAGGATGGACATCGGGAAGCTATTGTGTTTGACGTAATCAAGGCCCCACAGTTTCAAGTAATTCTAGGAATTCCTTGGTTAGAAACACATAATTCTCAAATTGACTGGCGAGCAAAGAGAATAACCTTTCCTGATTGTACACAAACTTGCTATCCAAGAAATCCAAACATGGGCCTGGCCACAGTAACATCCGCCACAATACAACTAACGCCTGAGTACCAAGAATTCCAAGACGTTTTCCAAAAAGAACAGGCCAACACGTTACCTCCCCACCGGTCGTACGATTGTCAAATCAATCTGGTACCCAATGCTCAACTGCCTTGTAATAGGATCTATGCCCTTACTGAACCTGAGAATCTTCATTTGCGACAGTATTTAGATCAGTACCTTGCCAATGGTTTTATTCGCCCATCAAAGTCTCCTGTTTCCACAGCTCTGTTCTTCGTGCCGAAAAAAGAAGGCGACCTTAGAACTTGTATTGACTACCGCACCCTAAATCAAATAACGATTAAGAATCGTTATCCTCTGCCCCTGATCCCTGAACTTCTCGACCAGGTAAAAGATGCTTGTATATACACCAAGTTAGATCTTCTGGGAGCTTATCACCTGGTGCGTGTAAAAGAAGGCGATGAATGGAAGACTGCTTTCTGCACCAAATATGGACTCTTCGAATACCAGGTGATGCCTTTCGATTGTGCAACGCACCTGCTGCCTTTCAATACTTTATGTATGATGTTCTTCTGGAACTTATCAATGTTTGTGTCATCGTATTTATCAAAGACATTCTGGTGTACTCCTCTTTGGAATCCGATCACAGAAAACATGTCAAGGCAGTTCTTGAGAAATTGCGCCAGCACAAACTGTTTGCAAAACTCGAAAAATGTGTTTTTCATGCCACAGAAGTCGAGTTTCTTGGATTCATCCTGACACCAAAGGGAGTCCGAATGGACTCACGAAAAGTGGATGCCATCCTCAAATGGCCATCTCCTAGCTCGGTGAAGGGTGTTCAGAGCATGCTTGGTTTTGCCAATTTTTATCGAAGATTTATCCCGGAATTTTCTCGGGTGGTTCAACCCATCACTGCACTCTTACGGAAAAATAAACGCTTCGAATGGACTAATGAGGCAGAACAGGCCTTTCAAGAACTAAAAACTAAATTCACCTCCGCACCTGTACTGAAACATCCGCGCCCAGATCTCCCTTACATTGTTGAAACCGACGCATCCAGCTTAGCCATGGGAGCTGTCCTGTCTCAAAGGGATCCTGTAACTAACCAATTGCACCCTGTAGCCTTTTGGTCCAGAAAATTCTCGGCTCCTGAAGTTAATTATGCAATCACCAACAAGGAGTTATTAGCTATTAAGTCCGCCTTCAAGGCTTGGCGTCATTACCTTCTCGGCGCAAGACACACCATCACAGTGATTACAGATCACAGAAATTTGCAATATTTAAAAACGGCCAAAGCTCAATCATCATGTCAACTCCGATGGGCTTTATTCTTTGCGGAGTTTGATTTTGTAATCACATACCGCCCTGGCTGCAAGAATGGCAAAGCGGACGCTTTATCCTGGATTGGGATGGGAGAAACAAATTCAAGCTTAGAACCAGTACCGATTATACCTGAACAGAGAATTTTGGGGTTGACCTCTTTACAAACTATTGAGGACATTCAAACTAGAGTTAAACAACTTTTAGACCCTACAGCCTTGCAAGAATGGAGTCAAAAGGGTTCACACTTTTCCGTTAATAATGATCTACCCTACTTCCAGGGGCGATTATTTCTGCCTCATAAGGAATTGCAAGAACTCGTTATTGCCCATTATCATGATACATTAATGGAAGGACATCCTGGTATTGCTAAAACTGAAGAAAAGATCAAAAGGCAATTCTGGTGGCCCTCCTGGCGAAAGGATATAAAATGCTTTGTGATGTCCTGCGGAGTTTGCGCCCAAAATAAAGGTCAAAAGAAAAGACCAGCGGGTCTTTTACAACCCTTGGACATCCCACCGGCACCTTTGCACACCTTGTCGCTGGACGGACTTTATTACAGACCTGCCTCCTTGCTATGGATACAACATCATCCTGGTGATTGTTGACCTCTTCTCCAAAATGGCCCATTTTATCCCATTAAAGGGGTTACCTTCAGCCTCCATCCTGGCCAAGGAAATTCTTGAGAATGTCGTTCGTTTACATGGTTTTCCATCCATACTGGTCTCTGATCGAGGAAGCCAATTTATTTCCCATTTTTGGAGAAAGTGTTGTCAACTGGCACAAATCGATGTACGACTATCCACTAGTCACCACACCCAGACTGATGGTCAAACCGAGAGAACAGACCAGACCCTTGAACAGTATCTTTGGTGTATGTTGCACCAATCTGAATGTAATTGGAAAGACATTCTTTGGATCGCAGAATATGGATATAACAATTCTGTACATTCTGGAATGGGACAAACCCCTTTTTATACCTTATATGGCCATCACCCCCGAACCTCTGACCTTGACTCCCCTCAAAGTCTTGAAATGCCCGCTGTAGATCAATGGCATTCCATGATAACTCGAGCCTTCAAAGAAGCAACGACTCATTTACAGCAAGCCAAGAAAAAGTACAAAGAAAATGCTGATTTACATCGAAGCGAAGCACCTCCGTACCAAATAGGGGACCAAGTGTGGCTAGTGACTAGACATTTACCACTCAAAGGACCACAAACTTTCAATCCAAGATATGTAGGGCCCTAGCCAATCAAAGCTATAATCAACCCGGTGGCCTTCAAACTCGATCTACCAGCTAACATGCGAATCCATCCCGTTTTTCACGTATCACTGTTGAAACCAGTACAACCTGGAACCAGACTAATTAAACCACCAGAACCAATTCAAGTAGATGGGGAGCTGGAATTTGAAGTTAAAGACATATTAGATTCCAAGGTGTCAAAGTCAAAACTCTTCTATTTAATTGATTGGAAAGGATATGGGCCTCAAGAAAAGTCTTGGGAACCAAGCGACCAGGTACATGCACCTCGGTTAATACAGAAATTCCACCGGAAATTCCCAAACAAACCGAAACCTCCAGAGAGAACAACCTTGGGAGGGGCCTTGGGAGGGGGTAATTTCATGATGCCTACCCCCAAGGAGCCAGACCGGGCCCAGCAACCCCAGAGGCAGACAGCATGTTCCCGAGGGAAGTTCCAGCGGCCCCAGGTAGGGGCCCTTTGGACTCAGTCCTGGTGCCTTTGGCGCCAGGCTCATGTTGGACAACAGTCCAGGCGCCATAGGCGCCAGGCTCATAAAGGATGACTTTGTGTTAAGAAGTGCTTGGTGTGAACTTACCTGATGCAGACTGTGCTGCAACATCCAGGCCACCTAGAGGCCTGAATGGGACTATTTTACCTATGGGACTACTTTACCACACGGGTGTGGCCGGAGGAAGAATACATACCTTAGAGGAAGAATACATACCTGGAACTACTTTGAAGGCTATTTAAGCCACACCCAAGCAGCAACTCACGCTTCGCGTTGTTCTGCACCTAGCAGCTGGACGCTCACCGTGTCTGCTCCTGCATCCGGACTCCAGCCACGCCCGACAGCATCCTGGAACACCTGTAAAGGGAGAAGAGAGGAGAACAGGAGAAAGAAGAGACATTACCTGCTTAATCCGCATTCCAGAGTCATCTCGCCGACGATCCTAAAGGGAAGACATTCATTTTTAAAAGCACATCGCATAGCTCGCTGCAGCGCAGCATTCCACTCACCTTTACTAGGCGCCTTCTTGCCCATCAGCGACCATCTGGATCTTCTGCCGCATTTCAGCGCCTGAAGGAGAAAAAGACAAGAACAAAGGTGAGCTAGGGAAGAGAATAAGAAAGGCTAAATTTCCACCATAAGACTTACCTGTTGGGTCAAACCCTCTTCACTTCGGGTCGGCGCTGTTTCTTCGGCATTTCCAAACCCCGGCCCCTAAGGGGAAAAAGACATTAGCATTAGTGAGCGAATGCAAGGACTTTAGCGGAACGCTCATCAAAGACTTACCTGATATTTATTGGGACATCTCTTCTCCCTTCGGGTCGGCGCCGTATCTTTGACATTTCCGAACCCCGGCCCCTAAGGGGAAAAGGACACAAGCATTAGTGCATTAATGCAAGAACACTAGAGAAACCACTCATCAAACACTCACCAGAATTTTCCTTCGGCGGTTCCATTCCCTAACTCGGAATCTTCATTCAGCACCTGAAATAGAGAAAACAGACAATGGTTATTTAAAGCTTGAACTTGCAACAGAATTCTTACGGTACCTTACCGGAAAAGTCAAGCAAACTTGAACTCTCACCAATCCGAGATCCAGTGAAGTAACTGGATAACAACGCGCCCCTGCATCAGAAGCAGGATGGAGAGCTCGTCCTTTCAGACCCTAAGGTGAGACTTCACGGGGAATCGCAGAAGGGTTTCGTGGAGGGTGAGAAGGGGAGTGGGAGGCCTACGCATTATCCCGCAGATTGTTAATACTCCCTTTTCACACACAGAAGGATATTTCTACGAGCCAGACAAGCCAGATTTGGGGGTTCGGTCTATTCCATCTTCCGAGTCCTGCGCATCACCCTAGAGGAGGCCACAGCAATCCAAACCAGGCCATCGCTTCCGTGGGAGTCAGGTGAGCGTTACATGCAGCAGGGCTTCACCGGGTCGGGGCAGTTGCAGGAGCCGTTGTTCTTTCCGCTTCTCTTCAGTTCCTTGTAGTTCCAGTGGCGACTCTCTGACTTCGAGCTGCCTTTTATGCGAAAAAACCCCATTCACATAGCCTGGCTGTCAATCACCCAGCAGGGGGGTTGTCCAGCCCGGACAACTACCCTGGTCAATCATGACAAAGTGTGACTTGGGTTTCCTAGGATACCCTGTTTAGAGGGTGACTACACCCCTCCCTCACATTCAGCCCACCTAGACACCCAGGCACTTGAGGAGGGCTTCTGAACAGAAGCCCACCAAAGGACAGTGAAAAGAAGGCAAACCTAGTTTGCCGCGCAAAGTAAAACACAAGAAGAACTTTAACTAAAAGAAATGGCGAATAAACCCAACCGGAGCCAAAAGAAAGATGATTTGGTCAAGCAGGTTTATGTTTGAGGCTAATATAATAGCCAAGAACAGTACCACATTTATCTAATATAATCACGGTAGAAAAGTTAGGGTAGATACCACTGCCACCAGCCAAGTCTAAATGTTAAAAGAGTGAAAAAATGCTCTAGGAGGTAGAGATAAAAAGGGATACAAATTAACCCTTTCCATTACTCCATGGAAGATGGGTGTACTGGATCTGTGGTAGATTAATTAATTAATGGTAACTTTACCCTTTTCTGGGGGCCGGTAGTCGCCTCAGAAACAGAGTCGAGGGAAGTCTCAAAGACAACCCTGTACCACGGCACTGAAGGTGCTGTGTGACACACAAAAAAAGGGGGCTACTGAAGTGGTGTACTTCAGAGTCCACAATCACAAAAACAGATAGAAAGACATAGCAAAACACAGGCAAGAGTGGGGAAAAGCTCTCACTCTTACCAAGTGAAAAAAAATAAACTCCAGAAGTCCAGCAAATCTGCTGGGGGACACACTAGGTGAGGGAAATCATCCATAGATGAGAATTCTCCCTAACACTCATTCTGGGCAGCCAAGCGAAACTCAAAAATATCTCACCACTGACATAACATAGATGGAAACATTATCCCCACCGCCAAAGAAGTTAAGACCCTAGGAGTCTATCTCGATTCCTCACTCACCCTCACACGGCAAGTCAATGCTATCACATCAGCATCTGCCTACACAGCCAAACTTATCACCCCTGTAGACCCTACCTCACAGTAGAAAACCAAATCACCCTGGCAAGAGCACTTATCCTTTCCAGAGTTCACTACTGCAATGCCATCTTTGCAGGCTCCTCATCCAAAAACATCCAGAAACTCCAAACAGTGCAGAATAATGCCATAAGAGCAGCATTAAACATTCCCAAATCAGAACATATCTCCTCCACCAGACGAAACATTCACTGGCTACCAGTGAGGGACCGGATTACATTTAAAATACTGACGCTGACACACAAATGTCTCTCAAATACTGCCCCACGCTACCTATCCAGCATGATAACTAGGAACCAATCCTCTAGACCCACCCGCACTGCCTACCTCGGGCAAAAAACCAAGCCCAGATACAAAAGACAAAGAGCAGGTGGCTCAAGTTTCCCCGTAATGGCAGCCAAATACTGGAACACCCTGCCACTGGAGATAAAACTGGACCCGGCCCTACTCTCCTTTCGCAAAAAACGAAAAAGCTGGTACTCAAGACATCAAATTACACCCTCCCTCCTGTAAGTAACCCATTATGACTGGTACCCACCTACCTGCACCAGGACCTACACCCCACGTAAGTCTCCACAAGACATGTAATCATATGCTTAAAGTGACACGATGTGGCAACACTAAGCCCAAACCCACTTCTGCCATGCTATCCTGCAACCATATACTTAAGCATACCTCTCTATGATCTGCATTACCTGTAACCATATTCTTAAGCCTGCCAAAATCCATAACTAATCTCTCAAGCCTTCTGATTCTGCAACCATTTATTTGAGTCTGTTTACCTAGCCGCCTATGGGCTACTAGATCTACCTTGTAACCATATTCTTTAAGCATGCCTATTTATGATCTGCATTTCATGTAACCACTTCCTTAAGTCAAACCTGTAACCAATCTCTTAAATTGTTGTCTCTGTAACCATGTTCTTAAGATTGTTTCGCCCAGATGCCCAAGGGTTAGGCACACCTTACAAATGTAATAATAAATAAATAAATAAATGTGTCTGTTGTAAAGTACGCAGTATTATGTGCCAAACATATTGTGCCATCATTATTTAGCTGTTAATGCAGTTATTGAAATCTGAAGTAGTCGTTATTTAAGTGTGTATGTACCTTCTGACATACCTTGAGCTACTCTACATGCATATTATAGCATTGTTTTTGCCAATAGTTAAGTGCACAGGGTGGTCTGAACAAATTGTGAAAATGAAGGGCACTTCTGATAGTAACGATGATTTGTTTTCTTATATAGCGCTTCATGTCAGATTTCTCCCATGTTGAAATTGCTATAATGACAGGTACCATTCTTAACCAATTTAATGAATTTCATGGGTGTAAAACTCTGCCTAAGAAATTGCCTACTTTCATTAGCAAGATAGGCTTATTATGAAACTTGTGAGATGCCTCTGGGAAATGTGCATTCCTCCAAATCAATGTGTATTTCCACATTGAGGATAAAGCTGAGTGTGCATCATCCACTCAGCTTCCTTGGAACTCAGGCAATGATTGATGGAATGTGCCCATACATTTCTAAGAAGTGATTGCAAACCCATGCACAATGCCCCCACGTTCTACATGCCAGTCCTCTCTCCTCTTGCACTCCAAGGATTTTCACATTTTTATATCGTGAAATAACACCTCTCTTTGATTTTGACTGAATCTTCACACCTCTTCGAGCAAAAAGGGAGAAAACAGTGTGAACAGTAGCGAAATAAGATTATTTTACTTTAAAGTACACTAAAACACCCCTCCTCACCCTTTCCCTCCCACCTCCTTGGTTCTTGATTTTGTATTAGGTTGTTTCCTTTATTCACTGCTGGAATCTAGGGCATTAATTGTAGATAATGGCAGTAGAAAGAAGGTATTCAGCCACTATTGTTAATGCTTTGAGCAGCCATCGTCAAGAAATCATTTTCTGCTTTGTTCCACCATTTCTTCACTTCTTTTGAAGAATATGTTTTATTTCTTCAAACTGTGATGCGTGGAAGTGCTTTTGCAGTTTTCTGGTTTGATGAATTTTTTCAAGAGGCGGTGGTTCAAAGTCATCCAAAACAGAGAGCTGATGTTCAAGCAGATTAGGTAACATGCTCTGCTGGTATGATACTGCATCAAGCCAGTTTGATGAATTAAAAACAGCAATTAAAAGTGGTTCAAAGAGTGTCCCAAAGACAGCACCTCAAGTCCTGATGGTTTGAAGGCATACAAAGGCGATGAACTTAGGCTCAAGGATGGTTCGAAGTGACAGAATACTTTCCCAACACGGTCTACATAAATTGTCTTGTTGGTACAAAAGGAATCAAAGGAATAGTGGGAGACCCCTTCCTTAAGTGGATTGGATAAAAGCAAACCTGTTCTGCAGGAAGTGGAGGAGACAGGAAAGAATGAGAAGCCCACAAAAATAACTATATGGATGAACCCTTGCTACAGTCCCCCTGCTCTCTCTGACTGTTCTAACTCTACCTCCCTTCTTAGCAGCTTAAAAGACCCATTGGTATGCGACATCCTGGAGCGAGGCTGGTCCTTTTCTTATGGGAGTGCCTTTTGAAACGTGTTTCCCAAAGGTCCTCCTGCTAAGAGTTTCCTGGGCTGGAGAGGTGTTACCCAAACCCCTAAACTCCAGAAGGGATCAAAGAAAGCAGCTGTCCTGCCTATTGTTCTGCTTGCTGAGGCACAGATAGACAGTCTGGCTAGATAACACATAGCATTTCCATAGCTGGTCTGAGTGCACGGGTTGACATGAGTATGATGCAGATCCGATGTGGCTCCGATAATTGTGTGTCAGTCACCATGCCAAAACCCAGGCATGCCTCATTATTATGGGTTGTGGCTTCTAGGAATTGAACCTGCCTGTGCTGTGCAACAGTTATATTTAGATTGTGAGTTTTGGCAAGATCACAGGAGCCGTTTTGGGGTTAAGCCTGGGCCCCTATTTGGTACGTGGAAAAGGTTATTTGGCTCCCGGTTATCTTGATTGTAAAAATTTTTTTCCTTTCGAAATGATATCCATAACACTTTGGTTGGTACGAAGTGATTCGTTTATTCGTGGCAGATCACTGCCCAGGGACGCAGACACAATACAAAGGGCCCAATAGGAGCCAGGACTGCCGCAAGGACAGTTCCAAATTGAACAACACCCCACTGAGGGTACTCAGCAAACAGACTAGCCTTGAGAAAGACCCTACGGGTCGAAACACGTGTCGGCTGACCACGAATAAACGAATCACTTCGTACCAACCAAAGTGTTATGGATATCATTTTGAAAGGAAATTTTTTTTTACAATCAAGATAACCGGGAGCCAAATAACCTTTTCCACATGCCTCATTATTACCCTGCCACCAGATGGATATTTCCTAACAATTATTATGGTTTTGCACCAGAAGTCCAGATTTACATTCAACCTCTTCTCTGCAGTGACTTTGGTGTCACAGCAGGTGTCAAACGGGGTGCATGCAGCCTTTGAACCTGCTCTGTGCCAAAGAACAGGTTCAAAGTGCAGGAGCTACATATCAGGAGACTGATGCAACAGGGCAGATATGTTGACTATGCTGTTGGCCTGGAACCTTCTGAAAGAGGGAGCAGATTAGCAGACCATCCCTTCTGAGACAGAATTTTCCACATAACTGTATTATTTAATAAAAATCAAAACATCTGCCACTTTTACACCCTCACCAAATGGCAATTCTTCACACCTATACATTGCTTTCGGTGTGTGAACGGAGTGCCCAGGTGCCTATTTTTATTTTCTACTCTCTAGGGATAAACAATGCAAACACAGTTTATAACTGGTGGAAATTCCAAAAGACTAGTTACAAATTATTTCAGCCGGTTCCACATGTGCCATAAGAGCTTTTTGAACATTGGACTGTATACATTTCCATAACAAGGATATTCTAGTGGAAAACCACGGTACCATCTGAAACCAATAGCACTAATTACCAATACCTTAATGCGACTGGAATCACCTGGAATATTTTGTCCTAAAGCACAAATGCCATCAACTCGTTCCTGTAGTGAAATTGGTCTACTGAAGTTTTCACCAGAATTGCTAGCGCAGGTTTTTGGTCTCACACATGTATTGCCTTACTATGACCAAATACCATTTTGCATTTGGCAACTGCAAACTTGCAGAAATGTTTCAGATTCTACATACCCCCTCCTCTTCATTAGAGAAACTACTTTTCAACCTATTCCTTGCCAACATACACAATATTTATAATTTATTTTCACTGTGGAAACGGTATGTTTTCTGTTTAAAAAGGAGCTGTTCATATTGTTTTGCCCTTTATTGAAGTATCACTTCAATTGGACTAATATGCCAGGTGAAACTCCCAGTCACTGTGTATTTCCCCTTTTCATTGTGTACTTTTCTTTGAAATCAGTGATTACATTACTCACAACTTAACGTGCATGCAGCGAAATGTCATGAGATGTTTGTGCGAACTCTTCGAAAAGGGCAAAACGCAACTCTTTGTCTATTGTCCGGCTTCTTGCATGCAGGAATGCTTGGCATTTACGCCACACTGAGCATGTTTCGTCTACAGTTCAGCTGCAGGAGTCCTTGCTGTGGGCGTCATATCACCAGTAAGTGAAAAAGGGAATTATTTTGGAAGAATAGGTGACGATTGCACATTGTAAACAGTCGCCCCTAGTATTTTTCACAACAGGACGGATGTTATGTCATTGCTTATTTGTATATGGTTAATACAGCCCCATGACTGCTTCGAAGCCCTGACAGCCAGTTTTAACTCTGGGGGTATTTTAGTTAGCACGTCTCTTGTACTTCCTTAAAGAGAGAGTTCACACTGTTCCCCAACACTGACTCCTAGACCTATGCAGTGGACCCTAAGAATGTATTTTTATTTATTTTATTGTTTGCTTGTTAGGCGCTTATATAATAAGGAAATACTGCTACAAAGCACCCACAGGGCAAGGGAGGGCGCAGAAGAGGAAAATACTTTAAAATACATAAATAACACAATCTATTAGAGCAGTCGGGGGAAGAGGAAAACAGGACAAATCTACTATGCCTTGTGAGTATTCAGAACCTGCAGGTGCAGCAAGGAAGAAGGCAGGGGGCCAGTGCTGTGGGGTCTGAGCTCACGGGTGAGCCACAGATGAAGTGCTAGGAATGTTGAGTGCTACACTTCCTGGAGCCGCGAGGAGGGTATGTGCAAGCCACCAGGGCAGAGGGTGCAAGTGAAAGTGTAGATAGATAGCAGCTGGACCGATATGGCACGGAAGGTCAGGGCCCTGAGGATGCATAATGGCCCAGGACACCAATCGCAGCAACTGTGGGATTAGTAGGGGAGAGAACAAGGGAAGGGAACAAGTACAGAATAAGGACAACCCCTGCGTAGATCCCCACCAACATCCTCACTAGGCAACCCTCTCAGGAGTCTCATTCTATCAACTCAGGGAAGAGAATAATTCAGTTGGATACTTGGACAAACTCATACAAAAGGACTACCTGGATCCAATAATTGATGTGGGTGTTACTCTTGTCTTAACTCTCCCTGTTTCTTGCACTGATCACTACATGCAGTCATTTCATTTTAAGTGGCCTCTCATATGTACAGTAAACAATCTCCTCAGCGTTGCTCAACTCCCTTTTAGAAGATAACACAAATTACTTTCATCCCATCTGTAACCAGACCTTAAAATATATCTCTCACCGCCCTAAAATATGACATGTTTCTGTTGTAGCTGCTTCAAAGGTTTGTCTTTCAATGGGTGTACAAAGCAATGGACCACAGCTGGCCTCCCTAACTAGACTCTACGCCTTCCTAGTCCATAACAGTTAACAACTTGGGATTCAATTTTGATTATAAACCTAATATACACATCCAGATGAACCAGACAATTAAATCTTGAATTCTGCAACTTAAATTAGCCCTCAACATTACCCCTCTCATGTCCTCACCTCGCAGTGGCTCATCCATTGGAGCCAACATCCTCTCCTGAATTGACTACTCGAATTCCCTCAACAATGGCCTTAGTAAACCGTCCTTTGTAAAACTAAAAACCATTAAAACAAATTGATAAAACTGATTTTACATTCTAGGCGTCAGGATTACACCTCTCTTGTGCTCACCCAAATCTACTGGCTTCCTGTTGCCTCTCAAATCAAAGTCAAGCTCCTTTGCCTGATACACAAGACTATACACTACCCCAATAAATTCATCAGGACTTACCAGCCTCAAAGATCCCTCTGATCGTCTACTTGTGCCCTTCTACATGTTCGTACATGTTCAGACACTCACCTGGGAGACTGCAGCTTTGCTGTGCAAACTCCCACCCTCTGGAACTCCCTAGCCTTGCATCTTTGGCCAAAAGACAGTTGCGTCTGATTTTGACACTCCCTCAAGAACGTTTACTTTCTCCAGTCATATAAATATTTGCCTTCTCTTGCCACCGCTTCTTCTTGGATCTCATGTCCTGAAATGATCAACAGATTGTATATATAGGCTGCAAGAAACCTAAATAAAAAAATAATACATTCCTATAATTTGCCAAATGTACCTACTGAAGAAACACCTGAAAATCTACTCACTTCTAAAGAGGACTTGCATGCTTATGAAAAGCCAATATTTGAAGCTAAACAGGCTTTTCTTCAAAAGAAATTCTATTAGACAAAAATAACCCAATGGAGATTTGTAAGGAAGTTCAACTTTTCTCTACCTGTGCCTAAAGTAATATAGTCCCTTCCCTTGAAGTTTGAAGCCCTAAATACCTTCTTTAGGTCCAAACTGCAAGGAATTCATAGAGATTTTGAGCACTATCGGACCAATGTCAGTTCCTTCACAGTGGAAGTTCTTTCTCCAAAGGCTTAATTTTTATAACCTACTCTCATATGAACAAATTCTCCCCCTGCTAAATATATATTTCTCCCACGTGCAGTTTGTAGGACGCGGCCCTGTTCTAGCCACCATGAACACGCAGAAAGAATTACCCTATCAGTGTCGATTTTATCAATTACTTCCTCGAATCTGATGTGGGTCCACTATCACTGAAAGACTCGAAAGGCATCCAGACATTTTCCTGAGCAAACATTCTCCCAACAAATGCTAACCCTAAAATTGCAGACCTACGTAGAAAAGCAAGTCATTTTAGCTGTCTTCCAGTCAGACTAAGATATGGAACAGAGTCTGCATTGACCTCTGCATGGGATGACATCTTAGACAACACTGATAAATTGTATCTTTCCTTGCTTGTTATGTTAGACCTTTCGGCAGCATTCAATAGTTTGGAAATGTAACTATTTTGCCCCATTTCATCTACTGGTCAGATTACAAAACAAGCTGTCCCCTGGTTTTTTCTCCTTTGAAAATAGATCTGAGGAATTCAAACTTGATGATACCCATGTCTACATCAGGATAGGTGACCTGGGGAAGTCTTTGCAAGTTCTCCAATTGTCTAGTCCGCATTGTGTCCATAAATGATTACAATTGAATTTGTACCAAACCGAGGTAATGATTCCCAGCCCCTGCCATCTGTGTGGATCTCCTCTGTTTAGGTTTTTTAGTCTTCAGAACACCTATGAGGATAAGGGAAAATAATCAGCTAGTTTTTGACAAGCAGAATTTGGGCTAAAAGCTTTGTTCAGTGTTGTGGTTCATAGCACAATTTTTATATATTGTCAGTTGCACCAAACCCTCATCTATCTTGCCAAAGAAGAACACTGAACTATTGTGGGCCCCTTGATTAATTCCAGATTAGGCTTTGCAAAACCCATGCACATTGGAATTCTGCCTTTGAACTGGAGCAGATTCACTAAGTCCAAATTGCAGCTGTGTGCTTAGTATGTGACATCATTAAGAGGGACTATGTATCCCCTTATATATAGTCACTTCCAGTTCATTGCAGAGTTTCTTTTGCTCCTATGCACATTTTCAAATGCATGCATGGGCTTGCTCCACTTTATGTGATAGAATACACGCTTGGCTACCAACCCATTAGAATCATACATTAAGCGAACCATCTACTACTGAATTTCCAACCATTTCATTGTAAACCCAGAGGGGATTGCTGAGTCTCCATGGCCAGACCACGTCTGTGGAATTCTCATCCTCCGGAACTAAAAATGAAAAATCTGTTAATCCCTTTTTGAAAAGGCCTAAAGACATCACTGTTCTGTTTACATGGACTTTAAGCCTTTAATGCGCGCCCAGTTGTACAGCCTTTGAATCTACTGGAGCAATGATGTCTGTGCACCCGGATGCAGTTAAATCTGCTTTGTTGCAAAATATAACTATTTCTAAATTCAAATTCAATTCACAATGGCCCAAACAAGGTCCAATCCTGCCCACTGAAATTAATCATGTTTAAATGGATCTCTATAGGAAATTGGTTTTGGGGGCATTGTTTATTGTAAATGTATAAGCACAAGTAATAGGGACCACTGGGTGCACATTGTGTGTGATATGAGTCTGGACTATAGGCATTCTGTTGGAGCCACAGTCAGGGGGTCCTGCGTAATACCTTTGTAATCTCTCTTCACAGAGATTGTGTGGCACTATGTGGCTATATGCCAAGTGTGCAACTGGACTTAGATGCTCATGTTTCTCCATGGAAATGTGTGAATGTGGCAGAGGTGTATGGTGACCTGTAGGAGAAAGGTATTGAACATTTCTGTATGTGTGGCAGTCCCTTGCCTACAGGTGGGAATTGTGTCTTTGGTTCATAGTTCTAAATTCGTAGAAGGGTGTTATTAAGCCTTTGCAAGTTTGTTTTGTGTCTGGGTGAGTGTGATGTGAGGGACATATTGATACCATTTTGAATCTCTTTGCCTCTCTTTCTCTTTCCTCTACCCTCCCTTTTCTCTGGGGCAAAGCACTTTGGGTGTGACATCAGAAGGGCAAAGTCCTATCATTTCAAGGTGAAGTATTGGACGCGTAAAGCAGGTTAGCATTAGTCCAATCAACTGGAGACTTTTGCCTATAAAAGAAGGGGACTCCCACCACTTCCGGGAATCATCTTGAAGCATCTTTGGATCATCACTTGAGAAGAGGTTGCTGGATCCTGCTGTGAGAGCAGTCCTTTCTAAAGACCTCCAGTTATGAGGTGAAGGCAGGTGTTCCAAGACAGAGGCAACCTCTATGTCACAACCGTCCCCAGGGCTCATTGGGGTGTACTCTGCTTCTGGGCCATAAGCCTGCCTGTCTGCCAGCAACCCTATTGCCTAGTTCCTCACTGTTTTATAGATTCCCTGAAGGTGTGTGCCAGCCTCCCTTGTGTTTGGGAGCCTGAGAAAAGTACTGACATTGGCCCTTGGGACCCTGCAGTGGGACTCATAACCCCTGGATGGTCAGAACAACCAAAGCCCCTGTTTCGGCAAAGACCCACTCCAAGCCATGTCTCAAGTGCGCTCGTAAATGAGCAATCTAGCAGGACTCTTCGATGTTTGCCTTTGGTATCCATTGTTGTCTGAAACGCCATTGGCTGTTCAACCCAGTTTGCCACTGCACTGAACTTTGATTGGATATTCCTTTTTTGAATTGTTATACTTCACTGTTTGGGTTGCTACTGAACCACATTCACACACCTCTTAAGAATATAGCCTTCCCTCGGCCCACAGTATCACAAAAGGCAAACGAGGTATATCTCTTGACTGTGCCTGTTTTACCTTTTTGATTGTGTTGGATCTTGGTTTGTAGAAGTATGAAGGCTGAGTGGACCTGTTAGCCTCTACTCATCCTTGTACACCTGCAGGACAGAAGTCAGTTCAGGTACTCCTTCTTCTGTATCTTTCACTCCTTTGTAGCAATGCTACTAGGATAAAGAATGTCCTTGCTATGAGCGTCATTCCTGTGGACTAGTGTGAGGTCTGACTCCCATTTACTGTGCACGATAACTAAGCATCCTGCCTACTGCGAGCCTCTAGGGGCCTTAAAGGAACACCAAACAATAAGGGCGAGCAATACATTGCTTCTAGTTGCTAATACCAAAATCCAGCAGATCCACTGGGCAGCATTGTTCTGAAACATGGTATGGATTATCCTAGTCACTTCCCGATGGTGCGGAGCAGCTTAATATCCCTTTCATGGCACACGTTCATGACCAGGACATTCACCATGATCTGCACCAACCTGACACCAGAAGCTGACTACTCCACTCTATCTAAGTGGGTGTAAAAGTGGATCACCCAATCAAATTGTCATTTATTCACACTTGGAGAAAATGTCACCTAAAATGTTACAACATTTCTCAGTACCCTCAGAGATTCCCTTTACCGTGATAAGTGTGCCTCAGGCCTCAGAGGTTTTTATTCCTTTTTTTTTTTTTTTTTACTTTTCTTTATTGGCAAGCAACAGTGCCATGTACACAACACAAAACATGAACTGCTTTGCTCTTATATTCAAATGCATAAATTACATTTTGAGAGGGTTTTAGTGGGTTGGGTTATTAGCCCAGTGCATTTCACAAAGGTTGATGTCTAGATTCGTCTTATACAGTTGATGAGCAAGGGGAGTCTGGTTTTACATCCTCCTTATTGTTAAGATATCTGCAAAAAGCTATCCATACATTTCTGGGGCGGGACTGCATTGGGAGGGTATTGATATAGTCTTCTTCACAGGCCTGCGTCCATGTGAGTGCACTTAACCACATCTCGAACGTAGGGGGAGGTGGCATTTCCAACACTGTAATATACACTTTTTTGCCACCATAGCGCTTACGTTTAAAAATTTTGATATTTTCTTCACTTCATCACCATTCCATATCCCAAAGAGTATAGCCAATGGATCTGGGGTTACTGTGGTCCCAACAATCTCTGAAAGGGCTTCAAGTACTGCTTTCCAGAATGTGTCAAGAGCATTGCAGGACCAGAACATGTGTATGTGATCAGCATTCCCAGATCTGCATCTAGGACAAGTGTGCATCTGCTTATGTGCAAATTCCTCCACTTTGTAAGGTGGGTAGTATAGTCGGTTTAGGAGTTTGTACTGGATGCAGCGAAATCGAAAGTTGAGGGAGACCTTACGTGTGTGTAGGCACATTTTCGTCTACGTACCATCTGAGATTTCCAGGCCCAGCTCCTCCGCTCATTCGTCGCATGGATCGGAGGACGTGCCCTTGGATTTTTCTAGCAGTATTTTGTATAGGGAGGAGGTTATACCCAGGCTGTTAGGTGAGTTGGCTATATATTGAATCTCGGTCGAGTCAGGGGGCTCATCTGTGTAAGATGGCCACATATCACAGACTGCAGCCCTCAACCTGAAATACTGTAGCAACTCTAGTTCTGATCACGTGTGGCCAAGCCTCCATGTCTGAGGGGTAATAAACTTACCCTCAGGGTATGGGTCTGTCAGTGCTTGGTATCCCAAGTCTAGCCAGTGTCATATAATGAGTTTATCGTGAGTGGGAGTAAAACCCGGGATTTGCCAGATTCACAGCCATTTGTAGTATGGTCGGTGCTCAGTTTGAGAGTGTAGTAAGTGGTTCCATGCCATAATTGTGGTAGCCACAGGGTCTGAGGGGGCATCCGTTCGGTATACCTGGTAGAGTATCAGGGACATGATGTTTACTTCTTCGACTGCTAGTTTTTCAAGCTTGACGTGGGGGGGTGCCGTTGGGTGTCTATACCAATGTGTGGCGTATTGGGCATGTGCTGCAATCCAGTATTGGGTCAGATCAGGGGCAGTGAAACCCCCTTTCTCATAGGGGAGGGTCATGTGTTGCCACTTCTTGCAGACCGCGCCAGAATGCCAAAGAAATTGGGCGCACGTGGAATCTAGTTTTTCAAAGTATTGTTTTCCTGGCCAAATCGGGGCATTAGCAAAGATGTAAAGGAGTTTGGGGACGACTATCATCTTTATTAGTGAGAGTGTCCCCGCTAGTGAGAGAGGAAGTTTGCATCATTTTGCCATTTTGGATTCTACCAGCTGTGCTGCAGCAGTATAGTTGTCGGCCAATAGGGAGGGTTTACATAGTGACACTTGGACCCCCAGATATTTAATACCGCCAGGGGACTAGCGAAGAGGGAATTCACACATTGGCTGCTGGGTTGCTAATGTGAGTGGGAATATCTCTGATTTAGAGTAGTTGATGGTGAAGCCTGAGAATGTGCCTATTTTTGTTATATCGCAGATAATAGGGTCTAGATGTGTGGATGGATTCCTGATGAAGAGCAATACATCATCAGCATATTGTGATATTATTTCTGGCGTGTCTTGTAAACGTATGCCCTTGCGGGCATGGTTGCTCTGACACTATCAGCCATTGGCTCGATGACCAACGCAAATAAGATAGGGGAGAATGGGCAGCCCTGGCGAGTGCCCCTGTGCAGGGTGAAGCATGAGGAGGTTAGGGAATTGACCAGAACCTTAGCTTAAGGGCACGTGGATAGTAGCTTAATATAGGATATCATATGCGGGCCAACCCCCATCTTCCTCAGGACTGCCCACATATATTGCCAGGAGACCATATCAAAGGCCTTCTGGGCGTCCAGTGTGACCGTGACTGCGTCAGCTCCTTGATCAATCCTGGACATTACATTAAAGAGTCGTCGGATGTTGAGGGCCATGGAGCATCCAGGGATGAAGCGCTTTGATCTTCATGGACCAGGTGTGGCATGATTGGACAAAATCTGCTGGCAATAACTTTGGCGAGTATCTTAGTGTCTGTATTTATAAGTGATAGGGGTCTGTAGGACCCACACTCATCACTGGGTTTGCCCAGCTTCAGGAGAACCGTGATGAGAGCCTCCCGGAGGGAGTGTGGGAGCATAGATAGGTGAAGTGATTCAACCCAGACTTCGAGTTGTTTTGGTGCAAGGAGGGCCACATGCTCCTGATAAAACTCTGAAGTGAGCCCATCAGCCCCGGGGGATTTGCCCTTTGGGAGATCGGTGATGGCTTTGACTATCTTATCAAGTGTGAACTGGGCATCCAGCTGTTCTCTAGTGGTTTGGGATATGTATGTCATGGGGAGGTGGTCCAAGAGTTCATTTATATCTTGCATGCTGTGCTCGTGCTGGGGCGCATATAAGGTGGCATAGAATTCCGAGAACGTGTCAAGGATTTTCTGGTCGGACCAATGCTGGTTGCCCCCTACGTCCATGATACTATCGATCCGGGACCTGCCGGCCTCGGCACATATCAGCCTATATGGAGTTCTTCCTGGTCTGTCCCTCTCCCCATATTACCATGCTGCAAGTGGGCGCGTGTAGTAGCGTACCTCTCTCAGAGCGTGGGATTCAAAGGTGTCCAGTTCCAACCTTATCTATGCTAGCTTAGCTGGTGTTGACGATGTGGCACATTCCTGATCTAGCTCCCTAAGTCTAGTCTCCGAGCGGTGTAAGTCATGTTTTATTGGTTTATTGTACTCCAGCTTCCCTTGAGATGCACATACCTCTGATGTAACCTTTAAAGGCCTTCCAGCAAATGCCTGCAGTTGTGTCATGTTGTTTATTGCATTCAAAGAAGGTGTTTATATCCGATAGGATCCCTGCCTTAAACACAATATCATGCAGCGCCTCTTATTTGAAGCGCTAAGTGGGGCGGGTGGGTGAGACCGTCCCCAGCTTAATCAGCACCGTCACCGGGGAGTGGTCTGAGAGTGTACAGGCCAGTATCTGGGTGTCTACGACCTTGCCTATCAACCCACTCGAAAGTAGGAACAGGTCGATTCTGGACGTAACTGTCGTGCACTGGTGAATAGTAGGTGTATTTCTTCATGTGTGGGTGGAGTGTTCGCCAGGTATCACGTATGTCTAGTGATCCCATATGTATGTGCAATCGACGAGCAGCCCGGGACATAGTTCTACGGGTTACCCCTGTTCGGTCAAGGTTGTTGTCCAATACTAAGTTCATGTCCCCACCCCATATAATAGGAACCACAATATTTCCCATTAGTATGGTGGCCATCTCATCAAAAAATTCTGGGGCATAAACATTCAGACCATATGTGTTTACAAGCAAATATTCCTCATTGGATATCATGCAGTGGAGAACAACGTATCTACCCTCGGGGTCTATTTGGCTCGCTTTCAATAAGAATTTCACAGACTTATGGATTAGTGTCAGCACTCCCCTAGATTGAGTGGAAAATTTTGTATAGAACCTGTTGGATCCCCAGGATGGCGCGAGACATAACGCAAGGTGACCCAAGGTGTGCGTCTCCAGTAGCAGGAGTATTTTAACTCTGTGTCTCTGGGCATAGGCAGCGATTCTGTGGGCCTTTGTGAATTTACTTAACCCACAAATTTTCCATGACATCAGTTTAATGGGCATGTTGTGGCACTATGGAACATACCAGTAATAGAATTTGCCACCGTTCAGTACTCTGTGTGTCTCCTCAGCATGCCTCTTGCACACCTCGGACCAAGCCACAACTAACCTGCCATTTTGCTTATAGCATTCCCCAACTTTGCCACCCCCCACCCTACTGCCCAACCCTGACCAGCAGTGTATTATCCCCCCCACAGAGCAGACCTCGGCGTGCCATCCCCAATTTAGCACAGCCAGGCTGCATGCCCAACTGGGGCACAAACCCAAAAACTTCACAGGAAAGAACATTGCAACCGCAAGGGTGGTCGCCGCTGCCGTGTGGCCAACATTCGCTAATAATTTGGTGTGAGATGCACCCTATTTCTCGCAACAGCAGGTAATGCTCTAAGTTACAAGTGAAGCCGCAGAATGTAAACTGGTGCAAACTTAACAGTCATGAAACAAACTTTGGGGCCTGTGTTCATTCCAATTAGCCGGTGGCGCCGCCTCAGCTTGTGCATAGATAACGATAGGGTCAGGGGCGCTCCCCAGTTCGAGCAATCGGCAGGATAGTGACAATGTTGTTAGCGGCCTTTCTGCCAGTGGTAATGTGCATCAAGGGGCTGTTAAGCCGCAAGCTTTGGGGGGAAAGAACCCAGGGAGAGGGCCTGGAAACAGATGGCAGGTGCTGTCAACCTCAGTCATTGTCCATCAGGTTGTCCGCCGGATGTCTAAGTGGAATGTGCACCTCTATCAATTTCACTGCTTCATCTGGGACTGTGAACAAGTGAAGTTTGTTGCAGTGAGTAAATTTTAGGCAAGCGGGAAAAGGCATTGCATAGCCGATTTTCATTTCTCTACGTATTTTCTTCACTCCATTGAATTGATGTTGCTCAATCTGCACTCTCATTGAGGAATCAGGGAATATTTGAATGACCTGCGAGTCCAGCCTTAGTTCTCCTTTTTCTCGTGCCATTTGGAATATATGATCCCTATCTCTGTAGCTCAGGATCTTTGCAATTATCAGCCTTGGGAAGTCTTCAGGTTTAGGGCAAGGAGCCAGTGCGTGGTATGCACGCTCAACAGCGAAGAAAGGGGAGAGCTTGGGATTGCCGAGCAAGTCTTTGAGGAGGTTTTCAGTTGCGAGTTCCATGTGCCCTTTGAGTGCCGATTCTGGAACACCGACAATGCGAATATTGTTTCTGCGTGACCTGGATTCTAAGTCATCACACTTGGCTTTGACAAGTTTCATGTCGCGGCGACCGCTGAGATGATGTCTTGCAGTGCATGCATCTCATCTTCATTAACGCCAATCCTGGTTTCCGCCTCAGCGATCCTGGCACCATGTTGGCCTAGCTTGGTTCTGAAGGATGCTACATTTGCGTTTATGTCATGAAGTTTTTCATGGAAGGCTGCGAAATTCTTGGCCATGGATTCCATCATAGCCGTCAGGACAGATTGGGGAGAATCTGAAGGTATGTTTGTATCCTCGTGGCCAGTAGAGGGGCCCCCCTGCTCAGGTCTAGATTTCGCTTTAGCGACCTTATCCGTATATCCATAGCTCCAACCTTGTTGGCACCCCAAGACCTATTGGACATCATGGGGGAAGGCGGTTAAACTCCCCTGTGCTGTTGAATGGCACAGGTGGTCCTGTGAGCTTCCCCAGAACATCAGCCCCTGAGGTTCCAAGCTCGAGAGACCAGAGAATGCAGTATTGATGTTGGAGGTAATTGTATCAGGTATGGCCCCACGTCACCTTCGGGGATCACAGTTAGCTCCTAGTGTATCCAGGCTTTGCTGCTAGAGTCTGTAGCTCCCCCCTGATCACGCCGGAGGGGCTGGGGCAGTCTGATCAATGAGGGCTGAAGCCTGCAGCAGGAGCAAGGGAGGACCGTACTATTTATTTGGTGCTCGATGTCTCCATCTGACGCAGTAGAGGCGAACGGGTCAGCTGTCCTCCGCCACTTATGAGGGGTAGGATGTCGGAGGCTCCCAGGTGGGTGGGATTGATAGTCTGATGTTGGTGGAGGAGAGAGGTATGTTTGGGGTCAGCTGCGGTGTCTCGTGGAGGTTTGCCCTTTTTTTGGGGGGGCTGGGACAGGAATAGGAGACAGTGTCTTGATGGTGGCCACTTACAGGGTTGATATGGGTGCCTGCATCCAGGGGCGCTGGACAGGGCAAACTGTGCTGGGCCCCCCAAATATGACGCAGACTTGCTCTGACCCACGTAGTTGTGAGGATCTAGGGTGCATCTATGGGATGGCCAGAACCATCAGATTTACTCCATCACCTCAATGTCAATGAAGTTACACCATGCACTGCCTTCCCTATCAGTGCTATGGCTAGCAAGGAGGTTATGTGGGTCAGGAGTGGCAGGGGTATGCCGGAAGTCCCCAGGATGGTTCAGCGCCAGGGCCCAATGTATATATATGCTTACTTGCTTAGGCGTGTGCGTAGTCCTAAGTAATGCAAGGCTCCGGAGTCCTTCTCATTAAAGCAGTGTTCCACTGGAACAGGCTCAGTGCCCCAAGGAGCCGGGGGCAGCCCAATTCCAACCAGCCCCCACGTCTTCCTCCGCCGACCCCGGTCATGCAACCAGACCGGGCCAGGCCACCGCCGGCCCTCTCAGTATCCCAGATGGGCGGCCGTGATTTCCACGGTGGGCGCTTGCTATGGCCCACCACAAGCAGAGCGCGCCTCCACAGCCACAGTGTTTGCTCCACTCCTACTGGTCGCCAGTGTGAGGACGCTTGCTCCGAACTCCGCCCGGTCCCTGAATGCTGTCTGCGCTGGGCCAGTGCCGGATCACGGGTCAGAAGGCAGGTGCCTTGAGGGACCAGTCGAGGCATCGCAAGGTGGCCCTGTGTAGTTGCGGATGATGGCACCGCTGTATCCTCAGTAGGCGCTGGTGAGGCAAGCCGTAGGGCGCAGGGGCTGTCGGCCCGCCAGGGCTTACGCTGCACACACAGCTCACTGTGCGGGGCCATGGGCAGGAACAGGCAGGGGTCCGCGCAGTTCCTTCTTCTGGATATGGGGCTCCGCAGCGCAGAGGTCACGGCACCTTCCAAAGTGCGGTCCATAGTCAGAGGGTGGGCGGATGCCAGCCATTACAGTGCAGTGCGCACTAAGTCAGATCTCCACTCTGCCGTACTCAATGAGTCCCAAAGTTGGACAGTTTGTGGGTGAAGATTTCTACAGCTCACACACTGCTTCTCGTAGCTTTCTTTCGGTTTATCCATCTCTCGAGCCAGTATTCTGTTGGCAGCACACAGAGCTGTAACACTAGGGAGCCATCTTTAGGCTGCTCAACAGCGCCCCCCACCTGAGAGGTTTTCTAACATCCCTATTTGGTTGACCCCTATAAAATTGGGTTGGCAAATGTTTTTCCATGTCCTGACTTGCTACCTTTTATCCATATGTGTATTTGGGTATTTGGAGCTATCTAGTACTGCGTTGATGTCCAATGGCCATGTTGGTCAATGTACAAATATGTTCCTACACTTCCGCCACTCAAACTTGAGGAAACATTTTAGATTTCAATGTGTCAAAGCCCCTGCCTTTATATTGATAGGTATACATTATTTTATTTTCCATCTTTGCTTCGACAAAATGTCATAAAAGCACACCATATACACCATGGAAACAATCAATACACAAATGATAATAAAATATAGTCAATATTACCGAATAACCTATGAATATATAAAAAAAAAATAGAAATCTAAAAATACAATTAGCATTCAACAGATAAAATATCACATTGAATAAAAGACTTACATCTGTCCCCATTTGTGTCACCAAATGTGCATGTTGTTCTTAATCGAGCGTATAAAACTAGATCTTATTTTCCAGGCTTTATCTAGAAAGTGTGTTATGGCATGCACAAGATCTTCACTCGCTGTACTTTTACAAACACCTGTAGCTGCTTTCAGGTCCCTAATACCATGATTGGTCAAACAAGTTTTTTTAGATGATTACACCTTGTACTGGTAGTGGGCATGGAAACAAAAAATGTTGTAGAGTATCCTGATGGCAAAGGCATCAGTGGCACTGTGTTGATGATCCTTGTTTCTATATGCCAGTAAATGGGACTTTAAGAGAGGGTCTCTGGAATGCCCCTCCTCACCCTCATGAACATGATTGCCCGAAGAGTCAAAAATGCACGGAGTCACTCACTATTCGGACAAGCCTCAGGTGCACCAGTGACAGACAAATATGCAGAAAGATATTCTCTCAGGGAGCCATTCAAACCTTATTCAGTGAATGTCTTAATGGATACAGGTGCTGCAACAGTAGTCATGGACCCAAATGCCTCGATGGATGATGTTGACTAATGCAGAGAAACCACTGTGCTGATGTCATTAGTGACACCACGACATAGCCACTTTAGTCATGAAGTACATTCCCAACCATGCAAAACTTTGCCAAAAATACACTTGTATACATGAAGAACATGCTTACACAATTCTGTATATAGAGGACAGATACATATACATACGGTCAAAAGCTTTTATTATTTTTATCGTTAGCCAAGTGTGGAAATGCTGAACACAAGGGAACAAAGAGATGTAGAGCAAGCTTGCAGATGCTTATGGCAACTAACCCTATGGAACTACAGGATCACATAAGGAGCCTGACAGGACCAATACGAGTAACATATAGGGAACATGGCACAATCTAGATGTGTAGAAATCATAGTATAATCAAGATCACATAAGGCCACGAGCTGCAGGACAGGAGATGAGGGGAAGCAGAACGAGGCTGCACAGGACAGCAGGCCAAGGCTCACAGCCAAGGTCAGAGACAAGCAGCACATTCCAAACCTAAACCAACAAGGGGCCACCTGCAGAAAAAAACGAATAAATCCTCATAATTGCAGACCAGAAGAGCTCGATTTTGTGGTCCTCAACCACGTGATGTGGACGAGCTAGATTGGTCTTTCAACCGCGGTGGGCAGACAAACAGTTCTTAGAAACACAGACATGAAGTGAAACATGAGAAAGTTAACAACGTTGCAACATGGAGAGCACTCTCACAGGCAAAAGTGGTGTTGCTACCAGATACATTGGGAACACATAGGGCCTCATTACACGGTAGGCGGTAAAAAACGGGATTTACCGGCATGGTGCTATTAGCGTGTCCGCCCTCACAGGAGACCGCCAATAGCGTACCATTACGAGTAAGCGGACACGCGCATAGGGCCATGCCGGTAAATGACCCTACCGCCATGCCGCAAAAGCACCTTACCGGGGCCGACCAAAGTGCTGATAGCACCTCCGCCCTCACTCTACATGCTAATAGCGGTGACCGCTATTAGCGGTCACCGCTATTAGCATCGACCGTTAAATTGCAGAACCGGAAATAGCGTCATCGCACCGGAACGGGAAAGAGCACGGCGGCCATCTTTAAAAACACAATCCATTGCCATCCTCTGCCACCTGGACCATTCTGGAGTTGGGAGCTGTGTTAAATCATCCGTGACACCAGCATCATGCCCAAGGCCTTGAAGAAAACCTGTGACAGGCAGCGGAAGGAAAAATATACTAATGGGGAACTGGTCATGTTGACACAGACCCTTGCAGAGCATGCAGAGGTAGTCTTTGCCAATGACATGCGCCACTCTACCTTGCTGAAGAAGAAAGCCATCTGGGAGGAGGTGGCCGTCAAAGTCAGTGTCGTGGGCACCAGCACGCACACTGTGCGCGAATGCAGGAAGAGGTAGGACGACCTCAGGCTGCGGGTGAGGGGCATCCTGGCGGAGAACCACCGCATTGCCAGTGCCGGTGGAGATGGCTCCCCAATACGCCTGAAGGAATGGGAGGAGACATGCGCCAACATGATTGCCACCGAAAGCATCGAGGGAGTGGGCAGCATGGAGGTCGGCGTGGCTACCACTTCCGATGGAGGTGAGTGTACACATGACAGGATGCGGTGTGAATGTACAGTCACTCCCATATGTTAGCACAGACCCCACTCATGCATGGATACACATCCACACATGCATCCATCCATCACCATGTCAGTGTCAGACCCAAACACACACACATGCACACATCACCAGAGACAAGTCCCAAACTCAACCATGCATGGATGAGGCACTGAACTGGCACATCACCTGCATCTACAACTGCTAAGTCCCAATGGCCACAACTGCATCATTCCTGTAATTTACATTGAGTATATTGAAACGCAACCAATGCCATCCCCCTTCTCGTCCCTGACAGGCTCACATGCAGATGGGGAGGATGCCGCTGATGCATCAAAGGCACCACCTACATCCAAGAGGCCAAGGGCACAGGAGCCGGAGGATACCCCAGCAACATCCAGGGGCAAGGGGGGAAGGCCACACCTGAAGAGTGGTAGCCTATGTCATAGTGCCACTGCCAGGGCAGCAGTAGCTGCACCACCAACTGTGGCCCCACCACCGGAGGCAAACCCACTGGCAACAATGCCAGACACCCAGGGCCCACCATCAGCTGCGGCAAGCTCCGCTGGTGAGGCAGCCGCCACTGGCCCCCTATCCGATCCAGAGGACACCCTAGTCCAGCGCATGGAGATGCACACCCCAAGCCCCCCAGGAAGCCCAGAGGCAGTGGCATCCCAGACCCCTGGTTCTGATGGGACTTTCGAAGACACCAACCCTGCAATCATGTCACCCATGCTACCATCACCTGTTGCATTGGAGCCATCTGAGGGCACGGCATCCAGTGCACGGTCACCCGGCACTGACCTCCAAATTTCCACCATCCTGCAGCGCCAACAGGAGCTGACCATGCTGGTTGGGCAGCATGTCGCTGAGGCTGCCAATCTCAGTGAGAACATTGTCCAGACGGTGAGGCACTCCACTGAGCGCATGTACGCCAACACGGACAGGATATGCAATGAAATTGCAAGGCTTAGGGAGGTGCTTGTCCGCATGGCAGACACAATGGACCGCCACTTTCACCAACAAGGCCAGTCTGCACCATCCTCGTCTTCCGGGTCTACACAAACAAGCCCCCTCAGGCGCTCAATGCGAACCACCAGGCGCACGTCTGGCAACCCTCAAGATCCTTCCAAGGACAATGGAAATTAGGGGGTTGATGGGGATACCTCGGTATGCATTGGCCATGGCAAGAATGGCAGACACATGAGGGACTGTTGGGGGGTGGTGGGAAGGGTGTTATGGGTCTGTTGTGGGGGGTGGTGGGAAGGGTGTTATGGGTCTGTTGGGGGTGGTGGGAAGGGTGTTATGGGTCTGTTGGGGGTGGGTGGGAAGGGTGTTATGGGTCTGTTGGGGGGGGTGGGAAGGGTGTTATGGGTCTATTGGGGGGTGGGAAGGGTGGTGGGATGTTGTGGAGCTTGCACTTCTTCACCTTTATGTTAGTCAATACACTGGTTTCTGATGAAAACACAGCCTTGGGCATCTTCATTGTGTGTGTGTGTACTTCATTGGCGACAGGGTCCATTGCGTGCTCTAAGACATACACCAGTGTATTCCTCCCCATAGCCATGTGACAGTACGAAAACATGTTCCGCAGATTGATTGGCTGATCAGATGCTGTCTCACAGCACGTGCCTCCTGGCCATCCCCTCTTGCAACACCTGCATCACCTTCACCTCCGTCCTCATCATCATCATCATCCTCATCAGGTGCTTCTATTCCAACGTCAGGGGGCAGTGGGCCATTCCGTCTGTCACACATATTGTGCAGCATGACACATGCCATGGTGATCTTGGCCACCTTCTCATGTCCATACAGGAGAGCAGCACCAGACCTGGTAATGCACATTCAACGTGACTTCAAAAGTCCAAAGGCCTGCTCGATCACGATGCGGGTACGGGTATGTGCACGATTGAATACCTCCTCGTGCCTGTTCTGTGGTCTCTGTACAGGTGTGAGGAGCCAGGTTTTCAGGTGATAGGCCACATCACCTGTATGGGGGGATGAATGGGGTCCTGTTACTGTTCACCTCAAGGGCGGCCTGTTCACATCACACAAATTGACATTGCATTGTGATGCAAGTGCTAAACTGAGAGCATACCTGCAGATGGTCTGTGTGACAGCAACGTGCAAGTGTGTGGCCGACCCTGCAAGTAGAAATGCCACAATAATGCCTACAACAGTAATTTTGACATGTCCTGGGTGAGGCCAGATCTTAGGTGTGCCTGGCCCAGGCAAATGTTGTAGCACACTGCTTGTGTACTGACATTCTGACACCGATGTTGCCATGCTGTGAAGCATCACTTCAGTGGTGCCATAGATGTGTGGTTCAGTGCTATGTCTAGGGGTGTTCCCTTTGCATGCATTCAAGGGTACATTGCTGGATTGATGCTGTGATGCGCTGATTCTGTATTACCACCTTGACGCCATGTTGCTGATTTGTGTAATATGTGGTGTGGCATGATGTGCAATGGGGATGGATGTGTAATATTTTGCAGCCTGCATTGTTCTCATAGTCGTGCACCTTCAAATTGCATGTGGGTTCTTCTCAGGTACATCGTGGCCTTCCCTGAAGGACATTGGCGTACATCTGTATGTCCATTTTCCCTACGGAACGCCAGTGAATACCCAGTTGGAGTATGTATCTCCCCCCCCCCTTTCACACCCAGTTGGAGTATGTATCTCTCCCCCCCATTCACACCCAGTTGGAGTATGTATCTCTCCCCCCCATTCACACCCAGTTGGAGTATGTATCTCTCCCCCCCCTTTCACACCCAGTTGGAGTATGTATCTCTCCCCCCCCATTCACACCCAGTTGGAGTATGTATCTCTCCCCCCCCATTCACACCCAGTTGGAGTATGTATCTCTCCCCCCCATCCGCACCCAGTTGGAGTATGTATCTCTCCCCCCCATTCACACCCAGTTGGAGTATGTATCTCTCCCCCCCATTCACACCCAGTTGGAGTATGTATCTCCCCCCCATTCACACCCAGTTGGAGTATGTATCTCCCCCCCCCCAAATCACGCTGCCATGTGGTTGCCCTGCTACTCACCAAGTAGCCACAAACGTTGTCCGGTGTGTCGCTCCATGTAGCGTGGGATAGTTGAGTTCCGCAGAACCATGGAATCATGTGTTGATCCTGGGAATCTGGCACAGCAATGTGTGATTATCTTGTTGGCGTCACATACCATTTGGACATTGATAGAGTGGAATTGCTTCCTGTTTCGGTACACTACTTCATTGTGATGTGGGACCACCAATTCCACATGGGTACAGTCGATGGCCCCGATGCAACTTGGAATGCCTGCCAGTGAATAGAAGCCAACTTTTGTGTTTGCAATCTCCTGGGCAGTCTGTGGCATGGATATGTGTTCAGGTGCATGCTTCAGGAGTGCATCGAGTACCTGGTTCAGCGTGCGTGAGAATACTGGTTGTGAGATGCCATGCATCTGGCCCACTGTATGCTGGTAGGTGCCTGTGGCCAGGAAGTGGAGCACAGTCACCACCTTGAGTAGAGGGGGGATGGCAGTTCGGATGTCTATGAGGCTCACAATATCGTTGTGTATCATGTCCACGATGCTGGTGATGGTATCCCGGTCCAGACGGTACAGGGTGTGTATCTGCTCAGGGGTCAGGTTGAATGGACTGGTTTTGATCCTGGATATTGGTGGGTGCCTCTGTGGTATGATTAGGTGCTGTTGTGGTGCCTGCTGTGCCTGTCTTTCCCTCCTCCTCCTCCTCCTGCGTCTACTTTGTGCTGCCTGTTGTAGCAGCTGTGCTGCAATGAGGTCCTCCAGGCCATGTAATGCTGCCAGTATTGGAACCATCTTGGTGTGGGGAGGGGTGTGGGAAGGGGTGTGGTGTGCTCCTTTTGAGCTGCCACAGTCTCCATTGCCTTCACCTGTGCTGATTTGGTCCACCTGTGGCAGGTGTGAACACTGCTCATTTCCCTTAACGGGTGGTCCGCGATGCCGGTATTTGCACCATGGCGGTAAGGGGTTTGGGGGGATTTACCATGCCGCTATTAGCATATGCACTGGCCTTGTGATGCTGTGCTAATAGCGGCATGGCGTAATTAACGGGATGGAGGGTCGCGCGCACGCGGCCTGCCCGCTATTAGTGGCACCGTAATTAGCGGTGCCGCTAATAGCGGTGTGCCGAGTCGTGATCCACATGGGGATTTAACGTTACCGGTAATACATTACCGGTAACGTTAAATCCCTACCGCCATCCGTGTAATGAGGCCCATAGTCATTCACATTACCTTGAAGAGGTGCACCGAGTGCTGAGAACAGAGCTGGGTCCCAGGCATGAGGAGACCAGTTCCAGCCAATCAGAGGACATAAATCCAGGGCTGGGTGGCAGGGAGCAAGGGCCAATGGTAATGCTGCAACCCTGCAACAATGTAATAGATTGTTTCTTGGGGAAGGGGCAGGCTAGCCACCTGACACGTAAGGGCCAATTGACTAAGAGGTATAGG
Organism: Ambystoma mexicanum; assembly: GCF_040938575.1. Classification (NCBI taxonomy): domain Eukaryota; kingdom Metazoa; phylum Chordata; class Amphibia; order Caudata; family Ambystomatidae; genus Ambystoma; species Ambystoma mexicanum. The sequence goes on from NC_090936.1 coordinate 936,015,682, forward strand.
GGAAATACATACTGTATACCACTCTGAGCACACAACTAGAAGGTGTGATAGGTTTTTCGTGGAGGGCCTATGTTGTGATGACATTCTGTATTAAAAAGGGTTGACACGGGTTTGGGAGCAATGACTATGAAAATTGTTGAATGTCCTGTATGATGCCTGTCGGATTTTTGTAATAAACAACAGTCTAAGGTTGAGTCCTCCGTTTGTTCTGGGGGAAGGGTTGTGGGGCCATTGGAGGTGGAAAAGGTGAGCCTGTAGTAACCCCCAGACCTTTGGCATATCAGACCTCACCAACAGACTGAAGTCAAAACTCCCAGTTGCATTTTTGTATACAGGAAAACGAACATAAGTCACTGTGAGACGATCTAGATATCCTAGTTCCTTTATTGTTAAATAGGAACTAAGGAGGTGGTTACTCTGTCTAATAAGTACCTGTATTGGCAGATATTCAAAGTTTTCTTTGAAAATAGTTTTTGAGCCTGCATTAATCAGTTTGGGTTGGTCCCATAAGTGGGACAGACCCTGCATTTGGCACATGTTCACTACATGGTACGCCCACGATAGCTCATGCCCCAAAGAGGTCCCCTCACCTCGTACAATGCCTCTTTATATTTAATAAGTTCAGTTAAAAACTGCTTTCATTTTTTACATTTTAGCAAAAACCACCCAGGATAATTCTAGATGGATAACTGAATTTGGTGCTTACTTGGGTAGACATAAAATCCGTTTAAGAAATGCGTTGACTGAGGTAAAATTGGGGAATTTTCCCATTTCGCTTCACCATAAGATGCTGTTAGCATGGCTTGCAGTTTACAAACATGTAATGTTGGTTCTACTACTGGCATACCCCACTTTTGCTGAATGGCATTTTTGTCGAATGCATTTTGGCTGAATTTCTTTCACTTTGTTCTACTACAAACTTTCAGAAGGTAGGTATGGGAAAGGGATGTAGTGATGGGGGACTTGGGCTGGAAGCAGAGGGTGCAGGGGTCGCCACGAGCTGTTTGTGGCAAAAGGGAGTGGAAGATTTGGTGAAAACAAAATTCAAGCAAAATGCCATTCAACCAAAAAAAAAGTAGAAAAAAACGGAAAACATTCATAGACCTCCACTGCCGGATGTCCAAAGGTACAAGCACATTTTAAAATTGCTTCAAATTTATTTTTTAACCAACAATTAGTTTGCTATATTTTTGGGGCCCAAAAAATCAGTACAGTGAAACGAATGTCAAGATAATCGAAACATTTTACTTCCTCCATCATCTTCCTGTCTATATTCAAGTTGATCCTATATTTTGTGGGTCTATTGTTCTATAAAATAATGTTCTTATTTTTTCCAATGCTAATATCGAGGTCTTTTTGGCTTTCCTCGTTTGTCAAATTGGCTACTGTAATCCTACAGGGGTTTGTGAAATCAAAACCACATCATGCGCAAATAATACAATTGGAACGCATTCCAAATTAATCATCGAGGTGAAACTGGTTAGATTTAAAGACGATTTCCTCAATTAACAGGCAGAATAGAATTGTCGCAATGACAAACACCTTTCTCTACTTTAAAGAAAGGGGCCTGATTCATGGAAGTGTTTTTATAATGGCGCAATGACATAGGAAAATGTTCTGTGAATCATTGAATTGTGGCCGAATTTCCATTATATAATAGCCTAATTACTAGGATAAGTATTTTCGGGATGCTTTGTGATACCTCTTTTCTTAATCAGGCTAAACATAGTTTTCCCTTGCAGCAGGTGATTACGAAATAGTTGAAAGCTTCTTAAATTGTGTAAACTTTTCAAGGTGTTGCATCTCTGCCTTGAAAAGCGAGGATGACATGACATTTGTGGCTATTTTTCTATTAGTCCCAGGACATTTCATTAGTGTTGACTGCTCTCCATAAAAGGCATCATTCTATGTATAATTAGTTCGAGTAGGTCAAATATGATTGCATCTTACTTATGTTCTCGTGAAGGTCTTCCTCGAAATAACCTCAAGGCCCTCCCTGCAAATAAAACCTCCTGAGAGTAGGCCCCACGCTGTTTGGCTGTCCTATACTGTAAAATAACTAGGTTCTTATGATCTTACACATTTTCTTTGTGGTTATTCTAAAACCCCGACCCATTTTTGCTATTCAGAGGCTTAACCACCCAGCATGTTTTACGCCTCCAATTGGCACAGCAACCAGTCCAGAGCCTGGCTAGTAAGGCACTCGGAATATGGTTCTGGGCACAGTAGACAATGGGCCTCATTACGAGTTAGGCGTTAAGGGTTTTACGGCGTCGTAAACGGCGCCAACCCTTAACGCCTTATTACAAGGTCCCTTTGCGGGATGGTGATTTTAACGCCTGCTTTTTGCAGGCGTTAAAAACCATGCCGCAAAGGGACCTTGGTGCTAAGTATGGTGCTGCAATTTGTGGCACTGTACTTAGCGCCTTCCCCATTCCCATTATGCCCTATGGGGCAAAAATGGGAATCGGGAAGGGCCATAGTGGAAGTGGGAATTACCACTCCACCAACCTCGGAATGGGGTGGTAATTCCCCATTCCGCCATGGCGGAGTCGGAAAGTTACCGGCATGGACCATGCTGCTATTAGCACCATGGTCCATCCGCAAGGGTCGTAATGAGGCCCAATTTCTACTGCCAACGCAAAAAACAGTAAACCTTTTCATAATCACGTATACAGTTAGGAAAAGCAGTCTCATGTTGTGACATGGATGTTTTTCTCGTCTGTACTCTACTTGGTCTCTTAGTTAGAGCTGCTCGGATCCTGCCCCAGTGCTGATTGATGTCACAATGTGAATAGATTACATAGGCAGTGCCACTAAACAAGAGTGAGGGATGGAGCATAGATATACTTTCACTCTTAATACTTTCATAGAACATTTAACTCAGAGTCGGGGAATTGATGTTAGATGGCGTTCTGCCTTATATACAGTGGCATACTGCCATGCATGCCATCTAGCTTTAGTGAAATGACTTTTTATAACTGTATACACATCCAAGCTCCCGTTGTGTGAAGAACTGTTTCAAGACACATCTCTCTTTCAATGCATTAAAGTTGTTTTCAGGAGCAGATCAACTTTAAATATATATTATTGATGTTAAGTTCCATGTTAAAGTGTCAATTGTAGAATATTTTAGAGCGAATCAATATTCTTAAACTGCACCACTAAGCGTGTATGCAAGAGAAGGTGGAAAGTCGAAGCAGTGGACAGAATTCCAATTGTTGGCACCTGGGCTTTAGTACAGAGACCACTATTGAGGTCAGTTGTTAGTACTCCCATGCCCATACATGCTGTTCAATCTTCTGGCCGCGGGCTGCCATTGATCTGTTTCCATGACAACATTAAGTATTGGGTGCATGCTTTGGCAATAAAAGCCGCAATCCCTAATCTGATACATGTTAAAACACAAAGAAAACAAGACTATCAAATCTATCTACCCATAGTTGTCAATATAACTTTGCTGCATCAGGTTCCAATTTGCAGGTAGATGCACATTTTCTGTAGATTGCAATTATTCAGTGCTAGTATGCCATACATACTGTCAATGTTATGTAATCCACTTTGAGAATATGAAAAGCAGAAAGGAATGAAATTATGTAGTTTAGGAGAAAGATGGGAATGGAAAGGAAGTTCACCAAAGAAAATAAGATCATAATTACAACGCAGGATGAGCATTTTCCAACCACCAGGATTTTTTTTTCCAAATATGTTTTTATTGTGATCGATAGGTACATTGGTCGAAAGGCACCAAACAAAGACCACGTAACAAATTGAACAATGCGATCACTAAAAGTACATTTTCTGTTTTCGCAGAGACAGATGTGAATGTGAAGATAAGAAGATGGTGGAGAAGAGTTAAAGGATAGGGAAAAGAGAAAGAAAAGCTAAAATAGACAGAGAGCCCGTCCCCTCCCCCCTCCCACAATCCTCCCGCGAGCCTGACCATAGGAGATTTCAATTGACTAATTATTTTTTATTTTGTTCAGAGTTCATCAAGGGAGCTTGGCGAAGTGGACGTGAGGGAGACTTGATATTCCATTGAGATGCGTGAAGCGGAGGGCCAATTCTATGTGAAGGCTTCCACTAGGCCTACTTTCCTGAGGGGGGGCCAACGTTTTCATAGGATACAAGGTCTTGTGTGGCTGGTTAACCTACAACGCAGTGCAGGTGTAGGGGTTCTTATTGCTGTGAAGCCACCTGCGCTTCCCTGTGGAACTGGAGAAATGGAAGCCATTGCTGATCTATATTCGTGTGCATTTCCATTAAGACGGCGGTCAGGCTTTCCATTTCGTAAATTTCTTTTTCTTTTTTCAGCCAGTCTGCTTTTGTGGGGAGGCTTTCCACTTTATCGTGACACAGACACAGGCTGCTAGTAGCAAGGTTCTTGGCATGTGTGGAAGGAGTGTGTATTTGTCTTCGACTGGTTCCAATCCAAAGAGAACCAGGAGGGGGGATAAGTCTCTGTGAATGCCCTCGATCTCGTGGATCCACCCCAAGATCTCCTTCCAAAACAACTGGATCTGGGGATAGCCCCACCACTGGTGCCAATACGTGCATACTTGCGTACACCCTCTCCAGCAATAGGGGGAGATGCCTCATACATTTGGCTAAACATTGGGGGGTTAGGTGCCATTGTAAAATAATTCTACAGTTGTGCATCTTATATTGCATTGCAATGGAAGATTTCCACACCGCCCTGTATATGGCATCCCAACCTGCTTGGCTACCCTCCCACCCCAGTTCTTGGTCCCACTTGACTTTGGTACTTGGGGGGGTGGGCTCTATCAATGAGAGCTTTATACATGAGACCTCTGGTGCCTGTATGCGAGTTCAATATGTTCTCAAATGCGGTTAAGGGGCGCTGCAGCTGGGCTTTCCATTTGCGGTCTGTGAGGACACTTTTAAGTTGCAAATAAGGCAAGGTTTTGATGGTCCAACCTTGCTGCGCAGTTTCCAGTTCCTTCTTGGTTAAAAATGAAGCCTCTTTCCACATGTGCCCCACTCTAACCAGGCCCTGCTCGTACTGGGGTTGAAATCAGAGAGGCTCCAAAATAGCATCCCTGATTGGGGGGGCCCAGATACAACTGAGCGGCAATGGCCATGTCATGATTCCCTTCATGCCCTACGTGAGATGGCGTTCGGGGGGGCCCAGAGCCATTCTCCCATAGTTACTGGGGCAAACAACCTATTCTCTAGAGCTACCCACTGCTTGCTTTTCGACTCCCTAATATGGTCCACCAGGACACGAAGTACGACTGCTGCATATTAAGAGTGGATGTCAGGGTACGTGAGGCCTCCTTTCTCCTTAACTAGGATCAGAGTCTTATCCACCAGGATTTTCAAAAGTTTTATTTAATTTGAATTTTTGTAACTCATCAACTTGCAGTGCAAAACGGCTTTGAAGTGTGGGTATGGAGCAAAGTGGATACAGGTAAGCGAGAAAAAGGAAGAAATGCTAACCAATCACAAAGCAAGCCGCCAACCATAATTCCTAATTACAGTTACGGGCTAAAAAACATTAAAAATGTACATACAGGAGGTAACTTCCATATCCTAAGAAAGAAAGGTACTTGAGAGCCTTGTTGCAGTAAACAATGATATTCAAGAAGGTGCTGTCACCATCAAGCGTACTAGTCTTAGCACCCATGGCTCTCTTAAGCAACCTTGTCATGTTGATCTGTTAAATCTTTCATTGTTCAGACCTGCCTAAGCATCCATTGCTAGGTTGTTCAAATTTATGGACCCCACCATATCATATCACCACAGCTAAAGTGTGCCCCTCAAGTCGATTCCTCTGGCAGGTGGGGTTTACAACAGATTGGGACTGGTAAGTCTGACATGTATTCTTGGCGGCTATCTGCATATCTAGTATCCAGATACAAAGTATCCACAGTTGTAACTGCTTTCTCTTGTAGATGGAAAACATGACCTCTCAAACATTCAATCCTGCTCGGTGTCTAAAAGAACTATTCAAAGGATCTGTTCTCTCCTGGCTCTCGTCTTACCTCTCCAATCGTTCCTATGCTGTCTCCTGGGGCTGCAGCACCTCCTCCAACATTCCCTTGCACTACAGTGTACCCCAAGGATCTGTACTTGTCTCTTTTCTTTTCTCACTTTATACATCCCTTCTTGCCCCCGTTATCTCTTCTTTCGGCATCTCTCACCATTTCTATGCAGATGACACCCAACTTTTTCCCTCATTCTCTTCTTCCACTCCCGACCTCCATCTTACTATATCTTCCTGCCTTACGGCTGTCAAAAACTGGATGTCATCCGACATTCTCTCCCTCAACACTGACAAGACTGAAGTCCTATCCTTTCCTTCCTTCTAACACACTTTCCCCCACACCCCCCCTTTCATCCACTTTCCCCCTTCCAATCCCCCATCTCTACTCATGCTTGCAATCTAGGTCTCCACTTTGACTCCTCCCTCTCCTTTTGCCACCATATTTCTCTCACATCTTGTGCCTGTTGTCACCATCTCTTCAATATTCGCATGATCCACTCCTCCCTCACCTTCCGTGCTTCTAAAGTCTAAGGGGCCAATTCATGGAACAAACGTGCGCCGAAAATCCATGCGCAAGCAGGCGCAAGGGAGCGCAAGCGTGAGAAACGCAGGGCACGTGCACACGTGCGATTCAAGGAAGACGCTGCGCGTGTTTCCCGCTGTCTGTGCGCCCAACCCAGCCATGGCGCACGCAGGCATACACGGCGTGCGCTACGCGCACAGCAAAAGCGCACATAGCGCGGCGCACACAACCAAAGTGGGCGGAACAGTGGGCGTAACACACGAAATGGGGAATAACGCGTGAAAAAGAAGGCGTAACTGGGGAAGTACTTCAGGGAACTACACGGAACGCCCACATGCACGCGAACAACCCGTATTCATGGATCCGAATACGGGAAACCCGCGCACGGCAAAAGACGCACACAGGCGTCAATGCGTCCGCCACACGAAGGCAGGCGGAAGCGTCCCCGCGCACAGCACAAAAGTGCGCGCAAACAAAAACACGTATATACAGCTACAATGAATGCCCCATTTGTCGCAGCACTGATCGTGAGACACCGCAGGAGGAGGAGAATAGCCAGGGCACGCATTTTCGCACCACGGACAAGCTTTTTGGAATGCCTGACGACCAGGTCTATGGCAGGTATAGGTTTCCACCCCACATCATTCTAGACCTGGTCAGGGAGTGGGAAGATGACCTTACATCCCCTACCCTTTGCTCCCAAGCATTGAGTCCCTTGGAGAAGCTGCTCAATGTCTTGCATTTTTTGGCCACTGGGTCATTTCAGCGGAATACTGCCATAGTGGAGGGGGGTCTCACAGGCCACGCAGTCACGCTGCCTACACCAGGTACTGGCAATCATGACAGCGCGCCCCTCAGTCCGCAGGCACATATACATGCCCAGAACACCCGCAGAAAGGCAGGACGTTGTCCTGGATTTTTTCAGGGTGGCACACTTCCCCAAAGTGCTCGGTGCCATAGATTGCACCCATGTGGCCCTACGTCCACCTAGGGCCACTGAGCACATCTACCGAAACCGCAAGCACTGGCATTCCATCAATGTACAGGTGGTATGTGATGCAAAGGGAATCATCACCTCTGTCTATGCAAACTTCCCTGGCTCCACCCATGACAGTTTCATATACAGAATGTCCACCCTGAGCCGGGCCCTGGAAGCTGGGCAGCATGGCGACACCTGGCTCCTAGGTGAGTACAAATGCCCTTGCACATGCATGCAAGTCACACACAGACAAATACCCAAACCCTAATAATCTCAACTATTATCACCTCCCCAGGGGACAGTGCCTACCCTCTGAGCAACCACATGATGACGCCAATCCGGAACCCCAACATGCCACCCCAGGTAAGATACAACGCCGCCCATATTGCAACCAGGGTCATAGTGGAGCACACATTCGGAGTGCTCAAGTCACGTTTCCGCTCCCTTGACCGCTCTGGCGGGCAGCTACTCTATGCACCACCAGTAGTGTGCATGATCATTGTGGCAGCATGTGTCCTGCACAATGTTGCAACACGGCAGGGCGTCCCGGTGGACAGGTGGTGCCCCCACATCCCCAACCACAGGCACAGGCGCTGCCCATGGGAGGGGACAGGGCACGTGGCGAGGAAGCCCGGACCCAGCTTGTGGCCACATTTTTCACCTAAACTCCCACCCCTGCGGAGTGCACACAGGCCTGGCACATACCAGGTGACAATCGATGATGACAAAGAGACAGTCAACTGTCACAACCCTACCACCCTCAGATAGTTGCCATGGAAGTGCCACATTGTCTGCATCCCTAGCTACTTAAACACAAGCTATCCTGTGTGACCAAAAGGCACACATATGACATATGACATGATATGGCCTATACACAAGTATTTCAAGGTGCGATGAGGCAGGGAGGGGGGAACAAGGGAAGACAGACAACGGTACTACTAGGCCAGGTGTCATTTAGATTGTGCAAGTGCAGGGGTAGGGGGACGGGAAAAGTGCAAGGGGAAGGGGGGGTGTGCAGTACAGGGGAAGTAGACCAAAAAACAAATACATAGGTCAGCTGGTGGCAACTGCAAAGGTAAGTGCAGACAAGTGCTGGGAAGGGGGGGCTGTAGGGATAGAGAGACAGTACCGCAGTGCAGGGGTTGCCAGGGAGGCAGTGCAAGTGGAGAGTGGCTGGGCCAGGGACCGAGGTCGGTGAGAGTGGCCCAGTTGCAGATCCAGTGCAGTTCCATTGAAGAATTCCGCAAGGGAGAGGCAGAGAGAAAGCAGAAGCAAAGAGGAAGGTCTTGAGGTGCTTCCCAAATCGGAGATGGTTCCCCTCAAGTTCAAGTGAGGCAGGAAGGCTGTTCCAGAGGGAGGGCCCTGCCGCGGAGAGAGATCTACCCCTAGCTAGTTGCTCTGAGAAGCGGATGACCCTGACATGCAAGGTGTGCATCACACACACCTGCAAAACAGGCCATGGCCATCACTGTTATGTCACTCAAACCCTCCCAAACCACAACATGACATGGCAAACAATACCCATACACCAACACAGTAACAATAAGGTACACATTGCCATGTCCAACATGTACAGTGGCATCAGACAATGATGCCTGACCTGGAATCAGATGAAATGACAGACCAACAACCTCCCACCCAAAATAAGTCATTTCCAAATGCATTACAAGAGTTGTAGACGTAACATAACAATGAATGCCTGTCTACATGCACATTGTGCATTGCAAAATCAACACTGCAGCTTCTGTGTGCTGTGTCCTACTCCTGCAACACACTGCTCAGCGCACAGCACAGTGAACAGCCATTGTGTGTGATGCACACCCTGAGCATTACATCTAAGCGACAGACCACATCAAAAAGCAAATTAGGCATGTACAGGATCCATAATTGGTCACAGAACATGTGCTGCAGGGACACAGTGGGCACCAGAAGGCAAACAGTGTACACGTGGATATGCAAGGGTGGGAGTACATGTAGTGCATCAGAGTGCAAGTGTGTGGGTCTGCAAGGACATGCACTCAACATATGCATGTGCAATCAAGTGACCATCAGTGTTCTCTACACATCACATGTGAACATTCACCATGTGTACACCCCAGCATGTCAAACCACAACTATCCCCTCGCACCTGAAAGGTAAACACAACACATGAACAGGCATTGATCAGCAGAACACAACATGTACATAGGATACCCCCATTACAATGTAAGTGTTCCCATCACACTGCAGGGCAAGGCAACTATCAACAACAACCCCCCCTCCCTCACAAATGACCATCACCCACTGAACAACTGCACCTGGGTCATGGAGCCTTCAACCCTCAATTCCACCTGGCCACAGGATCACCTTTACCCTTCGTCACCATCTCCCACCTTGTGTGCAAAAAGGTGCCTGCACCCTCAGAATCCACACTCATTTCCAAAATCACAAAATCCAAGGCATAAAAACAAACCAGAACACCCTCCAGTAGATGACTTGACGTAGCAGTACCTCACAAAGGCCAAGTACTACCACAAAAATGCAACAACCAAGGTAGCACAGTAAAACAATGCCACAACAGGATGTGAACCATGTGTGGTACATAACATAGGATGATGCACCATGAACGGATGTGTACTGTCACAGGTCCCATGAACAGGCTCAGGAGTGTCACGAAACAACCACCCCCACTGTGTCCCGGGTGCCTGCAAGGTCAAACTCACACAGGCCCCTGAGACCCTGGTGGGGAAGGAGGGTCAGGGATATGCAGTCGGGACAGGTGTTGGCACACTGGATAACTGGAATGAGTGGCAGGAGAGGGGAGGAGGAATGACACATGAAAGTAGGGAATGCACGAAAATGTACTATCTGCATGAACACATACACAATCCGAACAAACTTGGACATCATTGTCATGGCCTTCTGTAGTCCAGGCTTAGGAGTGGTACGAACCAACCACCCCCTCTAAGGTTTTGGCGCCTGCAAGTTCGGGGCTTACACAGGCATCCGCAACCCCAGCAGGGAAAGAGGGTTAGGGATCATTGCTTGGATAGGTACGGGAAGCAGGAACACCGGGTAGAGTGTACAGGGTTCAAAATTGCATAGGATTCTGGGTGATAAGGGGGAAAAACATACCAAATTGAATCCCACATACATCCATGCATTAGTGCAGCCCCCAGCAAGCCTATGCAGAGCAGTTTGAAAGAAAAACAACAAGACACTTAGCTCTGGTTTTGAGTGCTGGCCTCCTGCCTGCACACTCTCAGGTCCGGTTACAGGAGCACTGCAATGCTGCAAAGAGAGCCACAGTCAACAACCTGTATGTGCCAATTACACAAAAACACACCACCAAACATGCCCCATAGCAACAAACTACTCTACAAACAGACAATCTGGTGTAGATGCTTCGTACACATATATAACATTACAGGTCATACACAGTCAATGCAGTAAGTCAGCTGCTGGTGGATGTGTGGCAAATGGAACACCAATGTGTCACAATTCACACAACATGCAATGTTCCCTGGGTAAGCAGACAGACCCATATAGCAAGCCATGACTTCTGAGCAAGTTGCGTACCACCATGACCGAAACAAAGTTGGCAGTGCATTCATCATAAAGTACATGCAAATGAAATGCACTGCACCCGAGTATGTCCCTTGCTGTATGTCCCTGTGAGCTGCCCCTTTCCATGTCTCAGAATGCTACACTGCAGCTTCTGTGTGCTGTGTCCTACTCCTGCAACACACTGCTCAGCGCACAGCACAGTGAACAGCCATTGTGTGTGATGCACACCCTGAGCATTACATCTAAGCGACAGACCACATCAAAAAGCAAATTAGGCATGTACAGGATCCATAATTGGTCACAGAACATGTGCTGCAGGGACACAGTGGGCACCAGAAGGCAAACAGTGTACACGTGGATATGCAAGGGTGGGAGTACATGTAGTGCATCAGAGTGCAAGTGTGTGGGTCTGCAAGGACATGCACTCAACATATGCATGTGCAATCAAGTGACCATCAGTGTTCTCTACACATCACATGTGAACATTCACCATGTGTACACCCCAGCATGTCAAACCACAACTATCCCCTCGCACCTGAAAGGTAAACACAACACATGAACAGGCATTGATCAGCAGAACACAACATGTACATAGGATACCCCCATTACAATGTAAGTGTTCCCATCACACTGCAGGGCAAGGCAACTATCAACAACAACCCCCCCTCCCTCACAAATGACCATCACCCACTGAACAACTGCACCTGGGTCATGGAGCCTTCAACCCTCAATTCCACCTGGCCACAGGATCACCTTTACCCTTCGTCACCATCTCCCACCTTGTGTGCAAAAAGGTGCCTGCACCCTCAGAATCCACACTCATTTCCAAAATCACAAAATCCAAGGCATAAAAACAAACCAGAACACCCTCCAGTAGATGAATTGACGTAGCAGTACCTCACAAAGGCCAAGTACTACCACAAAAATGCAACAACCAAGGTAGCACAGTAAAACAATGCCACAACAGGATGTGAACCATGTGTGGTACATAACATAGGATGATGCACCATGAACGGATGTGTACTGTCACAGGTCCCATGAACAGGCGCAGGAGTGTCACGAAACAACCACCCCCACTGTGTCCCGGGTGGCTGCAAGGTCAAACTCACACAGGCCCCTGAGACCCTGGTGGGGAAGGAGGGTCAGGGATATGCAGTCAGGGCAGGTGTTGGCACACTGGATAACTGGAATGAGTGGCAGGAGAGGGGAGGAGGAATGACACATGAAAGTAGGGAATGCACGAAAATGTACTATCTGCATGAACACATACACAATCCGAACAAACTTGGACATCATTGTCATGGCCTTCTGTAGTCCAGGCTTAGGAGTGGTACGAACCAACCACCCCCTCTAAGGTTTTGGCGCCTGCAAGTTCGGGGCTTACACAGGCATCCGCAACCCCAGCAGGGAAAGAGGGTTAGGGATCGTTGCTTGGATAGGTACGGGAAGCAGGAACACCGGGTAGAGTTTACAGGGTTCAAAATTGCACAGGATTCTGGGTGATAAGGGGGAAAAACATACCAAATTGAATCCCACATACATCCATGCATTAGTGCAGCCCCCAGCAAGCCTATGCAGAGCAGTTTGAAAGAAAAACAACAAGACACTTAGCTCTGGTTTTGAGTGCTGGCCTCCTGCCTGCACACTCTCAGGTCCGGTTACAGGAGCACTGCAATGCTGCAAATAGAGCCACAGTCAACAACCTGTACGTGCCAATTACACAAAAACACACCACCAAACATGCCCCATAGCAACAAACTACTCTACAAACAGACAATCTGGTGTAGATGCTTCGTACCCATATATAACATTACGGGTCATACACAGTCAATGCAGTAAGTCAGCTGCTGGTGGATGCGTGGCAAATGGAACACCAATGTGTCACAATTCACACAACATGCAATGTTCCCTGGGTAAGCAGACAGACCCATATAGCAAGCCATGACTTCTGAGCAAGTTGCGTACCACCATGACCGAAACAAAGTTGGCAGTGCATTCATCATAAAGTACATGCAAATGAAATGCACTGCACCCTAGTATGTCCCTTGCTGTATGTCCCTGTGAGCTGCCCCTTTCCATGTCTCAGAATGCTACATGGTTGATACAAGTGCCTCGATGGACCTTGGTGTACCGGAGGGTATGTGCCACTGCCCCTGCAGGTGTCCCAGACAACCTTACAATCAACAGCCATCAGTCCACCAACACATCTGAGCTGCATTGTGTGCTTCAACACCAATATCCGTCCAAGCTCACCCTCAGTGCTGTGACTAAGCCTGCATGTGCAACTCGCCTGGTGCAAGCTTTGCTGTGTTGTGGCCCCCCTGTGCTGCTCACCTTGCCTGGAGTTCCTTGGAACACGTCAGCAGTTCTAGGATGTAGGTCTGCAATTCCTGTGCCTCTGCTTGTGCACACATGTGCATGTGGGCACCAACAAACGTGTCCAGAATTCCGTCGTTAAATGGGCCATGTCTGCTGGCAAAGGTGCTCTGGAGGCTCATCCCCCTTCAGAAAGGGCATGAAACACATGATTAATGCTTCAAAGTCATCTGTGTGTGTCTCTTCAGGCATCTCATTACTTGACCATGTCAGAGAGTCACAGCATAAATCACACCATCAGTCCGTCTTTCACATCCAAAGTGTGGAACACTATCTACAGCATGAATTGCAACAAGCACGTGTACAGTAAAGATAAGAAACATACTACACAATGCATAGAAATTAATGTACACATTAATCATGGAACACCCCATCTAGCAAAAGCTTAACAGTGGACAATAACACCAAAATCATCACCACTAGGGGTGTAAACACAAGTCACACAGCACCAGACATGCCACAGATATGACAGTCCAAAGCCCTTGTGTAAAAGTTTGTGACACCGAACCATCCTTGCGAGCCCATGGATAAGGGAGGCAGGAGTGGCATATGTGAGTCAAGGACCCCAAGCACCAAACACATACACAAGACAAGCCTGAAGGGCCCAGCTGGAACAGACAGTGGATGCCTTCAAAAGCCACAAAGCACTGCACCGTCACATGAAAGCACAATAGACAAGCAATTTTAAACTATATTAACTAATTACACTAACTATGGAAAACCTACATTACCTAATTAAACTAACTATCAAACAGAAACTTAACTACCTTGGGGGAGGGGAGGCACCCAGGAGGGGGGAGGTACAGGATGCTGCTCAACATCCACATGCGATGATTCTGAGCCAAAAAAAACCCTCCATGGGCTCAACGCCTGCACAGCCCGACCTATGTGGGAGATAGATGGTCGTCCGAGTCTGGCTCATCCTGGAAAGGAGGACATGGTACAGTAGCCTGGCAACGCCTAGCCACAGCTGGCCCCTCGTCGGCAGCAAGTCTGGCGGACGGGTGAGCCTGGTTCTGTGTGGCGATGTGACGTAGGTCTGCATGCAGAACCTCACATGATACACATGCTTCCTCTTGCAAGGTCGCACGTGTAACACGGAGTTCCTCCTGCAAGGACTGGCTGGACAACCGCTGCACCTCCCTGGAAGCCTGTAGCTCAGCCGAGATGGTACGCTCAAGCTGTGCAAACCTCTCCTCTGCCTGCTGCCTCTGGGACATCATAAGGACACCCAGAGTGGATCTGAGGGAAGCATACTCCTCCCTCAGGGCATCCATGTGTGCCTCTGCGTGAGCAGCAATTGCTTGACACAGAGACGACATTTCAGCCTGGCGTGCCCTGTCTGAGGCCGCCATGCCCAGCCTGAGCGAGCGGGCTGTGGACCGTGCCGCCTGCTGCTGGAGAAGCACCTGCCTAGCAGGGGGGAGCACAGACCGGGCCACACGCTCCATGCTCTCAGCGATGTTCTCCATTGCTGCCTCCTGCCGTTCTGAATTGGCAGTCATGTCTTGCTCCCACTCAGTATACTGCGGTTGCGTGCGGCGCCCGCGTTGCCGGGCTTGACCCCTGTGGGACCCAAGGACCGGGGGTCCTCGCTGTGTTGGCACTGCCCACGGCTGCACGACTACATGCCCCCGTCGACGTGATGTCCCAGGCACATCAGTGACTGGTGTGGAGGGTGACCCTGCGTCCCGATCCACCACGGGCAGAGGAACCAAGACTGTCTGATCCCTCAGCGCAGGTGTCGCAGACAGAGGAGTGTCCACATCAGAATCACTCACCCCTGACACATGGACTTGATGCTCATCCAACTCAACATGGACGTCAGAGTCGTCATCAAGGCTGAACTCATAGGCAGCCAGAGACAAGATGGACTGTAGCACTTGGGGGTTTTCGTGGCCTGCCACCCCTCGACCCCCACTAGTGCCGGGTTGATGTAGTGGTAACAACCCTGTGTCTGGCATGACAATACCATCCTCCGCCTCCATTGCGTTATCACCTGAAAAATAGAGAGAAAAAAGGTCACTACACATGTCAGAAGCACACAACACACACACACACACCGACAGCAAACGCATTAGGCAGACATGTGACACACAACATATAACCTGGCATGCATGCTGGGTCAACTTTGAATTGCTTCTGTGATCAGACCTGTTGAAAGATGGCAGTTTCCATGGAAGTGGGTCTATGCAGTGCAGAAAATGTGTACGCCACTCACTAACTACATGTACAAGGACTCCATGGTGTGTGCCAGGAAATATGAAGGCAGTGCAATGTCAAATTCAGACATCACATGCATTGTGCATTCAATGTGTACCATATCTAGAAGCCAAGCACCCCTCCACCCCAGTACCAAAGCAGGGATGCCTAGCATGGTATCAAAAGGCTGACCATACACCTGTGAATTGACAGGCAGTGTTGACTGGCATCAACACCTTAATGTGATTCAAGTGACAACACTGCAAATGATGCTGGGACAGTAGGCAGGACACATGATGAAAACTCTGGATGCCGCCCATGTGTGAAGAAGACACAACAACAGTTGGACTGAGTCATTGGCCATTGAACAGGCTGAGGCCTGTGAGCCACACAGATTGTCAGACCCTAAACATGTGTGCAACACAGGACTGAGCCACAGTTGACATGGGAAGGCTGATGAGATGTCAGGCAATGTATGTAACTAAGGACTTGTATTACAGTGATCATCCAGTCAAGGACACATAGGGGCATGCGTGCAATGCACATGGAGCATGAATGGGCACTTAAGTCCCTGCGGGACATCTGACCTATGCACAGTACAAGTGAGATACCCTGCATCAAGTACTAAGGCTGTACCACACGGCATATGGTTGGCAGATTCTACGCTGGAAGTGAGCATCTACACAGGACGCATGAACAAGAAAGTACACATTGGCAAGATTGAAGAACACCAGTGCAAAGGTGGAACTGGGGTGCAGAGTGGCGGAGGAGGGGCAAGGGAGCATGCCTACATGGAGTCCCCGCATGCAGGCAGAGGA
The DNA here is from genome assembly GCF_040938575.1 of Ambystoma mexicanum. Taxonomy (NCBI): domain Eukaryota; kingdom Metazoa; phylum Chordata; class Amphibia; order Caudata; family Ambystomatidae; genus Ambystoma; species Ambystoma mexicanum. The sequence continues at coordinate 936,032,133 of NC_090936.1, forward strand.
GACATGCATGACGGAAGCATTGCATTACTTACACATCAGAACCATGTACACGTCACATGTAGCGGCAATCATGCACAACACATCCCACAAGTGAAACACACACGTCCTCAACAAACACGCATCAACACTCACTGGACTGGGCATCAAAGTCCAGCATCTCTCCCACTCCTTCGACCAATTCAGGTGGTATGAACTCTGCAACGAGTGCCTCATGCAGAGTGAGCTCTTCCTCCTCTGGTGCAGGCCCACCGCCAGTCACCAGAGTCAAGTTGTAATTAGAGGCACGCTTAGCCTTAGTGCTGCGTTTGATGTCATTCCAATGCTTTTTGCACTCTTGCGCCGTGCGCACCTCATGGCCGAATGATCTGACATGTTCCGCAACATGCTTCCAGTGGGTGTCACGTTGGGCAGCCGTAGTCTGACTATTGGCACCCACTAGCATGTCACGGCTGTGGCCCAGCACGTAGTCCACGAGGAAGTCCAGTTCCTGCTTACAGAAAGGCTTCTTCCTCGACGTGCAGGAGGTCGTGGCTGTGTGTGGGGTCCCAGCCTGTGCTGCAGGTGCAACCTTCCTCCTCTTGGACTGTGGCACAGACCCTGGCTGGCTAATGCCGCCCTGACCAGTATGGCCAGTGGGTTCGGTGGATTGAGCCAAGGGAGTGGCAGGTGGAGGGATGACCAAAGGCCTGACTTGTGTCAGTGGCAGCTGGGTGCCCACTAATGGACCCTGCGCAGCAACATCTGCTGTGGCAGGGGCATTGACCGCAATGGTCCTGGTTGGCAGACTCACAACCGGGGTGCTGTTGGGTGCATCTGCCCCTGCACTTGCCAACACCCGGCTGTTCGGGGTAGCAGATGACATCATTGCCCCAGGGACAAGTGTCTTGGTCTGAGCAGCCCGGCCTGCCCCTATGGTTTCCCCCCTGGCCTGTTGGAGATCTACCAAGGGCTCCTCAAGTGCCAACGCAGCCTGTGCTGGCAGACCCCGAGCCTTGGTGGCAGTGTCCACAGCTGCACCTGCAGCTACCACTACCCTTGGGCCCGTGGCAGTTGATGGAACGGACTGCCGGGTCACACAGGCGCCAGTGCCAGATGCAGAAGCTGCATCCCCGGAACCACAGGGGGTGGTGGCATGACTGCACGGACACATGGCACAAGTGGCGCACCCCTGCTTCTTCCCCCTCTGTGGCCGCCCTGGACACCCTGGAGTCCCCCTACTCCCTGGTCACCATGGCCACGTCCCCGACCACGCCCGCCACGAGGAGTACGCCCAGCTGAGGCACCCCTCACCTTTGGTGGCCTCCCAACCATGGCACAGATGTAGTAGTGCTGGCACAGATGGAGTGGTGCCAATGGGAGGTGTACACCACAATTGACCAGGGCAATTGGGGTGAAGGGGTGGGAAGCAAGATGTTAACAGCCCCCCTGCACCTGCAAGGCTGTATGTGAACCCGGTGATGTAGTGACGGGTCACGGAAAGCTCAGGCACCCCAAAACTGCAGTAAAACCGTGCACGCAACCCTGCAGCCTACGTGCGTGGATTCAACCTCCCGCAGTATGCGGTGGCACCCAGTAACACGAATAATACGTACGTGTGGGACACGCAGGCTACTATGACATCGAAAATGGGTGCGATACACAGGGGCACCAGCAGTGGGAAAAAGAGCATGTGCAACTCACCGTCTGACTAGCGCGATGCAGAAAAAACACGCGTAGCCAATATCCCCGCCAAAAGAAGAGATACGTCCTTGATAGCTGTGAAGTTGTGATGGCGCGCGAAACAACAGGAAGCAGCAACACACGTCGGTCTCCACGAAAGGCACGTATAGCGAACTGCTGGGCCCGCTCACCTTTAACCCGTGCTGAGGGAAACGCACGCGCGCGTCACATCACTTACGCACATGGGCCCTTTCCTCGTATTACACGCGGACGTGCAGTTTTTCACGCGCGCTGAAATGGCCATGCACGCCTGTGCGCGTCACGTCACAGGGGCGCTTGTGCTTGAGGGGCATCACCCCTCAAGCGCAAGCGTGAAATTGCATATGCGTGCAGACGCGCTTACGCGCTAAGGGTCTTTCCTCGAATTACACGCTGACGTGCCGAATTTTCACGTGCTAAATCACTCCATATCAAGCTGGCCACGCGTAAGCACACGGAAGACCACGCTCCTGCCCAGAAGGCAGAACTACTGTGCCCCAGAGCCCCGAGCACGCTCCCACCTGCCATCTGCTGCTGCGTGACTGCCTGCTGCCCACATGCCCTGCCATTTGCTGCCTGCACATCAGCCAGGCGTGCTGTTGTTGTGACCACCCCTGCTGGAACTGAAGACTCCCGACTGGGATTCCATCGCTCCGCAGACCAGCCCCAGGACCCAGTTGCCCACCCACTCCTGCCTCTGGGGTTGTCATGTCGGGCACTGCAACATCTGGCACCACTGACAACCCCCGTCCGGAGAGGCAGAGGGGCACCAGCTTCAGTGCCAGGGAAGTTGGTGTCCTGGTGGAGCAAGTCCTGGGGCAATATGATGCCCTCTTCGGAAGTTCCCGCGCCGACAAGTAAGGACGGACTCGGATCTGGACTGACATCGTGACTGCCATCAACGCGGAGAGGGTGGCAGTCCGCGACTTCCAACATGTCAAGAAGGGCTGGGAGGACTTCAGGTCCAGGACCCTGAACAAGGCCCGGCGCCTCTTGAAGGCAGCGGATGCCAAGGGGCGCCGGGGCCACTTGTCGGAAGATCAGATGAGGGTCCTGGAACGCATATCCCCAGCGCTCCACGTCCAGGTCCTTGAGAGGCAGACACGTCTGGAGTCGAGCGGTAAGTGTACATGCATCCTGATTGTGAGCTGTGCGTGTGGTGATGTTTCAGTAGTGTGCAGGTTGCACATCTGTTTGTATGGGGTCGAGTATGGGTGGGGGTGTACAGGGCCGTGAGGCTAACACATGCGAGGGCTGTAATGTGTGAGACATGGATGGTGCTTGTGTGTGTAGGCTTGCATGCCAAATGCAGTTGTGTGGGCACACATGTTTGGATGAATGTGTATGTAAGTAGACATGTTCGTGATGTCACGCATGTATGTTGTTTTCAGCTGCATGTATCAGCACTGTGTACATGTGCATTTGTGTGTTTTTGACAAGGGTGCAACAGTGATGCAACATGGATGCATGTGACAGCGGGTTGTGGAAGCCTGATTGGCAGATGTGACATGGATGCCCATCTGAACACTGCGACACTTGGCAGAGGTGTACACATGCATGCAAGTGTGGTGGTGTGTGTGCATGTGTGGTGCACTTCCTGTGTTGCATGTGATGTCTGGCTCAGCTTTGCCTGCTCATGCTGTTGTATGTGTATGGATGGTGCTGGCAGTTGCGATATGGCTGTGGTATGGCTCATGTGTGCGAGTTGAAATGACATGTGTGTTGGGGATTGTGATGGCATGTCTGAGGTTTGCCAATGCCACTCATGTACAACTGTCATGTGTGTATGTGTCCATTGTACAGTGCCCTGATGCCTGTGTTTTATTTCTCCCTGTCTGCAGCGTCAACTGATGAAGAGGGCAGAGAGGGTGCTGTGGAGCACAGCGGCGGGGATCCCACCGCCAGCCGGAGACGCAAGGCCCAGGCTCCCCTCCCATGTTGTCATCTCGTCGGGGAGTGAGGAGTCCGGTGCCGCGTCCCAGGCCGCAGCTGCCGGGGGGAGGTCCAAGAGGCGGAGGATGGAGTTGGAGTCCTCAGCAGCAGAAGGGGCAGCTGGGACCCCACAGGGCCCAACGGGGGAAGATGGCATGGAGTCATCCAGGTTGGTGGGGGGTTTGGTGGAGGAGGAGGCCGTGCAAGCAACAGAGACGGGGTCTGGAGGTGGGGATCCCACTGGTGCTAGTGGTGCAGTGCAAGACCAGGGGCAGGAGGCAGCACAGGCTGCCGCGGAGGTGCCTGTGTGCAATCCTGTCCCTGATCCTGTCCCTGCATCATCTTGCACCAGCAGGGCTGCCTACTTCCAGACCCGTTTTCAGGCAGGGGTTGAGCGAACGACAACTGATCTTCCTCTGCCTGTGGACGTGGCTATCTGGGTCCGGGTTGAGCCTGTCCTGACTGGTGTGGCGTTGCATCAACGGGCCATGCGAGGTGACCTGCAGTCTTTTCATGAGGAGACTGCACGTCATCTCGAATGGCTCGTTGACCACGTCAGCCTACTGGGACAGGTCACCCAGGCCGGATTCCTCCGTTTGATGGGGCTTGCTACGACCCCCTCCTCAACTGAACACCCTACGCGCCAGTTGTCCTCCGTGCCATCTTCCCACCCATCAGTCACCTGGATGCCCTATGGAGCTGTCTCTGACGGTGCGGCCAGGCTGGTGGAGGAGGCATCCCTGCCACAGTCGGGAGTCGGACGTCCAGCAGGGTTGGCCACATCAACGACTGCACCCCAGCCGGCGGAGGATGTGCAGGCAGCAGGAGGCAGTGCACGGGCAGAGGCACAGCAGCAGCAGCAATGTGGTGGGAGCCATGAAGGCTCGGGGCCTTCAACATCGGAGGGGCAGGCATCGGCCGGAGGGCAGGAGGACCCAGGACAGAGAGTGTCTTCCGTGTGGCAGCGGTTGGGCCACGCCATAGATGCGGAGCGGCAGCGGGCGGAAGAGGCACGGCTCACAATGGTCAGGGCGGAGAACTCCATGTGGAGGGCCCTGAGGCGGGCCGAGTGCCTCGAGGCAATCCGCAGGGGGTTGGAGGTGGACACGTCGACGGCCCTGCGGACCCTCGGGGCCATGGAGGAGGACCGCCTCTGGGACATTGAGCAGGAGTTCGATGATGCCCTGGCCCGGGACATCCAAAAGTGAGCCGTCAGACTAGCCCGCTGCCCTTGTACATAGTTATGTAGTTAGTGTTAGGTTTCCTTTGTTTTTGGATTTATTTTGGACATTTTCGACAATGGGCGACATTTTTGTATATAGTTTATTTTATTAGTTAGTGTTGTTAGCTAGGTTTCATTTCTTTTGTTGGGATAATGGACCCTGGCTTGTTCGTCTGTACATAGTTCATTGTTGGATTTTCTTTTTCTTTCACAATTTACCCATGGAGCAATGGCTTTCAATTATTATTTTCCATTGGATTTTCTTTTGTGGACTGTGACTTTGGACACCATTCCTTTGGATTATGATTTTTGGTTTTGCTTTTTTTCACGGACATGCTTCTTTTCATTTTTGTACATTCCCATTTCTGTTTCTTTATTTTTGAATCCATTTATGTTTCCTTTAATACATATTTTTTGATCGAACTTCAATGTGTAGTATCATCTCATTGGTTTCATGCATATCAAGATATGGGTTTTGAGATTCACTGACACCATTTGGGTGTATGTGAGGGACATGTGTTTGTTTCAAAACTTCTGTCATGTAATTGCCATTTCTGAGTGGGTGGATGCAATACTCGGGTGGGTGTTTTGCATTTGGAGGCTGACCATAGGGACCAGGGATCTAGATTGTGATGACATGTTGGATGGGGAACATGAGTTGGGGCCTGCTGGCAGGTGCCCCACAGTGCTGGGGGGTGGGGGTGGTGGGGAACATGAGTTGGACATGGGTGGGGGTCTGGTGGAGGGTGCCCCTGCATTGCTGGGGGGTGGGGTGATGGGAGACATGGGTGGGGGCCTGGTGGAGGGTGCCCGTGGATGCTGGGGGGTGGGGGTGATGGGAGACATGGGTGGGGGCCTGGTGGAGGCTGCCCCTGCACTGCTGGAGGGTGGGGGTGATGGGAGACATGGGTGGGGGCCTGGTGGAGGGTGCCCCTGGATGCTGGGGGGTGGGGGTGATTGGAGACATGAGTTGGACATGGGTGGGGGCCTGGTGGCAGGTGCCCCACAGTGCTGGGGGGTGGGGGTGGTGGGGAACATGAGTTGGACATGGGTGGGGGCCTGGTGGAGGCTGCCCCTGCACTGCTGGAGGGTGGGGGTGGTGGGAGAGATGGGTGGGGCCTGGTGGAGGGTGCCCCTGGATGCTGGGGGGTGGGGTGATGGGAGACATGGGTGGCGGCCTGGTGGAGGGTGCCCCTGCACTGCTGGGGGGTGGGGGTGATGGCAGACATGGGTGGGGGCCTGGTGGAGGGTGCCCCTGGATGCTGGGTGGTGGGGGTGATGGGAGACATGGGTGGGGGCCTGGTAGAGGCTGCCCCTGCACTGCTGGAGGCTGGGGGTGATGGGAGACATGGGTGGGGGCCTGGTGGAGGGTGCCCCTGGATGCTGGGGGGTGGGGGTGATGGGAGACATAAGTTGGACATGGGTGGGGGCCTGGTGGAGGGTGCCCCTGCACTGCTGGGGGGTGGGGGTGATGGGAGACATGGGTGGGGGCCTGGTGGAGGCTGCTCCTGCACTGCTGGGGCGTGGGGGTGATGGGAGACATGAGTTGGACTTGGGTGGGGGCCTGGTGGAGGGTGCCCCTGCACTGCTGGGAGGTGGGGGTGATGGGAGACATGGGTGAGGGCCTGGTGGAGGCTGCCCCTGCACTGCTGGGGGGTGGAGGTGATGGGAGACATGGGTGGGTGCCTGGTGGAGGGTGCCCCTGGATGCTGGGGGGTGGGGTGATGGGAGACATGGGTGGGGGCCTGGTGGAGGCTGCTCCTGCACTGCTGGAGGGTGGGGTGATGGGAGACATGGGTGGGGGCCTGGTGGAGGGTGCCCCTGGATGCTGGGGGGTGGGGGTAATGGGAGACATGAGTTGGACATGGGTGGGGGCCTGGTGGAGGCTGCTCCTGCACTGCTGGGGGGTGGGGGTGATGGGAGACATGAGTTGGACATGGGTGGGGGCCTGGTGGAGGGTGCCCCTGCACTGCTGGGGGGTGGGGGCGATGGGAGACATGGGTGAGGGCCTGGTGGTGGCTGCCCCTGCACTGCTGGGGGGTGGGGGTGATGGGAGACATGAGTTGGACATGGGTGTGGGCCTGGTGGAGGCTGCCCCTGCACTGCTGGGGGGTGGGGGTGGTGGGGAACATGAGTTGGACATGGGTGGGGGCCTGGTGGAGGGTGCCCCTGGATGCTGGGGGGTGGGGGTGATGGGAGACATGGGTGGGGGCCTGGTGGAGGGTGCCCCTGCACTGCTGGGGGGTGGGGGTGATGGGAGACATGGGTGGGGGCCTGGTGGAGGGTGCCCCTGGATGCTGGGGGGTGGGGGTGATGGGAGACATGAGTTGGACATGGGTGGGGGCCTGGTGGAGGGTGCCCCTGCACTGCTGGGGGGTGGGGGTGATGGGAGACATGGGTGGGGGCCTGGTGGAGGCTGCTCCTGCACTGCTGGGGGTGGGGGTGGTGGGAGTCATGGGTGGGGGCCTGGTGGAGGCTGCCCCTGGTGGCTGGGGGTGTAGGGGGACATGCGTTGGTGGGCAGTAGTGCAAGTTGACATGTGGGTTGGCTGGGGGGCATGGCCATGGTGGATGGGGTGCCTGCAGGACATGTGCAGGGTAGGCTCCTGTGGTGTCAGCCACCTGCAGGGGCCGTGGAGGGTGTAGAGGGAACACCTGGGATGACCCACACGTGCAATTCACGTGTGGTGCTCCCCGCGCACGCCTGTAATACACGTACCCTGATGGAATCACGTGTGATACTTTCTGCGCACCCCTGAAATACACGTACCCTGCTGATATCGCGTGTGAAACTTCCTGCGCACCCCAAGATACACGTAGCCAGGACATTCGCGTGTGGAACTTCCCGCGCACCCCAGTAATACATGTACCCTGCTGATATCACGTGTGAAATTTCCCGCGCACCCCGAAATACACGTAGCCAGGACATTCGCGTGTGGAACTTCCCGCGCACCACTGATATACATGTACCCTGCTGACTTCGCGTGTGAAATTTCCCACGCACCCCAAGATACACGTAGCAAGGAGATTTGCGTGTGTAACTTCCCGCGCACCCCTGATATACATGTACCCTGCTGACTTTGTGTGTGAAAATTCCCACGCACCCCGAAATACATGTAGCCAGGAGATTTGCATGTGTAACTTCCTGCGCACCCCGAAATACACGTACCCTGCTGATATCGCGTGTGGAACTTCCCGCGCACCCCGAAATACACATAGCCAGGACATTCGCGTGTGGAACTTCCCGCGCACCCCTGGAATACACGTACCCTGCTGATATCGCAAGTGAAACTTCCCGCGCACCCCGAAATACACGTAGCCAGGACATTCGCGTGTGGAATTTCCCGCGCACCCCTGATATACACGTACCCTGTTGAATTCACATGTGAAAATTCCCACGCAACCCTGATGTACACGTACCCTGATGGAATCGCGTGTGGAACTTCAAGCGCACCCCTGAAATACACATACCCAGCTGGAATGACGTGAGGTGCTTCCCGCGCACCCCAGGGGTACACGTAGCCCGCTTGCCGTGCTGGTACAGGATTGGCGCAGCCCTTTGCGCTGGATTGGGGATTTTGATGGCTTTTCCCTGCGCTAGGGCATTCTTGGGGGCGTAACTGGCGCTGCTGCAGGGTCGCTGCGCCACTGTGCGCCACGGCTGGTTTTGGTTGCTGGGATCCATGAATACGCTGTGCGCGGAAATGGGTTTTGGCGCACGAGGCTGGCGCAGGGATTCGCACGCGCACACTGTGCGCCAGCCGCGTGCGCCACTTGTGCACTGAATTCTATGAATTACCCCCTTAATCTCATCCCTCATCTTCTCCCATCTCTTCTACTGCTCTTCTCTCCTTTTTGGACTCTAGCACCCCTCAAATCCCTCTACCACTCCTCCATAGTACTCTTTGTCTCCTTGGTCCTTGTGATTCTATTTCCTCCATGCCCTCTCACCTTGACTGGCTTCCCTTTTACTCCCAACTTAAATTCCTATTCCTCTGTCTGGTTTTCAAATCTATCCATGACCTTGCAACCCCCTATCTCTCTTCTCTCCTCTCATTTTGTACTCCCTCCCACTCTCTCCGCTCTGCTGATCTCTTCTTACTAACTGTCCCCCATACCCATGTACCTCTCCACACTTCCGTTCATTCCAGCTCCTGGCCCCCCTACATTGGAACTCTTGACCTCTCTCAATTCGCTCCATCCCCACCTACACCTCCTTCCGGACCTCCTTGAAAGCTGTTATTCGCCACTTCCCTCTTCCCCCTGACCTCCTTCCCTACCATCACTCCTCCCCTACTTTCCTGTTCTCCATTCTATCCCTTCCTACCGCCCTTTCCCTTTTCACTCCTCCTACCCCCTTGGAAATTTGAATCTGAAAATTGAAAATTGTTATTTCATCTTCCCTTGATTACCTCCTCTCTCCCTTCCTTCTCACCATTCCCCTCACCCTTTGTCATCTAGGTAAATTGTTCTACATATTATTTCTTTGGTTTGTTTCATGATTGTAAATATGCTTCTTTCATTATTCTTGTATCTTGTTGTTATATTGTAAAGCGCTTTGGATTAAAGTGCTATATAAACCTAATAAACATAAACATAAACTATTGATTTTCCCAAGAATATCATAAGGATTATGAAGAGCTTTATGGACAGTGGATAGAGACCTGCGGGTGATACTTTGGTCTGTGGGGATATATCTTGATGCTTTCAATGCTGGAGCGATTGCAAAAGACATTTCACAGATTCATTGCTTTCAAGACAGGTGTGGGGGTAGTCCCAACAGTGCAGGCCAATAGAACAGGATGCATCCTGGATCAGGCAGCCCAAAGCAGATACTCTCTTTTTTCTCTGCATACATGGACCAATCTTGGATATGTTACAGTAATCCTATGAGAGGCATTAGTCAATTTGCTAGTAGCTAAGCCCAGTAGGACCTTGGAATCACAGGCATACATTCTGCCTGTTCGTCTGCTTCTTGCTCTCACTGACCAAGCATCTGTCTGTCTCTGTCCCCTGCACTCTTTACACCTCCATGTCTCTAAATCTTTACCCGTTCTCACCATCACATGCCTTTCAGTCTTTGTCCCTTCCTCACACCCAACCACTCTTGCTCTGTCTCTCTGTCGTCTCTCTGTCTCTCTGTCTCTCTCAATCTCTTTCTCTGCTACCCACTCTCATATGGTCTGATAAAAAGTGAAGTTATGGAAGGAGCTTACAGATACCAATTGGGAATTGTCAAATATTAAAACAGTCTTTATAGTGCACAATTGAACATAGGGAATTCAACATTCAACATTTCTTTGCAAAAACACTACTCAAATGCGGAGGTGTTGGGAGATTTAAGCACTTCAAACACTTCAAGCTCAGGCTAGTGGTAGAGACAGCATTTCTTGGCTGACTACACAAATGGCGTCTCCTAGGCAACAGATCTATGTCAGTTGGCAATTAACACTGGTTCTGGACCAAGCATTGGAGGGGGGATGATTGCCTCCAAGCCACTTCCCTAGCACTGCTAATGCCTCTTGGAGAGTTGCCTAGGAATTGGCATGCTGGAAGAAATCGTGATCTGTTGGCTGTTGGGCATATATAAGAGTTAACTTTGACCCCCAATAAAATGTGTATTTTGGTGAGGGTTGATGAGAGTAAACAATTGACTACGGGTAATGTTAGAGGCCCTTGCCACATGCTCAGGACCAGTACTTATGTGGAAGTCACCTATCCCACAAAAGAGCCCTCTGGTGTGGGATCTAATGCTTCAATCTGTCCTTCCATGTTCTGGATGAGAGAATGAAATCCATCATTCCATGCACCTAAGTATGCTGTAGTTTCAAAAGCTTGTTTTCCAAAAGGCAGCCTGTTAACGGTCGCCCTCTTAAATTTTATGCTTCAGTATTTTAATGGCCCAAGATTAAAGGTAATTTCTTTTAGCTAATTTTGCACAATGGTCTACTACTTAACTACTAATGTTTCTTTCATGTCTCCCTTGTAGCCCTCTTTGTTACTTTTTATGGGGGAAACAATTTCTCCCCATCCCCCAAGATGTCTGCCCCTTCCTCTAATCCCTGCATGCCCTTTCATTCTCTATAATACCCTGTGATGCTTTAGCCTCTTTGCTACACATTCATCTTGTTTTAAATTGAAACCATTATAGATGCTTTGACATTGTTGCTATATTTGTACATATTGTCTATCTCTGCTGCTTTCCTGGGCCCTTGTTTCCTCTTGTCCATTTTTCCTAGAGTAACAATGCTTGCAGGGCCATGTGATCATTACACATTCTTTCTATAGATTTTGGTTGTTTGATGTAATGTCTCTAGTAACAGCATGGAGAGAGCAATAGCCATTTGGTTCGGAAGATAGTGTACACCAGAGGGTTTCAGAAGCGGGCTGTGTTAGCCCTACTTTGTTGGAGTCCGAGTAAATGAGGGACCTTACTTAAGTGAAAGCAGAGAGGAGGAGAGGACATGAAAGAACGAAGGGACGAGAGAGACAGATGTCACATCGCTCATGTATAGGGGATTGGAACTGTTTACCAGTGCATTTAGGCCTATTTTAAGTGTACTTGCACACATACCTCTTTGTCTGAACATATGAACATATGAAAACTGTAAACCTTTTACTATTGGGTTTAACATACACTACACCCCATGTATACATTGTTAACTATTCAACACTGGGTTTAACATCACACACACACACACACAGACACGCTGACCAAAACATAATATATAGATCACATAGCCAACTAGTGTTAAACTGGCAGATATACATTGTTTAAGTTCTACAAAAAAAGTATAAATGACGTTTTATATAAACGTTTTTGCAGTGGCAAAGACTAAGCTTCGTTCCCCAACGTTCTTTGGGACCTGAGGGCTATATTGGAAGAATGAATTTGTTATGCACTATTTAACTGTTCGTTTAAGACATTGCATTGTTTTTGCACTTTATATCCGTATAACACATTTTGTATAAATTGATTATTGATTGTTTGGATGTTTTTTATCTGTTTGTGCTTTTGAACTATATCATGTAGCACCGAACATTGTGCTTTTGAAGGCGTTACAGAGTGTAGTTATTTCTAATTGTATGGACGACACGAATGATAACAGCTATAGTATGTGTGTGATATTTGTCTTGCAATTAATGTGGATTAGGTTTGTCATTGATGTAGACATTCAAATAAAATGTGTGAAATGAATTATGGGGCAAGAACTATCTTTAGTATATTGGCATATTGCCCTCAGTTATTGGCCCAATAGGGGTCTCCCATGAGCAGAGCACAGACAGACACACAGTGACAGCATCGTCAATATCTTTGGCGAAGGGGAGCATAAATGGTGGCAATGTTAATAATTGCTTATATAGTTCAGTAATAAGTATTTGTTATATTAGTGCTGAAAGGTATCAACAGCTGGCAGAGGGAGGGCGATTTAGTGAAACAGATCTTTAATCTTTAATTGAAGGTTGCTTTTGAGCAAGACACTAAAGTGTAGTATAGTAGGGGGCCCACCGAGAAGTCTATTGCACAATCACTTGTTTCTGTATTTTTTAGGGGCTGTCCCTTCAGAGTATGGGAGCCAGGAAGGAACATCCTTGCCCATCGTAAGGGGATGGAACGGGAAAAGAGCTTCCTTAATGCAATAAATTGGGGTCTGCACTTTTGTGCTGCTATTCCTCAGCAGTATACTTTTCTGTTTCTGCTTGACTGCTTTTGGAAATCTAAATGGCAATTTTATGGAGTTGTAAGCTCTACTAGCACATGGCAAATGTTATTGACCTCCTCTCAGCCAGGCAGCATGTTTAGAATGCTGTCATTAACTACTGGTATTGACTACATTCTCAACATTCTGACTTCAGAAGCAGCCTGGGAATCAACAGAAAGCATATGTCTGCATTCAAAAACTAGCAATGCAATTTCTGAGCAAGATTTCGTTCAGTAGGACATTCAAACCTAACTCAGAACACCAAATGGAAACAAAACCTGTTCACTTTAACACTGCACTTCCTTCTAAAAATATTCCAGTTCAATCAAGTTTGCAAATAAAATGCTTAATTTATGAGGACAGCATAGATATTTAAATATTACAAAATAAAACTGCATTTCCTTTAATGACACATTTTGAGTGCTTTATTCACTTTTAAAAATACATGTTTTACTTCATCACCAGAACTCCGAAACCTTTACTGTTATCACCACCATGTGCTAGTAGCCCTGAAGACCTTGAGAGGTGTCATTATCACATGGGATAATGACCATTCACCACCCCATGGCTTTCAGCTTTGCCTCAGGCCATAACTTGGGGGTGGGTCATTATCCCATGATAATGACCCCTCTCCTGGTCTATAAGGTTGTAGTAATGTTATGATATGTTACGGTACTCTACTTTAATGTGAGTTTCCAACTTCTCTGAATCACGCTGAGGTGCTGAATAGTATGGGTGGAGCAGCAGGTCTTCAGTTTCAAACTAGATTACAAAACAATGGGCATAAGATTGAATATGATGATACAACCAAAATACATTTGTATGCAGAAAAAACAGAGAGGGTTTCTTTATCTTTTTAATCAACATTTGTCATGAACTTTTTATAACAAACAATATAAACTTTGACTACTAGCACTGTCTTCAAAAAACAAAAGAGCACATACAGTAACAGATGCCAAAAGGAATGTGGTTTTGTGGGAAGAAGGTAATAAGAGCCCTTCGCCCAGCGTGAAAAGGAAAGGTATGTGACCAACCTTAGCATAATTTTTCAGGTGGTTAAAGGTTCAGAAGTTCTGAACACTTTGAATATGGTCAAAGGAAGAAGATACCTGTTCTAATAAAGGTCCAACAGGTGTTATAAAGAGAGTTGCAAATAGAGATGTTCGGAAGCATCGAATTAGGTACATTTAAGTTTTTGCTTAATGAATTGTTTAATTTCAAGTCAAACTTTCAATAGGAAGCTATAGCTTATAGATTTGTACTCTTGTGTAGCTTAAGTCAGTCTGTTCCTTTTTGTGCAAAAGGACATTGTATGTCAGCGGCTAGAAACATTTACCAAATTTGTATTCATAATATGTCATATTTAAAATAGATAAGAAGTCTTTACCGACTGCAAAATGCTCCGCAAAGATGCACACATTGTGTTAAGAGGATAGTTGGGGAATTTTCATGACAGACCCACATGAAGGCGAGAAAGAAAAAAATGCACGAAAAGGTTGTACTTTCAGAAGACTGGATATTATATGCTGTTGGATCAAAGATACATATCCATTATTCGTAAACGGAAGTTAGACATTGCAAATCAGAGATTATTTTTCTTTTCTGAAAGGTGGAATGAAAAACATTTTGAGCATGGGAAAAATTCTCATCCAGTATGACATAAACGCAATTGTTTCAGTAAATAATACAGGATGTTTTACAGTAGTTGATTGAGTATGCAGCACTTCTGTCCTTATCTATGTTGACTCTTCTTAATGCTGGAAAAATAATTAAAATATATGGGGACATGTGGCAATATGTTGAAATGATATAGATGAATGGAAGAAAAGATTGATGTTTGGGATAGAGGATCATTCTTGCCAGCCTTTGCGATATGGACTTAGACTTTTTGCGGGTCACAGCACACCGAAAATAAATGTGTGTTTTTGATAAACTAGTGTCGCGGTTGGAAGTAGTATGTTACGGCAGTGGTGTGTGTATCAAAATTAGGTGCTGTGAGTCTGTGTCCAGGTCTCTGTATTTTGGAGCGCATGTAAACATCAATGTATTGGTTGGCGCTGTGACTAAACATGGTAAATCACAACTACAGAAGTACCTCTTTGGAAGACTGATGTCGTGATAAGGTGTTGTTCATCATAGCAACAGGGCATCCGCCATCTTATAGCAGGTGGTTGCAAATCGTCCACCTGTATTAAAGATTAGAAAATGAAGGAAGCATTGAAAAAGTCTCACTTGCACTAGGAGGTATGCATGAAAAACAGAGATGCAATTTTTTTTATTAATAAAAAGAATGACCTGATAGCAGTGAGAATACAAATAGATAACAACTTATGCCTTACAAAAGGACAGTCATTTCTCAGAGCAGGAACATGTCCTCCATCTTGGAACATATGAATGCAAATGCTCAATGAGTATCAACAAATAGTGACCCCACAGGGTGTAAAATACAGGTGATGTAGTATACCAATTACTGATACTCACCTCACTTTTTCTAACCTCAAAAAGCAAACAACTAATGTACAACACTGTAGCATACAAAAAAATGCCACAGACTAGTAAACAGGTCTAGCACAAGGTTCCCTTACAGGATCACTCTCAATTGGGCATATTACTTTCTAGTTCCAAAGAGTGTCCTAATTGACTCTGGCTCTATGTATTTTACCTCTGGTTAGCATGTGGTCATGTCATAGGTGTTTTCAGAGGATCATTGCTATGAATTTAACACTTAAATATTGACCAAAGACTTGGCTATAATTCTCATTATTTTAATAGAAAACATAAAACAACTTTTGGTGCAAGAGCCTCAGTGACATTTTACACAAAAATTATTATTTAATTTAAAACAAAAAGATACATTAATTCGAATATAATCTTTCGATCAAAATGACAGCATTTGAATTAATCATGCACCATGGAAAGCAATAAAAGTTAAGTACAAGTGAAACAAAGAGAACATACAAACATTTTTTACAAAAAAAACCAATAAAAAAAAGTTTTCATTTGGACAAGAACTATGAATAACACAAAAAATAAATGCTATTCCTATGACAGAGGGATATTATAACATTACTTATTTTTCACCCTATTTTGGTTTGACATTGCTTAGTTTTCACCCTATTTTGGTTCTGGAAATCCACATATATGTTCGCCAAGGAATCCCAGACCAAGGAAAACAAGAGCCAATTTTTGTTCCTTATGGAGTTTTTTAGGAATAGATGACTAGTGTCAACTTAACTTATGTATTCACACTAGACTACTGCTTCTTACAGTACTGCTCAGGTCCTCAGGAAAATGCTCAATGAACAAATGTTGATACACATTTTTTTAAAATAATTAGCAAAAAGCGGTCAAGGGATTATTTAAAAACATCACACTTTACTGGATGATATAAATGGACTGCGGAGAGGCAATTTCTAAACTAAATTGAAAAAGTATGACCAGATTTCAATAGAAATACAAATGGATGTCCTATGTCTTACAAAAGAATACACCAATGGATTTGGACCTTGAGGACCTGTGTGTGTGTTCTGAGTATCTGTATCCAGTGTTGTTCCAACTTGAAAAGTCTATTAGTAATCAAGAAGTTATTTTGATCAAGCTGTACAAAAACAATAATAAGCCATAGAATGTCTTCCTCACTATGGTTGCAATCTACATAGTGACAGACTAGTGAAACCTGTATGTTGGAAATCTGAATTTAGGAGTGATATTCAGCGATTTTGGTTGATGCCGTGTTTGTGGTCATACCAATATACTACATATTACAGGCCAGCAAGTTGTATAGATGATGTTTTTGAATTGAGGGTTGGTAAAGTGTTCCAATTGCCATGAAAGGCTTCCCAGTGGGTTATCTGTTGTTTTTTGGTGACTCTGAAGACTGAACAATGATCACATGTGTGGTGACTCACAATCTGGGGAAAGGAAAAGTGTTCCTGAATGTGTTCAGTAGCAGGTTTCTGTTTGTGTGCCCATGAAAAAGGTTATTTTTAAGATTTCTGCACCTTTTTGGGGCAAAGAGTAATTTTGAGTCTGTGACTTTGCTAAGGCCTATTTTGCTGCACTAATGTCAACATAGCTGTTTCAAACAAGGTGTAGGTCATGAAAATGTTGTAATACATGCCAGTATGTTGTCATCATTGGGTGAGTGGTGAGTGGATAAGATTTCTATGTTGGTGTACCAGACCCTTTTGTTGTGTGTTTCAACAAATGTAGATGATATCCATGTTGGATTAATTGGTCCATATAGTTTATTTTTAAAGAATAGTTGCGTCTGATTCTCAGGAATTGACTGTATGGTAAATTGCTACGTAATGTCATGGGATGTTGATCAGAGTAGTGGAGAAGAGAAGTGCGATCTGTCGTTTTTTAATTTTTTTTATTCAAACTGTTGTTTTTAGTTTGATTAACAAACTTTTACAACATTTTTTCGTTTACATTTACACTTAAAATTTGCAACATATATAAACTTTTTCTTTTCATCCAATGTTAGTTCGAAATCCCCAAAAACAATGCATATTCCTTTTTTCAAATCTGAATACATAACATAAGTGCATAGATATATACAATGATAGCATATACAGTCAACTGCAATATCAGTGGAAAGCTAAAACTCACAGAAATTAAAGGAGAACAGTATCAATTTACATGGTATTATTTTAAAGCTTGTGACAAATTTTTTGTAATAGGGATAAAACAGTAGTGCGCATGTGCAAAGCTATCAAACAGAATGCAACTTACTTTCTAGTTCCGGATTAATAAATTTAAGGCAACTGGTTAGCAACAATATTGCTTTAACACAAGTGCCCCACATAGAGGAGAGCCAAAACCATTCCCTTTGTATTGGTGTGAACACATCCTTTTAATTCCAATAAGTTGAATACGAATTTCTTCAAAATATGCACAATAGATGACTAAGTGCTTTATAGTTTCAGGCTCATTAGGGTTAATGCAAAATCTACAGCCGTAACTAGATTGAGATTCCTCTTGCAGGAACCAGTTCTTTGTTCTAACGAGCGTGTGCATTTGGTTCAACTTAAACCTCAAGTAAATATCTCTAGCTTTAGGGCAAGGGAATTGAACTAAGTAAAGTTTATGAGGGAGTCTTCCCGTGCTGAACCTTGCCACATCTTTGTAGAGTTTAAAGGCTTCTATGGCATTAAGGGTTTTGCAGCAAAGTACACAAAAGAGGTGGGGGGATTAGACTGTGGACCAAAACACCCCCTATCTTTAGGAACACCCTAAAAAATATAAACTAAAGAATGGTCCACAGTGTGGTATCACGGTGTCGCGTGTCCAACCTCACTGATTAGAAGGCAGGAATAGGGGTAGAGAAAACACAGTATACATATCTCTAAACATTAGTGCTTTGGTATTTTAAGCTCTACACAGTGGGAATTGGATCAGTTATACAATTATCAATTTTATTTAACCTTCAATGGTAAATATACATCATAAAAATGCCAACATGGCATAATTCATCATTTAATACAAAACTAACACAATCCTTAAAAACTTTTGTACATAAAAGGAAGAAAAAAAGACAATAAAGAGAAAGCAAAAAACACAGAAACGACCAAATCGCATCAGTGACAATTTAAGTACACCGGGAGAAAAAAAGTGCACATATAATCCTAGGGAACCACAAAATCAGGGATTACAACATAAACATACAAAAATTTAATTAAATCAATTTATTACTCCTAAGTCTAACCACAATAATGGGGTTAAAGGAAAATAGCACAACTCAAATAGCTACTAACTTCCACACTACTTCACTCCCATTTAACCCGACATGTTTCATTCCTCACTCATTTCATACACACGCAGTCAAGGGAAATTCATCAGGGGGGTATACTTAAAAGCACGATATGTCTCAATAGGTCGTTTAACGCGGCGGAACTGAAGTTACCGCCTCTCAACCTGAAAAGTTCAAAGTGAACATTTAATGTTCCACAGCTATTCTGCCAACTACCGTGTTTAAGAACCACGGGAACAATGGCTTTAGCACGGGCACCTGGACCCAAACAATTTACAATTATTTCAAAAGTTAACTGTTATAGCGTCCGATACAAAAACAGTTAGATTCTTGTGGTTGTGGTAGAGTTCGGACTGCCCTCTCGCGAGGAACGGACACGTGACACCTGTGGAAAGACAAGGAGAGAAAAGACCAATCACTATAGTCCCTCATTCTTGAGGCTGTTAAGTTACGAAGTCTCAGGAGCTAACAAGTGCTCCAACCTTGTCAAATTATAGGGCTGATCAAACTGGGACCGGACTCCTTATGTTAAGAAATATCAAAAACTTAATTATAAAAAACCACAAAGAGCGGCACCCTCTCTAAAGGGCCAAATTACTCATAAACCAACACATCATTAGTTGATGTTGGAAAATGCACTAGATAGTGCAAAGACGGAAGTACAGAAAACAAAAATGAGAGAGAAGTAGCCAGAAAAACAATTCTTCCCAAGTTGGGTGCATTCGGATCATCACAAAGCTCACCTTACGGTAGTTTGCGCAATACTTCAACGAAAGAAGGTATATGGTGGATGGCTGAACAGATTCAAGTGCCCTCTATCAAATCTCTACACAGGTTCCACTGAAGAGCGCTTCCAGTCATCTATTAGACCGTGTATTGGGAGAGAGGAAGAGAAAGGAAAAATGAAAGGGGCTGTTGACAAAATCTCGAAATCTGTTTCTACTCTAAAGAGTAATGGATTCGAAAAATCACTCTGCCTTACCTTAAGTTGATGGCGTTATGTGTAGCTCTAATACGATACTGCACATAGCAAAAATATTGCCGTGTTGCACCACTTAATCACGTATGTCTACATGGGTAAAGAAAATATAGATAAATAAATATATGTGGACCGAATCTAATTCAGTGAAACTAAACATGCTTATTAATTAAGCAACAGTAGTATATAGCATGTCGTGACACCTACGTCCTGACTTTAGAGGCACCATCAGTACCGAGCTCAAATCTGAATCAAGGTAGCGGCTACAAAGTCTCGGTTACTGCAGCCTTTAGCACCAAAAATAAACACTTGTGCTCGTGGTAAACAGCTTAAGGTATAGCCATCGGCAAGGTCTTTCGCACAGGCATAAGCAGCCTTTTAGGCAAATTAGCAAGTAACTAACATAAGCACCCTCTAAGCAAAGGGGGGCATGCAATATACAGCCCTCCCCGTTATGGCTGGCTAACGTATCAACAGACAGGCCATGGGACTGATGTAGTTGTCAGGTTCAAAGCACAAGCTGCTCTAGTGATTACCGTTGCGAAGTCGACATCTCTTCAGCGCGGCCAATAAATTACTGGCGTGTCATCGGGTGAAATGCAGCCCAGTTTCTTGTGAGTCTCGTCGCTTTTGTAAAATTCAGGCAGGCGAAGGATCTGTGCTCCGCTCTCTCGTTTAAATAGGCGTGTCGATAAGTCTCACTTAATTATGGGCAGCTGTAATGGCTATCGCTCCCAAGGACGTCTTCATTCCGAGGGATGATGGGACTTGTGGTCCCAATTTCGCGCTAGAGGTTAAGTTACGTTAAATATCAAACCTTCCCTGGACCAACTTTAAACGGATGGAAACAATAAAGCTCACAAAATCGATCGTATGTTGAAGATTGTGATTAGTTTAAACGGGTATTAACCCAAAAGCCGTCCTACCTTGAATTATAAATATTTACTGACAATTACGCATGATTGCCTTCACAGACACTTTGCTCTACTGAAAAAGAACTTAAACCACCAAAAAGCGGGCTAAAGCGGACATATGTCGACACATCATGCACTGAATCGTTGCATTGAGGCGTAATGCTATCAGCCAACCTAGGTTAACCAATCAAGTCTATCATTCAGGCCTGTAAGGGAACTATTTGTAAGGAAAATCATGCGTTGTTCCTTTTGTAGTAATCTTAATTTATCGCGATTGGTATCACCAGACGGATTGATTTTCCAAAGGACACTCCACCGTAAGTCCTCTATTTTATGGATAAACTCTACCCAATGGTCTACCAAAGGGGCATTTTGGGTCCTATTCCTGATGCAGCTCTTATGTTCCCCTATTCTTGTTTTGATTTTCCGCTCTGTTTTTCCAATATACAATCGGTTACACGGACACCAAATTGCATAGATGAGCATCATGGAATTACAATTGCTGAAATGTGTTTGCCGCCAGAGTTTTGAGTCCCAGATTCACTTCTGTGCTTCTAGAGGTAACAAAAATGTCGTGTATATACCTTTTCCAAGTTCTGATCTTATGTCTAAAGGTATTGGCTGATGATAAGATTTTATGGGTTTCAAACTGCTCCATATAGAGGTTCGCCACACTCGGTGCTAAGGTGGCCCCCATTGCCGTACCCTGTATCTGCCTAAAGTACTCACCATTGAAATGGAAATAGCTCTCAGTGAGGGCCATTTCGGCGCACCATAATACACATGACATAGGTACTGCGGATTCAGGGTATTCAGACAAAAGGCGTTCTTCCAGCATTTCTAATGAGGCTTGTTGAGGTATACTCGTATACAGAGCCTCAACATCTAGACCCACTAGTAGTTCACAGCTTGGATCGAAAGCTAGATTTTCCACCTCGTTAATCATTTGTATCGTGTCCTGTACGTAAGATTGCATTTTACGTACAAGGGGTTGGAGGAAAAAGTCAGTGAACCTAGAAAGAGGTTCTAAAACTGAATTCACCCCCGACACAATCGGTCTTCCTGGTGGGGGTGATACATTTTAGTGGATCTTGGGCAGTGTGTAAAATTGCGGAGTCTGCGGTTTCACAGCACTCAAGAAATCGGACTCGTTCGTTGTAATCCACCCACGTTCTTTGGCCTTCATAACTTTCAGACGGATCCATTGTTGTAGTTCTAGCGTGGGGTCACCTGGTAACGGTGTATAGCACTGCAAGTCGAGAAGTTGTCTATAGCATTCAGTTAAATAAGACTCACGATTCTGGAGTACTATTGCGCCCCCCTTATCTGCTTTGCGGATAATGATGGCTTTATTCTCAAATAGATCCCTCGTGGCTTTCTTTTCACGGTTACTGATGTTGTGAAAAGTGGATCTCTTCTTCGCTTGTGACTCAAGATTCTTCAAATCACGCAATACTCTTCTTTCGAAGACCAATGCCTCCGCTGTCCTCTCGCTAGTGGGTACACAAAAATGAGATTTGATGTAAAGTCCTGTGGTTCCACTATCACTTTCAAATTGCTTGTCTTGAAAGTACTGTTTTAAATGAACTTTCCGCATAAATGCAAAGAATTCTTGTCGAAAGAGAAACTCATTGTGCAGGTTCGTAAACACGAACCCCATACCTTTCTCTAACACTGACGTTTCATCGTCTGTGAGTTGGTGGGAGGAGAGGTTCACCACAAGGCCTGCATACTTCTTGTCACTCGTGCCTCTGGTTCCCAGCCCATATGGCCCAGGTCTAAAAAAGAAGAAGAAGAGGCAGAACCAGGAACTCGCGAGATATTACTGCCTCTGTTACCGCGAGTCCCGCGATTTCCAGTGTTTCTCCCACGATAGTTATTTCGCCTGTTGCTCTGTCCTCGTTTCTGGCCACCTCGAGTAGTGCTGACGTCACCATAATTACTTCCATCGCTAGAGCTAAACGAGGTATTTCGAAAGGTAACCAGTTTTTTGTTACCCATTCCTGGTGGATTGGAAGGGTCGTCTGGTTTATAGTCATCAGCTGTGTAATAAAAATCTTTTTCATGTGTGAAATTCTGAATGTCTTTGTTCAATCTCCTTACTCGATCCTTAAGTGTATCCTCCTGGAAAGCATTCATTTCTGCTAGAAGGGACTCTGCTTGTTTTTTATACAGGTCGAGAGGGATTGCTTTTTTGATCTCTTCTTCCAGGGTCGAAAGCTCAATCAAGATTTTCTCTGACATTTCATTAGCCGTGTCAATGATCAGAATCATCCAATCCCTTCCACATTTAGTGGCAACATAGCTCCATTGCAGTATAAAGTTTTTATTATCAAGAAAAAGTCGAGGTTCATTTCTAACGACCAAACCCTGCGGTAAAATACCCTTTCTGAGATATTCGAGCATAATGGACCCGTGGAGCTCCGTACGGATCAATCTTTTCTTAATCTGGGAAAGTTCATCCCACTTTGTGATATTTGCTGTTACATCTGCCGTCCCTCCCAATAGTGAGGATTTATTGAGGAGTTCGGTAACATACTCATGATTGTAGCTTCTGCATCGTTCCAACGCCATACTACTACAATGTAGGGAGCAAGGTAGGGTAAGGATAGAAAAGGGAGAAGAGAAGACAAGTGGTCAAAAGAGCCCGGTTTGAAATTGACCAATCCTATAATGAAGTGATCTACCTCACAGCCAAATAGCTGTACTGGAACAGCAAAGTACACAAAAGAGGTGGGGGGATTAGACTGTGGACCAAAACACCCCCTATCTTTAGGAACACCCTAAAAAATATAAACTAAAGAATGGTCCACAGTGTGGTATCACGGTGTCGCGTGTCCAACCTCACTGATTAGAAGGCAGGAATAGGGGTAGAGAAAACACAGTATACATATCTCTAAACATAAGTGCTTTGGTATTTTAAGCTCTACACAGTGGGAATTGGATCAGTTATACAATTATCAATTTTATTTAACCTTCAATGGTAAATATACATCATAAAAATGCCAACATGGCATAATTCATCATTTAATACAAAACTAACACAATCCTTAAAAACTTTTGTACATAAAAGGAAGAAAAAAAGACAATAAAGAGAAAGCAAAAAAACACAGAAACGACCAAATCGCATAAGTGACAATTTAAGTACACCGGGAGAAAAAAAGTGCACATATAATCCTAGGGAACCACAAAATCAGGGATTACAACATAAACATACAAAAATTTAATTAAATCAATTTATTACTCCTAGGTCTAACCACAATAATGGGGTTAAAGGAAAATAGCACAACTCAAATAGCTACTAACTTCCACACTACTTCACTCCCATTTAACCCGACATGTTTCATTCCTCGCTCATTTCATACACACGCAGTCAAGGGAAATTCATCAGGGGGGTATACTTAAAAGCACGATATGTCTCAATAGGTCGTTTAACGCGGCGGAACTGAAGTTACCGCCTCTCAACCTGAATAGTTCAAAGTGAACATTTAATGTTCCACAGCTATTCTGCCAACTACCGTGTTTAAGAACCACGCGAACAATGGCTTTAGCACGGGCACCTTAAGGGTTTTGCACCAATCATATTTGAACAAACGGAGTTTCACATACACCAAACAATATTCCAAATCGGCGGGAGTGAGAGCAATTTTGTTGAGCAATAAGATCATTTTATCTTGGTAATTAGCCAAGGATGGAGGATTGGAGTCAAGGAGCATAAGGCCCAAGTCCTCATATAAAGGGTTTCGAGGAGGGAATAACATTTTTGCAAAATGTGCTAATAGTCGCCAGTTGTATCGAGCAGACAATCATGTGAGACCCAGCTCCTGTCTAAGTAATGGATTCGGCAAGGATTTAGCAAGACGTAGTGTCCCCTTCCAAAGCTTGCCTTGCAACTGATCAAGAAATTGACTAATGTCGGCGAGACACATGTCTAGGGCATACAAAATAGTGGCTTCAACTTTTAAAGTATCAAATTCAATTGAGGGAATTAAGGAGAACTTGCAAAATTTGGTATAAACCATACGCATTTGGGTACCAAGGGATACTGCTTTTAAGTTAAATTCCTCCTTCCACCTCATAATTGAATTCATGTCAGAAATTGTGCACCCAAAATAGCAAAAAGTGGCAGCCCTTGGAATAGGGATATTATCAATAGACCATTTCCACTTACATGAATTCCTCCTGATGTTCTTAAAGATCAAAATTTGTGATTTTTCAACATTGCAATGGAGATTATGCTCACTGCTATAGGTAGCAAACATTTCCAAATTAGCTTGTAGGCCAAAAGGGGTGCGATCGAAGATAACAATGTCATCCGTGAAGGCGAGCCACTAGATTTTTAAGTGGCCCAGCCTTGCGGGATAAGTAATTTGCTTAGACCAAATTTCATTAATACCACAAAGGTAGAGGTTGAATAAAGTGACTGCTAAATTGCAGCCCTGCTTTACACCAACCGCAATTGGAATGGCATTGGTTGTAGCACCCTTATGATTGACCCTGACAAAATATGCAGTGTTATGCAACTTTGCAATGAGAAACATTAAATGGGGAGGAATTCCCATGAGAACCATTTTTCCCCACAGAAGTTCACGAATAACACAATCAAAGGCTGCTTTAAGATCTATAGCTGCCATGTACAGGGGGCCCGAATCTGGGACCTTTGTTTTAGCAGGAATATGCGCCATTACGGTTGCATTGAGAGCAGTCCCCATCTGTGCCCGAAAACCAATTTGAAACTTAGAGAGGATATTATGCTGTTTTAGAAAGAGATGCAAATCGCGAAGAAGCAAGATTGCAAAAACTTTAGCAGCTGCGTCAATAAGAGCAATAGTGCGATAGTTGGCAGGGTCAGAGGTAGGGCCCTTTTTGTACAGAGGGACAATGATTGAGCATACCCAAGAAGAGGGAATAGTTAAACTTAATAGAATGTTATCAATTTGACTCTTTAAGATTTCCGCCCAGAGCATTGGATTATGCTTTAGTACGCAAGGAGGAATGCCATCTGGGCCAGCAGCTTTAGAATACTTTAAACCGTAAATTGCACATTCAATATCAGTGCTAGACCAAGATGGAATTGGGTCGATGGGATTGCAAACCTCTTTTAACTCAGCGTTCTTAAAAGTAAGAGGTAAGCAACATTTAGATGTAAAAAATGCCTTCCAGGTGAATGCAGATATTGTCGACACCTGGGCAGTGGGAAGACAATTATTATCCGCCCTGAGCATGGCCCACGTAGAGCGTCTGTCATTGCGGCAAAGGGTAGCAAGCATTTTTTGATTGTTCAGATTGTGAAGGTAATGCTTATGATTTAAGCATTTATTGTGATAGGCATTGTTGATGACCTTTTTTTGTTGCAAATAATCCTCTGCTGAGAGGAGTTCCTTTCGAAGATGGCGTAAAGCAACATTTTTGCGATTTTTAGCCTCTGAGATCACTTTACTGCCCGCACCCCCAGTGTAAAACAAATCTAGTGGAATTGTTTTAAGGAGATTTGCTAACACATCTTTAATAACACAACAATACAGCTCGGCCTTAAGCTTACTGGTAGAGGGAAAATTGGAAGTTTCCTCAAAGTAATGTATCCGAGCAGCAATCATGCCATTAATCCTATCGCAAAGATTGGAGTTCCAACAAATAGATATACCAGGACGATCCCCTTCCAGAATCATTTGGAGGGGATCGATTCTCAAACTTTCGACACTTACATCAATTACCAATTTGATCATGCAGTGGTCACACAAACCCGGGTCGAGAATTGAAATTGTGCTACGCTTGTCCTGCAAATTGTCAGATATGGCATAATGATCGATGCATGAAGCAATCGCGGCCCTCCTCCATGTATAACAAGAGACCCCAGCATCTAAAGATAGAAATGATATCTCCCACGAGGCAAAATACTTTTGCTATCGTCGCCCTCTAAATGATGCCGTGGTAGAACGGTCTGCCGGGTACGAAACAGATGGAGCCTCAGAGCAGAGCGCATTAAAATCTCCACCCAATATAATTCGACATGCTGGATATTGAGACATGACTACATCAAACAAACTGTCAAGTTCATGAAATGCACTTTCAATTTTTAAGAGAGCTGGGTTGTGATAGATAGAGATTATAAGGTATGGGATAGCAGGAGCATCATTTAGGGTTACCAATAAAGCAATAGCTGCAGAAAATGTGTAGACATCGCAAATATTGATGTTCAGATTTGAGTTAATACCTATGGCCAAACCGCCATCTTGGCACCCCTTAAGCCCACATTTGGCCAATATTTGATGTATAATAAATCCCGGCAGCATTCGCTTTTTTTTACACACATTGTTTCCTGGCATAAAATTACATCACACACAAAATTTGAAGGTACATTCTTTAGCCATGTGCACAAGTTCATATACCCACAAGAATTCCACGATAAAAGCGTCAAAGAGGAGTTCTTCTTACTTGGGGGTGTTGTCCATGGCGGGGTTCAAGGTGATAGCTAGGGAGGACAACCAAGACCAATCCTTACTAATGTTAGAGAGGCTGACAAGCTGAGCGTTTACAGCAGCTTTGACTCCACCCTGTACATCAGGCATATTGTCCTTTGGAGAAGGCACAATGGTGACAGGGAGCGGCATTTCGTTAAAGCAAATCGCATCATCAATTGAATCGAAAGGGTAGGGAGATAGACCAATGCGTTGCAATTCACGTTGATATTGCATTACCAAATCAGTGATAATAGTCGAGTGAACCTTGCATACCATGCGATAATTGTGAATTGCTGGCAAGGTGACCCATTCTATGTCTGAGGTGTTAAGATTTCTTAAAGCAGGAATTTTTTTAAATGCTTGAAGAAGCGCAGATCGATTTAGGCACTTTTTCGCCATTGATTTCTGCATCTGACACCCAGCCTATAATGGTCGAGGAATTACCTACATCTTTGTCTAATGGCAACACATTTTCTATGGACAAGCTATGTGGACGCGATGTTTGCACTCCCGACATATTGTGTGTTGAGTGCACATCCAACAATTGCTCTAATGGCGGGGAAGAAGAAAGAACCAATGGCGCACTGGAAAGGCGAGCAGTTTCATTTCCATTGTTTGGTTGGTAGGCCAGAATGGTTGACGTAGAAGTCGTACTAGGGACGACATCTATAGAAGACCTTGTGTCTCCCTACCCTATCAAAGCAACTTTATTTTCAATCGGCTTATAGAATGCAGGTAAATGTGTTTGCAGCATCAAGGATCCTTTGCCCTGGGCAAGTGGTTGTGCGTTGGAGAGAGGCACAATACCAGGCTTACCCAAGTCAATAATGGGCTTGAGTATTTTCTTATTGTTAAGCAAAGATTCAAAGCCTCCCATGATGGCCTGCTGGTCCTCAAGGCTTAGATGTTGAAGCGCATTCTTACTGTCTGTCGATAGCTCATCGCTATTGATGCCCATCTTATCACTAATGCATCATTGAGCAGGCGCATCCACATCAGATGCAACCATGACATAAAGCTGTTTTTTCTTTGAGGTTTTTGATTTATTGCTTTTATTTATTGTTACAGCTGAGCCAGACCCTGACGATTCTTTCTGTCTATCAGCTTTTCTTTTAAGAGCCCGAAAGAAGAGTCTCTTCTCCTTGCATGAAACAAAGCAGTAACCCGCATCGGAAGGGTGCGCATCACTCTTGGTCTCTACCATGTCAGGGGCGGGAGGGAGATTCTGAGCATTTTTTTCTATCAAATTTGTCAAAGCTGTAGGACTGTCAGGATGCAACGTTTCGCACATCCCTTTTGCCTCTACCCACGGTGGAGGCACTGCTTCCTGTTCTTCAGGGTGGGCTTTAAGGAAGAACAATAACTGCTCTATTTTTTCGGAATGAGCCACAACCATTTGGCATAATTGAGAGTGAGTAAGAATTTGACATAAAGAGTGGCGTTGCTTAGTGGCCACTGTTTCAGCAAATGACTGTGGAAGAGTGTAAGTGGTGGAGGGAACCTCATGACTTGTAGGAAGCTGTGCAGAAGCTTGAAGAGAATCTGTTTGAGTGAAGGCGGACACAGAGCAGGGAGTGGGTGCCGATGACAGAAAGTGGCACCCTCCTTCACAACGTAATGTGTCCGCAAAAATGTACCCTTCCAATTTATTTATTTTGAGAAGAATCTGCGTGAGAGACGCCTTACAATCCCTAATTTCATAGTGAGTGTAGTCGTGCCCTCTGTAAAAATAAATTGAGTATCCGTGTCAAGACAGGGTATGATGCTTCCAGCGATAGAATGTCCTCAGAGGGCTCGAGTACATCAAAGCCTAGCAGATGAGCTGCAGCTTTAGAAGCTGGTGAAAAAGGGAGGTTTAGCAGTGGGATTGAAGGTGAAGGTGGAATATTTAATGTTGGGACATGACAAGGACTAGATGATGAAAAATTCGGGAGCTTTTTCTTGGAACATTCTACTAGAGGAGGATTAATAGGGTCGCTATCGGGGATATCCTCCTTACAATGTAAATGTACGTCGGCCCTCCAACCGCTAGGTAAAGTTACAGGTGTGGAGAGACCAATAGATAAACGTACTTGTTTCTCAAGTGCTGCCAATACCACAGGTGCCAAAATGGAATTGTCAGAAGGTGAAACATTCATTACATCAGTGGAGCATTCCTCTGTGGCACCAACTTTCACATTAAGCAGAGCATCCATACGCATGGTGAGAAAACTCTTGCGTGCGGAGGGAAACAAACCGCCCAACGCGATTGGGCCCTTATCAGAGAAGGGTGGTGATATAGTGAGATTCGCTGCAGCTTGCGCACGAGCATATGCAAACGCGACATCATGACAAATCAGATCATTGGCTACCACAGAAGGGTTCTTGTCGGAAGAGCCAGAGGCTACAGCTAATGCAGACATAGTAGAGCTATTTGAGGGAGAGGCTCGAGACAGGCTTGATGTTTTTGATGTTTTGACAGCCCTGGTTTTGGAGGCTGGGGGGGACCAAGTGCACGCCTGCTATGTAGGTTCGAAACCATTTGTTATTTAAGCAGCGGCTGCATGAGCAGTATAGCTGTCTCATAGAACACAATACTTATTGGGGCTAATGAACCTAACTTTCAAGTGGAAGATAAACATTAAACCCACACCCCCACCCTCTCACCCTAACAGCCGAACAGCCACTTTGTACACCCACTTAGAACACGCACGCGCAAATGCGCGTGCACCTCACTATTAGTAGGAAGTGGCGTCTATGGAGGCGGGCTGGGGGCAGGGTGGGAGGTGGAACAAGGTATCTGCAAGAAGCAGAAAGAATATGGTCAGAAAAGTGAGGAAGGACAAACCAAGTTAAACCACTGGAGCCGCGGTGGAGCCGCGGTAACACAACAGTACAAGAAACTTTTAGTTCAATTACTTCTATGAGGCTCCAGGGAAGTCCAAAAGTGCTGCGTTACGGCAGCAACTGTGGTTCCTCTCACAGGTGGCAAGACACGCTGACACCCGAAAGCAGTCCAGGACGCAGGATCCAAGAGACGAAGCAGCCCAACAGCCACTTTGTACGCCCACTTCGAACGCGTGCACGCGAATGCGCGCACCTCACTTATAGTAGGAAGTGCCGTCTATGGAGGCGGGCTGGGGGCAGGGCAGGAGGTGGAGCAAGGTATTTCTATGAGGCTCCAGTTAGGTCCAAAAGTGCTGCGTTACGGCAGCAACTGTGATTCCTCTCACAGATGGCAAGACACGCTGACACTCGAAAGCAGTCCAGGACGCAGTATCCAAGATATGAAGCAGCCCAACAGACACTTTGTACGCCCACTTCTAACGCGTGCCTGTCGGTTTCTTGCATAGGGAGATATACAATGTCCAGCTTGCATGAATGATGTACATGTCAAGTAAGGCAATTTGCTCAGTGTGGCAATATATAGTGAATTGTACATTTGTGTTTAAGTTATTGAGACATGCTGTGAATCCTTCTAGATCTACAAAGCTGCCCTTACATATCAATAGAATGCCATCAATGTATTACTTCCAAAGGTTAATATTGGAATTATATTGATGATTTGAAGAAGAACATATTTCTATGAAACAGGTCATAAAAAGGTTCACAATACTGGGAGCAAAAGGAGTTTGAGAATGAATTCCACTAGAACTTGATGAAGGGACATTTTTGTTGGTCTAACATAATTTGAGCCATTTCTGTGGTTTGTTTAAGTGGAATGTTGGTATACATGGATGTTATTTTAAATGTAACCAATAGGTCCTTAGTCATGTCATATGGATGATTTTCAATTTTATTGATGACACCCCGAGTGTCTTTGAGGACTGCTCATGTAATAGTCATGGTTTGAAGAAGAAAATCAATATGTTGCCTTATAGGTTCTAATTTCAAACCACTTAGTGACACAAACAGTCTTCCTGGAGGTTTTAAAGTGTCTTTATTGATTTTAGGTAAGACATACAATTTGGGTCAGCATACATATGTGTGTGTCAGAAGGCAACTCTCTACAACACTGTGGTAGCCCTGTTTCATCACATCATTACAGAGTTCTTGTAGGCACAACATACTTTCATTGATAGAGTCCCTGTTAATCGGAATGTAATGATTTGTATGTGATTAAAGGTTGTTGATCACAGTTTCATATTGAGTCACATCCATAAGTACTATCCCCCTGCCTTTGTCTGCAGGTTTGATAATTAGATTCAAATTGTGCTGACGTGCTGTAAGGTCTTGTCTCTTGTCTAATGAGAAATGACAAGGTGTGAAAGTGTGGTGTTATTAAACTATGAACTAAACTATAATAAACTATACTAATAATAGGCTGGTTGGATCACGACATGTGTAGACTGCAACTAGACCTTGACCCCCACATTCCATTAGACGGACGATGGGTCTGTAACAATACTTTGTATGTAGACATAGAGTTCAGAGATACTTACCAAAGAAATCGGGGAATTTGTTCAGTGGAATGTTATGGGTGGGGGCGCTACACTTAATATATTCTGGGAAGCAGCCAAAGCCACCTTTCCAGGCCTATTAATATCTGAAGCGGCAGTAAAGAAAAAGAGAGGCTACTTCTTGAATACAAATTGAAACAGACGATTGCAGTGAAAGAAGCGGCCTTGAAGAATGCTCCAGATCAGTTAGAAGAAAAACTCAGTGAAGTTATGGGGGTTTGCGACAGGAGCTCAGGGACATTTGGAAGGGGAAAGCTATAGTGCGACTTAGATTTGTGAAGCAGAAGTATTATAAAAGGCGACAAAGATCACACGTTGTTGGCAGCATGCCTGCAAGCAGGGGTGTTGCTAGGTCTGGAAAAGACCCGGGGCTACGCTGATGTCTGAAATGCCGGGACTGGGGGCTAACTAGCCTTTTGCTTGTAGCTCCTGAGATTCTATCCAAGGCTACAACCAAAAGATCAGGGGCTATAGCCCTCTTAGCCCCCCCTGGCAACGCCTCTGCTTGCAAGGTCAGAGAGATGAAAGGTGTGGACTATAAAATTAAAGGTATCCCAAACGCGCAGAAACAATGGGTCAGAGACCTTAAACTGGAAGAAGATACAGATTTATGGCAGTCAATTTACAAGGTGGTCTGGTCCTCTACTATATCAGTTCAACACAAAATGCATAATTGCAGACTCTTACTCAGATGGCACCTTGCTCACCCACAGGCGTTCCAAAATGTATCCCAATGTGAGCACTTTTTGTTGGAGAAACTGTAATACCATAAGCACGCTTGTGGTGGGAATGGCCGCTGGTACAACAATATTGGAAGGAAGTCTTAGCACGGGTAAAAGACCTAGATGGGATATCAAGGAAACTGGCTCCACTATTGGTTCTATTTAACCTTGAAAATCAAGGGGACAGGTATGTACAGCAATCACATATGACACGAAATAGCTTTTTCTTTTTTTTCAAATATGCTTTTGGCAGCGGGAGTCTGCCTCACTACCCACTGGAAAAAAAGCCACCTGCCAACCCTTGAGTAATGGACAAGAAAGACCTACAAACCTTATGAAATGGAGAGCATGACAGTGGTGTTAATGGAATCACATGCCCACATAGATATGGAATGGCTTCTCTTCCTGGAATGTTCTAGATCTTAAGAAGTGGAGAACATATAGAATGGTGACCCTCTCTCTCTCTCTCTTTCTCTCTCTCTCTCTCTCTCTCTCTCTCTCTCTCTCTCTTTCTCTTTCTCTCTCTCTATTCTTCCCTCTGGCTGGACTCACTCTGCAGGGCACACAGTGGATGTTCTGATCTCCTCAGACCTCCCCCTCTCCAATTCTCTCACAACTCCTCTCTCCTGGGGTGATCACGTTCTCCTTTCCTCTCACCTCTCTCTCTCTATCTCTTAACCCCTTAGGCCAAGCCGACTTCAGCACTGCCACCTACCTTCTCAGTCATCAAACCCATGAAGCTTGTGTCAGCTGAGGCTTTCGCCGCTACCTTGTCTACTCCTTCTGCACCTTTGGCTGACTCACACCTTGACACAACCCTTTCTAACCTTCATCTTTCTATCTATAACACTCTTGATGTACTTGCCCCTGTCATGAGTATCCGCTTGACGCCCAAATCCAAGTGCAACTCTTGGTACGACTCCGACCTCATCACCCTCAAACGCAAGTGCAGGGTGGCTGAGAGGAAGTGGAGGGCATTAGGTGCACCCTCTGACAAACTGGTCTGCCTGCTCCAAAGGCAATAAAGACTATCTGTCCTCGCCAAGAAAAGATCCCACATCCAAGCCCCTGTCTCTGCGGCACTTAACAACTCAAACTCTTCAAAATCTGCAAGAAGCTGGCCAATCCTGCTGCAGTCTCTACTTCTCCTGTTCCCTCCCAGGCCTGCTGTATGGCTTTGGCTTCTTATTTTGCCACTAAACCTCAGGGCATCATGTCCACCCTCTCTTCTTCCTCTTCCTCCTCCTCCTCCCGCACTTCCTCCACTTCTGGCCCGCCTGTGGCCGTCTCTCCTCCTCCCTTCTCTTCCTTTCCCTTGTTCACACCAGACAATGTTTCTAGTCAAGTCCGATCTATGAAAGTCTTGTAAAAACAGGTTCTCTCCTGTTCATCCAGAACCATTAAGGACCACATTGACACCATGGCTCTAGCCTTGGCTGATTTCTGAAATCACTCCTTTGCCACTGGAACCTTCCCCTCGCCCCCTTAAGCACTCCCTTGTGCACCCCTTCTAAAGAAGCCCTCTGCCGATCCTTCCTCTCCAGCTAACTATTGCCCGATCTCCATCACTCCTTTCCTGGGCAGACTCTTGGAAAAACTGGCCATTTCCATGCTTAATCTGCATACTGCATCTGTTGGCTGTCTCCACGACCACCAGTCTTGATTCAGAACTGCCAGAAGCACAGAAACTGATCTCCTGAACACTGATGGAGATCTGCTCTCTAACCTTGATTCTAACCTTCCTTCTATTCTCATTCTGCTGAGTCTTTCTTCTACCTTTGATACGGTCAACCATGCCATCCTGCTCAATCGTCTTGTGATAACCTGGGTATCACTGATCAGGCCCTGGCCTGGCTGACCTCCTTTCTCACTGACCGACCCTTCTAGGTCCAACTGGGGTCTTTCCTCTCTTCTATCTCTCTCTCCACTTGTGGTGTTCCACAGGGGTCTAACCTCTCTCCCTAGCTGTTTAACAAATACTTGGCACCTTTTGCCCACTGCATTGATTCCTTCTGCTCTAACTTTCAGTATTATGCAGATGACACCCAGCTCTCCTTCAGGTTCCCTTTAGTCACCTCTTCTCCTTAACTCATTCCAGATTGTCTGACTGCAATTCAGGAATGGTGTGCCGCCACTGATCTCTGCCTTAATGCCAGTAAGACTGATCCTCATCGGAACACAGCTCCCTCCTTTCCTTTCTCTCTCTCTGGCCACCCTCTCTGGGCCCTCTACCATCTCTAAGAAGTCAAACTATCAGCTGCACCTGCTCAGAGGTATTCTTCCTTTCCTCACTTTCCCCCTGAAGCACACTGTCTCCAGAGCTCTGGTCCTCTCTAAGCTGAACTACTGCAGCAGCCTCTTTCTAAATCTTCCTGCCTCTATTCTCCAACCTCTCCAACTTATCCAAAACAGGACTGCGAGACTTGTCCTTGGCCTCAAGCCCACGGATCGTATCTCTGCAGCTCTGAAATCTTTTCATTGGCTCTCTGTGATGGCAAGGATCAAGTTCCACCAGGACTGCTGTCAAGTTCAAGACCCTCTGCATCATCCACAAGGCTTTCTAGGGCCTGGGACTGTCAAATTATCAGTTGCACCTGCTCAGAGGTATTCTTCCTTTCCTCACCTTCCCCCTGAAGCGCACTGTCTCCCGAGCTCTGGTCCTCTCTAAGCTGAAATACTGCAACAGCCTCTTTCTAAATCTTCCTGCCTCTACTCTCCAACCTCTCCAACCTATCTAGAACAGGACTGCGAGATTTGTCTTTGGCCTCAAGCCCATGGATCGTATCTCTGCAGCTCTGAAATCTTTTCATTGGCTCTCTGTGATGGCAAGGATCAAGTTACACCAGGACTTCTGTCAAGTTCAAGACCCTATGCATCGTCCACAAGGCTTTCTAGGGCCTGGGACTGCACTATCTCCAACTCTCTCTTCCTAAACATCTCCCTATTTGAGCTCTCCGCTCATCCACTTCCAGCTCTCTGCGGGTCAGTGGCTTTTCCAAGCAGAGAGTTGGGTGCAGATCTCTATCTTCAGCTTCCTCTGGAACAGCCTCTCTGCCTCTTTCAAACTTGAGCAGAACCACCTCCGGTTCTGAAAGCAATTCAAGACCTTCCTCTTTGCTTCTGCTTTCTCTCGTCCTCTACCCTGCTGATGTCCCCACTGCTCCATGCACTGGACACCTGGCTACCCTCTGAACTTGGGCCCAGGCTCCTGCATGTCCAGTTGCACTTCACACTGCCTCTCTGCTCCCCTAGAACTTGTGGTCTGTATCTGCAACCCTACAGTCCCTTCTCTCTGCACGTATGAACCCCACCCTGGCTGCACTTTTTGAGTTATCTGCACATCTTCCCCCAAATCCCCTCAGCCCTTCTCCCCTTCCACTTCCCTGCACTTGCGCGACCTGAATGACACAGGGCCTAGTAAGAGCGTTGTTTTGTCCTCCCTTTCGTTCCCCCCTCCTTGTCATGTCACACTTAGAAACACTTGTGTACAGGCGCGTTATAAATGCCATATCATGTCATATTGGCAATTCCCTGTAAATATAATTCTTAAAGGCCAATATTTCTGGAGTCATATCTTGCTCATCTGGTGTAAATACTGATTTTGGAAAAAATCCTGTGACTGAATATGTGGATTATTTTCTGAATTTTGGAAGAATGCCTTCAACCTAATCTGTCAAAAAAGTGAAGTGTTGTATCTCAAGTTCGGTTTGTGACAAAGTGACAAATTGTGTGAGCACAAATGGCAGGTCTTTGTTTTGAACAGATTTGTTTTCATCATCATAGGGAACAAGGAAAGATTCTACCTCAGATAGATTCTCCTTCTAGTGTGAAATATTACTTGGGCACATCGATTGGGACCTGGACCATTTATGCCTTGCCTGTATCCCTGTTGTTGACTTCTCCCTAAAAATCTTGGTTCTCTGTGTTAATGTCAATAATTTATGGTCTTTGTGGGTTGCTGCTGTTACTGCTACTTCCTGAAACTGTAAATCAGCATTTCTAAACCAAGATCAGGTGCGTCATTTCTACCTGGGAATCCTGTAGATGTGGCTATGTAGTCTTGAGATAAGTATGGATATACTTTATCCTTGGAGAACATCAGTATGTCTTTTTAAGGTTTTCTGATTTTTTACAGAATTGAAAATCTAGAATTCTTCAACTTCTTTGTTGATAACAAAGTTTGGTGCTAGCCTCAGTGATACGAGGGATGTCTAAAATGGCTTCTCAGCTGTTTCTAATTCATCAGAGGTATTAGCTGCTATCAGAGTTTCTGTATTTTTCATATGGAACATTAGATCTTGAGTGTATTTGGTAGAAATCTGGCTGAATCCTAATATATAGTAATTGTCATATAAAAAAGGACAGGAGCAATTTGGACTTGCAATCACAAAGGAACGATGTTTGATGATAACTATTCTTTTAAATGATAGCCTTATAATTATGTCTGAAATTTCATTTTCTTGTGTTAAAGAAGATCATCACTTGTGATTTTTGGTTGAATTGTAAGGTTACATGGTAAGTTAGAAAAACAGGTTTCGACTTCAGGATTGTTGATGTTGTTCCTCTGAGAAATGTAAGATGTCTGCCTCAGTCATCTCCTGTTTTGATAGAAACCTACATTTTGAATAATCTAAAAAAATTAGTCTCAATGAAAATTCAAAAATGGAATGGCAAAACCGACAAGTGGTTAAATAAAAAAATGAGAAGCAATGGAAGGCATCAACCCTGTTGGGGGTTAGAATGCTGAAAAAAATGACAAAGAGGATAATGAAAAATGCAAAGGAGACATCCCTTCTATGAAACACCAAGTTTTGAAGTCTGCAACCCTACAGTCCCTTCTCTCTGCACGTATGAGCCCCACCCTGGCTGCACTTTTTGAGTTATCTGCACATCTTCCCCCAAATCCCCTCAGCCCTTCTCCCCTTCCACTTCCCTGCACTTGCGTGATCTGAATGACACAGGGCATAGTAAGATCGTGCCCTGCCCCGCTCCCTGTCATGTCACACTTAGAAACCCTTGTGTACAGGCGCGTCATAAATGCCATATCATATCATATTGGCAATACCCTGAAAATATAATTCTTAAAGGCCAATATTTCTGGAGCCATATCTTGGTCATTTGGTGTAAATACTGATTTTGGAAAAAATCCTGTGACTGAATATGTGGATTATTTTCTGAATTTTGGAAGAATGCCTTCAACCTAATCTGTCAGAAAAGTGAAGTGTTGTATCTCAAGTTCGGTTTGTGACAAAGTGACAAATTGTGTGAGCACAAATGGCAGGTCTTTGTTTTGAACAGATTTGTTTTCATCATCAGAGGGCGCAAGGAAAGATTCTACCTCTGATAGATTCTACTTCTAGAGTGAAATATTACTTGGGCACATCGATTGGGGCCTGGAACTTTTATGCATTGCCTGTATCCCTGTTGTTGACTTCTCCCTAAAAATCTTGGTTCTCTGTGTTAATGTCAATCATTTATGGTCTTTCTGGGTTCCTGCTGTTACTGCTACTTCCTGAAACTGTAATTCAGCATTTCTAAACCAAGATCAGGTGCGTCATTTCTACCTGGGAATCCTGTAGATGTGGCTATGTAGTCTTGAGATAAGTATAGATATACTTTATCCTTGGAGAACATCAGTATGTCTTTTTAAGGTTTTCTGATTTTTTACAGAATTGAAAATCTAGAATTCTTCAACTTCTTTGATGATAACAAAGTTTGGTGCTAGCCTCAGTGAGTGATAAGAAGGGATGTCTAAAATGGCTTCTCGGCTGTTTCGAATTCATCAGAGGTATTAGCTACTATCAGAGTTTTTGTATTTTTCATATGGAACATTAGATCTTGAGTGTATTTGGTAGAAATCTGGCTGAATCCTAGTATATAGTAATTGTCATATAAAAAAAGGACAGGAGCAATTTGGACTTGCAATCACAAAGGAACGATGTTTGATGATAAATATTCTTTTAAATGATAGCCTTATAATTATGTCTGAAATTTCATTTTCTTGTGTTAAAGAAGATCATCACTTGTGATTTTTGGTTGAATTGTAAGGTTACATGATAAGTTAGAAAAACAAGTTTTGACTTCAGGATTGTTGATGTTGTTCCTCTGTGAAATGTAAGATGTCTGCCTCAGTCATCTCTTGTTTTGATAGAAACCTACATTTTGAATAATCTCAAAAAATGAGTCTCAATAAAAATTCAAAAATGGAATGGCAAAACCGACAAGTGGTTAAATAAAAAAATGAGAAGCAATGGAAGGCATCAACCCTGTTGGGGGTTAGAATGCTGAAAAAAATGACAAAGAGGATAATGAAAAATGCAAAGGAGACATCCCTTCTATGAAACACCAAGTTTTGAAAAGTATACAACCAAAGTAGATTATGAAAGCAGAAATAGAGATGTTTTCGTCATCTTTTTAATCCAAACTTATCAGGAATCTTTTATAACAAGCAATATAGATTTTGGCTAACAACAATTTTTTTTCCAAAAAACAAGAGAACATATACAGTAACAGATCCCAAGAGGAATTTGGTATTGTGTAAAGAATATATTAGTAAGAGCTCTTCACTCAGCATGAAAAGGAAAGGGCGACAGATGTGGCCGCCACTGGAACAATTTTTCAGGGGTGGCACAAGTTTATAAGTGCCGAACAATTTGCACATGGTTAAACAAAGAAAGGACATCAATGTTTTAATAAATGCCCAACAGGTGTTATAAAGACCACTTCATGAAGAGTTGTTTCGCTGCGTCAGCTTAAGTACACTTACGTTTTGGCTTAATGGACCATTAACCAAGCCTGCATCAGGACGCTAAACTTATAGATATGTACTCTGTTGTTGTTGGTACAAAAGGACACTTATTGTCAGGTGTAATTTACCAACACATATTTATAATGTGTCATATTTGTTTGCAACAAATGACACACTTCATATCAATCAGTTCATTTTCCATTGTAGAGCTTCCATATGTATTAATAAAATACATAACTGAAAATATTTTGAAACTGAGGAAAGACTAGATCCAATGAGGGTGATGATGTGATTGAGTACCATAGTTATCATGAGGAATATTTTGCCTCCTTTAAAATTTCGATTCATATCAGTGTTCTGTCACCGTTATAGAGGAACTCAATTCTTAATCTATTTGGACCATGGCTCACTATCATTATGAGATCTACATGGTGGTACTGTGATGAAGTCAGGTGCCTGACCCCATCCCAAGGCATGTCAGGGACTCTGCAAGTCAGGAAAGATTGCCTACAAGGGCCTTCCTGATTCATGCCATATCTCTGGGCCCTCGGTACCAATGACAAAATTCAGTGATATTCACGAGGTCAGTGGTCATATACTATAATAATTATAAGGGGAGCACGTTTTAGATATGCCAAACACTGAAGCCACCCAAGAAGACACAATTAATTGTCAAACCTTACAGAGGCCCGGTAATCAGCGCCCAGCGTGCTGCTAGGGAACACTGCCACACATCTTACATTCCTACCTGCCAGCAGAGACTCCTGTGGAGATTTATCAGACCTCATCCATGAATGAAGAAACACAGTAACTAAAGAGTCATCCAGAGCCAAAAGAAAGCCTTGCAGACAGGAAGAAAACAAGTGAAGAACACTGCCAAGAGACAGTGAGAGTAACATTTTCTACTGCAGGAAGCCATGGGCCAAGTGGGAAAACAAACTGGAGCAAAGATAGAGGTCAGACGCCTGAGCACTGGTGCCATCACCACCAGACAGGAGCTGGAAGCAGCACAGTGTGAATCATGGAGACTGAGTCAGGACTTCTACGTAACTCACGGATGGCCACCAGGCTTTTTCTAGCCTTGAAGGGCTATGGGCCTCCATCAAGTGTAACCAATGAACAACGACGGTGGCTGGGCCTTTGCAAAGTCTAAAAAAACAGACATAATCAGGCACCCACTAATCCATGGCCAAGGGCAAATCCATAATTGAAAAAGCTTATATACTTCCATGGAAAGGGAAGTCAGAGGTGGTACAAGGGTACCACAGCACCAGGAATACGCCTCCTTGCGCATCAAGTGACATCAGAGCAGACTATGCTGGTTGACCTGCTGAAGGATACCTATAGTGCAGAGAAGTTTGAAGTACCTAATCCAGGTCTGTAGACATTGAGGAGCTGAAATGTCTTCTGCAAAGCTTCCAGGCATAAAAGTGCAGGAGAACAAGGGATTACTGATGAGTGAGCTTATCACTATATCTCTGAAGAGTGATCTGGCACTATATGCCTGAAGAGTGGGCTGCATACTATGCGCCTGAAGAGTGAGCTAAACAACGATATCCTTGAAGAGTGAACTCAACTCATCTCTGAAAAAGTGAGCCAGGCACTAGAAACCTGAATGGATTACAGTTATCTGGCTGGGGACTATATTGTTGTGACTGTGATTGTGGCAAACAAGCTGCCGGCTGCTATGGCCTAGTGATTGTATTTTGATAAAGAAGTGTGCTTGGTGCTGCCTCTCTGAGACTGTACTTAGAAACAAAGATCCAAAGATCATTCCCCTAATGCACTATAATTTACCACATCCTGTCTTCTTTTTCCTTAGGCCATTGCAAAACAAGAGCACCCTATTTAGTTACATATCAGCTCCTAATTCCCATCGAGCAGTGTCCACTACCCAAGGTATTGATCATTATAGCGTCAAGACTACCTTCTTGAAAGAGTCTTGAATCTCATTGTCTTGAAATTGGGTTTACGGATTTACAGCTATGGCTGCCAGGTTCCTCTAATAGAGTGAAACTCTCATGCACATGCACTATAACTGACCCCATCCTGACAGTTTTGCTGAGACTGTTCAGGAACAAGACAAACTCCCAAACTCCCAAACCACTACGTTCATAGCAGCACATTGTGAGATACTTGCTCTCTCTTCCAACCCCCATAGATGAACATACGTCACCCGCCCCCCCAGCGACCTCTCCCCACCCCTGCCCTAACCACCACCTCTATGACAGGTGCAATCCTGTCACTAAACAGCGTCAGTAAATCTGATGCACCTTGGATGTTGCAACTTAGATTCAGGGACAGAATGCTCATTCAGATGGACCACTAGAGATAGCAACAGTGGCAGGATCGGTTTGAACAGGGGACATCTATGATTTACGCATTCAATTGGAGATCCCTACCTAATTATCAAAGGGCTTACCCTAGCACACAGAACGGTAAACCCATAGGTCGCACTGGGGATAGTGAGGAAATGCACCAGTTAATCCAGGGCTACTTGGCACGGAACACACTTTAATAGATGTGGGTGTAGGAACAGAAACACACTAAAAACACTTAGGCGGTCTTTCCATCTGGGATAGGAATGATACTATTGGTCTCAGCCATAGGTGGCAAGATCTATTCAATTTAATTTATTTCTTTTGGAACTCAAACAAAGGCACCACCCAGGTCCTCCACAAAGGTAGTATGCTAACACCACCAAAGATGCACTGGACTGACCGATCTATCATCTTGAGAGACCTAAGAAAATGACACAGAACGAAAGTCTGTCCGAGATAAGATATCTATAGCTCGTACCACATCTGTGGACACATGCCACAAGCACCGCTCCCAATGCATGCACTCTAGAATGCAGCTTTGGGGTAAGCTAATCCGGTCTAGCAGCTTCCATAGCTGTCCACAGTGAAACCCTTGACAAAGGTAGTATGCTAACTCCACCAAAGATGCCCTGGAATGACCGATCTATCATCTTGAGAGACCTAAGAAAATGACACAGAACGAAAGTCCGTCCGAGACTAAGGTATCTATAGCTCGTACCACATCTGTGGACACATGCCACAGACACCGCTCCCAATGCATGCACTCTAGAATGCAGCTTTGGGGTAAGCAAATCTGGTCTAGCAGCTTGCATAGCTGTCCACACTGAAACCCCTGACGTACCTCAACACATTAGTATCCAGCAACAACCTACGAAAATATTCGCTCTAGCTGGGCACACATTCAATCTCCTGCACTAGCACTCTATCTTAATCCGCCAACAGCACACACCCGCGTGTCTGACCTTGGGGCTGCTTTCTGGGGCCCAGCAAAACCTCCTAAATCCTAACCTGGCAGAATGCGCAAACGCATCTTAATCTGAACTCTTAGAATGTCCCATAAATGGACTTCGGTCCCAGAGGGCGTTCCAACCACAAAGCCCATTGAGGCCATACAAATGGAGAAAGGGCGCTATATAAATGACAATTACAATTACAAACCTCCTACATCCAACACGCGTTGATTCCCTAAAACAATAAACGTGTGGAAATCTAAATTTAGTGTCAAGTTTTGTAGATTCTCCAGAATATTTACACCTAGGTGTAATTTCCACAAGATATCATCCATGTTGTTTCGTATTCGTTCCTGGGGAGTTACATCCACATTTGGCTGTCAGATATATATTTTTTGACTTGATGCTCCTATACTTCCTACAAAAAGAAGGTTGTTTCAGTGTAAACAGCACTAACGTTGTCATCGTCTACCTTTAATGCATTCTCATGTTCAACATTTATGAACAGGTATAAAAAGAGCTCTGCCGCGAGTTCTTCTGATGCAGGTCACCCGATCTGTCCCCAGTACACGTAATGCTTCTCATTTAATTCCGTTTTTAATGCTTGCCAGATTATAAAGTCAGCTTGTATGGCTTTGCTGTTATTGATTTATCCACGGCAATCCCTTTCCCTGTCCACACGCCGGCTTTAAAAGACTGAGCGAGTGAATACCCAGCAGATTGCAATGATTACCACTGTCAATAACGGGAGGCAGCAGCTAATCATACGTTAAAAATGAAATGCGTCTAAAAAGACCCTGAGATCTGGAGGTATTACCGTGCTTCTTCTTTTGCTAAAAAGCATCATTCATCTTCAAGTTCTGATGCGCGACTTTTAAACTGTGCACCATAGCATCCATCACATAGTCACTCATAGAAACATTTCCTATTACAGGCTTTGTTTTTCACCGTTACTTTAGGCATGTATTAAGGAAAATCTAACAAGAGTAAAGGCTACAAGGCTTTTCATTAATAATATTTCCTGGCATTGCAATCAGGGCTCAAGTCGAGGGAACACGCTGGGTGGACGCAGTCCCCCATCTTTTTTCAGGAGTCCCCCACATTTTTCAGAGGGCACCTTGATATGCTCATTTCTTGTGACTCCCTATTCAATTTCTATGTTAATGAGTCCCACCACACTTTTTTTTAAGACTTGAACCATGATTGCTGTAGGTAACCCTCCAGGCACTTGTTGTACTGCCTGCCATGCCATTACAGAACAGGAAACCCCATATGCAAATCAGGCTTGGTCCCAGTCAAAAAGGGGCTGTCCAGCCCGAATTGCTATATCACATGCTTTCTGCACGAGAACACAAGCAATCCAAGACTTTGTTCATCCTCTATGAGTGTTATGTATTAACAGCAACCACAGATAAACTCCGTCAAGTTCAAAGTAGGGATAGCGATCACTAATTGGCGGTATCTTGGCCCCAACTAATAGACTAACAAATGAATATAGTTACCCAACACAGTGGTGCTTTGCAAGGATGAAGCGCTGATCAGACCTGCCAGGATTCAAACCTGTGACCATGAGGGCAAACACAGATCCCTGTAGTGGATGCATTAGTCCACAGAGCCGTAGACCTGACGACTTTCAAAGCTAGATAATGGGCTGCATTACGAGTCCGGCGGTAGCCTTGCTCGTAAAATCGGCAGGCTGCCG
This sequence comes from Ambystoma mexicanum, assembly GCF_040938575.1. Classification (NCBI taxonomy): domain Eukaryota; kingdom Metazoa; phylum Chordata; class Amphibia; order Caudata; family Ambystomatidae; genus Ambystoma; species Ambystoma mexicanum. The sequence goes on from NC_090936.1 coordinate 936,075,678, forward strand.
CCGGACTTGTGCATTTTTCCACCTCTTGGCTCCACAGAAACACCAGGGGATTACAACCCCGGTGTTCCTGGAAGTCAGGCACTGGAAAAATGTAAATCCACATTCTCATTTTAGTCCCATAGGACTCAATGGGAATGGGGATGAAGGAAGCACAGGCACCGTTAAGAAAGGTCCTAGTGCTTCCCGGAAAGTCTGCGAGCGGTTGCTGTCCCACCCACCAGGTCTGACCTGGTGGGAGGGACGGCACCCGCCTGCAGACTCGTAGTTTGCCGGTTCGGTAACAACAGTGCTGGTAGGCTTACCAGCACCGTTGTTACTGGACCGGCACACTTGTAATGAGGCCCACTGAATTCCAGAAGACATGCCGGAGCTTGACCAAAGCATATTTGGCATGTGATGCAGGAAACCTAGCCGAATGGAGACAATTGATCCTCTTCTATGTTATGCAAAGACTGACATCCTTTTGGGGCACATGGATTGAATCTGCATAAATTACCCTTTGATTACCTTCTGGAATTACCAGGGAAGTAGAGAAATATTTTAGTTTTGTAATTTCACCAGAAGGATATGGGCTTGTGTTTTGCGAATGCTACAAAACACTGTTTACCTACAATTACAAGAAGTCATTGGTGGAGGGATGTGACAATAGCTTGGCAGACAAGGTAAGGATGAGATCAAATAGGTAACTGGGGTGCTAGTAATTTAGGGGTTGGAGAATCAATGAGGTGGAGGATACTGGAGAAAACTGTTTGGTGGGAGCTGACATGCCATGAAGAGGTTAAACAATTGGTGGGTTATCAAGGTGTGGCATGGTTGAGTGGGAGAGTAAATAGTCTTATATTTTAGTTATCGTGGGGTGGCATGCATACAGTAGTTGCATGGATGTGGACATGGAAGATGTTTTGGAGGGTGTCGCTATACTGTCCTCCTTACTATACACATTGAACCCAGACCAGCAGAAACAGCAGAAACCACACACAGGCACCACCGGAAAGTGTGCCCTCTTCTCCTGTTAGTGCAGGATTCCATTTTTAGTGTTATTTTGCCTAGCTTTCTGTGTCCTCCAAACGTTTTGATAGCTTCCTTGTTTTTGTACTTACTTTTTTTTAGAGGGACTTCTAATGAAGTGCACCTGTCACTGAAACCCGTTTTATAATGAGCTGCCCTTAAAAGTTGATGCAGCTACCAGGGCAGGGGTGCTTTTCAAGCACCCTTTGGCAGTTTCCGGGTGATTCCCACGCTATAAGTGTGTGTTGGAGAGTATGCTGGTGACCGCTATAATTTAGTTTTGGCTACAGAATAGTTGAAGCCATTTATTACTGCATTAGTATCTCAATGAAACTATATGATAGCCATTGGGGTAGACTGCCCTTTTTAAGTCCTGCCATTTTATGTTACAGGCATTCTTTGTGTGGACTATGAGGCATGGATTAAATGGCTGTTTTAATGGTGTAGAGTCATCCTGAGCCAACAACAGCACCCTCGGCTTAGGTTTAGACAGTTGAAAATTGGATCTCCCAGATATCCCAATTTGCATTCTGTGTGGATTGACAATGTGCTTGGCGTTTCTTTCTAGCCAGCCCTTGTTGCATATCTATGTAAATGTTTGTGTGCTACCTGGAGCATGATTGGTGGCCCCGTTCATGCCAGCCCAATTGAATGTAAATATCAGTGGGAGACCCTACGCATTTCTCAGATCTGCTCCTGAGCTCACATGAAGACTGCTGCTGATATGGATTTCTGCTGAAGGTCCTGGTGTGGCCATACTGGCTCTGGCTCTGATCCTTTTTTCTTGCACCCCAGTTCCTTAGGATGGGTGGAATCCCTTGCTGGCTCTTTCTTTAATTCATTTAGGTTTCATTGTTTGACCGGTTGTCCCTGCTGAACACCACCTTGCATGCAGTTGCTGAAACCCTTGGTAATATCCGTCATGCACAGCTGCTTAGGTCAGGGTGTCTATCGGTGTTGCCCTGCTTTGGAAATCCGATTATCTGCTTCTGTAGGTTCTCAGCCTCCACTGCATTGTGCAACATCTTAAGCAAGATCTAGCTATATTCTTACTTTGTGGCTGCCTGGACTCTTAACCTGTAGAATGCCATTGCTGCTGTCCTGTTCATCACCTCATGTGTCCAGATGTCCTTCTTACTGGGTGTGCCTCATCTGCATCGTTGCTGGGTTGTGTGTCTGAGTCATACCGACCAGAGAACCCAAACACTACTAGCCTGACTTAAACCCGACACCCATGCCTATCCCTGCATTCGCTGATCCTGAGTTATTTTTGGAGCAGCTAGAACAAAGTGTAAATATCCATGGGTCCTTAGAGCCTGATCCCAAACGAATTTCCATTCTTGAGTAACCATGGGTTTAGGAGCAGTGGGGTTGCGAAGCCCCAAGTGTACCACTGATTACATGCAATCATATCTCTCTGGTCTAACTGTTCTTGAACCTTTGTCTCAAACTCGTCTTTGATGGTCCCTCAGGTGCCCCTCTTAGCTGGTTGGCCCTTTTGCCCCTCTTGGGTGAGAATAAGAATATATCTAACTTTTCCCCATATCAGTGGCAGACCTATTCGGCTTGTCCAGTCGGTTACTAAGGGAGACACGTTTAAACACTTCGCAAACTCCTAGAAAGGGACTCAAACAGGTATTTATTGGAACAGTGGCATATTTTCCCTGCTAAATCTTGGTCTCGGGAGGATAGCTCAGGGGTAACGTGCTCGCCTTGGAAGCAAGACAACACGGAGCAATGCAGGTTCGATCCCCGGGTACGTGCTTAGAAACCTCTGAGTAGCGCATTATAAATAACCTATCATATCATATCTCCTGGAGATGTGATGATCCTCGAGATGGCGTCACTGCTCCACACAGGGGATCCTATTTATATAAGGCTTGTTCAAGATGCACATCTGTTCTAACATCAGAAAGCGAGTAACAACGAGGGCATAAAATGCACGCTACAGGTTGCGCCATGTCAATCTTTGCGTCAGGAATCTTGCATTCAAGGAGGTGCCACAGCAGCTCTGCCTCTTGGAACATGTGTTCTCGATTTGCCTGGACGGGGGTGGTTGGCTTTCTCATAAATTAATTTAAAGCAGGATGAACTCCACTTCTCAACGGGTTGGTAAGTAAAAGGATGATCAGTTATAGGGTTTGGCTAAGATATGAATAATTGTCCAGAATATTTAAGGGGAGTGTGCCCAGTCTATGTAGTATCTTAGCACTCTCTATGCAGCTAGCCTATGCAAAGAAGGTTTGCTTGGCCTCCAGTGTTTGTCTTTCAAAATAGACTGGCAATAAACCATCAGGTCAACACAAAAATGTGAGTTGACCTTTGACTAAAGTTTGAATGTTTTTCTTTTTCATTTTTGATGCATGTCTAAATATAAGGCATTTCAACACATATATAACATAATACGATGGTTGAATTGGCACAGCTTTAAGACCTGTGGGATGCCACGCCACTGCAAGGATTCAACCATACTACAGAAAGGAATGTGTGGTCGTCTGATGCCAAATAATACAGAATGTTTACAAAGTTGCTAATAGTTATACTAGAATTTAGGACGGAATGTCTAGGTAACAGAACTTATGTCTGTCTTGGCTACGGTTCGACTGAGGGGCCGCAAAGTAAGCTAAAATGAAGATTGTTGGCAGAAGGGTTGGAGGTTTTATCTATCCAAAAAATGAATGGAATTTATGTTTAAAGGAATCCTTAGGGTCCAGTCATGGTTTGCAATACAATGTGCTAAACGTCACATTTTCACAAGCTGCACCTCATGTTACACACACAGCATGTTACACAGGGACACCATTTCACCAAAATGCCAGGGGTAGCAGAAGTGACATCACACGACCCTTGACCTCCGATGACATCACCGGAAGTGATGTAATTTGACCCCATTCCAAAGTGACATCATACGAAGCGATGGAACACGACATTTCACCCCTTGATAAAACAGGAAGCGGCATCACATAGCATTGTCCCTAAGTACACGACGGAAAATTTGGTTACGATATCACTGTAATGTGATTATACATTTCATACAAGAATGGATCACCATATGTATTGTTAATATCAGTGTGCATAGGCGGATATTACCAAATGACTGTGAATGCAAGCAGACGTCCAAGGCCAAATGATAATGATGTGTTATTATATAGCACTTTATATAGAACCTGCTACTTGCAGAACACACACACATTGCAGCAGCAAGCGCTCAACCCACTGAGCTCTCTTACCGGCTATAGCTATCTTACCGACTATGGTAAAATGAGCAATTACATGTCTGAATGTTCTGAAAGTCAGAAAGCAAATTACACTCTGTAGTGGATACCATTAAACAGGTAACTGAGATTTAACATCAGGTCAGTTCATCTGCAGGTCTGGTGCAAATCTGGCCACATGTGAAGCCCGCGTGAGTCTACTTTTCAGGCTTCAGAGGTTGGCAAAATACATTCCATTTGGAAAGTTTATAACCGTGTATTAAAGAATTTAGAGTAGTGCAGGGAGAGCAGCGCACTCACACGCAATCCTGTACTCTGTGCAGTCGTTACCTCGTGCATGCAAACAAACATCCTGAACAGCATGCCAGGGAGCTAGGAAAGATAGAGAAATTACAACAAAGCATTAATTGTGGCACAATGAAATCAAGGGCCACTTTATGTGCCATGGTCACACATTTCTACATTGCACACAAGCTTTTAGGCACAAGGATTTTGTCTAGTGACCGAGGACACCGAGATGGAATGTCTTGTGTTGATCGTAACAGAGACATTGGCAGAAAAGAAAAATGCTATAACTGCAACTTGGAAAAAGCTAAATATATAGTCCGAAAATGGATGCTTATTCTACTGCTTATTCTACTCTTACTGCTTTTTGGAAGGTTTTGTCTGCATTGTGAATTTGAGGTGTTTAGGAACAGACTTAATCAGCGACTCGCCCCCTGAAGTGTTCATGAAATAATCCCTCAATGAGTCTCGCAATTATTGTATAGAATTCCAGAAAGACAAATTATTAGTTATTCCTATTCTTTCTTATCTAGTGTCCCTGCTCAAAGTGTTACACTTGTGGAACCCCCTGTTTTTTTTTTAAAGGTGCCTGAAAAGAAAGCCAACCACTCCAGAAACAAGGAGCCACATAGTGGCTGGCCACAACGCAGGAGCTTCAATTAAATTTAAAAAATATATATTTTTAGGGGTTGCATAGGAGGCCACAGGGGTAGCAAGGGAGATCTCAGGGGTCGCAACCTGGCAACCCCAAATTATGTCCCTGATGTTACATCTCGAATGGGACCAATTCTGGAATGTAAGTCTTTAAAATGCCAGCTGGATGTAAAAGTAAAGGATTTGAATGTATGGGGTGCCCATTTTCAAGAGTGCCAGTGGGCCTTAGCCTGTATTTATAATCTATAGGCACACACAGAAGCATTTTACCCCTACTTTGCAAACAAATGCTTAATGCATGTGCTGAGCATTTGGACAAGATATTATAAAGGTTGAATTGGCACAGATGTAAGCACTGTGGGGAGCAATTCCACGGCAAGTCTACAACCATATTGCAGAAAGAAATGGGTGGTGGTCGGAAGGCAAATTCTATAGAAGGTTTAAAAAGGAGCTAAAATTACAATAGAACATAGGCAGTAATGTCTCTTTAATGTCTCCTACATCTTTGCTGGGACCTGTCTAAGTGAGGGGCTGGAAAGTAAGAAGTGCAGGGGAAGGGTAGGATGTCTTATCTTTCAAAGAAATTGAATTTATGCGTGTAGGAAGCCTGTGGTCCATTAACAGGTTTTACAATCTAATTCTGTGCATCACAGTTTCACAAGATGCGCCTCATGTTTTACACCCAGTAGGATAAATCTGAAATAAGTGACACATTTGGGGACGTGGGCTTTTGAAATGCCAGCTGGATGTAAAGGTACAGGTTTTGAAACTATAGCGTTGCCATTTTCAAGAGCTCCTTTTCTAACACTCTTAACACAGTGACGATCATAGCTCATGCAGACAGGTGTGACAATGAAAACATTGAAAGAATTTGCCGTTGGTAATGGGATATGCTCTATTTGATTGTTTCTGTAAATTAGGCTACAATCCAGTCAATATTGCTTTTATAAGGGAGAGCTACATAAGTATGAGGCCTTGCACACATTTATGAAAGTGCCCCAAGACACTCTTATGAATAGTTTTGTCAAATTCTAACTCTCTCTAGATGTTTTACTCCATCCTAAAATTTCAATTTCCTTACTGAAATAACACTCACCTTTTCATGACTGCGTGGTCATACGTGAGCCATGGCAACCCAAATGATCTCCACCATTCTGGATCTCTCTTTCCCTCTCTCTCTCGCTCTCTTGCTCTCTCTCCCTCTCTATGTGTGTGTGTCTCTCTCTCTCTCTCTCTTTATTTCTCTCTCACCCCAGTCTCTCAGATATGTGAATGGTAGATTCAGTCTTGGCTGCCCAGGGGCTTACACTTTTAATGGTCATCAGGGTGTTTCAGCAATTGATTATTGTTGTGTTTCTGTGAACAGATGGCCTTCAATTTGTAATTGTACTGTTTTGAACAACCTTTTTAGCGACTGCCATGCAATTCTGTTAACCATTACAAGCTCAATAAGTAAGACTGTTGATGTTGTATTCCCTCACAAAGAGGATAATGAGGTGACCAGGCTACGTAAGGACATTAGGTGGTATGATGCCAAGAGAAATGTTTTTAACCACAATATTAAATCCAACAATCAATTATAAATCAGAAGAATCCTCGACCCAGATGTGGTTGCTCATGATGTTATTTGTAGTTTTTTAGATCTATTGAAATTAATATCAGTTGCGTTCATTATGTTAATAAAATCATTTTAACTTTCAGAGAAATAAGGAAAATTATTGGTTTGATTAGGCCTTATAACACTGCAAAGAGGAATTGTTTAAAAGTGTTGAAGGGCCCAATGCTAAATAGATCCACTATTATTGGTGCTTGATTTCAGTATCAAAAAATGATGTCAATGTAAAACTAACTGGATACATTGGCTTGGGACGAACTCCTTGAAGCAATTAATGATTCAAGGAACATTTAGCTATTGGTGAAGGGTGATCCGAAATATTTAATTCAAGACCATTTCCCTGAAACAAATGTTCAGGATTCAGACTTGGCTAATCATTTTTCCACATTGTATAAAAGAAGCGGACATTGACCTGACTATCTCCGAGCTTGTTACTGCTCCCGCTTCGACAGATAATGGGACTCCCTTTGTGTCATGATCTATCAGATTCTCTGCAGAAGAGTTGACGGATGCCCTGAGGAAGCAATCTCTGATCAGATGGCATCCCTCTAGATTTATTTCAAGGACAAGAGGAGTTTTGGGCTATTTTGCTGGAAAAAGGCTTTAATTCGATGCTCACTACTGGTATCTTTCAATTCCTGAAATCCAGCCATTATGCAGCCACTTTATAAAACAGGCCCAAGAAACGTACCAACCTCTTATCTCCCCAATTTGTTGTTGGATTCCTCTTTTAAAATAAATGTTGGGTAGGGTAATTGTGGCTAGACTCCAAGATTGGGTTGAAGGTAACAACATTCTTGCTCCGGCACAATTAGGCTAAAGAGAAGTGCTGGGAACCCAGGACCAGGTGCTACATTATTATTATTATTATTATTATTATTATTATTATTATTATTATTATTATTATTAATTATTATTATTACATTTGTGTGTCATAATCTCAAATTATATATATTTTATGAATGAAAACTGTTTACATTTTAAGCATACGAGATCTACATTTGACAGGGTCAACAGACTAAAACGGTGGTCCATCTTGGCCTCGATGGCCTGTCCTGAACAGATTGTTAGCGTTCTTGTTATGTTGCACATGAACAACAAGACCAATGTGGGATCTTGATGCAAAAGTCATTGCACACCATGATTCTCTGCCGGTCCCAGTGTGTGCCAAGGCATTGTCCTCGCCCCTTTGTTGTTTTCTCTATATGTTAACAATCTGTACAACAGTCGGGTTGATCTAAATGCAGGCGTACCTAAACTGGGTGGCATGTCAAACCCGGTTTTAATGTAATTACTTGCTAGAACCCTGCAATCAATACAAGTTTTGATTATTGACTATGCCGTTTTTGTGTCTAATATGGATCTATCCATTAGTACTCCCAAATCAGCCATTTTGGTGTGTCAGGCCAGTTGCAAACATTTTAACATTTAAGTCTTTTTTTACGGGGCCTGACATAGTCAAGGTTTGCACCCACTATGAATATCTAGGATTGAAATGTACCTCCATGTTGAATGGGGCTCCAAATATGCAGCAGTCCAAAACTAAAATGTCACAGGCCTGTGGAGGTGTATTGCATTTTGTTAAGTTATATAAAGCACAGCCAGTGGACATAATGCTAGGAATACAATCTTCTAAGGCTAAATTGGTTGCTACATATGGTACAACTTTGTGAGCAATGGCAGATGGGAAGGGGTTGCAATTAGAATAGAATATTTTTTTTAAGTTTTTGCTGGCCCTACCTAACTCAGCCTCTACATTTGCCATACATACAGAACTGGGGATGCAATATATTGAAGACGAGATTTGTTTTGAGTCAGTCAAATTGTGGTTCAGAGGTTGGCTACATTTGAAAGGTAGCCTGACCCATTTGCTCTTAACCCATATTTTACCTTCTGAGGCAAACTGTTTGCTGGATCTCTTATGTTAAGAACATTTTGACTGAAAAATAATATTCATATTGCCTAGTTAGTCAATCCACTATTACTACCTCCTAGGGGGAGGTAACATTACAGAATCTCGCTGCTCATTTGAATTTAGAACATGAACAAATTGAACTACAAAAAACGTCCAACTGTTCGTATGCTCTTTTGTCCACATCCATTATCTGAATATCTTGTCGGCCACCTTTAGAAGAGCGCGATGTCCTGATAACGAGGGAGAGACATTCTTTTGCTCCTAACGGCTGTCACTGCAAAATGGCCAAGTGATAAATTGGCAATTCCAAATGATGCAGGGAGTCATCTATGTGTTGGTGAAACTGAAGGTCTTATGCATTATTTAATTTTCCTGCTCAGTTTATAAGTCAATCAGGGCTAGAACAATACAATTTATGTTTTATAATTTTAACTTTAGGTAGTGCAGGCCAGCTATCGTTTTGCTTTTATCAGCTAATACTTCATTGGTGGGTTGGTCGTTACTGCAATACCTGCAATGTTCTTTGCGTCTTAGGAAATCTTTAATGAATTCGATACTTGCCTTATGATCTCATTTATTCATAGTGTTTCTTTTTACTTGAAACATTTTAATGATTCTGATTATATTGCTGTGTGTTTTATCTAAATTGTTTGTACTTTGATGGATTTTATTTGAAATCCGAATAAAATTATTTCATTGATTGATTTGGGAACTGGCAGATGAGGAGAGGGGGGAATCTGGTGGGAGTCACCACTCATTACCATATGACGAGTGCTACGCATTATGGGATGCATACACGTTAGGGTCATAGAATGGGCTGCCAGAGATGTGGAGTCCCCAGGCTCTCACTTCATCTTCCTTAGCATTTTTGTTGGCCAGGTGCTGCACTCAGTCGGTCCTGCTTGGACCTTTGCCCATCGGGCAATGCACGCCGGGCGAAATACAGAGCTTTTCAGGCATTCATTAGACAATTGGGACCGAAGCCAGAACTCCCATTTATTTTCTCCCAAAAGTCTGACCCAGTTTCTCCAAAGTGGTTACAAAATCCCATCTCCCACAGTGCACTCAGCGGTTTATAGTGAAAAGGTCGAATTTGAAAAGGTCAAATGACAAAATCACGAACAAAAAAAATCTCGAAAAAAAAAGTCGCATTTTTTTTTTAATACGTTTTTTATTCGAAATGGGGGGTTCCCCCCAACCCCTCTTTTTTTTGTTTTACCCTTTTTTTTATCCATGGACCCCAAAATAAATATATAATTTTAAAAAAAGGAATTTGACTTTTTTTTGTTCGACCTTATTTTTTCGAGATTTTTGTCTTTCGACCTTTTGTATTCGAGATTTTGACTGACCACCGCACTCAGCCATAGAGCTAAAAGGAAACAATGCACCAACCTTCCCCAACATTTAGGTTTGAGGCAGTTACAGAATGAAGCTGAAACCTTGAAGGGGGTTCTTTGGGAGGAGCTCAATGAGATGAGGGACTGTCAAGAAAAAAGGTGGAGTTTGGATACCTCAAGGTGCTCCACAAAGCTGCTACCTCAGATCCAAGTAATGTGTGGACTGCCCCTATCATATGATAAGCTAGCTAAAGCTGTGGCAGGTGGGTCTTTGGTATGTGCTGTAAGGAAGGCATGGTATCAAACAGTGAAGACAGACACAAGTGATCACAGTTGAAGGGTATTTATTGAAATTGAACTTCAATGTGTTGATTGACTGTTTATCTAACCCTAAATCTAAGGATGGGAGCAAGCTACAACCATCAAATAAAAATAACACAGTCCTAGTGGAGGAGTCCCTGTCAAAATAAAAGGGCCTAAACTAATAAACCATATTGCAATCCTTACTTCCAAATTCAAATGATGTGGGAAAATGGTGTATTTAAAAGGAGTGTTCAATATACAATATGTCAGGATAGTTGAGCAGTTGGCTTCCTTTCCCCACGTTTTTAGCACGGGGCAAGGTGGCGCACTCGAGCTTCTCACACACTCTGGCTTCTGTGCCATGAGGATGCAGTTCAAAACATAGGAATCTGGGCCTTCTGCGCCAATGGCTCTTTCCCAATAAAAGTTTCTTATTGCAGAAGACAACAACAACATACTACCATTCGACAACTAATATATGAACTTGCACTATAAAATCTATGCTACTAACCCTCACTTAACTGTGGAGTGAAAACATTTTGTATCTCTTTGTTTGCCCAATAAGGCGCGCTTGTGTTTTTAAGGTTCAAATGTGCATTTGTGAACCTACTCATTTTAGATGTGTGTTTAAATCCATAAATACATTGAATTATATATATGTTTTTCCTCAAACAATTCTCCAACCCTTTCTGTGACTACCAATAGCTAGTAAACTGTACAAACTAGCAAACTACTCCTTAGTCCTACCTAATTTTGCACGGTTGAAAAGGGGTAGCTATTGACTCTGTTCTGTTCTCCTTCTTATTGCAGAGTGCCTGGCATAACAGACAAGTACCAAAGTTCCTTTCTCATCAGGATTTTCACATTCGCAAGTACTCAGGTTTATTGTTCACCATGAGTCTCCCTCAGTGGGGCTCGGCCCTCCTTAAGCACAAGTTCACAATTGGTCTCCCTCGATCGGGCTCAGACCATATAATCCCACTTTCTTTGCTTTATTTTTGTTATCAAAATTCAAAGACTTTAGACTGTGCAATGGATTTTTCTTAACCATTGCAGGGCCACTTCGATTCACTTCATCCATAAGTTTCACTTTATTGCTTTTGTTTCTGCCACTTTGTGGCTGAGTACATCACACAGAGACCTTCGATTGAGCACACCCGAGAAGCCGGACCACTCTGTTACTTTCTCTCGTACCTTCTCTGATTCATATTAAAGTTCAAACATTCATCAGCAATTGAGCTTTACTCGCGCCTTTCATCACACACGTTGATATTCTTTGCTCTTCATACAATGTTGCTGCTTGCAACCTTGACTTCAACAGAGACTGGTCTTGAATCAATCTCCCCAACTCACCGGCTGTGTTGATTTCTCTGGTGCTGCTTTGATCCTGCAGCCAAGGATGGTACCATAGCGGCTGCTGCTCCACCCCGACTTGGCCAGTCATGCAGAACACTCTATGCATGAGTCTTCAGTCTGGTTTCCTGGCCTTATGCCTTTTAATCCAAAGGTTTCTGAAAAGTAACAGTTTCTCACTGGAAAGGTTCTAGGGTATCTCACTCCTTGCTTTCCCTTCTCGATTTGCTGTCTTTCTCCCCTCATTCAGCTGCCAATCGGAAGACGCTGTTCCTTCATATACTTTGCCTCGCTCATAGTGTGCTTTCGTGCTCCGCCTTTTATCCATGTGGGGAAGCTTAATGGAAGTCAGGTGTGAATTGTTAACAGTAATTGTCTGACTTTGGTTGACCATAATAGTGGGACATGCTTGGGTATGACTCTTTTCTCTCCCAGAGTGGGCTGTCTTTGAGAAAGTGTTCATGTAGGGAGGGGGGGGTTACAGTTCCTAGGTATCCTACATGGTAGGATGTAGTAAAGTTGTTATAGGTGGGATACCGCATCTCGCCATCAGGTGTCCCACTTGCACTCCCCGAAGACCCCTCATCTAGGTGATCCTCCCGCACTGCTCCACCCACAGGGTCTTGACACAAAGGCGATGGCCGTGCTCTGATCACCTGAGAAAGAGATCCCTAGGGACTAGTGGATGAGACACCCTCTGGTTTCTCACATACCCTTTCCCTATGAGATATAGCAGCACCTGTTTCATAGGGAAACCAGAAAATGAAATTGCCATTCCCCTGGTCTTTACCTTTTCGGTGTTCCACAGTGAAACAGTAGGGTTGCAGGTCTGACAACCTTTGAATGGCTTCAGGCTTAGTGTCCTTTCATTGACTATTAATTGTAAAGGTGAGTGGTGAGTGACATGTGTGAACTTCCTTCCTATAAAATAGTATCTTAGATGGACAACTGGCAATTTGATGTAGTGAATAGAATGGGTTGTTCTAATCCCTCTCAGATTTGTGATAAAACCACTCCTAATCCTGTGAGAGAGGCATCTGTTTGTAACACAAATTCTTTCAAAATCTCTACTACTTTTAGGATTGGGTTCTAACACAAGGTTTGTTTTAGGTTGTTGTAGCATGCATCATCCTCATCAGCCCAATGAATCTTCTGGGGTTCAGCATTCCTTAATTTGTCAGTTAAACTGGCTATTATATCTGATCAATTTGGGATAAAGCTATGGCAATAACCAATCAATCCTAGGAATGCCCTGAGGTCTCTCTTGATCTTGGGTGTGGGGGCATCTAGGACGGCTTTCACTTTTTTTTGCTGGGGCTGGGCACCGGAATTCCCTACAAAGAAGCTGTGGTATTTCACAGCCGCTTGAGCCAGCGTACATTTGGATGGATTGGCAGTGAAGCCGGCTTCTCTGAGAGTTCTTATAATAGTAGAAAGATGAAAAAGATGGTCTTCCCAGGTTTTACTATAAATGATGATGTCGTCAATATATAAACACAGCAGAGGTAGACGCACGCAATTCCTACCAATTCAAACACAAGAGTTCTACTCATTGGGCATTTGTGCAAAGCCATCCCAAGAGTGAAATTGCAAGATTCCAGGATATTACATATCCCATACAAGTTAACAACTATATGTTAAGAGCATTGCTTGATCATAGCACCATCTAAAGGTGTACTTTGACCTCTTTAGAAAGTGACTACACTTCTATCTATCTACTAGTTGAAAATTAATCGGACAAACCACACCCTACTCGACCCCTACACTGAAAAAGATATAAGAAGGCTAAGGCTGAACAGAGATCCATTCTCTATACATCCAGAAGGTATCCTGCATAATTAAGGACACCTATACGAGAGGACTGTATCCACTTGCTGGGACAGGTAATTATTATACCTGGAGCCTAGCCTTGACAACTGTAATTTGTCAAAAGAAATATTAGCAACTATAGTTTATCCGCCATATGTATTTATGTTTTATCAACAATTACACCAGCCTAAAAACTTGAAAACAATTGTTAATCAAGAAGAAAAAGTGTTTTTATTGTCATCATAGTTATTGTGACACATCTCCTGATGAATGTTCCATACCAACAGTGAAAACAGAAACGCGTTGAGTCTAAAGTCCTGGAAATGGTTCAATTAGGACTCTCTGTAAATACAAATTAAGTGTGTTACCAACATAAATATTCCAATTGACTCTACTGTTACCTGATAACTAATTGAGTGCAATAAGAGCTCAATTTCCTATTAGAAAGGATCTTTTGTCATATAGATTATTGTTTTTTTACAAAAGTTATTTTTTAAAAGTGTACTCAATGTATTTCTTTATAATACATAATTGTTGTTTGTTTTTTAACAATATGAATATTTTCTAAATAAAATTCAACGAAATGTTGAGATGAACCACATCTAGGTCTAACTGTTGATAATATCTAACTCGCTCATATATATATATTGCCTAACATTTTCCAAAAAAAGGTAGGGATATCACTCCAGAGTGACAATTTGGACTTCCTTATAAATTTAGAGTCAAAATGGCCCCACAGAAATCAAGGTAAGGCTGTAATATCCTGTCCATATGTCATTGCAAGGTGGCTGGGGCCCCATGCAGGCCAAAACGGAGGACCTTGAACTGGAATAGTCCCAAGGGTGTTGAGAAAGCTGTTTTTTCCTTATGAAGTCCATGTACTGGGACCTACCAATATCCCTTGGTTAAATCTAGGGTTGAGTGGAATGTGGCATGGCCAAGGTTTACTATTAACTCATCGATGTGCTGTATAGGAAAGACATCGAAGGTGGAGATGGCGTTGACCTGCCTGATTTCTATGCAAAACCACCATTAATTATTGTGTTTAGTTACCAACACCATGGACGTGAAGAGGGCTTGATAATGTTTGCCTTCAGCATTTATTTCACTTCCTCAACCACTACTTGTTTTCAGGCTTCTAGTAGTCTATAGGGCTTCAAATGGACCACTTTTTCCTCTTGAGTTCTGAAATAATGATAAGTACCATGTACTCTCCCTGGTTTCTCACAGAATACATTGGGGAATGCCATAACAAGGCTGTTTAAATCTTATTGTTTCTGTCTAGATAGTTCTTGGGTAATACGCTGAAAATTGTTTATCACCTCCAGTACCAGACAAGACAATATTGAAGCAGTGGTAGAGCAAGGAATTTCTTTCCACTCCTTTAAGAGATTTACGTGGTAAAGGTGGATCTTTTGCTTGCTATCAAGTTGGTAAATTTTATAGGTACAGATTGCTGTTTGCTCCAGTACCTCATATGGCCCATGCCACTTTGAGACAAGTTTATTTTCAGAGGTAGGTAAGAGGACTAATACCTTTTGTCCTACCAAGAAAGATCTTAAATTCACCTTCTTGTCATAGATGGGCTTCTGTTAGGAAAGCGCTCTTTCCATGTGACAGTGGACTTGATTCTGAATGAGTTTCATGTGCTCGCGCTATCAGGTAGCTTTTTGTAAGAGGGGAATAGGTGCCTCTTCTCTCTCTTCTCAGGTCTACCAGAGCATGTCTAAGACATCTCTTGGTTCTTTACCGTAAAGTAGTTTAAAAGGAGAGAATCCAGTGGATGCCTGAGGGGTCTTTGTTACTGCAATCAGGGCCCATCCTTATCTACAAATTTTCTCAAAATCATTTTAAGGGTTTTCTTAAATCTCTCCATCAATCTGTCCATTTGGGGGTGGTGAACTGAGGTTTGTAAAGTGGTAATGTGTAGTAATTCCTTGACTTCAATGATGAGTTTACTTATAACATTGGATCCATGATCTGTTAGAATTTCCTTGGGGAAACCAACCCTAGAAAAGAATGGGAATAGGTGTTTTAGGATTTGCTGGGTTGTATTGTTCCGCACGGGACAAGCTTCTGGGTATCGCGCAGTGTAATCAATGATTGCGAGAACATATTTATTACCCAGTCTAGAGGTTTCCAATGGTCCAATGATATCCATCCCAATTTGGGAGAAAGAGATTTCTGTAATTGGTAAGGTGTTTAGATGGCAGGTACAGGAATATGTGCAATGGTTTTCTGGCATATTTTGCAGGTCTGAATGAAGTTCTTTATGTCAGCATGGATACCTGGCCAGTAGAATCTCCCACTGATCTGAGCTTGGGTTTTAGATTGACCTAAATGTCCCCCCATCAAATGAGAATATGCAATCTCTAGCACGATCTTGCGTTGGCTTTTGGGGATTACTAACTGAGTTTTACTTATGCCTTCTCTGGAGGTTTCCTTTCTATATAGTAATCCCTGTTTCAGGAAAAAAGGGGCCCCCCTTTTATAGTCCTTTCCCCTCACTTGTGAGAAAGCCTCTGCGAGGGCTGGATCATTTCGCTCGGCAAAGGCTAGATCGGGAAGGATGGTAGGTTCTTCTTCCCTCTTTGTCTCAGTGAAAGGTGTTTCATCAGCCTCTCCAAAGCCTAAGTTACCTCTCTCAGTTTCCTCTGGTCTACTTTCTTCCTTAAAATGGGGAAATAGAGCCTTCTCAATAATTCCCTGTGAAAGTTTGTCCCCATGATATATTTCAAATGGAGGTTGACCATGGTTCTGTAGGAGAACCTTTATGTCTCCCCGAAAGTCTGGATCTATGATACCTGCTAGGAGATCTAGACCAAATGTTCAGGCCGTGCCAGATTTTGGGGCCAATCTTATATAACAACCTGCAGGGGGTATTAGGACTAAGTCCATGGGAATCATCCCTTTTTTGCCCTGGAGGGATAGTAGCTTCTCTGATGCTACAAATATCAAAGCCTATGGATGCTTTCATGGCGGTGGAGGGATCTGTGGCCCTGTGACTAAGTTTCTTTAATTTTAGGGTCCCCTAATTTATCTCAATTGAGTCGCATCCCACCCCGGACACCAAATATAAGGAAGACATGGTATCAAACAGTGACGACTGACACAAGTGTTCACAGTTCAAGGGTGTTTATTGAACTTCAATGTGTTTATTGAATGCATGTTTAACCCTAAATATAAGGATGGGAGCAAGCTAAGACCATCAAAAAATAATAACGCAGTCCTAGTGGAGTGTCTGTCAAAATAAAAGGGCCTAAACTAATAGACCTATTGCCAATCCTTACTTCTAAATACAAATGGTGTGGGAAAATGATGTATGCGAAAGAAAAGTGTTCAAGAAACAATGTCAGGATAGTTGAGCAGTTGGCTTCCCTTCCCCACGTTGTCAGCATGGGAAAAGGTGGCACACACAAGCTTCGCACACACTCTGGGTTCTCTGCCACAAGGATGCAGTTCAAAACATAGATATCTGGGCCTTTGTGCCAAACTCTCATTCCCAATAAAAATCTCTTATTGCAAAGTGCCTGCTGTAACAAACAAGTAGCAAAGTTCCTTTCTCATCATGATTTTCATGGGCCTCCCTCCGTTGGCCTCAGACCCCCTTAAACAAAAGTTCACAATTGGTCTCCCTCGATCAGGCACAGACATTATAATCCCACTTTCTTTGCTTTCTTTTTGTTATCAAAATTTGAAGACTTTCAACTGTGCGATGGATTTTTCTTAAACCGTCGCAGTACCACTTCGATTCACTTTATTGCTTTTGATTCTGCCACTTCTTGGCTGGGTACATCACACAGAGACCTTCGATTGAGCACACCCATGCTGCCGGACCACTCTGTTACTTTATCTCGTCCCTTCTCTGATTCATATTAAAGTTCAAACATTCATCGGTGATGGAGCTTTACTTGCGTCTTTCATCACACGCCTTAACATTCTTAATATTCTTAATATTCTTCACTCTTGCTCACTTCATACAATGTTGCTGCTTGCAACCTTGACTTCAACACAAAACATTATTGCATCAGTCTCCCCAACTCACTGCACTGTGCCTGCTTTGTCCTTAAATTCTGTGGTCAGGTGCCTCGGGTGTTCCCTCATAGCCAGCTAGTAGTCTGCCTGATTTATCCCCTTCTGCATGAGATCTAGTTGCCTTAACATTGTACTGGAATTTTGACAACCTCCCCCAAGCGTCCTGGCAGTTGCGTCTTAGTTCCACTAATCCTAGTTCCTCTTCATTGGTCCCGGATGCCTTTGCTTCGATTTGTCTGATTTCCTCCTCCGACTTCCCCAATTCCACCCTCAGCCTTTTCCTGACCCCGCCAGCACTATAACTTCCCCCCGGACCACCACTTTCATTGCCTGCCACACCGTACCCCATTCCTTGACACTGCCCACATTTGTTTTTATATACTCCTCTAATTTACTTTTCAATTCCTCCCTGAGGGCCTGGTCTGTCAGGGCATCTGTAGGCATGCACCATATTGATATGGGGGAGGGGGTTGCCAGCCCAGCATCTTTCATTCTAGCATCAGTGGGGAGTGGTTTGAGATTGACCTGCCTAGGTATTGTGCTGATTCTACCTGTGTTAGGTGGACTCTTGCCATGAATAAATGGTCAATCCTAGTGTACAGGCTATGTGGGGAGGAGAAATAAGAGTAGACCCTTTCCTTTGGGTGCAGCTCCCTCCATATATCTACTAGGTCTAGATGTTTAAGCATTGCATTCAGTGTCTCAGTGGGAGCTACTGTTTGGGCAACCAGTGGGCTGGATCTGTCAAGGTACAGATCTCGTACACAGTTAAAGTCCCCTCTGCAAATGAAGAAACAGTTTAGGTGTGGAGCTATCATGGCACATGTTTTGTCTAGGTGTGCTGGGATCCCATGATTAGGAAAGTAGGAGTTAACTATACATAGTTCAACCTATTGTATTTGACCCCTCAGAATCAAATACCTCTCTTCTGAGTCAGCCTCCATTCCCAGTAACTGGAAGGGAACCGCTGCATTTATCCACGTAAAGACACCCCTTGCGTATTTGGAGTAGGCGGCTCCATAGCCTTATCCGCCCCAAGTGTTCTTTAACTTTTGCCATGGTTTTTTGTGTTAAGTGGGTTTTCTGCAGCAGTGCAATAGAGATTTTTTCCTGTGGAGGAAGGATTTCACCCGGTTCCTCCGCTGATACATGCCCAGGGCACCGACATTCCACGTCAGTATCTTGATATCAGCTGCCGTGGCCGTTTTAGATTGTGCCCATGCATCCCCTCAGCATGCTATACATCTCTTGCAACATGCATTTAGTGTTCTCTCTCTTCCCCATGGGAGGTGACTGCCTCTGAATGCCCCTCCAAACCTCCAGCTCATCTTCCAACTCATACGTCATTGCTTGTGAAGAACTAACAACATTCCAAACAATAAACCAAACCAAATAACTGCACCCAGCAGCCGCTCTCTTCCTCCGGCGCTCAGGTGCCCCCTCAACATCCTGGCCTGTCCGGGCCGTTTGTGCGAGCTGTGTTGTGCCAGCAACTGGCTGACACCAACCAATGCGTGGGGTGGGTCTTTGATTCCCGGTCAAGTGGCCTGGTTCGCCCCCGTCGTACATGGATAACTTAGTTGTGGTTGCAGTGAGTTCAGCTACTTTGCAGCTAGTCCCTAGTAGCCACTTTGATTTTTATGTTCACCCCGTTCCCGGTTCCCTGAGTGGGCAGATTACCCCTCGTGTGACTGCTTCATCATCCCTCAGCCAGATTTTTATGTTCCATCCACATTGTGGCCGCTGCTTGCATTTCAAGAAATACAGGCCTTCCTTTGTAAAGCACTTTTAGCCAGGATGGGTACATTAGCATATATTTAAGATTTTGCTGGCTTTGATTGGCACAAAAGAGTTACGTGCCCTCTGGACTGCAGTCGTATAATCTGGGTATATGGCTATCGTATCTCTCCGCCTTCCCTTGAATATTTCAGGATGACCCCCTATCTCGAAAATTCAGTATTCTTGCTATCATTGGACGGGGGTGTGAACCCAGCTGTGGACGTTTCTGCAAGGATCTGTGGGCCCTCTCCACCACAAAGCCCTGTGAGAGCTTGCTTGCCCCACTTCTTGCACTAACAAATTCTGTGGGGTTCAGGCCCTCCACCCCCTCTGGGATTCCCAGCAGCCGTACATTGTTTAATCGGGCACGCCCCTCAGCGTCTTCTGCCCGGGCTTCCAGTACCGCATTTCTTCTCTCCAGTTCCGAAAGTCTTTTCTCGAGGTCCTTGGTTCCAGTCCAGACTCTTTGGTCATTGCCCTTTCAGTGAGGATGCGAATGTCCTGTCGCATCAGTTGCATGTCAACCTTAACCGCCTCAGTTTTGGTGTCTATGAACAACCTCAGTGTTGCGATCGCTTCCAGTACCTGGTTCTCTTCCATTCCAGCTTCTGGGGCTGTTTGCTCCTTACTTGCCGCTGTGTTGCACTGTGGCTGCTCTCGGAGTTTAGACGCATTAAAGGAGACCATGATTGTGGGGTCCTTTTTTCCTTTTGTCGAGGGCATTCTCGTGTTGCTGGTACCAGGGTGATTTCGTAGTTACTGTCGGCCAGGCAGCAGTACCGCCTCTACTTGGTCACTGTCTTGTGCATGGGCAAAGCTTTTTGAAGAGTATCAGTGTCCCACCAGACTAGTTATTGCCTCGTTGGTCTGCGTCTGCTCCTCCTGTTATTGACCAGTTGCTGAGCTGTGTTACAGCGCAGTGTGCACAGGTTCCACTGGACTTTTGTAACGCTCACCTGGTATCCACGGGGACGTCACTCAGCCTGTTCTGACCTCTTACGACCTCGAACCCTTCCCTGGAGGCTATTCAACTGGAGACTGGACCTGAAACACAGGATTGGTAGAGTTTAACTCCCTATTGTCTCTGTGTCCTTGAACCCATTCTTCCCCGGGGTCCATCCCTTCCCTTTGATCCACACCTCACCCTGTTTTCTAGGATAGTGTGCTCTATGTCCTGCCTTCAGCGTAGGGGCACGTTGATTGATGCGGGCTCGTTGCTGCCTAGTTTCTTCACTGGCAAGAGTCCGACAGGTAAGTATGATGATGGCCGCGTCTGGGGATGGCAGCGTGCTGCTGAGATGAGTAGCGCTGAAGGTGAGTGAGAGCGCGATGCGCGATGCACCCCTTTCGTGTTTGCATTGAACTGAGTTCTTTTTCTGTGTCTTTCAGGTGCTGTGACATTTTCAGCATGGATGCCGGTTATGAAGAACAGATGCGGTGGGTAAGCGTGGTATGCTGCACCTCTAGATGTTTCCACGCTAACCTGGAGTGTCTTTTCCCTCTTGCAGATGGATGAGAAGTTCTGGAGACAGAGTTCCCCCAGAGCGGCTGAGATTCAGGTAAGTGTTTGAAGCTCGTACAGTATTTAAAAATAAGCAAAGATTTGCAGAATGCTTACTAATGCCTTTTTTCTGTTCTTTTCCCTTTTCCTTAGGAAGCGGCATGCCAGGATGGGACTGACACTGCCGAAGATGCCTGCAGAACAGAAGGAAAAGTAAGAAGTAAAACCCAGCATACTTTGAACCCCTTGAATGAATTTGGGGATGGCCAGTTCAGGATAGCATCTACCTTGTGTACATCCATTCGGATTCCATTCGGGCTGAGAATAAAGCCCAGGAATTCCACCTCGGAGACGTGGAATGAGTACTTTTCGAGCTTGGCGTAGAGCTTGGTTTTGACGGAGTTTCTCTAATACGGATCGGACGTGTTTAACGTGGTCCTGCTTTGATGCGGAATATACTAGGATATTGTCGATGTACACTAGAGCACAGACATCAATCAATTCAAGTAGGACATCGTTCATGAAGTATTGAAATGCAGCAGGCGCTTTGCAAAGGCCAAAGGGCATTACTTGATATTCGTACAAGCCGTATTTGGTGCGAAAAGCGGTTTTCCGTTCGTCCCCCTCTTTTATGCGAACAAGGTTATATGCCCCCATCAGGTCTAGTTTTGTGTAGATTTGGGCATCTTTGACTTGATCAAGCAATTCAGGGATCAGTGGCAGGGGGTAGTGATTTTTAACGGTAATCTGGTTCAGTGCACGATATTCGATGCACATTCTCAAGTCCCCCTCCCCTCCTTTTTCGGTACAAAGAATAGAGGACTGGCTGCTGGAGATTTCGAGGGACTGATGAACCCGTTGGCCAGGTATTGGTCAAGATAGGCCTTCAGGTGCTGGATTTCTGGTTCCGTGAGTGCGTAAATTCGCCCACAAGGGATTTGTGCACCGGGCATCAGGTTGATTTGGCAATCGTATGGTCTATGCGGTGGCAGGGTATTAGCCTGTTCTTTCTGAAAGACATCTTGAAAGTCCTGGTATTCACTTGGTAGGGTGCCGATTGCCACAGTCGCAAGCGTGGAGGTTCTGGTGTCTATTGGTTGTTTCTCTTGCCGATAACATGTGTGGGTGCTAGTCTCGGAAAGGCCAATTCTTTTGCTCGCCAATCGATTCGAGGATTGTGAGCTACCAACCATGGCATTCCCAAAATCAACTGGAACTGTGGTGCCTTAATGAGGTCGAAAACGATAGATTCTTGGTGTCCATCCTGGCACAGAAGGGTTAAAGCTGCAGTGCATTGGGATACTGGACCAGAAGCTATTTCCGTGCCGTCGACTGTGGTAACAGTGTCGGTGGTTGATTTAGGGCGCAACGGAAGACCCATCTTTGCCGAAAGATCCTGGTCGATGTAATTCCCAACGGCTCCACTGTCTATGTACGCTCTTACTGCATGCATCCGAGAAGGTTGTTGGTGATTGATCAAGACCACAGATAGTGCAAAATGGGAGGTCTGTAGTTCACTTTCTTCGCTCGTCAAGTGGACCCCTACACTTGCCGTGCTGGGGAGTTTTCCGATTCCTTGATGGTATCTTCCTTGTCCGTGGCCCCTACTGCCCTCCTCGGTGGCTTCACAGGGCACTTTTTAAGGAAATGACCTCACCTTCCGCAGTACAGACATAACTGCTGCTGTCTCCTTTTATCCCTTTCTGCTTCAGTCAAGTGGGATCTGACCCCCCCGATTTGCATTGGTTCTCCTGAACCTTCCGTTGTTCGGGCAGTATTGTCCTTTGAACACACATACATAGGGCGAGGGTCCGGTCTGGTTCGATCTGCTCTTTGGTCCTGCAACCTATGATCCAGTTGAACAACAAGGTCAATGAATTCTGAGCAGTCTTTCGGGGGGTTCACTACTTGTGCGAGAAAATCCTTGCGCTCCCCCGCAACCTCCAATGAAATAACGTGGTTGTCTTCTCCAGTGGCCATTCTGCTTCAACTATGAGTTTATTGAGCCTTTGATGGCTATGTATGTTAATAGGTCTTGATTCCCTTGGCGTAGGGACAAAAGTTTGTTGTCTAAAGGATTGGCCATCACCCCACTAATGTGCAAGACTTCACTACAAAACAACAGAACTTGGCTTTTCTAACCAAATTGCAAAAAGTCAGACTGTACTTTCCAAATAAGGCCACACTTGAGATGTGTGCTCTTTTTCTCCTGACCGTAATGTCTTGTACATAGCTACCTAATGGCACTCACAGAACACAATGTACTTAACTTTCTGTGTGAATTTTCTGTTTGGTATAATTGTATTATATTCTGATGCCATACACACTGACTGCATTAGAGAGTACTCCAGCTCTGTCAGCAGACCACAGTAGTAGCACAATTGTGTATATATACGCTTTAAAAGTTTCCGGTTCAAACATTAAGAACCTATTATTGTTGCAGACAGGTTCATATAAAGGAAATATCCTTCTAACTAAATACAAATGTTGGTTGCACTCCTGAATACAGAATCTATGCTTTGCTTTGAATGAGGACAATCCTAGTGTTCAACATTTTTTTTTGATCCATACACCATGGCAATTTGTTGCACAATGAGTTCTTTTTGCCTGAAGATGTTCATGTGATTTTCTTTTAGACTACATGTAAATAAACACATGTCCCCTGATTGAAAAGGGTGCACAACAATTGGCATGATTTAATCTGTTTTGCTGTTTCCTAGAAAAATGCGAGTCCATGTTTAAGCTCTTGCAAGTTTGGAATAGGGTGATTACTTCTAAACACCACTACAGTTCACTTCAAATAAAACATTCTAAAATCTGAGAATTGTCTAAATTTGATCGGCGGTAACCACCCCCCTTGTTATACACCGTTGTCTAATGCGTGCCCATGAGTACGACGGGCGAACAGATTTTCCATCTCCTGCTGAAAGCCCCTGAAGTCATGCAGCAAAGGATCGTCTTGGGCCACAAAGGATACAGACCAGTCCGTGGCGCTACCACTCAGGTAGGATAGCACAAAAAAAGCGACCTGTGATTGGTCATTCAGAAAGGCCCCTGGCCTACAAAGGAAGTACAGGCGTAACTGGTATATGAACGTTGCAAACCTCATGGGATACCCCATTAATCGTTCGGACGGGGCCAAGGGAACTGTCCCAGGAAGGGTTATCTGAACGGGATTGGCTGATGGTGCTGGCATTGAGGGCAGGCTTCCCGGCAATGGTGCATGCCCTGCTTGTGACTGGAGAAGTTGTTTAAATCATCAGTGCGTTCTTTGGCTACTATCAGCTCTCTCCTCAGGGCGTTGGTCTCCTGACTGGCTGCATGTACTTCGGAACGTAGCTGCCCCAATATGTGGGCTAACTGGTCGGTTTCTGATGTTTCCATGACGCCCAGGTAATTTTGATGTGAGGCTTTGCGTTGCGTAACGCTCACCTGGCATCCACGGGGACATCACTCAGCCTGTTCTGACCTCTTACAACCTTGAACCCTTCCCTGGAGGCTATTCAACTGGAGACTGGGCCTGAAACACAGGATTGGTAGAGTTTAACTCCCTATTGTCTCTGTGTGCTTAAACCCCTTCTTCCCCAGGGTCGAACCCTTCCCTTTGATCCACAGGCCACCCTGTTTTCTAGGATAGTGTGCTCTATGTCCTGCCTTCAGCGCAGGGGCGCGTTGATTGATGCGGGCTCGTTGCTGCCTAGTTACTTCACTGACAAGAGTCCGACAGGTAAGTATGATGAGTCTTTTGAACAGTTCTCTAACTTCATTCCTTTCCTTCCTTAGATGATGGCCGTGTCTGGGGATGGCAGCGTGCTGCTGAGATGAGTAGCGCTGAAGGTGAGTGAGAGCGCGATGCGCGATGCACCCCTTTCGTATTTGCATTGAACTGAGTTCTTTTTCTGTGTCTTTCAGGTGCTGTGACATTTTCAGCGTGGATGCCGGTTATGAAGAACAGATGCGGTGGGTAAGCGCGGTATGCTGCACCTCTAGATGTTTCCACGCTAACCTGGAGTGTCTTTTCCCTCTTGCAGATGGATGAGAAGTTCTGGAGACAGAGTTCCCCAGAGCGGCTAAGATTCAGGTAAGTGTTTGAAGCTTGTACAGTATTTAAAAATAAGCGAATATTTTCAGAATGCTTACTAATGTCTTTTTTCTGTTCTTTTCCCTTTTCCTTAGGAAGCGGCATGCCGGGGTGGGAATGACACCGCCGAAGATGCCCGCAGAACAGAAGGAGCGATGACTGATGGGCAGAAGCGCCACAAGGTAAGGCTGAGCGCAGAAGAAAGATGCAGGCCTACTGGGGACCGATCCAAACACGGTGAGTGTCACGCTGCAGGTGCAGAAAACACAAAGCATGTTTCTCAGCCTGGGTGTGGCTTAAATAGCTGCCTCTGGGCTGAACCACACCCAAAAGACTAGAACGCACATGCAGTTCTGGGAACCGAAATATGTGGGGGCATCCATCTTGTCCCCATCAATGCACTACAAGTCCAATCCCTAATGTTATCCTATGGGAGCGAGTGAGTCTGGTGCCACAAGCGCCAAG
Source organism: Ambystoma mexicanum (assembly GCF_040938575.1). NCBI lineage: Eukaryota > Metazoa > Chordata > Amphibia > Caudata > Ambystomatidae > Ambystoma > Ambystoma mexicanum. The sequence goes on from NC_090936.1 coordinate 936,101,033, forward strand.
TCTGACTCCAAGTGGGTCTTTGGAGGGATGGAGAGGCCCTTGAGGGCCATGTAGGTGATCGTGGCCTGGCTACAGCCTGACATCTTGGAGGGCTGGGAACATGAGGGGCAGGAATCAAGACAACTTTGTTGTCAATGGCCCTGCGGTTCGCTTGGGCAGGGCTAGGTTGTCTGTTGCAGTCCAATGCTTGTCCCTAATGTATGCGGGCAAGTGATCTCCCCATCTCAGTATTTACTAAGTGGACAGTGCATTCACAGGTTGAGTTAGGTATTGGCTGGACTTCTGGCAGCTGAGATCAAGGTGCCCCAGTGGTGTCTCTGTCCTCTCTCATGTGATTTGCAATGCAGTTGTCGTTCTAGTTCTCCAGCCGTGAGGACCCTGTCAGTCGAGGCCTCACTTTGTGTGGATCTCAGGAACCCCTAGGGCCCCTGGACTGGCCTCCCAGCTGCATTGTTGCATGGTTGCCTCCTCCAATCGTCCCCACTCTCAGTTGTGTCCACCACAACCTCATTGTTCACTGTAGGCGCTTATTCCTCGCTTGTGTGCGTCAGGTTTGCCCAGGGCGTAGTCTCATGGGCATTGCTGGCTTGTGTTGCCCGTTGTGTGGTTGTTAATTTGGCACACCTTCAGTGCGCGTTCACTGCGCCCGCTTTCCCAATACCTTGCTGCTTTATTGGGCGTGGTAGCGAGCCTGTGCTCCTCTCTGACACTCCAGTGTGTTTGTTCAGCTGCAGACTGCGCATGTAGGCAGCATCGTTTCTGCCAGTGTTCTGGCACCCAAGGGGTATTAGGCTGGGGGGGGGGAAGTCCAGTGTCGTGTAGCAGCTGGTCAAGCTCAGTGGGCTGTGTAACTGGTAACCCTTGAGATGTGTGCGCTGATTGGTGCCTCCTGTGTCATAGTTGAGTCGACTCTGTGTGTTATCCCTCTGCCGTCCCCAGCCCCTTCACTTGTGCGACCTGAGGCAGGTTGCTCAGTAGTACTGCTGCTGTATACTGGTGGGAAGCAGCAGCTTTACAAGTCTACTGTACACTTTTAATGGTGCCATGTGGCAAGGGTGGTTTGGTCCCAGCCGCCCTGATACGTTTCCCAGCACCTCTACTGTTAGTCTGATGATCCGCTGCATCGGTCATGTTTGCAGCTCCTGTCTGCACCCAGCGGGTTCCACACAAGTATGCCCTATTAGGCCCCTTCCTCCACCAGGTCCGGGAATGCCACTGCCTCTGGGGAGCAGAGATCAACCCCAGCACCTATCACCTCATAAGCCTGTGTGTTGGGTCCCGGCACCATCAGGACAGCCTCGCCTCTGGTCCTGGGCATCCGCTCTGTGCTGTGTTTGCTGCAGCCGATGTCGGCCCCCTCTTGTCCAGTCGTCATTGTGGCACCTCGCCCTCCTAAGTAAACAGCCTGCAGGGGGCACTTTGTCCGAGCCTCGACTCCCCCTTCTTGCCTGCGATGTTCTAGGCCTGCAGTGTTCAATTTTGTTTCCAGGTGTTATCAGTCCCTCAAGGCTCAGCAGCGCCGCTCCCGCCATCGCGGCGCATTCTGTTCTGTGTGGGGTCTTCGTTCGCAGGTCCGTGCGGATTGCAACTTTCTGTTTCTCCCCACCTTCTTTGATCACGTTCTCCTGCCTGCGGTGACTGTACCTGCGTGGGGCCAAGCAGTGTGTCCTGACCGATCTCCCCACTCGCCGCTGTGATTTGGGCAGGTCGTGCCAGCTGGGCCCGAGGACTGAAATCCTCAGCCCGCGCGGGTCCACCCCCGCAGTGCTACAGCACCTCGCAACATCAAAGTCCCGTAAGCGAGACCTGCCGCCGTCACACATGTCCTCACTCTGCTGTTCCTGCAGCCTTCACTAGAATGGGGGTGATCCAGTTATCCGCAGCCGTTGAAGGTGTGTAGAGTCCTGTGTTCATCGCCGCTCATCCTCCTTCACCTTCGGGCTGCAAGTGTGTCCACCATTTTGCTCACAACGGGGGGCTCACGCAGAGGGCAATTATTCTGGTTTCCGTTCTCAGATTTCCTTCAGCGTTGCTCAGTCGGGATTGAGAAACGCTTCATGCTTACACGGGTGTGTATATCTCCTCAAGAATCACCTTTTACCATCCATATGCAAGATCATGGATAGGATTATGGCGGGAGCTCCAGCCAGGCACTCCTTTACTCCATGGGCTCAGGCCACATCCCTTCAGGAGGAAGAATATAAGGGCAAGGCAAGATGGTTAGGACAATTCCAACAGAGTGAATAAAAGATACTATTCCTAATTCCCATTAGAGGACTAAGAGGTTTTGGGATAGTGATGTAAAAAATGTACTTGTGGGAGTCATTAATCTGGCTTATTAGGAAAATATTTGTGTTATTAGCTCTTAGAAAACAGACAGCTGGGGTTACCGAGCCATAGCACTATCCATGATTACGGATGCCTGGGATAGAGTGGAGGTAACCTAAGGGAGATGTGATAGAGAGGGATGATCTCTCTAAAACCCCTTTAATAATTAAGCTTTGCATGTGTGGGAAAACAAACATTAAGTTGACCAGTGTCACAGAATCATAACATTAAGAAATCAAAATAGTAAAGGAATCAACAAGTTGCTCACTTTTTGGTCTCATGCATTCATGCATAGCAAACACCTTAATTTGGGTGCTGCTTTAAATGGTAGTGCAATTAAAATGGGGTATTTTAAAATGACACTTAATTTTCTAGAGCAAAACGAAGGGGAGAAACCTACCCACTGTGATGAATCGAGGGAATTCATCCCTTCTCCCCAAGAAGCAGCCCGTCCTGTGAGGCTTGGATGGGGAGACCTCTCTGCAATACCCTCCCTAGGGGTAGAGGTAAGTGGGACCTCACTGGGAGAGACTCCCCCTTAAGGGACAAGGACTCCCGTTCCTGTGAGGAACTCTCTAAAGCTGTGCATACTGCAGCCCGCATGAGATTCTGTAAAATATCAGAAAATGTGAAGTACCGAGACTGGGCCAAAGAAACTCCTAATAGATACCCTCATCTTATGGAAAAAGATCATGTCCCTTTAAATCAGAATGCCCAATCCACTGGGACAAGTACGTTGATGAGTGTGCAGTCAATGATGGAGAGTTATGAGAGAGGAATACATGCACAAGCCTGAGAAGTCCCCAATCTGGGTAACACACAGAAGACGGAGATCAGGAAGCCTGTGAGTTTCAAACTCGCTAGATATCGCAGAGTGGGATGACAGAGCTACAGCGGACTGAAGCACGGGAAACCAACAGGGCAGGAGTCCAGGTGAAGGTGGTGGCAGCACCACAAAGGAGAATCTGTGGTGGACAGCGGGTCCACAAACCAGCGCTGATACCACCATCAGTAGATGGTCACAGGGTGTCCTGTTGCAAGGAAGAGAAGGCGATGGTGGACAATGAGCAGAGAGAAGGTCCCAGAGGAAGAAGTCTCTGGAAGCACGGGAGGCCACAAGGGAATCATTATTCAGCACAAGCAACTCGTCTGAGTAGAAGATTTGAAACTGAGTTAACCTGGAAACAAATGAACTCCAAATATTGTGATTGAGCGGAAAGAATGATTTAAATGCTTAATCATGAAGGAGAATAACAGTGGATAACAATACCATGGGAAAAGGGGAAGTATCTAAATGTTCTGTGCTAGAAGAATATAATACTAAAGAGAAAGAAAGATATGAACCAGAGTATGAAGGAACTAGGCCATTGAGCCCCATACAAATTCAAGTAGGCTAAAAGAAGCTGAACTGTTATCACACATCAGCAAAAGCCCATCGGAGCAATATTACCAAGGATACACTGAGCTAAACAGACAATAATATAGATCTAATAAGAGATCCCTAAAAGGGAGTGCCAAAGAGGAGGGAAAGTGCTGCAGCCCATTTGAAGAGCTAAAGTGAATGATCAAAGAAGTCACGAGAGACGATTTACGAATTATGTATTAAAGAGAATTCTTCAGACTGGTCCTAGAAGTACCCACAGGAGAAGGGTGTTATTCTCCTGACCTAAGTTAGTTTTTGTAGTGGTAGGGGTAGTAAGGGTAGTTTTGGACAGTGGACTTATTTCTTTGGATGTTCAAGACTGACTGACTAGCACCTTAGTTAGTAATGTAGGTAGGGATCACTCATAGTGACAGGAAAAGTTAGGCTTTATAATTTGTCTTTCATAAAACAGTAGACACCATGTCCTCAGAGAGTCTGTGTCCTTTTTCAGGCTTGCCACACAACTCAGATGTTTCTCTTGGTAGTCTGTTCTCCCTTTTAATCATCCCTTTTTCTTGTCCCTTAAGGATATGCAAATAAGTTAATTTGTGACTTTTTATTTAGACTATGACCATCACTGTTAATCTGCCGGATCCATTCACACACCGAGCCAGATACAATATTTTCTTCTGTGAAAACCAAGGGCATTAATATGTTTCCACTTGCCAGAGGCTAACACCACCTGCACTATTTTTAAGGACTTACATTTAAGGATTCTTTAGCGGACTTAAGGCAACAGGAATTTGGCAGGTGGGTCCCTCCAATGTCTCCTTATGGAAAATCTCTCCTCACTGCCTAAACATCAGCAGGGATTTAACTATCCACAGCAACCACCACCAGGTGTAAACAATCTGGTTCTTCTCATGAGCAGTGGATTTCCTTCTGCTTCAGTCTAAGTCAGGAATGGACCTCCCAGAAATGGCTCTCGGGTCTTTCTTCCAGGATGTTTCCTTTCACTCCTATATTGGAACTAGTCTATATCCTTATTTGATCCATGGCATTCTTCCATGACCCTCTGTCTTGGTGCTCTGGATGTTTCGCAAATCTGCTTCCTGCTTCGACTTTTTTCTCTGCATAGGTTGGAGCCTTATAAAGAGCATTACCACTCTCCATATGGGACATTTGTGATGACATTATTTTCTATTCATTTTCTATTTTGACTGAATGCTTGGCTTGTATAACACTTCATCACACCATATCAACAGCCTCTGATTTGCCAAGAGCATGGGGATATTTTGGGATGGAAAGGCTATTCTCACATTGCTGTCTCCCATTTACTGAAGAAGAGATCACATACTTCACTCTGTCTGTTCTCTCAGACACATGATGGCATCCCCAAGAGGACAACTTCGCATAATAAGTTTAAAGTTATTACAATAGCATTTGCAATAACTTCACATCATGCAAATGAATAGTATTTCACTTTTCAAAGCAAGCTGTCCCCAGACATGCATGTTAAATTTGGCTGGGATAAACAGAAATGGAGTGATCAAAGTGTTTTAACATACTAAAATATGGAAGAATCACTATCATATTTTGAAAGTGCACCTCGCTCATTGGAGACTGCAGTCATATCTTCCTTTGAGAAGTTGTACACTATGTTAATTGTGAATAAAAATGCATTTTAAAAGTGTCAGTTTCAAATGTCTTTTCCACTGTTTGGTACATGGCAACTCAAGGCGATCAGACCAAGACAATACAAACCACTAGGGAAAAGACTGGGTGCACCCACTTTTGAGAAAGGCAAGAGTTTTATTTTGTATACAAAAGAAAAAGGCAACATGGTATTATAAGTCCACTGCCACCAAGCTCTCTGCTGTCTTCCATATAGGGTTCAGGTTATAAACACAGAAATCATCACCCATGATGTAATCAATATACAGTGTTAAGCCCCGACCCTCATTTGCCTGTATACATGCTAATGATTACATATAGCCTATTCTCCAATTGGTCCTGCTGTCTTCTCGCTCATCTTCACTACACGTGGATAGCGTCCTCGTCCATCATCAAATGCTGTAAATCAATTGGTTAACATCAACTGGCACCGCCCTACCTTTTATCCTAGCTACGTGACATACACCTGGTTATCAGTGAGAACTCAGTGTGCAATTTTGATGTCAGCCTGGTCCTTGCGGACAAAGCAGCCGTTTTATCATCCCAGACACTTTGGCACACCATCATGCCCTCCCCACTGTAAGGGCATAATTCTTAGCTCTCCAGGGCACAAAACATAGATCATATCTTTCTCAGTTTTCCCCTTGATCAGTTCCCTTCCCCAGGAATGAACCTAGCATCTCACCAAGCAATCCAGTTCACAAAGGATTTCAAGCCCATTTCCCTGCACATCTGGTAGTTCAAATAGAGTGACCGTCATTCTGGGGGACCCTAATGTCTTAAATCTTGGTTCATGTTTTGGCATTCCAAGACCTCTGACTTCACTCTCAGGAATACGACCTTGGTACTAGGCTGCAGCCCTCCACTTCTTTGGCTGTACACATTCCTACCAAATTAGTTCAAAGGGGGCATTTGTGTGTTCTTTGCCGCGCCTGGGAATTGGGATGCATTGATGAGGCAAGGAATAAAGCCTCATTGTTCTGTGTTTCTGTGAAAACATGGGCTGCAAGTAGTCAGTCCTACTCGTTCATGCAGTGTTAGTTTGTATTATGGCTGTTGTGTATATATGTATATTATATCCTACATAATTCTATTGCAACACTACTGACTAATGTCCCCCTTTATAGTTTCCTCCTCCCACCGATTATCCCATCCCATAACACCCCTTCAACCTCCTACAACGTCCTGTGTCGTTTCCATATTCTAATATATGTTTAGCAATCTGAATCGTCTACGAGGGGCGGTGGTCTGGACATGCATTCTGTTTTCTTTAAAATGTGTAAGCACAGAGCCTCCTTGTAGTAAAAATCTCTTATATCACCCATTTTATGATATTGTAATGGGCGGAAAGCCAAACATTCTCAAACTTTAAAGATATAATGAAATCAATGTTTAAACTTTAGAACTATTATATATTTTTCAGTTATTATAGTCTGGCAGGAAGAACTATGCGGTCAGCATCTGATCTTCTGTAATCCTTACTCTGGAAATACATTGTTATATCCTTTGTCAGAGTCTGGCAGGCAGCAGATAATGTCACATTGGAATAATTGTTCACTGGAGGAAAACAGACTTAGATCATTGTCAATCATAGGAGCATGTTTTCACTTAAAATTCCCTTTTTTGGTATATTTTCATAAGAACTCTGTTTCCTTGACAAGCCCTAGTGCAGTTTTACAACAACGTACCAGTATATACAATAGCTTATCTTTCATGCTAGCATCAAGGCACCCTAAATATCTTTGAGTTTTTAACAACATAGCTGTGTGCCTGGCTAAATAACAACACCCATTTTGTTCTGTAAGAAAGCATGGCCTGTTCGACAGATTCCAGAAAACAACATAGCAAAGTATCACATTGTTCATTCACCAATGTACCCTCTTTAACAAGAGGGTTTTTCTGTTGAATATAACATAATGAAGATCTGATCCGGACAACATTCATGGTAGGTACAGAAAAACAAAGAGAATCTTCAAATGGTTTGCTATGCTATCCAATATTTATACTGCAGCCATTTATGGCTCCTGGCAAGGTGACATATTGTGACCCTACATGGGTGCCACCAGACCGTAGTGTGTGGAAAGAAGGGGGCATTGGGAAGGAGGTCATAGGACAGAGAAAGTAGGCAATAGAATGACCAAAATCACAGAGGAACAACATTTGGGATGAATGGCAGTGGTCATGGTTTTCAAAGTAGGCATTCATGTTTCTTAAATGTGATTAGTTATTGGTAAGCATGAGTGAAGGACTAAGGACAGTACAGTTCACCTCAGAGTAGAGTTTTATTGTAATGGCAATAACTAGACCACAAAAAGCATGGAATTAGATGTAGTTAGTTGGAGTGTGGGACTTTAGAGGTGCTCAAGTGGCCTCTAGTAATGTGGAGGCTTTCAACAGATTTGTTTGTAAGAAGTAATTCCTGTATGCAAGAAGATCACAGGGTTTGCCAAGCCAACTGACAGAAGTGTTGGAGACAAGAGTTGGACATGTGTATAAATATGTCTGGGGAGTACATGGGGTAAGTTATAGGCGACGGGAAGGGGATACATGATAAGCGTGTGTGCAATAATATTAGGTTCTGTAAGCTATGAGCTAGGTATAATTTACTGTAACTTATTATAAAATCATTCCTAACAAAATAGCTTAAGCGATCAGCTACTCAAGCGAGGAAAACAATTACAATCCTAAGCAGAATTTATACAGCCTCCTGCAGTATAAACTCTAACAAAAACTTGGTACACAACAGCACAATCCCCCAGATTAAACAAAAAGCAACCACAGAGCTAGTTGCCTTATCATTAATTTGCATTATGTGTCCAAATGACAATAGCATGTATTACCTACTCCTTTAGAGCAGCACAAACCTACTCTACCTGATTAATTTAGTACACCTCACCAGCAAATTAAAAGGAAAAGGAAGAACCAGCCATATAAACAAGATTACCATTACAATGGCATTACAATGATATTACCCTCCACCAGCATCCTAATTATGAATCCTGCCAGCATTTTATGTCATGGGTACCCCAAGGATTTTATATTTGATCACGCCCTGGGCTTGTACTTCTCTCCAAAGTGCTAAAAGAAACAAAGACTGTTATTGGCTCAGCAGTGGCCAGGCTTTTGGGACACCAATAGTACTGATAACAGTCAACAATTCAAGATAATAAGGTACTCAACTTGAATGTTATAAGTGTACATTCAATAGGATAGAGTTTCAAGAAAGAGAATATCAGAAAAAAAGGTTTATAGAAATAATAGAGTCCACATAAATCGATCTTGTGTAATAATCATTCTACAGCAATTCAAAATGTGTATTCCATCCTTTTAATGAGTTCTACTGAATGCGTTTCGGGATTTTGATTCCTTCATCAGGAGCTATGGTATTCTTATTCTGTCTGAATAATAAAATATGACATAGTATTTAATTTTAGTATTTAATAACAGTATGGAATATTTCGTAATAGAATATTAAATAGTATTAGATATATTTCGCACCTAGAAACACTTGTGTACAAGAGTGTTATAAATGCCATATCATATAATATCATATCAATAATATCTTATTTACTTTTTATTATTCTTAATACAAAATCGTATTTTATTATTCTTAATACATAATCATATTTATGTGGAGCATTTTTTCAACTTCATATATAATAATTAAGTACCTGATAGAATTTTCAGGATAAGCTAATAAGATTAATGTTGTGTTTATTCTTGTCAATGTATCCACTGCCTAAATCCCTTATTTCAGGGTATCTGTAAAAATAGAAATAAAAAGTAGAGTTGTTGTCTACAGTAAAGTACATTTTCAAATGTATAACTTCTGTATACCTCCAAATGAAGAGATATGTAGAAATGATTTGTACCTTTGACTCTATAAAGTGGTTCGCCATCTGGTTTATGTGCCTGTAAGGAACTCATGGTGGAAACAGTAAAGACAGAAAAAAGTGATCACAGTTCAAGGATGTTTATTAAGCTGTGAATGCAGGGTGGAAAAACGCCTAACCTAAACCTAAATCTAAGATGGGAGCAAGCATCAACCATCAAATGAAAATAAGGCAGTCCTCGTGGCATTGTATCAAAATAAAAGGGCCTGTACTAAAAAAAAAACTATTAGCAATTCCTTACAACTAATTACAGAAAGAGTGTGGGATAGGGTTTTCAATAAAGAAAGAAGTGCTCACAAATAATAAGTCAGGATGTGATTGCCAGTGGTCTCGCTTCCCCATGTTTTGAGAACGGGATAAGGTGGATCTCTGGAGCACAGTACACACTCAAGCTTTCCCAGCACGAATCAATGGTTCCGTTCAAGCTATCAGGTTCTTCGATAGTTAACTCTCTTTTAACAAAAGTCTCTTGCCTTCGAGGACCTGATATTTTCAACAAACAAACAGAGTTCTTTTCAACACCACACTTTTTTTGGAGTGCGCTTCCGGTATTCCATTACTTGTCATTCAAATCATACAAAATACTATGTAGACTTATTCAAATTTTGTAGAAAATTAAAATTGAAAAAATACTTTGCAGAAACTACATTTGAAAAACAAAAGAAGACAGATCGAGATATTTCATCTTTATCAGTTGATATTGTGGAGAGGACAATAAATATAATGAATCTAACTGAAGAAAATTACACCACAGAAATTTTCCAGGAAGAACAAAACATAAATCCTTTATAAGCGGAAGAATCAAATTTAAAATTAAAATCGAAGTTTATTCCGAAAATGGCAGACAATAATCTAATTGATGTTTTTCAGAAAATGGTGAGTGCTGAATTGAGATTAAATTTTCTCAAAAACAAACAATCGAAAATTAAATACAATCTTTCACAAAAAGAATCGAAGGCTATTGAGACTTTATCTAATAATAAACAATGGATAATTAAAAGTGCGGACAAAGGAGGTAATATTGTTTTGATGAAAAGACAAGATTACATAACGGAAGGAAACAGACAATTGAATGACAGGAATTGCTATTGTCTACTACAGAAGAACCCAATTATGGACCTACAGAAAGAATGGAACAATATGATCAAAAACTGGGAGGAAACAGGCTTACTTTCTGAAGAAGAATATCATTATCTGAATAATATTCATCCAATCACGCCTATAATATACTTTTTGCCAAAGATCCACAAAACATTCACAAAGTTTCCAACCTGCAGACCAATAATCAATGGCATAGGATCACTAACAGAAAGAGTTTCTCAATATATTGACTTACATCTACAGCCATTAACAACAAATCTAGCTTCATATCTAAGAGACAGTAAGCATGTTATCCAACAATTGGAGGAAATACCATGGGAAAAAACTTTTCTTCTTGTAACCTTGGACATGGTATCCCTATATACCAGTATTGAACATCTAAAAGGGCTAGAAACAACAGAATTCTTTTTGAAAACACGATCCATCTCATTCTTAGAACAAAATAAAATGATTCTGGAAATGTTGCACTTAGCTCTAACTAACAACATCTTTTTGTTCAATAAAAGAATTTATAGACAAGAACGAGGTACAGCAATGGGGGCCAAGTTTGCACCCTTACATGCAAACTTATTTATGGGTCATTTTGAGATCAACCATGCATGGCAACACACAGCATTCATAAATGGACAGTTTACCTATTGGGGAAGATATATAGATGACATTCTTATGATATGGAATGGTGGAAAAGAGGAATTACATGACTACATAAAACATCTGAATATGAATGACTACATTATCAAATTCACTGAAAAAATGAGCTCTGAAACAATAGAATTTTTGGATTTACAGATATATACGGATGGTACAAGAATTCTAACGGATCTATATACAAAACCAACATCAGTAAACAAAGTATTACATGCAGACAGTAATCATGTGCAGCATATAATTAAAAATATACCATCCGGTGAGATTCTAAGAAAAAAAACGGAACTGTAGTTCAAATGAAAAATATGAAAATCATGTTCAACTGCTCAGAGAAAAATTCATAAAGAGAGGCTACAGAAATCAGGATGTGGAAAAAGCTATAAGTAAGGCTGAGAAAGTACCTAGATCTGAACTATTAAAAGACAAACCAAGAATGTTAAAGAAAAAAGAAGACAAGGTGGATTTCATAACTACTTTTAACAGTGAAGCCTATATTTTGAAAAAACTTTTGACAAAGCATTGGAACATTTTACTAAGTGATGAAACATTAAAGCAGCATATAGAAATAAAACCAAAGTTAATCTACAGAAGAGCACCAACCCTAAAACAAAAATCAGTCCAAGTCATATGAAAGAGGAAAAACCGGAAGCTCTGAGTCAATTTTTACAAGTACTGGCACCAACAGGAACTTATAGCTGTGGTAATTGTGGAATATGTGACCAAATGGAAAGTGGTGTAAAAGAGATAAAGTTACCAAATGGTAAAAATCAAAAATTGAGACAATTCATTAACTGTAATACGAAATATGTGATTTACACAGTCACGTGTATCTGCAACAAAAAATATGTGGGAAGTACCATTACAGCATTGAAGGTAAGATTACAAGAACATATAAGAGCAATTAAGAATAAGGACACGAGATATCCTATGGCTATTCATTTTAATACAGAACACAAAATAACAGATATCAAGGAAATCAAGTTTTTAGGCATTGAAAAAATTGAAAGCATGGAAAGAGGTGGTAACAGAGAGTTAAAATTAAGGAAAAGAAAAGCCAAATGGATTTGTATGTTGGACACTTGTAATTCGGGGTTAAATTCAGAAAATGAGATGAGTTATTGGCTATAATGCAGTGATTTTCGAATCATGTCACTTCATGGGACTGTTTGTGAACATGTGAAAGTTAAAAATCAGTATTGTTGTTAATATTCTATAATGTAGCTTACAAATAATTGTACCAATGTGAAGGAATACATCTATTTGAAGAGTGTGAGAGAAAGAACAAGGTCTTCTACAAAATACTGTTTATACATACTGTTTAAAAAAATATATATATTGTTGAAAAGTCGTTAGTTATAAATTAAAAAACATCTTTTCTCATAATTAACACCTAATAGTTTAGGGTTATAATCATAGAACATCTAAGAAAATACATGTAATTTGAATTAGATTTAGCCTTATGAATTCCAATAGTGTGTTCGAACTATGTGAAACACACAGTAAAAATTAGAAGCCAAGATGGCCACCAGACGCTCAGGTAATGCGTGTGATGTCATCGCGCAACGTAGCGCGTGATGTCATCGCGCGGCGCGGCGCGCTGACGTCACGCGTATCGGGCCCACGAATATAAATTGAAAAGATTCACTCATTCTTAGAGTAGCACGGATTAAGAAGGGCTAGAGGCAATCGCACCTGGACAATAAGGTAACATTTTTTAAATGAGGAGAGCAGCATAATATACAAAGTATGATCCCTGAATTAGAAGGAAAACAGATCTTTAGTTATAGCCTAAAACTTTGTTTGTGATATTTCTGTTTTTTAGTTATCGCCTAAAACTTTGTTTGTGATATTTCTGTTTTTTACAGATTTTTTATAAAATACTACACTTAGAAGATAGAAAATGAATTACAATAATTTTTCTTCATGGATAAAGAAATAATTTATGAGTTAAAAATCGAAATTAACACAAAATCTTTAAAAATTGGTGAGTATGTTAGATAGTTAAATGTAAAGTGTGTGTTTTCACCACCACTAGTTTGTTGTATCATCAAGAAAAGTTTTAAAAGGTTTCATTATGTGAAGAAATTCATTTTTTCCCTTTTCTGAATTAGAAACTCTCCTGATGAACCACGCATATTGGGCATGGAGAAACACGTGTTGAGAGACAATATAGTTTAACAATTGAAGGAGAAAATCATATGTTTGACAATAAACAAAGATATGAATCAACAACTAAAGATATTGTTTTGTATGATTTGAATGACAAGTTATGGAATACAGGAAGCGCACTCCAAAAAAAGTGTGGTGTTAAAAATAATTATTTGGTAAATATTGCTGCAGCCGCAATACACACTTCTAAGTGCAGCATCTAGGTAACAGAGACATTTATCAGGTCTGCACAAAAAGGAATCGCCAATCATAGGAAACAAAAGCCGCAAAGGACTGCAAAAAATTTAAAAAATTAAAAAAAAACATAGAGTTCTGTTCCACGTGTGGCTTTGGGGGATGACTTCACTCCTGGGCTCCCCTCTTCTGGGCATAGATCCCTCAGAAGTTGTATTCAACAACATCAAATAGTTATTTTCTCAATGAACTTTGGGTGATGACTTTCCACCCCTGGATCTCCCTACTTCGGGCTCAGACCCCTTTTTGATGTTAGCCTCCCCCTTTGTGGTTCACTATAGCTTTTCTTACTTTCACAAGTCTTAATGTCTTTTAAAACAGTTCACTGTGGATATCAGTCTGCCGGGTTCACTTCTGTCAACACAATGTTCATGGGACTTCAGACTTCACACTTTCTTATTAGCATCCCTCTACCGGGTACACTCTTGCCAACTTTAGTTATCGGCCAGAGTTTCCTGTGTGAGCACTCACGTGGTGCTGGATGCCTTTGTTGCAGGCTTTCCCCAACTTTCTCAATAGTTCAAAGTTCAAATTAGCTGCTTGCTACTTTTCGTTCAGCAAAGCCCAGTTTATTATTGGCTGTCCCCTTGACTTGCTGGCTGTGATGAACCGCTTGGCTTTCTTCTCCTTCGAGTCAAGGTTGGTACCATGGAGCCCAGCGTCTCTTCCCGGCTTGGTTATCAGTTGAGGAGTGCCTTGTGTACCATCGACATCTGCTGCAACACACGCTGGCCTTTGTTCATGGTCTATGTTTCCGTCTGCAGAGGTTTCACAGGCCTTAATAGGAAAGGGCAAGGTTACTTCTCTCCTTGTCACCCTCTCGGTATTCACTGTCTTTCACCTCCTCTTGAACTGCCATGCTGAGTTAGCTCTCACGTCGGGTGGTCTGCCTTGCTCGTCCTGTGTTCTCATGCTCCATCTTTCATACCTGGGGGGAAGGGAAAAGGCTGTCAGGTGTGTGTGATTCTGTCCAATTGCCTGGCTTTGCCTGACCCTTGTATTGGGACATCTCAGGTAAACGGCATGGGTGTTAGTCTGTTGTCTTTCATGTTGTGCGAAAGTGTTCATGTCGGAAAAGGGGGGGCAGTGCTTTGAAAATCCTACATGGTTTGATGGGGAAAAGGTGTTGAAAGAAGGGGGATACCGCGTCTCACCCGTCGGTGTACCACTCCCACTCCCCAAGCACCCCCCTCCATACAGGTGATCCTCCCTCACTGGTCTACCCCAGGGAATTGGATCCACTAGTGATAGCTGTGTCCTGGCCACCTGGATGACAGATTCCCGGATCGGATAGAGAGACACCTTCAGCTTTCTTACATACCTCAAGAAAACTATGTTGAAATGAAGATTATATTAGTAAAATGAGAGGGAACCAAATTACCTATAATATTCTTTCAATCCAATGTAATCAATAAGTGGGGTCAAGACTCACCACAGTCTTCTTGCTCTTTCACTTATGATGAAATAGAGTGGTGTTATGTCAACAAATTGAATTCAAAATGGCGTCTATATAAAGGCGTAATTACGTTTGTTTGGCACAATGAAGTCATCTCATTACTTCATTTACATGAATAGCTTTGTATATTTGATACTTTCATGCATCACAGTGATATCATCACTATTTATGTCTACGTGTTCTTAATCATGAAACTCTATGTTCCCAATTTAGATGCTATGGGGTTTCAGAGCAGCTGAGCTGTAATTCAGATATCTAAAATACAGATCAATGGTCAAATTGGAATATACTCTCAGATTTACTCATGTTATTACTAGAAGTTGATGTAATATTCACATGTACATGGAGTCAGAAAGAATACATCATTTATAGTGTTACACAATTTAACAGAAAACCAGTTATGAAGTATTCTCAACAATATAACTTTGACAAGTTGTTTACCCTGATAATCTGGGTTATATCAATGAGGAATAATTCTAAATATTATATAACATCTTTGTTGTCCATATGTAATCAGTACAATCATGATTGTATCAACAATTTGTTTATACCAGGGTGCAACCTCAATTGTATATAATCTCAAATAATGTGCCATACTGAGGGAAATCAGCTCTTTCCATATATTTATGCACCATCATCTTCATTTAAAAACATTTAAATGTAATTCCTTGTTTATTCCAAGGGGATAAATTGAGTCTGTAAAATGAATCCAGTATAGTTCATGTTGAAGTACATACTTCAAAATATCACCACCTCAAGGTAGTCTGTGAACCACTTCTAGTATCACCACTTTCCATTGAGAAATATGATGTCTTCTCTCTTTAAAATGATGGGCAATTTAAGATGTAATACTGGGAGTATGAATATTAGACTCGCGCCTTGTCCATCTTTATTTTGCTTTCCTGCATGTTTGCCCCACCACACGGGCAACCTCAATCATGTATCACATTTTGACTATTGCAGATCGAGAAATCTCGCAACTTTATTTTCCGCCCTAGACAAGGATATCTAATATGATCTCCTTTCAATTTATTGATGCAATTATTGCAACCCGGGCACAGGAAAGTCCCACATCTCTGACGACTCAGAACTCATTAATCGGATAGAATAGACCTTTTGAATTGCTGTAGAATAATTATTACACAAGATTGATCACGATTAAGATCAAGATCATGATTAAGATCAAGATTAGCATCTGCTGTGTAGAGGACCACTGTCCCTTCTGGAAGACCCTCGAGACCTGTCTCTTCCCTCCTGCAACCTGACAAACCCATTATCACTTCATGCTTACCCACATGACACCTAGGCCAAGGGACCATTTGTCTCCCCAGCATCTCTCCAGGGCAAAATAATGTATAATCCCCAGCAGAACCGATGAAATAATTCCTCGCCACATCATCGAAAGCAAAAAAACCAAATGGGGCTCAAGGGTGCATATAGGACACCACTTCAATGGAAGCTAGTCACAGACATGGACAGCCACCTGCATGCATCCGCTACCATACACTAGTCTAAAACACAATGCAAAACATATCTGACACCAGAATACAAGTAGGTACCATGACAACAATTTAGTCTATCTGGACACATAATGGGCCTCATTCTAAGTTTGGTGGTAGCCTTGCCGGTAAAACCATCAGGCTGCCACTAAACTTCCAAAAAATTCAGGCACTCATGAATGGGCAATTACTGGGTCATTACGGCCCTGCCAGACCCTGTATTTATCCATTTGCGGGTGCCGGAATGCATTACTCCCGATTCCCTATAGGGCTCAATGGGAATGGGGAGGTCGGATGCACCGGCACCATTGAGAATGGTGCTGGTGCATCCGACAACCTTTGCTTGTTTGTGCCGGTACAGTGCCAGGACAGACCTGGCGGCTGTAATGGCACCCGTGCGCAGAACTCATAGTTTGCCGGTCCGGGAACTGCGGTCCAGCAAGCTTACTGGTACCATAGTTCCCGGAGCAGCAAACTTGTAATGACCCCCAATGAGTCTCCTTGTGCACTCTCCTGACTACCTCACAGCACCCATCCACATGCCTGATCGACATGACTAGCAAAATGGGGCTTGGTCATCCCACACAACTTCATTTTGGCCACATGCACACATGCATTCTAATCTTCTGACAACTTTCCCATACCTTGGACTCCGGTCCCCCAAGGGCATTCACCTACAGTGCTTTCAGGCCGTACCAATGGTATAAAGTCGCTATAAAAATGACAAACTACTACTACTACTACAAAAGAACATCAGAGAGAAGATTTATGTGGAATCTATTACTACTCTAAACCCCTTGTTTACTTTCTTTAAACTCCATCCTATTGAATGTACACTTATAACCTTCAAGTTGAGTACCTTATGCGAATTATTGACTGTTATCAGTACTATTGGTGAGCAGGGAACTGAATTAACCAATGTGTTAAGGATACTATTAATCATTTTTTTTATTTCCCATCCCATGTGTCAGGGATGTATTTACCTACCAGCGCTTGCCATCGGCTGCCAGCACTTGCCCTTGGGCACCCTTCCTTGACTAGCCTACTGAGGTTGGTCCACCCCTGTCCTCACACTAGTTGTTCCCTACCCCTGGTGGTTTCCACTATCACTTGTCCCCCTGGGCTCCCTTCAGCACTTGCCCAGCACCTGGGGCCCCTCCCTCCAGCACTTCGCCCTCCTCTTCAACCTCTCCCTATCCCATCCCTTTGTCCTATCTGCCCTCTCCCCCTGCACTTCTTGATGCTTTACTTGCGCAATCCGAATGTCACAAGGCCCAGTAGGACTGTTATTGTTGTTTATCCTCTGTACCCCCCCCGCTCACTAGGTGCCATACAAATATTCACTAAATAAGATTAAAATAAATGCACCCTAAACTATCATACATTTGCTTTAAAAGCATAATTCAATACAATAAGTATTAGGTGTGCTCTAGGACATTCTTATAGCACTCAAATTAAATCCATGCCCAAGAACACACAGATGGCAAAGCCTGTCTGCTTGCTCTCTTAGGCGCCCAACAACATTTGGGAGGGGTTGTGTACCAGAAATACAAACTTTCCATGTTTGCAAATCCATCCCTGAAAAGTGAGCAAAACATCCTTTTATGTTGGATTACTGTTGGATTACTCATTGATGTCCTTGTTACCATACATCTTTAATTCTTGACCAAGCCCTAGGCTTGTGCTTCTGGGCAAAGCGCTCAAGGAGACTAAGGTCTGAAGCTGGTGCATCGGTCATGCTGGTAGTACCATTTATGGCTACCGGGAGGGACGGAAGCACTGGCTAATTCCAACTCTGCAGGTAGGAGCATCCCCCAAGGCCAGAAACATTACTATTGGCATAACGAAAGCCTGCCAAACTAGTGAAATGATGGTGTTTCAGGGTCCAGATATGTCACTAACAGCGATTCCGTTGTGACTTCTGATGGAAAGACTGGCATCCCTACAACCGATAACGGAAACACTGGCAACGTTATAACCATCACCGGAAACAGCGTCATCACAAGAACTTGAAGTTCTCTGGTGGCCATTTTGGAAAACACAATCCATTTAAATTGGGCCCTTCCTGTAGCCATCTGCTCCTGCAAACAATGGCATAATATCTGGAAGCTCCAAGTCTCGCCTACCAAAGGTCTGACAATGCAAACTTTGCTTCATCGAACCAGAATTGACAGTGCTGACAGATAACATAGTGGCCATGCTGATGCGCTGTTTCGGAGTGACAACAGTGAACACGTAAGTGGCGCAAGACCGCCATATGTGAGGAGGTAGCCTAGAAGATCACGGCAGTGGGTCCGGTCCTCTGCTCATCCAGAGACTGCCGCAAGAGGTGGGATGATCTGCAGCTACAAGTCCAAAACATCTTTTCGGCCCATCATAGGGAATCCCTGGCCACTGGAGGTGGGACGGCCTCGCCCCTCAAACTAATGCCGTGGGAAGAGACCTGCAGTTCGGTCATGCATATGGAGGGGGTTGAGGGTGTAGGAACTGCAAAGGCTGGAGCAGGGACCCAAGGAGATGGCGGTGAGTACAACAACCCACATCTAAATGCCACCCATGAGACAAATTCATAATCCACCTTCCACATTAGGGAAATATATCCAAGTAAATGGGTACTACACAGGACAACCAAAGCATAATCGTCCAATTACACACACGTTAGGGGCCGTGTTCAGAGTAAGCCATGCACATGCATCATACACAATACGCTTAGAAAAACAAAACACATGGGGACATGAGCACCGGCCATGTGCGCAAAGGGATAACAAGTCGACATCACAGGTCATCTTGACATGAGTGAATGGTACTGCATAAGGTTCCTCTACATCTCCTCTGAGGCGTGGGGGTCCACCACCTCTACATGTGTGCAGTCCAACACTGCCAACACATTGGGCATGCCCGCTATTGCATGGAAGCGGGTCTTGGTGGCATTTAGCTGTGTCTATGTGGTTGGCAGGACAATGTGGCGCAGGAGGGCCTCCAGTACCTGCACCA
Organism: Ambystoma mexicanum; assembly: GCF_040938575.1. NCBI lineage: Eukaryota > Metazoa > Chordata > Amphibia > Caudata > Ambystomatidae > Ambystoma > Ambystoma mexicanum. The sequence continues at coordinate 936,120,392 of NC_090936.1, forward strand.
GCACTCTGGAGAATGCAGGATAAGATATGCCATGCAATTGGCTAACAGAGTGCTGGAACGTGCCCGTGGTGAGGAAGTGCCAATCCTGCTCCCAATGTCATCCTGTACGAGGTTCACAAGTTCAAGTATTGTCTCACTGTTTAGGCAGTACAAGGTGTGTATCTGTCCATCTGTCAGGGCCCTCTGCATCGCCACTTGTATCCCAATCATCCTCCTCCTCCTGATCCCCCTCATCCTCCACTCTCTTTCCTCCTGTTGCCACTGATGCTGCTCCAGCTCAATCAGTTGCACTCCAACATGCAGCTCCTCCATGTCCATTTCTATTGATATTGATATTTTGATATTGATATTTTATTTCTATTGCACTTGTACACAAGTGTTTCAGAGCACAAGGCAAGGGAGGGGAACAGGGGAGAACAAAACAACGATCTTACTAGGCCCAGTGACATTGAGAACGCACAAGTGCATGGGAGAGGGGGAGGGGAAAAGTGCAGGGAAGGTGGGAGAAGTGGAAAGTGTGAAGCAGAGGAGAAACAGATAAATAATAGTAACTAAATGAATAATAAAGGCAAAAAGAATGCGGTAGTGCAGCCAGCAATTTGCAAGTGCTAGGTTTAAGGCAGCAAACAGGGTAGGTCTGATAAGTGCAGGATGACAAAAGGGGGGGCTGTATGGGTACAGATACAGACCCAGTGCAAGGGGTGGCCCAGAGGCAGTATAGGAGGGTGGCAGGGTGAGCAGCTACCTGGGCCTGGAGGACAGAGGGTGGCCAGGTGCACAGTGCCAAGCGAGAACAAATCAGCAGGGGAGAGGGGGAGCGAAGGCAGAATAAAAGAGGAAGGTCTTGAGGTGCTTCCTGAACCGGAGATGGTTCGCCTCAAGTTTTAGAGTGGCAGGGAGGCTGTTCGAGATGGAGGCCCCAGCCCCAGACAGAGATCTACCCCCAGCTCATTTCTTTGAAAAACGACTAAACCGGAAGGAGTTAGAGGTAGAGGAGCGAAGAGCTTGACAGCGGAGGTATTTGCGGAGGGATAGCTGAAGGTATTTTGGACCCAGGTGGACAATGCAGAGGGTTTCGAATTTAATCCTTGCATCCACTGGGAGCTAAAGGAGAGATTTCAGAGCCGGAGAGATATGATCTCAGGGCTTGAGGCCAAGGACAAGCCTCACAGTCCAGTTCTGGATTAGTTGCACAGGATGGAGAGTAGAGGCAGGTAGATTTAGAAAGAGGCTGTTACAATAGTCCAACCTAGAGAGAACCACAGCTTGGGATACCATGAGACTTTTGGGGGAAGGAGAAACAAGGCAGAGTACCTCTGAGGAAGTTTAGTAGGAAGTTTGACTTTTTAGAGACCTCAGAGATGTGGGCGGAGAAGGAAAGGGTGGAGTCAAAGATGACACCGAGGTTCTTAGCCTCGCAGGCGGGGGTAGGAGGAGGGCCAAAGGAAGCCGGACAGAGAGTGAGGGGAAAGGATGGTGAAGGTGTGCCAATGAGGAGGATCTCCGTCTTGCTGGCATTCAGACAAAGATCATTGGCGGCACACCAATCTTGAATGGCAGTTAGGCAATCAGAGATGAGGGAGAGGAGGTGGCTGAGGGCAGCCTGAAAGTGATGTGAGTGTCATCAGCGTAGCACTGGAAATGTGATCAGAAAATGGCAATGCAGTGGGCGATAGTTGCCAGGTATTGGCTGAAAAGCCAGGGCGATAGGTTAGACCCCTGGGGAACACCACAGGTAGAGAGGAAGATAGATGATAGGAAGGACCCAAGTTGGACCTGGGAGGGTCAATCAGAGAGGGAAGAGGTCAGCCAGGCCAGAGCCTGATCAGTGATACCCAGGTTTTCACAGAGATGTTTGAGCAGGATGGTATGGTTGACCGTGTCGAAGGCAGAAGAGAGATCGAGGAGGATGAGGACAGAGGGAATGTTAGAGTCAAGGTTGGAGAGCAGATCTTCACGGATGTTCAGGAGAGCAGTTTTCATGCTTCTGGCAGCTATGAAACTAGACTGGTGGTCATGGAGACAGCCAACAGAATTGGAAAGAAGGTTAAACTGAGAGATGGCCAACTGCCACACTCACCTGTGTCACCTCTGATCCTGAGTACTCAGTCCCCCCAATTCGGTCTGGAAAGTGTGTCTGTCAAATAAAGAAAATATACACTAAGATCTGGGCTAACTAAACCCCTGAACTCCCTCCCTCTCCGCCTTGTGAAGTGATGTGATTTACATCCCTGTAGCTCACCTTTGCTTTTAGATGGATGAACTCTCCATCCTGCACTCTGCAGGGGTGCTATTCTTCTGGGAGGGCTACTTCACTCCCTTGTTGGAGTTATAATGGCCAATGTCTGTTAATGCCAAATTTCAACGTGCCACACTGTGCCAACTTCACAGCGTGTGCTGAATAACTCAAGTGCCAGTTACTTCACTAGCTGAGGTAACCCGATAGTCTCAGGTAAATGCGCCTCACTATCAGCACAGCATAAGGATTTGAGTTTGCAAAGCTTGTAATACTGTTCTTTTCTGTCTTTCAGATGCTGCCAAAGTGCGAAAAACACCAGAAGGTACCTTAGGTAAGTATGCGCAGCGTAGATGAGTTTTGCAAGTGCTGTTTAATGTTTCTGTTCCTTTGCAGGAGCTGGTGGACGCTCGTGCTATGAGCCGGGATGAGTATTGGAAGTTCGGTGAGTATGCACGGAGTTGCTGGGATTCGCGAGCACTGTGTAATGTCTTTCTTTTCTTTTGTTAGAGCTGGAGAAGGCTTATGCCTTGAGCCGGAACAAAGATTGCTGCCCGCTGAGTAGGCACAGCCTTGCAAGATCTTGCTAGCTTTACTAACTTGCCTTTTTCCTTGCACAGGGATTTGACCAGAGCTGCTGGATCTTCCAAGGGAGTACCGGACGATGAATTCGGAGCTGGATGAACTCAGGAGCTGAGAGAACTTGGGCTGAACAGGAGCGCGGAAAGTGTGTTGCTATACAGCATACAGAAAGCAACACGAAGCACTGGAGAAACTTGGGGCATGGCTTATATAGCCAGCCACGCCAAAACACTAGAGTGCACAATGAGTTCCCATACACTTCCTTTCTGGCAACAGGAAGTGGCTGAGTCATAAGCAGGAAGTGAATGGAATAAACAGGATACAAACCATGCAAAAGCTAACCAGGGGAAGCTTACCAACTAGGGGTGTTTGTGTGTGTGTACTACATGCCAGGCCTGCCAAGCTCTTACCCACCTTGCCCCGGCTAAATGCCTGGTATTCATGAACCAACATTTCCAGGAGTTTGCCCAGAAAGGGAGTAATGGAAATTGGGCAATAGTTAGCTGGACAAGAAGGATCAGCTGTGGGTTTCTTCAGAAGAGAATGCACAAGGGAGTGCTTCAGAGGGGAGGGTAAGGATCCTGAAGCAAAGGAGTGGTTGCAAAAATCAGCAAGGGCCAGAGAGAGGGTGTCAAAGTGTTCCTTGATAGTTTTAGAGGAACGGGGATGAACCTGTTTTGATGAGGCTTTCATAGATCAGACCTGTCTAGCAACTTCCTCAGGGGAGAAAAGAGGAAAGGATGAGAAGGATGGTGGGGGGTGGCTAAAGGAGGGTCAGCAAGCACAGATGGAGAGGTGAGAGGAGGGGTTGGGGTGGAGAGGGTGGACAGGATGTCCTGGGTTTTTTAAATGAAGTGAGAGGCAAGGGCATTGCAAAGAGCCTGGGAGGCAACAGGAGGGGTAGAGACTGCAGCAGAGTTGGCCAGCTCCTTGCAGATTTTAAAGAGTTTGGCTGAGTTGTTAGATGCTGCAGAGACATGAGCTTGAATGTGGACTCTCTTCTTGGTGAGGACAGAGAGTCGGTATTGCCTTTGTAGCAGGCGACAGGTCAGTTTGTCAGAGGATGAACAGGAAGCCTTCCATTTCCTCTCAGCTGCCCTACACTTACGTTTAAGTGTAGCTAGGTCAGAGTCATACCCGGAATTGCACTTGGCTTTGGACTTCAAATGGATCCTCATGACAGGGGCAAGAGCATAAGAGTATCAGAAATTGAAGAGTAGAGCAGAGACAGGGCTGTGTCAGGATGTGAGACAGCCAGAGGTGGAGGGGGGGAGAAAGTGGCAGAAAATGCCTCAACTGACATACGCTTCGTGGACGGATGTCCGAGAACTGAAGAACAGAATTTTCAAGTCACCTTCTAGCACACCTGAAGTAAACGCTATAGGTTAAATGATGTTCCAAAAATCATGTTTGTTGTATCATGAGGCTTTTTTATTCCAAAAATGATCCTCCAAAAATTGTTCTTAAATAGTAGCGCCCTCTACACGTGTTTCACCAAATTTATTGGCTCATCAGGAGAGATTTATAACAGAAAAATCAATTCAAATTCATTGATTAGATATAAACATGCCTAAAAGAAAACAAAAAAAATCATATTTATAACTAATGTGCATCTCTAGCAATGTGAAAGCAAAGAAACAATATTTGTATCACAAAAATAACATTTGGCGAAAATTAGGTTCAATCTTGAGAAAAACAGGCAGTAAATTCATTTCAGAATGAAAGTTAACCTGTTGTTAGCATATTTCCTTGTTATGAATAACATTGGTAATCTTACGTAATGATTAAATATTTGCATTCATTTAGAAAGCTTGGCCCATGTTTAGATTCCAAATTAGTTTGAAATTGGAGTGGTCTTGGTAATGTGTGTGTTTGGGGTTTTCCCTGTGCTGTTTTACCCCAATAGGAGTTTCTAAGAAAGAAGAAAAAAGAAAAGATGAGGTGCTGTTAGGGTGGATTTCAGCTGTAGTTGGAAAGTCTGTGTATCAAAGGAAATATGATTGCATATGCGCATTGGATTGGCAAAGGAATATGTGAAAACATTATTTTTACCTTTAAAGTCTTTCGATTGAGACTTGAGAGCTTCTGAAAATCGTCCTCTTTCCTTGTTTCTAAAGTTGGTTGGGCTTGTTTTACATTATATTGCCTTCTGGAAATCATCCTCTTTCCTTGTTTCTAAAGTCGGTTGGGCTTGTTTTACATTATATTGCCTTCTGGGAATCATCCTCTTTCCTTGTTTCTAAAGTCGGTTGGGAACCCAAAATTACTTTCAGAAAAGCCAAAACTCTGAAGCAAATCATCAGTCCATCACATTTTGAATTACATCGGAAACAAAAGGGACTCACACAACTTTGGAACGAGACTGCCCTAACTGGTAATTTTAAATGTGGAACATGCAACATGTGTCAGTATTCCGACAATGGCATCTCAAACATCGCAATGCCAAATGGACATAACCATAAAATTCAAGATTTCATAAATTGCAAAAGTAAATATATTGTGTATGCAATAAAATGTCAATGCTCGAGGCTGTATGTGGGAAACACAATCAGAAGGCTAAAAACAAGAATCTAGGAACCCATAAGAACCATTATTAACAAGGATCTCAGATTTCCCTTTGGTTTACATTTTTTGACCGAACATTCAGAAACTCAAATGGACAAAATAGCATTTTTTGGAATAGAAAAAGTCACAATGTCACAAAGGGGAGGAAATATGGAGAAAAGACTAAGACAAAGGGAAGCATTCTCGATCTGCTCTCTGGACTGCTGAAATACAGGTCTCAACACAGACACTGAACTGGGTCATTTCTTATAATCACTGTCATCAATTACCTTTATTATCACATTCAATAATTAAGGGTCATCAGCAAAATATTCAACTGTTTTGAAGCTACATGAAGTACATTTTTCTTTGTTGTTTGCATTCCAATAATTTACAGTTAACTGTTCCAGACATTCTTCATATCCATTACTGTGGTTATTCAACATATTAGTTTCACTTTAGACCCATTAACCTGTTCACCTTAGTACTATCCACACTACACTTTAATGTTATTCATTAACATTTGAGACTAGATGCACAGCTACAAAATCATATTCTCTGCTCAATCCTGAACTCAAGATTTCGGGTCTGTTGGCCCATATGAAGCGACTCTTGCCTAAATTATGCAGATTTTCCATCCCTACAGTACTTAAGTACTATTTGTCCAAGATCCTGCCTGCTCTACTTTATGGCCTTGATATGTGATTGGTAGCGATTGGTCTGTATCTTGATACTTTGCATGGCAGATATGTAAATTTGTTTTGTGACTGTCCCTCTCTACACCCAATGCTATTATACGCCACATGTTAGATTTAATCTATCTTAGTACTCGCTTCCAATGGCGGTGCTTGTCAAATTATCACAAGTTTCTTTCTCCCCCCAGCAATTCTATTTATATTGCTCTCCAACTTATGTCGAGAGTCCATGGGGTTGGTTCCATTTCTGTCTTCAAATCCTAGATCTGTAACTTGCTGGAACGGATTGGCTCCTCGGAGGAGGAGCTCCAGTTCCGTCCAGTGGCGGTGAAGAACAAACTCTTTAAGGAGGATTGGACTAGAACATTGAGGCTCTTTCCTTTTATTCCACGTACATGGAATATGCTAGACTACTTCACCAAAAGGGCCACTTTGTCACCCTACCAGAATTACTTGCCTTGCAGCAAGCTCCATCACATATACATCCGATTTAAGTCAAACCAGATGCATACTAGGGAGATACTTAGAAATTGGTTGTGTGCTCCTCAGTGGGAGCATTCCTTGGCATGTCATTTTTGTGGGTCTGTGCTTCAGATTGAGACCCTGAGACACTGGGTTTCGGACTGCTAGGCTCTCACGATGATCAGCTCCATTGCCTTTGTAAAAGATATTTCTAGTTGTAACTCAGACTATGCAAAGGATTCGTTTTGGTCGAGATGTATGTGAGGTGAAAATGTTTCTTTGATTATATCTCTTGCGAATTTTTAAAGTAGTTCAACTTATCTAAATGGATTTATATCAATGTTATATCAATTCTATGTATTTGTATGTGTTTATTTTGTACTTGCATTGGAATTTCTTTTTATTCTTCTTTTTCTTTATGATTTGTATAAGGTTTCATGTAAATCATGTCACAATAAAAAACAAAAAAAACAACAAATGTCACTTTTCAATTCCTCCCTCCTACTCCTCTCACTGTATTGGTTTTCTATCGCCCCCCTGATCCTCTCAATTTCTTCTTCCCTGATCTTATCCTTCTCTTTGAGTCACTTCCTATCAAACGTAACTCCCTCTATCTGATCACTCCCTCCATGACTAGCCTACCCACTCTGGTGGGAACTCCCTTGACCTTGTCTTTCTCTCTAATTCATTCACCTCCTCTGACCTCTCCACTGACCCCCATCTTCGTCTGATCACTCCATTGCTCGCTTTAACATCTTTGTTCCTCCACCTTCTACTTCTCACCCCACTCTTTAATGGGTAAGAGGACATTCAGGCAGAGCTCTCATGCCAATTATCTTGATGATGTGAGGACCTCATTATGTCTCCTTCCCCTATTCATGTCTCTTTGATTGAACATGCTTTCTCTGACTTTCTCTATGCATTTATGATGCCATTTGATCAACAGTGTCATGCTCACACATTCACATCTTCCCATCCCGTCCTCAGTCTTGGATCACCTCTACAATGTAGAGCCTAAAAGGAAATGACATATCCCTACCCTACTTCTAGCCTACAAACATTCCCTTGCAGCCCTCACCACTGCAATGGACTCTGCTGAATCCTCCTACTTGACAAACCTAATCTCCTCCCTTTGCAATCACCACCGCAAACTTTCATCTCTCTGCCAATATTTGCTCACACCTCCCAAACCGATACAATCTAGCATTTGTAGTAAACACTCCACTGAGACACACTCATGCATTTCTCAAACTTTCTTTCAAATGCTCAACCACTCCAAACTCTCTTCTATACTCATCCATTTGGACCTTTCTGCTTATTTCAACACTGTCAACCATGCCTCTCTCCTCCTCTCTCTTCAGGAGCTTAGGTTTCACTTGCCTGGAACGCCTCCTACTTGAGTAGTAGGTCCTTTAATATTCCATGGTACCCGCAAACCCTGTACCCCAAGGATCAGTCCTTTGACCTCTGCTCTTCACCCTCTATGCCTTTGCCATCGGAAAACGTATGTCATCCTTAGGCTTTCAGTATCACTTTTTTGCGGATTACACTAATATTTTTCACTTTTCCCTCCTTCACCGCAGACATCTCAGAATGAATTACAAACTGCCTCACTGCAATTCATCACTGCATTGCTCTGCGCTGCCTCATGCTGAACTCATAGAAAATGGAAGTCATTTTTCTCCTGACTTCCAATTTTATTTTTTAAAGCGCTCATGGGTTAGATAAGTTCTAAGGGAGGCCAGGTGGACAAGTGCCAGGGAATGCAGACAGTGCAGGCAAAGAAGGTCCACATGCTAAGTACGAGAGACGGGGCACGAAGGACCCAATTGCGTGCAAGCCCAGCCAGACTAGTGTAGGTGTGAAGGGGACTAGAAGGTCAAGAGTAGGTTGGCGTGGTGGTCAGGGGAGACCAAGTGCAGTGGTAGACTGGTCGAGGAAGACCTGGTGCCCTTTGAGACTCAGAAGGAACCAGGCAGCCAGTCAAAAGAGGCAGAGGGGGACATTAGCTGGGGCACATTAGCCGGAGTGGGGGAGTAGGAAGGTGGAAGAGAAAAGGAGGGTCTTGAGAATTTTCTGGAACTTGTGGAGATTCAGCTGAAGTCTGAGAGGGGCAGAGGGGCCATTCCAGATGGAGACAACTGTGGTGGAGAGAGATCTACCCCCGTTCTCTGCTTGGAAAAACATCCGATTGGCAGAGAGTTCGAGCTAGAAGACCGACAGGTTCAAGCGGGAAGGTATTTAGGGAGAGAGAGTTGGTTATAGCAGGATTGAAAGCCTCAGAAACCCTTGTTGATGATACAGAGGGTCTTGAACTTGATCCTCACAGCAACTGGGAGCCAGTGGAGAGATGTTAGGCCTGGAGAGATGCAGTCCCTGGCATTGAGGCCAATGATAAGTCCTGCAGTCCTATTCTGGATTTGTTGAAGGGGACAAAGGGAGGAATTAGGTAGATTGAGGAAGAGGCAGGTGTAGTTGTCCAGCCTGGAGAGGACCAGAGCTCTGGAGACATTGAGTTTCTGGGAGAAGGTGAGGAAAGGGAGAATGCCTCTGAGGAAGTGCAGCTGAAAGTGTGACTTTTTGGCAAGGTCAGTGATGTGAGGAGAGAAGGAGAAAGAAGAGTTGAAGGTGACACCAAGGTTTCTTGCCTCACAGGAGTGTGTGGGGAGGGGGCCCGTGGAGGGTGGCCAGAGAGTAGTAGGGAAGGAGGGAGCTGGGGTCCCAATGAGAATGATCTGTCTTACTGGCATTAAGACAGAGATTGTTAGCAGTGCACCATGCCTGAATAGCAGACCGACAGTCAGGAATGAGAGAGGAAGAAGAGGAGGCAGTGCAGGGCAGCATGAAGAAGAGCTGTGTGTCATCCGCATAATACTGGAAGTTAGAAGACAAGGTGGAGATCAAATGGGCTAGAGGGGCAAGGTAGATCCCCCCCCTCCCATCTCCTATCTCTATTCAGCCTGACCTTCCGGCAGAAGTCTGACCCCTCTGCCTTACTTTATTGCGCCGATAGAAGAGACACGCTGACAGGCAGGAGAGGACTTTCCTGTGTCAGCCTGAATAGCATGAAGCGGAGGCAAGGGCCATCCGGCCATCCCTGTCAGCATGGCACATGCTAAGGGTGCAAGCAGGTAAGTGTTTTTGTATATAATGTGTATGTATGCATATGTGCATGTATGTATGTATATATTACACGGCCACAGTAGTGGCCGTGTAGTTATGGTTAAGTTGCTGTTTCCATAGGAAGAACACTTTTTTGGCGGCTTATAACTTTGCTCCCCCTGGACGAATCCTCACCAAACTTTGCAAAAAAAAGTATATTAGCCAGTCTGAATTTTTCTACAGAGTTTGGAGATGTTTGGTCCAGGGGGCCAAAAGTTATAGGGGGGGTCCCAAAACATCTTTTTTTCCTATAGACTGAATGGGGGAAAAACTTTGCGCACGGCTACAGTTCAAACCGCTGGACGGATTTTCACGAAATCTGTGGCAGGTACAGGGCCTTGGTCCAGAAAGCGTGCTTTTGTAAATTTGGTGACCTTCTGTGCAATACTTTTCTTTCAAATTATCAAAAAGTATGTCTGAAAAAATGAGTGATATCTATGTCCGCTTCATGGTCAGACTTCCCTGTTTGGTCCATGGACAAGATACCAATTGGCTAAGGGACTGGCGTCATGACCGCAGACACGCAACCTCTCTGCCCATTGGCTGCTGCGAGACGTGTTCTGCGTCAGATTGTTTGGATGCGCCCTACATCTTGGATCCGCCGAAAGCAGAGCAACAACCAGCGTACATATGCTCTATTTATAAAACTCTTTTGCTGTGTCACAGACCGTTGGGAAAGGTTCAGACAGTAAGACATGGGTGATCAATGCATTTGTTCGGGGGTTCGGTCTTCATGATGTACTTTCCATGGACAGCTTGTACGCACAGAAAATGAGGGGTGTAATAACGATAGCACTTCAGTCCATGCAGTGGACAGGAAACTTCTAACTGTTGAAAGCACACGCGTAGTGGTAGGCAAAATTGAAATTGACAAGTTATAAGTACTAGACGTGGAAGCCACAGCACACCCATCCCATGTAAGATCTATGGACATACAGCTAGGAGTGAAGCCTCTGGCCAGAAGCACTGAAGGATACCACACCTATTGAAAAAAACCCACTACCACACATCACTGAGGTGGTTGTGGAGAGACCATGCACTCTTGGGTGCATGACCGAAGGGCATGCACCCAATAACACAGTTATAATCTCTTCATGACATATTTCCTATGCCCACCTGGTATGCATAGAAAATGAGGGGTCCAATAAGGGCAGTATTTCAGTCCGTGCAGTGGACAGGAACCTTCTAACTGTTGAAAGCACACGCGTAGTGGTAGCCAACATTGAAATTGACAACATGCCGTGATTGCATTACTTTTCCCGATGGCTATTATTATATTCATTAGTATGCCGCCATGGGTGTCACATGTTACAGTGGTTGTGGCCAGGGCCTAGAGTCTTGGATGCATGGCCGGCGGCCGAAGGCCGTAGGCCTTACTTCCAAGACTGTAGGCCCTGGCCACAACCACCGCAGCATGTCACACCCATGGATACACCCGTAGTATTGGCAAGTTGTGGGGAGTGTGTGCAGTCTTGGGTGTAAGGCTGACGGCCATGCCCCCAACAACAAAGCTATAACCTATTTACTTACAAGCCCACATGGGTTTCATATAGTGTGGTGGTTGTGGACAAGATGTGTACATTTGGGTGCATGGTTGCAGGCTGTATGTCATACACCCAAACATGCACCCAAAAGGAAACTTGTAAGCACTGGAGTTATAAGACACTTCACAACCATATATTGAAATGTATGGCCATACACCTAAAAGTGTAGGCCCTGCGCACAAACAGTGCATCATTTCAGAGCTACAGAGACAACCAAAGTATTGAACATCAGTCAGGTGGCTGTGGGGAGAGTCAGCAGTCATGAGTGCATGGCCGCAGGCCATGCACCCAACAGCACAGTTATATGTAGTGTACTTACAAGGCACAATGGGTACGATATGGTGTGGTAGTGCATGACTCTGGCGGCTGTGGGGAGGGGCTGCAATCATGGGTGCATGGCCAAAGGCCAAGCCCCCAAAAGTACATTTGTTTGTAGTGTACTTATATGCCACAATGGATGTCATATGGTGTGGTGGTAGTGGCCAGGATGCAGAGTATTTTAACAAAGTAATAAGCACTGCAGTTGTAAGTAACTATGCATTTTAAATACTGTATACCCATACATTCATAATGCTATGGCCTCAAACTCACCTCTGTAGCCTGTGGCTACAAACTACTGCACCATATCACAGCTATTGGTACACTTGTACTATGCAACATCATTCAGATGGTTGTGGGGAGGGCGTAGCGTTTTGGGAGCATGGCCAAGCTTGTACATTGTAAAATGACAAGGCACAATGGTTCCGATATGCTGTGGTGTTTCTAGCCAGGACCCAGACTCTTGCCTGCATGCCCAAAGGCCATGCACTCAAGACTGAAGTCATAAGCAGTGGAGTTACAAGTGAATATGGGTGTGGTGTAATGCAGTAGTTGTGTGGACGCCCTAGTGTCTTGCCTGCATGGCTGCAGACAATGGTCCAAAACGTAAATTTATAAGTAGCTAATTTACAAGAACCATGGTTTTGATATGCAGTGATGGTTGTGGCTAGGACCTATACTCCTTGTACTTTGGTTGTAAGGCATAGATGGTAGGTTACACACCGAAGATGCAAGGGCCAGCATACAGGCACTGCAGCATATTAGTACCATAGATTAGACGTGTAGATTCACATGTGTACAAAATGTCTGCCAATACACTTACTCCTTACTTTGTTCAGAATCCACATACAGTTTTTAAATGGTTATCGTACTTGGCGGAAGTATCCCTTTTTCCATTTCTGTGATAAGAGAAACAGGTATGTTAGTCTTTGCATTTTTTTTGAAAATGTACTACATTGCTTAATAGGCAGTCTACCTTTTTTTTTACCCTCACATTTAGTTTACAAACCAGTGTACTGTGCATTGCGCTCAGTTTCTGTGTTTGCTTTTCTAATCCTTGGGCCTGGGGAAAAAAATCCTTGTCAAATAAAAAAAAACCTTCATTTAATATGGTACTAACTACTTCCTTGTTTCCTTTGAGTGTTTCCTTCATCTTTCTGATTAATGTTATGTTTGTTGCCTTCCTGCCGATTTTTGCCAACAGTTAGATACCTGTAGGCGTATTCTAACTGCATTTGTTCCTACAGCTTTGTGATATTCATTCATTTGTGTCGTTGTTATATCCTGTTTCCTTCATCTTTCCCATTAATGTTATGTTTGTTGCGTTCCTGCTAATTTTTAACAACAGTTAGATACCTGTAGGTGTATTCTACCTGTGCATTTGTTGCCAACGATCTGTGATATTCATTTATTTGTGTCATTCTTACATCTTCTTGGGTAGTTGGATACCTGTTGGCGTATTCTAACTGTTTATAGTCTTTCACATAATACACATTATTTCACATTTTGGCTTTAAGAACATTAAATACGCATTTGTAAGATTAGCTGGCAATCTCTGCTTTAGAGTAATGGTGCTATCATTACATTCGAACCATCCACAATTCTTTTTAATGTATGCAGTGTAGTGACCTGCATTGGTTGTAGCTCCTGCATGGTAGATTATATCTACTGTTGTAAAGGTTTTCTTTCCAAGTGACACTTGACCATGTGTGAATCCAGTCAGTTTGTAGTTGTTTTTGGTGCCATCTGCATTATAACGTAGATGCATAATTATTATGTAGGCACTATGTGATTGTATCAGTAAGGTGGAGCGATTGTCTGAATTGCAAATAGTACATAATCTGCCATGGTTTGCATTTTGTACAAGTTGCTGAAATGGAATGCTCTCACAATTTGGTATGGAAAAATACACAAATCACTCATTTGGGATATCCACCTGTATCACTTTGCTACAGAGAGTGCATGTATGTTTCCACATGTACGAAATCTGGAAGATTTCATTTACAGGTATGCTTTTGTTTTCCAATACTAATAGTATGTACATTAGAAATTCTTGTGGATCTTCTTGTGAGTTCATAGTAAATCTCACCATTCCAGCACATTCGTCCAATTGTTGCCTTACTCCAGGAACACTGTATGTGTTGTCAGGATTGCTTGTTGCATTTCTATGCAGCACTAACATTTGCAAACACAATTGGTCTGTACTGTGCAGGTAAATATTGTTAACAATTGGTGGCAATTGAAATAGAATATTCATTGCTACATTTGCATAGCAACTTACCCCACTTTCATTTGCAAATTTGAGTGGTCCAGCAAGTTCTGTATCTGAGTGCATTTTTCAGAATTTCTGTTGCTTCTTTGCCGACGTGCCTGGTTTACATTCCCTAATAGGTTCTTCTATGTTTGCGGTAATTGATGAAACTTTAGATTCTCTTCTTTTTTTCTGGAATTTGCTGTTGGATTCTGTTGCATTTCTGTTTCATTTAGTTTTCTTTTACCACGTTTTACTTTAACTGGAACATGGTTTTGTTGCAAATGAGGGGTGTACAGTGAACACAGTCTATTGTATTCTAGAATGCAAGGAATATCAGCTTTGACTTTACTTGCATCAAAGTTAATTAGCAATAGACTGTCAGGTGTACGTAAGCGTGATAATGCTATTATCTTATGCCTTCCTTAAATACTGTGTTTCCTATATCTATCAATGCTTTGTCTAGGGTAAGACCGTGGGATTTATGAATGGTAACTTCATATGCAAGAGTTAGAGAAAATTGCTGTCTACGTACATACATTTCTTTGAAGAGAATGAATCGAGCAATTGAGCGCCCTATCCTTTCACTTCTGAAACTTTATCAAAGCGAATATTGACAAACTGAATGTTGGTATCACGTGGGTAAGATTGAAAGCCAACAACTGTGCCCAGTGCTCCATTAACTAGCCCTTGCTCTACGTCAAGGTTACATTTAAGCATTACTCTACAATTTAAGGATAATTTCAATATTTTTTTCCAACCCAGCTGTGTTGGAGATTTAATTTTCTAAACTATTTAGTCTTGTGGCTTGCTCACACATGAGTACTGTCATACCATGTACGTCTAGTTTGTCTGTGGTGCTAATTTCCAGTATTGGTTGCATTTCTTTATTTAACACTGTTTCATTGAATTTGAAATAGCTTGCAAGAGTTGGCATTAAGGCCATACAATTGACATTTTTGTGCGCTATTTGTTCCATAACATCAGTTGCACATGCATGGTCGCCATAAAGAGCATGTATGTGCCGGTTTTTCAATACAACTTGTGCTTCTTGCAATAATACACCAACTCTAATACCTTTTAAGATGTTGGCATAAGTGAGATCTGCTGATTGCTGCATGTTCTCAGTTCATTCTCTATATTGGAAATGTTGCCAAAGGTTAAAATTACCTATGCTACCAACAGTTTTCCTGCAGAGTTTGTGGCCTAAGGTTTTAAAAATCAGTTCACCTTTGACTGGTGTCTATTGTAGAAGATCTCTGAAAACAATAATGTGTTTCCCTGGAAAGAGTTCTTCGTTGTTACTTTTAAGTACTTCTTGCAATCTGAGATGAATCAAAGCCAACATTAGGTTGGAGACCATGCTCACTTCATCTAATAGTAGCATTTTCATTTGTTTCAATACTCTGCATAATTCCATTTCAGCTTCTGCAGAAAGTTTGTAGTAGTCTAATTTATTTTGATGCTCTTCTGGAAGCAGTAGTAATCAGTGTAAAGTGACACCGCCTATGTTGTAGGCAGCTAAACCTGTGGGGGCCATTACAACAGCTGACAGTTTGTTGTTTGTCAATTGTTGAAGGAACTTGCTGATGATTTTGATTAAGAATGTTTTCCCTGATCCAGCTTCACCACTGATGTACAGCAGTATAGGTTTGTAATTTTGGCAGCTACATTCTTTATTTTCGTGTTGTACACCATGTACAATTTGTTTTGTTACATCTTCAAAAATGGTGCGCTGATCGTTGTTAAGTTTTGCTTATTGTACAGTTAAGTCTTCTGTATCTTCTTGATACTGATACATGGTGTTTTCTACTTCTGCCATAGCTACGTCATCCTCATTTGCTATTAGTGGTTGTCCTAGTGGTTCTTGACTTCCTGTTACAGAAGGTTGACTACTGTCGGAAGAGTCCTTATCTAGTTGGGCCTGAAGTTCTTCTCCCTGTTGCTGCTCATTGTGCAACATTGTTTTGTACTGTGTAAAGTTCACATCGGTGATAGCGCTTTCATTTGCTTTGAAAGCATCTTCATAGCAGTCATTGTTATCTAGTATGTCTTCCTCTTTTCTCCATGGTTTGAAAAGTTGTAACAGAGACAATTTTACATGATTAATTAAGCTTTGTTTGGTAAGTTTCACTAAGCTCCCTTCACAATCGGTCACACTATAGCTACGTTTGCTTTCATCGGGTTTTACATTATTTTTGTATGCAAAGTTTTGAGCTATGTGGTATAGACACATGCTTTCCAGAGTGCTACTCCTGTTCGGATAATATGTGTCCAGTAAATTGTTTTTTTAGAATGTCTTGGCTGTTGGGATCATTTCTGGCAATTGCTTCTATGTCCTCAAATGATTTTAGCACTCTTTTTCTAGATTTTGCAGGACCAAGACTGAGCCATACTATGTTGTCTGATTTTCCATAAAAGCAGTACCAGTTAAAAGATCTGCTGCTTCATAGGTGCCACATTCTCTATGTGAGAGCATTTTTATGCCTAGGCTGTACAGTTTCTGGGATAATGTTTTGTCTGATGCTAGGTCATCCCAGAGGTCTTGAAGCTCTGTTTTTTCTGCTTTTGTTAAGTAGGTTGTGACATATCGTGCAACAGCAGTTGAATTGTCTGCAATGTAATGCACATCTATGTTTGCATTCCATAAGAGGGCAATGATTGCATTACAATCATTGATATATTTTGATTCTTCCCTTCTTTTTATGTAATACATGTTCTTAGGTGATTTACCTTTAACACTATGTCGAACTGAAGACATGAAGTTGTTTACTTCACCTGTTTCTGTAACTGGTCTAGGGAAACCAAAGCGGCATTTGATGTAGTATTTACCTTTGTTTTTGTATTTGCGGCGACAATATTGGCCACATTTGTGTCTTTGAAATTGTAAAATATGCCCATGCAGCTCACTATGTGTCTCTTGAGAAGGGATTTCACAAGTGACATATTTTTGGATAAACTGCAAAACAGTGCTGTCACTGTCGCGACCAAATTTCGGTGCACCTTTGATCCATAACAGCATGTGAATATGTGGTGCTCCTCTCGCTTGATATTCTTTTCTCCAAAAGAAGTGTTGCACTTCTCCAAGGGGAGGAACAGTTTTATTGCACACATTAACTGATCTAGAGAGCAAAGTTCTTCAGGTGTTAATAGATCTATGTTGTTTTTTTTGCTCTTTGCGATGCGTCGGAGCTCAGGTAAATCTTCCCATGCAAATTCGGCACAGATTAGCGTAACAAACCAAGTCGGTGGTCCAAAGTTTCTGATCATACAATGCACGTCTCTGTGCCGTCGGAACCAGTATTCCTTTGTACCATGCATGTTTGCAAACAAATTTGTTATACTTGATTGTAAAACCTCATCTTTTTCCTGTACTTTTCGTATTAACTGCGTAGCTGACATATTTTGAAAGTGGGTACCAGATTTAAGAATGTGTGCAACTCCGTAACATAGTGTTGCTAATTCACTTTCATAGGGTAGGTGGAATATGTATTCCACATTTTGGGCCTCATCACGACTTCGGCGGTAACCCTTAAATCAAGCGGTAGCGCTATTACCGCCGGATTTAAGGGTCCGCCGATTCAGGGCTTCGGCAGATTTCGCCCCAGCTCTGAGCTGGAGGGAAATCCGCCGAAAATTCATGCTATTACCGCCGGCGGGAAATCCGCCGGCGTATTAGCGTGAAGATTCCCCATTGAGCCCAATGGGGAATGGGGCATTCCCGAATGGGCTCAGTGGGGAATGGGACTTACATTACCGCTGAACTCGTGATCCAGCGCTATTAGCGCCGGGGAGTTCGGCGGTAGGGCTAATACCGCCCGCGCTAATAGCGTTACCGTAACCGCCCAAGTCGTGATGAGGCCATTTGTCTAAATCTGGGATCTTGCTAATACATTCGTAATGAACTGTATTCTGATGCCCCAACTGAGTGGGTCTATCATCGTATCTTCCACCTTTGCCAGTAGGAAATAGCAGTGGAAAAGCACGTGCTTCTATACTTTTTTCCCATATACTCATTGGTGACCCTTTGGTTTTTCGCATTTGGTAAGTTTCTTGTGCATCATCTATGCTTTCATGGGAATGCAATGGATGAATTGTGTAATGGTCCAAAAGAGTGGATACTGTAGCAGGATTCAGAAGTCCGAATTGTCCAGTTTCTGATGGCTCTTGAATAATTTCAGTTGTTTCCCTTAAGCTTTCATCAATATTTATTTCCTTGTTGTACTCATTATTGTCGTTTAGATATTGCAAAGCTTGTCTAACTTTGTGTAAGCCCACTGTTTGTCCTTTGTTGGTACTCCATTTACCAAGACTATTAAAGAATGCTCTATTGAACGTTCCACTCCTAGAGTGTATACATTTTCCGTTAGATCTAATGGCAAATAAACTACTTTGCCACGAATGCCTTTCACCAATTCAGAGAAAGGTAATTTTGCTGTTTTTGGATGAAGGCGTATAATTGCTTGAAATGGGTGAACTGTTTGAATTATCATGCTTTCATACAAATTGAGCTGTTGCAGGATTTTTGGTAATGGAAACAATTCAAAATTTTTTGTAATAGCACGTGAAGGAGTGTGGTTGTTGTCTAATTTTGTAGTACAGTAACTGCAACGGTTTATAGTCATAATTCCGAAAAAAAATGTCGACAAACAAAAATGTCGAAAAAAATGTCGAAAACAATAATGTCGACATCCTATACTTACAATGTAAAAAGTCATTTTTTAGAAAAAAAAATGTCGACAAAAAAAATGTCATTTAGAACTATCAACACCTCACCCAACACCCCCCTGCAACCCCTCCCACACCCCCCACCACCACCCTCCCACCCCTCATACTCAACACATACTAATTATATATATATTTATTTATTTATTTATTTATTTATTTATTTATTTATTCAATAATGAAATAAATAAAAAGAGTATCATTTACTATGGGGGGGTTCCCCCAACCCCCCCTCACCCAACACCCCCCTGCCACCCCCCCACACCCCCCCAACCACCCTCTCACCCCTCATACTCAACACATACTAATTATACATTTATTTATGTATTTATTCAATAATTAAATAAATAAAAAGAGTACCATTTACTATGGGGGTGTCTCCACCAGCCCCTCTCACCCAACACTCCCTGACACCACCCCACACCCCCCACCACCCCTCATACTCAACACATTTAAGTTATATATATTTATTTATTTATTCATACAATAAACAGTCAAAATTTCGAAAAAATATCGAAAAAATGTCGACATTATTGTTTGTCGACATTATTTTTTTCGACATTTATTTTTAGAAATTTTGACTGTCAACATTTTTACTGTCGACATTATGACTGTCCACCAACTGCAACATATTAGGCGCTCAGTTAGTTCATATTTGTTTTCTGCTAAAAGGTAGAGAGCTAATTCAAACCATTTAGAATCTTCATTGTGTTCTATTTTGTATGCTATGTCCACACTTTTTGTGTTCCTTTTGTAAAACGTTCTGCGGCAACACACACATGGTTTGGTACTTCAGCCGATGACCTTTTAAATGTTACTATTTCTTTTCTGTATGTGTGTAAACAAATGTTGCTATTGCAGAATTGTTGCTACTACGTTCTAAAACTGTTGCATTTTGTAAGTGGCTCTCACTTCCAAAATATTTTCTCTGAATACGGTCAATTTCTTCTTGTAAGTATTTGGGTGTACCATGCAGACGAGTGGTATTTAAGTTGCCTAATTCTGAAGCTGGACTTTTTGCATAGTATATTATATACACTAGATTTCTTACATTGGAATGATGTATTTACATCCTTTTGATATAATGGAAGGTGCTTTTGCAAATAGGCCCAGAAATGCAGGCTAATGAATGTCCTTTTAGTCCTGTGTATTTCCGCACTGGACAAATATCCATATCTTGCAGCACTTTCATTTTACTTTTGTCTTTACCTTTTACATATTGATTGAGGAACTGACGTAAAGATTTGAACGCTTATTTTGGAATGGTACACATTGATGTGCATGGCCATTTGTATACTGGATGGTGTGGTTCTGCTGAATCGAGAGGTAGTTCTGAGTTTTCAGGGAATATATTTGTAAGCAGTGTTTCTTGTTCCATGATGGTAGTATTGATTTTCTCATACCCTTGTCCACTGCTATGGATGGCAATTGTGTTTGTTTGATTTTGTTTGTATGCTTCTTCATTAAAATATGGTTCTGTGGTTGTTGTGTGACTCCATTCACCACCACAAACATGTAAAAAATTATTTTTGTTCACATTCCGTTTATTGCTGTGTTTCTTTTGTAGTATAGTACTTAGTTTTGTTAGTGCTTTCATCCTATTTAACACTAATATAAACAACTTCCTTTTAAGAAGGATTGCACTGTCCACGAGACCTTGTAGGATTAACTTTCTACGGTAGGGTTTAAGGGGTGAGGATGATTTCAGTCCTCTTCTTAGTAGATTCTGAAGGACTCTGTGATGAAACATTTTTGATAAAATACTTTTTTTACTATGCGTTCTTGTCACACTATCAGGATTATTAGGCGCATTGTTAGCTGTACTGGTAGTCGTTTTTTTGACAACATTTTTGTGTTTTGTGACACATTTTGATGGAGGAGGTAAAGTTTTGGTAGTTGAGACTTCCTTTGTTTTGCTAACCAACTGCATTAGCTGGTTTGTTCCAACATTCTCTACAAACTCTACAACAGGTGGATGCTTACATTGGGCACTTTTATTTTTATTTGATCTACTTTTGCGTTACTTTCTACAGAGTTGTTTTTTGTTAAGCATTCTTTGGTGTCTGTTGAAAAAAAGGTATACTTTGATCTGTTGTCCAATGTCTGTGTGCTGTGTGCATGTGTGCATGAGTCTGATGGGGAAGCTCTTTGTCATGGTGTGTCAATGGCAATTGGATTCTTGCAATGATTTGGTAAGGCTACTTTATTGTTTGTATTCTACTACAATGTGCTTCAGTTGAGAGTACAAAGTGGGCTACTTGTGACGAGAACCATTATTAATAAACAAAATAGCATAAACTTGTAACAGCAACTTCTTTTCTAAATCTAACTTTCTAAGGATTACGTATGTTATTTGAGTTCCAAACACACAGGGATTTGTGAGCCATTCTGCCTGTTATTCTTTGTTCAATAAATGGATATTTGTAGGTAGAATGGTTTAGACATCAATGTTTGCTTTGGCACCCAAAATAAACAAATAACCCACACAGCCTCTTTGAGGAGTAGTTACAATATAAAGGTAGTACTGTACTTACTTTTCTTTGCAAAACCATGTTTCTTCGGAATATGTCTTCTGCAGTGTAGATTCTGTTGATTCTCAGAAGAGTAGTCTTCACTGCGGTGCAAAAAAACAAAATCAATTACTTTGTGTGTTTACAGCAGTGATGATACTGCACACATTAATTGTGCTTCTTTCGTCACAGCATTCTACTTTCATATTTCAACCCAGTGCATGTGTGCATTTCACTTCACTCTGTGCAGTCTTTGCGTGGTATTTGCAATATGGTACTTGAAAGTCCTTCAAAATTGCTAACACTTTTAAGTTTATTGAAATGCCTTGTTTTTTACACGGTGTACTATGTATAGGAGAGAGGTTTGTAAGCGATAGGGCACAGTAGTAGATGGGGAAACATTTTCTACTTGCAAATTAAAAGCAGGATGCCGAGAAATCGGGAGACCCCCAGAGCGAGGTGTCACCACAGCAATCGGGAGCACTTACTTTTCTCATACGATTACATTGCAAGTAGCATTACTGCAGCCTGTACACAGTACACAACTCTGATATTTTCACATACAAAATTGAGTTCCGCCCTAAATAGGCATGCTTGCAACGTATGTATAGGTTATGCGGAAGACAATAAGCAGTCATGCGGTTTGTCAATGATAAATCGGACATCTTGCACTTAAAAGGGGGAGCGTTGGTATGTATTGCCTATGCTCATTTGGAGACATTAATTTGTCTAAATTAAATCATAAGGGCTGCACAAGTTTTCTGATTATAATATACATACCTGTATTCTATACTCATGCATGTGCGCATGCA
Organism: Ambystoma mexicanum; assembly: GCF_040938575.1. NCBI lineage: Eukaryota > Metazoa > Chordata > Amphibia > Caudata > Ambystomatidae > Ambystoma > Ambystoma mexicanum. The sequence continues at coordinate 936,142,233 of NC_090936.1, forward strand.
TGTAGCTGTACGTAGAAATTTGCAATACTTGCACAGTAGCTTGTGAAGTAGTTGCTTTGCAATGATATGCGAGTTCCATTCAGAATCATCGACAGTAATTTTGAAGTGCGCAATGTTGATGATGGAGTTAGAATTAGCGATGTTCAATGTGATTGGTGGATGGTTGTGTGACTGCTTAGTTGTGTCCAATGAGGGACTCGACATGCTACCAGTGTGGAAAGGGTGGAAGGACTGGGTAAGAGTTATGTGCCGCATGTAGGCAACGCTTGTTCGCAGGAAGGGCATGTCTCATACGGGTTTCTACAGCAAATCCTGCATGGAAAGGGGACTGTAGGCATCAGCCAATCAGATGTTCATATTATTCTTTTGTGTCAAAAGACGGTGCGTACACAGAAGATGGCAGAGGTGGAGAGGGTCAGGGTTTTGGTGCTTGGAGACATTTTTGTGCATGGCTTACAACATTATGCCGAGAGTAGGCATGTGGCACACCATTTCAATGTGAAAGGAGTGGAGTTGGTGTGGAGCGCAGACACTGATGCCAATGCTGCAGCAATTCTGCAAGTTTGGAGACACATGCGTACAATGACCACTCCTCATGTGGTAATTTTGCACTACGGTGCTTCCCATTTGGGATACGTGAGTTCACATACTTTGTTGGCAGATTTGGCACAGTTGGTTGAAGCACTCATGACCATCTTCCCAACAACGAAAGTCATTTTTTCTGCTTTACTCTCTAGAGTAAAACGGGACAACAATTCTGTTTTCTATCCAGATCAAAGTATTGGGAGGTGTATCATCAATCGTGGCATGCGTGCATTCATGTTACGAGCTGCTATGTTTTTCTGCAGCCACGATAACATTGCTTCAAGAAATGCAGATTATATTGAAGCAGATGGTGTTGCGCTATCTTGGTTGGGAAATGCGATGTTCTTTTGGAACGTAAGGCTTGCTTTAGAGAAGGTTCTGTAATGGTTGTAGGAGTAAAGCAATGACAAAAAATACAAAAAAATAAATAAAATAACAGATGTCTGTACGGTATCTGGCCAAAAAAAAAAAATTGCTCTTTTCAGAGCCCACCTTAAAGGGGAAAAAGGGGAATAACACTTTAATGTACCGTTGTCACGCTCTGATCCTATACATGTCCTCGAACATGGTGGTACTTTGCAGCCAGCACATATCACCAACGGGGATTCAGGGGTGGAGACGCATGCAAATGAGAATGAGCAGAGCCAGGGATTGGTCCATAAAGTTCGGTAGGTGTGTTCTGAATGGCGCACTTTAGTAAGACCGTCCTCTCCCGGACAGGAGATCACACGAGCATGGCTTTCCATGCTCGAAAACAGATTATCTGGATTTTGGGAAAGTCATGGATACATTGGTTGAAGATGCATGCAGAAAGCTGCAGTTTATCTGCAGATCTCGGATTTCCTCATGTGGAAGTGCACTGGCATGGCTTGCGTGGCATGAGGTGGCTGGACTTGGTACCTCTCTGTATTACTTTACTGACAGAGCGTCCTCCAGATATACTTATCATTCATTGCGGAGGAAACAGTTTAGGCCATGTCTCTGGAATTTCTTTGCAATTTGCAATCAAGGAAGAACTTGTGAATCTCATGGACATGTTTCCAAACTGTCAAATCCTTTTTTCCCGTATTGCACAAAGACAAATATGGTTGCGTTCTTCTGCTTTTGGTCCACAAATGGAGAAAGTGAAACAAAATGTGAATAAGGCTGGTTGTGCCTTTTTAAGAGATGTTGGCATGTCCTCCTTCCACAATGAAAACATTTTGTTTCCAGCTCTTTCATTTTCCGCAGAGATGGAGTCCACCTCACATATGTTGGCAATCAGATTTTTATTCACAATGTACAAAATGCATTACAACCTCTTTTGAATTCACACTAACCTATCTGACAATCCGTTTTCTCCAATCCACAGTTTTTGACCCACATAACACACCACCGAAAGGCTCTTTTCAGAGCCACCACTTACTCCCAGCGTACACTTCATTGTGTTTGCTCCGCTTGCACCCTCCCTTTTTTCCCCTATGACTGTCCGCAAACTTTTCCACCACTCCGAGGGAGTCTACGACCGTCACTTCATAGTTCTATCTTTAAACTGAGAAAGGCGGCTCTGAAAAGAGCCTTTTCTGTATTTTATATTCGTTTCACGTTTATTGCTTCACAGCACACAACACACTAGGAGAAGAGGCCAAAGGAGGGTAAGGAAGGGACACCAGCCACAGGGATAAGAAAAGGCAAGTGAACAGAGAAAGATATACGGTGAGCTTTATTTAGGTAAGGAGCAGATCTTCAGGTGCTCTGTGACCGTAGCCTCAAAATCACTTTGAAAACTCTCCCCCCTGCAGAGTACTGCATCACAATACTTACACACTATTGTCACCTTTGAAAGGTAAGGGTCAACAGCATTGTAAATGGCTTGTGAGGCAGTTGGAGGGAGGCGCTTCCATACAAGAGTGTCTCTTGTGGTGGGAGGATCAGACACGGAGGATGCTGTGGAGGAACTCAATCGACTACACTCTTCACATGGCACCACCTTGCGAATGTCCGCAGTGTGGAACAAAGTGAGGTGTCGCTTTATGGTTGTCGTACCAAAGCTGTACGAACCAAGTCTCCCGCAACGCAGCACCACCTCGCACTGGTTACACTTCACCAGGTTCGCACATGCTTTTGGTACGTTCCCATAAACGGAAAACAACCGCCACACCCACGACTCCCGGCGAGTGCTCCTAGTGCCGATTTCCTCCACTTCATTCTCTTCCTCCCCTTCTTCCTCGCTCTCTACATCCTCACCCATATATCTCTCTGCAGGCCCTTGGGGAGGTGGTGGTGGTGGCAGGTTTGGGGGTGGTGCAGCGGCTAATGAACCAACAGCAGCCATGGAAGCCATACCGATTAGTTTCCTTTTGGTCACTACAGCAGTGAAGGCAGTAGACTTCAATCTGCTATAGCTAGAAGGACAATGGAGATGCACTCGGGGGTGTGGCCATTTGTAGGGATGTGCCTTGTGACCGTCTTCATCACTGCAAAGCGGTACAAAAATTTGACACACCAAGTCCTCAGGTCAGCTATTGTCTGGGATATGTGAAATTATATTTTTACACTCTACAATACTTTGCCTTGTGTCTACAAGTTCTTTTGGACTGTTGCGAAAGCACACAAACTGTGCAAATTAGTCCACACGCTCAGTGTGGGTGTGGTCACATGATGACGTCCTGAACACATCCGCGCCAGAAATGGGAGTCAGCTGGACAGCAAATGCAGAGTACCAAACATGCGCATGCGCGCAAGTGTCCTACGGACAGTGTTCAGGTTCTCAAACTAATTCAAAGTGCAACACAAGTGAGACAGACATTTAGGGACAGGCACAATGTTCGCTATTCTTACAGTTGTACTGTGCATGTGCATACATGATATGTTCACTGTACGGACAGTTCCAGTGTCCTTAGGACAACTCCATTTTGTTTGCCTACGAACTTGCCGGCCACCGCGCCTGTTCTACGGACGGCACCATTTTGGCTGCGCCCGATATGGACAGGTATACTGTCCTTCACACACTCCCATTTTGCTCATTTACAGCCATCCCGGACATCTGGTGTGTACTACGAACATGTTTCATCTTGTTTACTAGCGGTATGGCGAGGTATAATGTCCTTAGGACGCCCCTTTCTGTTTATGTAAGCACAACTTCAATAGATGGTGCGGTCAAACATCAAGTCCATCTTACTTGACATTAGTAAGGGTAGGTGTACTGCCTTTATAGCACCCACATTCCATTCCTTACGGATAGGTCGAACAGGCGCGCTGTTCGCAAACATTTTACTTCTTTTAAAAAAAACATTTTTTCACTCACACTCTTTCATTACAACTACTGTACAAAAACATTCCAAACACACACATACACACACTTCACTCCAAAGAAATAGCGAGTTATGGTTGCTTATCTTACCATAACTGCTGAATTTCAGGGGTTTTCGGTTTTACTTTGAACCATAACGTCCCTTTAACAACATTTTTTCACTGAATTTCATAGGTTTTTAGTAGCGCAACTTAACCATAACGTCCCTTTAACAAAGTTTTTTTACTGAATTTCATAGGTTTTTAGTAGCGCAACTTAACCATAACGTCCCTTTAACAAAGTTTTTTTTACTGAATTCAATAGGTTTTTAGTAGCGCAACTTAACCATAACGTCCCTTTAACAACGTTTTTTTACTGAATTTCATAGTTTTTTAGTAGCACAACTTAACAATAATAACTTTGACTTTATGTACATATAATATGGAACATTCTGAACCCTTTCTACTGAATATGACGGTCCGCAGACATGTTTGGACAACAGTACCACCACCTAAAAACTCTGGGGAGGTATGTGTAATAGTTATATCATAACATAGGAACATTTAACAAATTCACAAAGCAGCACACATACAAAGTATATGTAGTAGTACTTAAAAAATGTTACCCATATATGTAACACACTAACCATTCATGTAAATACAATATTTTTTAAAATGGAATATACCAAAAGAAGATAAAGTGGCTTCCACCATAATTACCTCACAGGCGCTCCACAACCAACAGCAAGACCAGACGTATACACTACTGATTACATATTTCACCAGACATAGTAAGTGCACTTCTTTTTACTCATATATTTATAAACTTTCTATATTAGAAAAAAAAACATATTACTTTTTTGTTTTCTCACAGAAATGTGTAGTACTCTCGACTGGCTAGAGGAGCATTTCCCACGAGAGGAAATGTTAGAAAATAGTCCACCTAATGGTACACACTTTACTATATAAACCAATTAATAAATATTATTCTGTATACATTTAACATATACATTTTTTTTATTACAGACCATACAAAAATTCCAAGCATCTCACAACAACAATCAGACGATATCACTCTACAGCAGATTAATCAAAAAATGGACGACCTTATGCAAAATTTTATGGATTTGAAAAACTTTGTGGAAAATTATGTGAAACCCCCAACAGCGCACCATTGTCCAACCTGCACTTGTCCCCCCTCACCCTATCCCATGCAGGTAACCCCAAACCCTGTCTATGGACCAAAGCGTTTCGATGAGCTTTCCTTCCCTTCTTCACCTGATCCCAGTTATCTAGAAATCCCTAATTCTCCTGTTTTTGTTTCCGTTTCTGCCCCATCTTCCCAGTCATAATTGTATATATATATGAAATAAAGTTACTTTTCTTATATTGTGTTGTAATTACTTTCAGTTCCTTGTGATAAAACCAATTTAGGTGTCCACGGACACCGCGGTTGTTCGGAAATGTTCGTAAAGAAACAAAAATGTGACTGTCCTGAGGACACTACATCTGTCCGTAATGTTCTCATGCAAGTTGAAAATGTTCTAAGAACACTCGTAGTGTCCTGAAATGTTCGGAAATAAACGAAAATGGAGGTGTCCTTAAGAACACTATGCCTATTCGTAGTGTTCGATAGCAAACAGAAACTGTTCTAAGAACACTCGTGGTGTCCTGAATTGTTCGTAAATAAACAAAAATGGAGGTGTGCTTGAAACGCTATGTCTGTCCGTATTGTTAGCAAATAAATTAAACTGTGCTAAGAACAAACGGCTGTCCGTAACTGTTCGTTTTACATGTGACGCACTTTTAATTACTTCAGGACCCGAACACTGTCCGCAGAACATCAACACGCATGCACTCAACAATGTCCGTACATTGGGTGTCCTGCGGACGACCGCTACCTTAGCGAACATGCTCACAAAACAATCATGTGACCGCGCCCACGCTCATCTCGTGCTCTAAATGCGGACACTGTTCGTGTCCCCGACCAGTTTAAAAGTACATTTCCAAGTATTCCACAATATTTCTCATTAAAAAATCACCATACCACAAATCCCACATACTAATCCTAACTTCCCACATAGTTTTTGTGACTTTTTGAACCTTTTTTGATGTTCGATCTGTCTTGCGGACGGTGCGCATATCCGCGACCCGCGCACAAGCACCCCGATATAAGACCACGCCCTAGAGCGCATTCTCATTGTGTTTCTGACTATTCCACAGAGCACACTGCATTTTGCTGCATACTTTACAGATTTTGAGATTTCCATCTCCAAGCTTATGACATCCATGGCTCGACAATTACCACATGGTGCTACATCTGCCTCAGCACCACCCCCACCCCCTCCACCACCACCATTTCCCCAAGGGCCTGAAGAGGGGAACAGGAGTGAGGATACAGAGTAGGAAGAAGGATGACGAGAATGAGGTAGAGGAAATCCTTACTACCCGCCCTCGACCTGAATCTTGGGTGTGGCGGTTGTTTACCGTTCATGGAAACGGTCCTAAGTCTCATGCGAACCGTGTCACCTATAATGAGTGCAAAATGGTACTCAGTCATGGGAAGCATGGTTCGTATAGCTTTGGGACCACTACCATGAATCGACACCTGTACTCATTCCACACTGGGGCCATTCGCAAGGTTGTACCTTGCGAGAAGCGTAGTAGGTTGATTGCCTCTACTTCATCCTCCGTTCCTGATCCTGTCACCACAAGGAACACCTCTGTGGGACAGCGTCTTCCTCAAGCTGCCTCACAGGCCATACAGAATTCTGATGACCCTTACCTTTCGAGGGTCACAGTTGTATGTGTGTACTGTGACACAGTACTATGCAGGGGGGAACGACTTCGGAGTGCTTTTGAGACGATCGTCTCAGAGCACCAGAAGACCTGTTCACTACCCAAATAAAACCCACTCTATATCTTCCTCTCTCAGCTCGCCCTTTCTTATCCCTGTGGCTGGTGTCCCCCTCCCTTTACCCTCCTTGCCCTCCTCTCCTAGCGTGTCGTGTATAAAAAAGAACAAAAAAAATACAAAATAACAAAAATAAAAAAAAAATAAGGCTCTTTTCAGATCCGCCTTTCACAGTTAAAAAATAGAAGTGAAGATACATAAAGCATAGCCATTTCCATTTCGTTAAAGTCCGCGGACGGTCCGCGAACAGAAAAACAATTGCATTGCTACACTATTGAAAGCAATGCATTTTTCTCTAACAGGAAGTGGTGGTTCTGAAAAGAGCCTTTGGGAGGTGTTTGAATGTAAAACATTTTAACTACGTAAGACGTACTTCAAAACGAATGCTGTATTTCTAAAAAAGGTTGCAATGCATTGTGTACATTTCTCAGAAAAATCTGATTGCCAGCATAAGTAAGATGGACTCCATCTTTGCGAAAAATGTATGTACTATGAAACAAAATATTTTCATTGTTAAAAGAGGACATGCCAAAATCTCTTAGGAAGGCACAAACAGCCTTATTAACATTACACCTTGCTTTCTCCATTTGTGGACCACATGAGAAAGAACAAAGCCACACTTGAGAAATTCCAGACACATGTCCTAAACTGTTCCCTCCACAATGAATTACAATTATGTCTGGATGTTCCTCTATCTTCGAAGTTGCACCGAGAGGTAGCAAGTCCAACCGCTTCATTCCACGCACTCCATGCCAGTGCACTTCCACATGTGGGAATCCAAGATCTATAGATACTCCACAGCTTTCTGCATGCACCTTCAACCAATGAATCCACAAGTCTCCCAAAATCCATACAATCTGTGTTTTGAAACACTCAGCCATAGCTATCTGTTCTTCTCTCTGCAAAAACAATATCTGAGAAAACCTCTCCTAGTACAACACACTCACTAAACTTTACTGACCAATCCCTTGCTTCATCCAATCTCATTTCCATACCTCCCCTCCCCAAATTCCCCAGATGTAATACGCGGTGTCCTAGAACTACCGCCATATCCGCGAACGTATCGTAACATGTACAGCCCTTCTACCATTTCGATTTCACTCTCTGTGCCATTCCCTCATTGGATGTAGCTAAGCAATCACATGACCATCCACCAATCAAATCCAATAACTCTACATGTAACTGCATCATCATAGAGCAGCACTACAAATGTATGGTGTATCTCTCGGAGTACAAGTCTTATACCATTGACAACCACGATCTATGAGAAATACTATACAAATCTCCAATATTTCTACTTGCAGCTTGGTCCATATCCATATACATGAACAGAAAGTACAGGTATGCATATTTTCTACACAGTACATGAACACATTTTCTAACCGACTTTTACCTTCTATAATCTGAAAAATGAATGGACGATCATAGTTTCATTGTCCTAAAATGACCAGTCACTTACAAACCTTTATATCGTTTAATTTCTTCATACACACACACATGCAAATACTATTAAACTAACATTTTTGAAATAAAATATATACACGACATATAATCACACAAAATAACATACACACTCTATGATCAAATCTCAAACAATAATATTTGTACAAACATATAATTGGTTTTAATTTTTTTCGTTTATATAAGTACTTACATACATTTATATAGGACAAGCAGACTATGACATTCACTCACTGTTACGTGCAAAAGCAGGCTATGACACATAGCTCTCAACTCACATGCTTTTGGCGGGTGTCACCCGCCTTGTAAAGGACTAACTCAGCTTCCAAGCCTCCTGCACGCCGATCATTCCAATGGGCGTCTCACCTGCCAAAAACAAAATCAGGTGATTTCACCCGCCTTTGCGACACACATGGTTGAGAGCTATGATGACAATGACTCACTAATATGTGGAAAAGCTTAGTTACAAGAATAGTGGCATACGTTGGTAGATTATGAATTCCACAAACCATAGTAAAGATATTTTCTTTCCTACTCTTAGTCATAATATAGTTTTAACGGTTTTCAGGAAGGCGCTGAGCATTTCAATTTAAAAAAATCTATGTCTAAAATGAAAACAGTGCTATATAGCAACCAAATTACTAATTTCTTTCTTTTACAATTGCAGTGAAGCCCATTCTCCTGAATAGAAGCAGCCGATTTTCATTTACAAAGAACAACTAAGAAGCAAACTACTCATTTTTGAAAAAAAAGTAAGTAGATTGTTACCATAATATTTGATTTATAACTCTCACGCACTGTACGGTGCATTCATGGTATTTCTGTGCCTAAAAATAGAGATTCAGCACCATTCTGACCAAAAATCTCCCTGTCTTAAACAGTGATCTCCTGTCAGAATGGCCCTCAAATTCCTATTTTTCGGCACACAAATTACCCAACTCAGCCGCTAGAATGTAGATGTTGTAGAACAAACAACTGTTTTAATTGTGTAGCTTTACCTATATTATTTATTCTTCCCCACATCACCGGCTTACTTTTTTCTGTCATCTGAACCCCAGTTTAGTAACACATTAATTGAAGAATACCCATCCCTGGTAGTTCAACTTCCCAATTCACAATCACACACCATTACATACATCTTTATCATCTTACTCAAACAATCATGCACACAACACACATGCATTGCAGAAAACCCCAACCCATACCTTCTGTATTTTTTTCAACAGACGCACAGAATGCCCACCAAAAAGCAACTCCGTAGAAAGGGACGCAGAAGTAGAGCAAATAAAAAGGCAAGTCTCCAACATAAACACCCATCTGTAGCAGAATTAGTAAAAAACGTTGAAACACAACAGCTAATACAGTCATGTTGTAAAACAGAAGAAGTTTCTAGTGCAAAAACTTTGCCTCCTCTATCACAAAGTAAAACGACCCAAAAAACTATTAACAGAAAATCAACTATCACTCCAAATAAAACGTCTTCTATAAATCTTGATATAGTACAAAGTAAGCATACCAAGAAAAGTATATTAGCCAAAATGTTCTGTCACAAAGTCCTTCAAAATCTGATAAAAACAGGAGAGAAACCAGGTTCAACACTTCAAACCTATCGTAGGAAAGTAATATTAGAAGCGTTGATAGACAGTGCAATTCTTCTCAGAAGAAACTTATTTATTGTTGTGTTAAACAGAATTAAACCACTAACAAAACTAATAGCTAAACTTCAAAAAAGACTTCTCAATAAACGAAATGTGAACAGAAATAACTTCTTAAATATCTGTGGAGGTGAATGGAGTCACGCTACAAGCACAGAATCATACTTTAATGAAGAAGCATACAAACAAAAGCAAACAAATACAATTGCCATACATAGCAGTGGTCGAGGTTATGAAAAAGTTAATAATACCATAATGGAACAAGAAGTACTCCTTACAAAAATATGCCCTGAAAACTTAGATTTACCCCTCCATTCGACTGAATCAGAACATCTAATTTACACATGGCCATGCACGTCAATGTGTAACATTCCCAAAAAAATGTTCAAATCTTTACGCCTATTCCTCAATCAATATGTGAAAAGCAAACACAAAATCAAAATTAAAATACTGCAACGTATGGATGCTTGTCCAGTACGCAAGCACACAGGACTGCAAGGACATTTGTTGGCCTGCATATCAGGACTTACTTGCAAAACAACCGTCCATGATATCAAAAGGATATCAACACATCATGCAAGTATAAGAAATCTAGTTTATAAACTGTATTATGCAAAAAGTCCTGCTTTAGCACTAGCCAATTAAAATAACATTCTACATGGTACACCAAAAGACCTACTAGAAGAAATTGAGTATATACAGAAAAAATATTTTGGAAATGAAACCCACTTACAAGATGAAATAGCTGTCAACCAACTTCGTAACAAATCTGCACATGGCAACCTTTCACTACACACATATAAAAAAGAAATACTAAAATTTCAAAGCACTTCAGCTGAAGTACCAAACCACGTGTGTGTATGATGTGGCAGAACGTGTTATAAAAGTAACACAAAAACTATAGACCTTTCATACAAAATAGAAGACAATGAAGATTCTAAATGGTTTGAATTAGCTCTTTACTTTATAGTAGAAAACAAATACGAAATAACTGACCCCATAATACTTTTCAGTTACTGCACTACCAAACTTGACAACAACCAAACTCCTTCACGTGCTATCTCAAGTAACTTGGAATTACATCCACTACCAAAGCTCCTTCAACAACTTAATTTATATGAGAGCATCATAATTCAAACACTTCATCTATTTCAAGCAATAATACGCCTTCAACCAAAAACTGCAAAATTACCTCCCTCTGAATTAGTGAAAGGTATTCGTGGAAAAGTAGTGTATTTACCATTAGATCTAAAAGAAAATGTGCGCAATCTAGGAGTGCAACGTCCAATGCAACAATCTTTAATTATCTTGGTAAATGGAGTACCTACAAAAGACAAAAAAATTTGGCAACAACTGGTAGATTTACATAAAGTTAGAGAAGCCCTGCAATATCTCAAAGAGAATAATGATTATTACAAAGAAATTAATATCGAAGAAAACTTGAAAGATACAACTGAAATAATTCAAGAGACACAAGAAACTGGTCAATTTGAGCTCCTAGATCCTGCTACAATAGCAAACACTTTAGACCATTATACAATTCACCCATTGCACTCTAATGACACCATAGAAGATGTACTGGAAACGTACCACATGCGTCAAACAAAAGGATCACCAATCAGCATATGGGAAAAAAGTATAGAAGCAAGTGCTTTTCCTCTACTCTTTCCTACTGGCAAAGGAGGAAGATACGATGATAGACCTGTTCAAATATCAGCATCAGAATATCGCTCATTACGAATGTATTCTGAAGATCCCAGATTTCGACAAAATGTGGAATACATATTCCACCTACTCTTTGAAAGTGAACACGCAACTTTATGTTACGGAGTTGCACACATATTAAAATCAGGATCACACTTTCAAAATATGACAGCCAGACAATTATTACAAAAAGTTCAACAAAAAGATGAGGTTTTACAGACAAATCTTACAAATCTATTGGCAAATATGCGAGGTACTAAGGAGTACTGGTTTCGACGACATGGAGATGTACGTTGTATCATCAGAAACCTTGGCCCACCCACTTGGTTTGTTACGTTAGGTTGCGCAGAATATGCATGGGAAGATTTACATGCTTTCCTACGCATATTAAATGAAAACAAAACAAACATAGATATACTAACACTTTGTTCTCAGGATCCTGTTAATGTTTCTAGATAGTTTCACCATTGCTTCATTGCTATGCTACATTTTATTTGTAATAAAACTGTTCCTCCCCTTGGAGAAGTGCAACACTTCTTTTGGAGAAAAGTATACCAAGCCAGTGGAGCGCCACATGTCCACATGCTTTTATGGATTAAAGATGCTCCTAAATTTGGTCAAGACAGTGATGCCACTGTTTTACAGTTTATTGAAAAATATGTCACTTGTGAAATTCCGTCAGAATCCACAAATAGTGATCTTCATGCAAAAATCTTACAATTCCAAAGACACAAATGTGGCAAATATTGTCATCGCAAATACAAAAACAAAGGGAAATACTACACCAAATGCCGATTTGGTTTCCCTAGACCAGTTAAAAATACAGGTCAAGTGAACAACCTCATGTCTTGAGTTAGACATAGGGCCTCATTACGACTCAGGCGGTAAGGGGTTAACGGCAGCGTTAACAGCGCCGCCCCTTACCGCCTGATTACGAGGTCCCCTAGCGCCATGTTGCTTTTAACACCTGCTTTTAGCAGGTGTTAAAATCCATGGCGCTAAGGGACCATGGAGTTAATTACGCCACCGTAATTTACGGTGGCGTAATTAACGCCTTCCCCACTCCCATTATGCCCTATGGGGCAAAAATGGGAATGGGGAAGGGTAAATGGGGATTGGGGACTTACCGCCCCGCCTAGGTCGGAATGGGGTGGTAAGTCCGCCAACCACCATGGCGTAAACGTAGTTTACGCCATGGTGGTAAAGTCACGGCCCAGGCGGTAACTTACCGCCTGGGTCGTAATGAGGCCCATAGTGTTAAAGATAAGTCACCTAAAAATACATATTGCATAAAAAGAAAAGAAGAAGAAAAATATATCAATGATTACAATGCAATCATTGCCCACTTGTGGAATGCAAACATAGATGTGCAGTACAGTGCAGACAATTCTACTGCAGTTGCACGATATGTCACAGCATACTTAACCAAATCAGAAAAGACAGAGCTCCAAGACCTCTGGAATGACCTGTCATCACATAAAAGAGTGTCTCAGAAATTATACAGCTTGGGCATAAAAATGCTGTCCCATAGAGAATGTGGATCCTATGAAGCAGCTGATCGATTAACTGGTACTGCATTGTATGGTAAATCTGCAAATATAGTATGGCTAAGTCTTGGTGCAGCTAAATCTAGAAAAAGAGTTCTAAAATCATACGAAGATATAGAAACAATAGCCAAACATGATCCCAACAGCCAAGACATTTTAAAAAACAATTTATTGGACACATATTACCCAAACAGGAGTACCACGTTGGAAACCATGTGTCTATACCACGTAGCCCAAAACTACACATACAAAAATAATATAAAACCTGATGAGCAAAACCGTAAATACCAAGTGACAAACTCTGATGGCAGCTTAGTAAAACTCACCAAACCAAATTTAATTAATCATATCAAATTGTCATTAAAGACTCCTCAACATAAAGAAATATATTACATGTCCCTGCTATAACTCTTCAAACCATGGAGAAAAGAAGAAGAAATACTAGATACCTATGACTCATATGAAGATGCTTTCAAAGCCAATGAAAGCAGTATAACTGATGTAAACTTTGCACAGTACAAAACAATGTTGCACAATGAACAGCAACACGAAGAGGAACTCCAGGCCCAACTAGATAAGGGCACTCCTGACAGTAGTTAACCTTCTGTCACAGGAAGCCAAGAACCACTGGGAGAACCACTAATAACAAATGAGGCAGAATTAGCTATGATAGAAGTAGAAAACACCATGTGTCACTATGAAGATAAAGAAGACTTAACTACGCTACAATCAAAACTAAACAAAGAGCAACATAGCATTTTTCAAGAAATAACAAAAGAAATTGCACATGGTGTGCAACATGAAAACAAAGAATGCACCTGCCAAAATTACAAACCTATACTATTGTATGTCAGTGGTGAAGATGGTTCTGGCAAAACATTCCTAATCAAAATCATCAGTAAGTTCCTTCAACAATTGACACACAACAAACTGTCAGCTGCTGTCACTACCCCCACAGGTTTAGCTGCCTACAACATAGGTGGTGTCACTTTACACCAATTACTACTCCTGCCAGTAGAACACCAAAACAAGTTAGATTATTACAAACTTCCTGCAGAAGCTGCAATGGAAGTACGCAGAGTATTGAAACAAATGAAAATGCTACTAATAGATGAAGTGAGCATGGTGTCCAACCTAATGTTGGCTTTGATTTACCTCAGATTACAAGAAGTACTCAAAACAAACTATGAAAAGCTATTTGCAGGAAAACACATCATTGTTTTCAGAGATCTTCTTCAATTGACACCTGTAAAAGGTGAGCCTATTTTTAAAACATTAGGACGCAAACTCTGCCGTAAAACTGTTGGCAGCATTGGAAATGTCAACCTTTGGCAACATTTCCAATACAGAGAATTAACAGAAAACATGCGCCAATCTGCAAATCTCACTTATGCCAACATCTTAAAAAGTATCAGAGTTGGTATACTTTCTAGAGAAGCAGAAGCAATATTGAAAACCCGGCACATTCATACACTTTATGGTGATAATGCATGTGCTACAGATGTTATGGAACAATTAGCCCACACAAATGTCAATTGTATGGCCTTAATGCCAACTCTTGCAAGCTGTTTCAAATTCAATGAAATAATGTTAAGCAAAGAAATGCAACCAATTATGGAAATTAGCGCCACATACAAACTAGATGTAAATGGAATGACACTACCCATGTGTGACCAAGCCACAGCAAGAATAAATAGTTTAGAAAAATCAATCTCAAACACAGCAGGCTTGGAAAAGATATTAAAATTATCCTTAAATTGCAGAGTAATGCTTAAATGTAACCTTGACGCGGACCAAGGACTAGTTAATGGAGCACTGGGTACAGTTGTTGGCTTTCAAACATACCCACGTGACAACAAAATTCAGTTTGTCAATATTCTCTTTCACAAACTTCCAGAAGTAAAAAGAATAGGACGCTCAACAGCTCGATTCCTTCTCTTCAAAGACAAGTATGTACGCAGAGAACAATTGTCTCTAACTCTTGCATACACAGTCACCATTCATAAATCACAAGGTCTTACTCTAGACAAAGCAATGATAGACATTGGTAACACAGTCTTTAAAGAAGGCATGAGCTACGTAGCACTGTCACGCCTACGTACAATTGGTGGTCTATTTCTAATAAACTTTGATGCAAGTAAAGTAAACCCTGATATGCCTTGCATTTTAGAATACAATAGACTTTGTTTACTATACACCCCCCATCTACAAACATATCCTGTTCCACAAAAAGGAACATTTTCTAAAAGAAAACTAAATCAAACAGAAATGCAACAGGATGTCACTGCAAATCCTCCAAAGAGACTAAAAGAAACTAAAACTTCATCAAGTACCACAAGCAAAAAATAATCAATTAGGGAAAGTAAACCAGGTACTTCTTTAAAGAAGGAAGACAAACTCCAAAAAAAGCAGTTAGATACAGAACTACCTGGACCATTTAAATTCTCAAATATAGTTGGTTTAAGTTGCTACGCACATGTAGCAATGAATATTCTATTTCAATTACCACCAATTGTTGACAACATTTACTTACACAGTACAGACCCATTGTGTTTGCAAATGTTAGTACTTCACAGAAATTCAGCAAACAATCCTGACAACACGTATAGTGTTTTTGGAATAAGATGACAATTGGACTACTGTGCTGGAATGGTGAAATTCACTATAAACTCCCAGGAAGATCCCCAAGAATTTCTAATGTACTTACTATTAGTACTGGAAAACAAAAACATACCTATAAATGAAATCTTTCAGATTTCATACATGTGGAAACATACATGCACTCTCTGCAACAATGTGACACAAGAACAAATCCCCAATGAGCGCTTTGTCTATATATCAATACCTAATTGTGAATCCGTTCCATTTCAGCAACTTGTACAAAATTCAAACCACGGTAGATTATGTTCTACCTGCAATTCAGATAATCGCTCCACGTTTCTAATACAAACACATAGTAAATACGTAATACTAATGCTTCTACGTTACAATGCAGATGGTACAAAAAATAACTGCAAGCTGACTGGATTCACACATGGTCAAATTTCACTTGGTAGGAAAACCTTCACAACAATAGGTATAATCTACCACGCAGGAGCCACAACCAACCATAAATTGGTTGGTTGTGGCTCCTGCGTGGTAGATTATACTACACTGCATATATAAAAAATAAAAGTGGATGGTTTGAATGTAATGATAGTACCTTTACTCTAAAGCAGAGATTACCAGCTAATCTTACAAACGCGTATTTAATGTTCTTAAAACCAAAATTTGATAACTGAACTGTATTTAAACCTTAAGTACACTTGTAGTAAAAAAATATAAACTATCACAATATTTCAAAACCTATCTAACTGCCAAAAGATTCTACAACATCTAATCAGATAAATTAATACCCCTCAAATAGAGCAAAAAATAGACAGTTAGAATACGCCAATTGGTATCTAACTGTCCCAAAATTTACAAATATGCAAACAGATAAATCAATACCACGAAATTATATCAAAACATAAACAGTTAGAATGCGCCTACTGGTATCTAACTGGGCCAAAATTTTACAATATCCAAACAAATACCTTATATCTTACTTCTCACAAAAACTGGAACAATCCAATGCATAAAGCATTAGGCAGAAAGAACAAGTAAACGCGGAAAACAAACAAATAAATAAACTGTAGCATAACAGAAAAAGGTTTTTTTTTTAAATCCAACATGGATTTTTTTTCTCCCACAGACCCAATGATTTTAGCAACAAACATAGAAACTTTGCACATTGCACAGTACTCTGGTTTGTAATCTACTAAATATGAGGGTCAATAAAAAGAAGAAAATGTTGATTGTACAATGTAATAAGTCATTATAAAATACTAATACTAACATGCTATTTTCTTTTATTACAGAAATGAACAAGAAAAACATGGACTCCCGTTACTAAACCAAATAGTACGTATAACAAGATAAATACAACCATCGCAGCATATCACACCCATACAAGCTTATAACATTGTTCCTTATAAATTAGTTTTTGACCCAAAGTTAAAAGCCACTATGGGTGTGATATGCTGCGGTGGTTGTGGCTAGGGCATACACTCTTGGGTGCATGGCCAAATGGCCATGCTCCCAACATTCTATACCCTGGCCACAACCACCGCAGCATATCACACCCATAGATGCAAACATTGCAACCATTGTTATGTCCGCGGAAAGGTCCTAGGACACATTCAACTTGCCAGAGGACAATACAAACAGCGTCCTAAGGACGACCCCATTTTCTTTATGTACGAACATTTCTGGACACCGCGATTGTTCTTAAAACATTTTCACCTTGCCAACAAACAATACAGACAACGTCTCCAGGACACCCCCTGCAAACATTCCAAGACCCCACGAGTTTTCTTAGAACACTTTCAAGTTGACACCGAATCCATTCTGTTTATTTACGAACATTCCAGAACAGCCGTGTTGTCCGCAGAAAAATCGAACACAACAAAAGCATCTAGCACATAAATAAAATACAACTTTGAACCTATCTCATACTCCCCCATCCTCCCCAAAGACTTCTACACACCAACACACTCTACTAAATACATATTTTGAACAAACTTTCACCGCGTTGTCCGCGGAAGTCCGCAAATGCAAGATGGCGGGTGCGAGAGAAAATCTGACGCGCATCACGCACCACGCCGCCCTATCAGCGAACACGTTGCATGTCCGCGGACATGACGCAAGCTGTTGGGCCAATTGGGGTGCTGTCCGTGGAACGAACACAGATATCACTAATTTTTTTGCCTTACATTTTGGTCATTTTTTTAAAAACTACTGGACGGATTTACACCAAATTTGCAAAATCACGCTTTAAGGACAAGGCCGCCGCTCCTGCCGCAAATTTGGTGTAAATCCGTCCAGCGGTTCGGGCTGTAGCCGTGCGCAAAGTTTTTTCCCATTCAGTCTATGGGAAAAAAAAAAGTTTTGGGACCCCCCCTATAACTTTTCCCCCCCTGGACGAATCCTCACCAAACTTCCCAAAAACATTCAGAGTGGGCCATATACTTTTTTTGCAAAGTTTGGTGAGGACTCGTCCAGGGGGAGCGAAGTTATAAGCCGCCCAAAAAGTGCTCTTCCTATGGAAACACCAACTTAACCATAACTACATGGCCGCTACGGCGGCCATGTAATTTATGGCAGGGAACGAAAACGAAGGGACTAAACATGTGATGTCATCAGTGATGTCATCAGTGACTGCATCTTTCATGGTCTGGATATTAGTGTTAGCAGTGCACAGGGGCGGTGGCAGGTTTGGGGGCTTAGGTTACCATAACTGTCGAATTTCAGGGTTTTTCAGTTTTAATTTGAACCATAAAGGGGAGGTTGAAATAATTTTTTTAGTGAACTTCACAGGTTTTTGGTAGGGCAACTTAACCATAACGTCCCCTCAACAAACTTTTTTTTGTAATATATATATATATATGTATGTGCAAGTGTATGTTGGCGTGTTTGTTTTTATGTTTGAGTGCATGCACGGAGTTGTCTAGATTATATTTGAAAAGCAAACATGTTATTAGGTGGATAGATTGGTCTAAAGTAGGCCAATCTACCCATGTAATAACACTTATGTTTACTTTACTCTTTAAAAAGTACTGTGCATCATGGGTAAAGCAAACATAATAAGAGTTATTACCATGGTAGACTGGCCTGAATTGAAATGTATGCCAGGCTAGCCATGTAATAATACAATGTCTACTTTACTCTTGATGCACAATTACTGTGGGATTGCTGGAACTGCTGTATCTGCTTCCTGATATAAGATCCATTCACAGTAAATAGTTTGTCTTAGTATTGCTTTAAAATTATATTTAAGATCAGGTTGCGTGTGCATGCATGGCCACTGCTTCTAGTTGCATTAGTGGTGCATTTACGTGAAGTGCACTGTCTTGTTTGCAGCAAGTGTGCAATCTTTGGGCACAATAATTTGCACTGAACACAACATGTTCTCATTTGTGTCAGCCTTTGTTCTGATATTGTGTAATTGTTTAATGATACACTGGATGTTTATTCTCCCCAAAAGCACACACTGAATATGTGAACCATCATGTCAGGAATTAATGTAACGTCTCAGTCTTTTTCAGTGTTCATAACCTTTAGCAGAGTGATCTGAATCATTCCATTATAAACAATTTGCAAGATGATTGTATGGTCTGACTTTCAATCTGTTGAGTGCCAGTTCCCAATCACTAGTATATGAAGAGGCTGCAAAAGATATTTCTCTGAGACTAGTGTTTGTGTCTCTTGGTTACGGTGGATGGGGATTTCATTTTGGACTTTTGAGAGCTGATTGGGGCTTTAGAGAGACAGCAGGGTAGACCTATGGGTGGAGAAATGAGCAGGGATTCTGGCCCTTGTCCTGACCAATGCCTGCTCTGCCCAAGACAGGCATTGCTCTGATGGACAAAATTCACAGCAGGTCACTTAGCACAGCACGTGATCATGTAGTGAAGAGAACAGATGTATACATCTGCAGGAGATCCCGCTCCCCTACCTCCTTTGTATTGCAGACATGGGACTGTGTCTTGCCTGACACCAGCTATCATGCCAATACCGCAGTGAGTATTTGGAAGGAGCAATCCATTGAGACAACCCGTTCAAATGTACCCTCGAGTTGATGACAACCTACAGGAGGAACTCTCTGAAGGAAGATGAGAAAGAACTAAGAAAATAAACTGATGATTTCATAAAGAAGTGTGCACGACATCCCGAGATACTGAATAAATGCAATGTATGGATCCTAGAGGACAAATAACGAAGTAAAGAATCAAGCGAACTATCAAAGTAGAAAAGAAAAAGATTACACGTTAATAAATGTCTGCAGAAAGCAGAAGTTAAATAAATGTACAGGTGCTGGTGCTGAAACACAAGGTAGATCAAGTCATAGAATAGGCTAACTATGAGTAGTGAACAGAATGCAGAAACTGGACATTGGTATCATGAAATAAATGAGCTAGAAACCATGAAAGGTAAATGAAAAGCTGTGTCACTGTGGAATAACAGGTTGCTGAAACTGCGTGGCGAGGCTGTCCAGCCTGAAGTCAAGATCTTAGAAATAGAGGTCAGCTATCTACCCTGAAGAAGAAGAAGTGTGCGCAGGATGAATCCTTTCACATTAAGGTGTAAGAAAGAACACAAAGGATGGCAAGTTTTAATTCATTTAAAGCATTTAAAATCTGCAGACTGGACCAAATTGTGGCCTCTTGTCACGTGAGGAAAGAGGAGAGAATAACCAGACTGCACCACCCTTAAGACATAGAAGGGGGAGAGAAACGTAATGGCAGATAGAGATACTTCAAACTAGCTAGAGAGGATCACACTTAGAATTATGCAGACAAAACAAAGTTTAATTCAATAAACATATTATTAAAACATGTATTGGACAGCAGATTACTGTTGTCGGCCAGTCGGACAGAGAATCATGTATCATGTCATTGACAATGAATTAAAATATTAGATCAATGTGTAATGAACCATTCTAGACACATTTTATTGTTGACACATTTGTGTTTCTGGCTCGGATTACTACATTTTGAACACAGAAAGTCTATTGGATGGAAAATGGCTTTTAGGAACTCCGAGCTTTCTTTGGGACAAATTGAAGGGCGTTAAGTATAACAGTTGATCTATAAAATTGAAAAACAAAAGAGCTATTGTTAAAACAGGGGGGGAGGATTATTGTTAAAAAGTTTGATCTTCCTCACGTTAATTACAGAAAAAGAAATAGGTTGAAACCTCACCTTATAGTTATTCAAGGCGTCTCGGGTTAGTGGGTGAATGATTTCAGCTGTCTTTCGTACATTACTAGTTTCTTGTGCAAAAGAATTTGCTGCATATAAATTAAAAGGACATAAGCAGTGTGTTAGATGCTCTAATTATAAAGGATAGCAAATAGATAGCAAATAAAGGGGGACCATAGTTAATTACCTCAAGGAGATTAGGTGATCATGCAAGAGGTGTAGGTCCACAGTCAAACAGCCTTGATTGGACACAAATTGACACGGTGATCGAAAGGCCTTATTCACAAGGTCACTGGACGCTTCTGAAGTCGTCCTAGATAAAATAATATTCAGGTATTATCTTTTGTCGCGCTGGTAGAATTCCCATTTTCCGATATTAGCGCATTTGAATTGCACTGAATATTTCAGGACCCAATGGGGAATGGGGAATTACAGGTGCTGCCCAACCATTGATCTGGCACTAATAGCACCGACCGGTTGGCGGTAACGCTATTAGCGCGGGCGGTAACTCAGCGGTAATACTGCCGGAATACCGCCCAACTCGTGATGAGGTCCAAAATAATTTGACAAGTGGTCGACTCAAACAAAGTTAGACAGGCCCTACAATATCTAAAAGAAAACAATGAATATTACAAAGATATAAACATAGAGGGAAATGTAAGAGAAACCACCCAAATAATTGAAGATTCACCACAAACTGGTCAATTTGACCGTGTAGATCCTGTTACAGCAGCCAACATTTTAGACCAGTATACAATTCACCCACTACACTCTCAAGACACCACAGAAGATGCATTAGAAACATATCAAATGTGTCAAGCCAAAGGATCCCCAATGAGCATATGGGAGAAAAGTGTGGAAGGACATTATTTTTCTTTACTCTTTCCAACAGGAAAAGGAGGAAGATATGATGAAAGATCCACACAAATGACTGCATCAGAATATTGCTCTTTACAAATGTTTTCTGAAGACCCCAGATTCAGACAAAGCGCCTCATTACGAGGTAGGCGGTAACCTGCCGGTGCTAGCGGCAGGTTTGTCGCCGACCTTGAAACACTGAATCTGCCGCTTAACATTACAAGTCCCAGGAGAGCGGGAAGTCAGGCGGGGAATTTGGTAAGTCCCCATTCCCGTGGAGTCCACGGAAATGGGGACACTGAAGCACTGGCACCGTTACTAATGGTGCTGGTGCTTCCATGACAACTCTGCCTACCGGGGCCATTGCACCAAACAGGGTCAGAACTGCCGGGCGTGGCGTCCCCGGCAGGCAGTCTTGTAATGTGGCGGTCCGGAAACAAGGGTGCCGGTAAGCTTACCGGCACCCTTGTTTCCCGACCGCCACACTCGTAATATGGCCCAAAATGTAGATTACATTTTCCACCTCCTGTTTGAAAGTGAACTAGCAACTCTGTGTTATGGAGTTGCACACACATTAATAACAGGCTCTAGGTTTATTAGATATGTCCGCTACCCAACTGCTTCAAAAGATAAAAGACAAAGATGAAGTTTTGCAGTCAAGTATCACAAATCTCTTGGCAAACATGTTTGGTACAAAAGAATACTGGTTCCGACATCACACTGATGTACATTGTACGCTGAGGAACCTAGGCCCACCCACATGGTTTGTTACTTTAAGTTGTGCAGAATATGCATGGGATGAATTGCACAACTTCTTATGGGCTGCAAACCAATATAATGAGGGAATAGATATAAAAACACCAGCCAAACTCTGTTCTCTTCACCCTGTCAATGAATCAAGGTACTTTCACCATCGCTTCACTGTCATGCTGCACTTCATCTGTAATAAAACTACCCATCCAATCGGAGAAGTGGAACACTTCTTTCGGTGAAAAGAATATCAATCCAGAGGAGCACCACACATCCACATGGTTTTGTGGATAAAAGATGCTTCCAAAAATATATTACCTGGCACATCCCTTCAGAAACCACAAATCTTATGCTTCCAAAAACATAATTGTGGAAAATACTGCCGCAATACATCCCGTTTTGGCACAGCCGTTTCCGCGCCAACCTTTTTGTTGTTCTACTCTGTCCAGAATGCCCTTTTTGGTGTGGCCAAAGTGGCTCCAAAGCCAGTTTGGAGCAAGCCTTTTGGTGCATGGGTTGTTTGTGCATGGCTGACATTGCAGCCTATATGCAAATGGCTCTCATGCCAAATGGGCCTGCCTGTGTTAATACTGATCTAGATGCACCTGTGTGAGGGCACCATAGGGGTTTTGCTCAGCATTCTCTGAGCAAGCATTGACTCTTCAGATGTCAACATTTCAACACACCCCTTTCCCTAAGTCTGCAATTATGGTTGCACCTCAGCCTGGCCACCTACACTCCTTGGAAAGGGAAGTTGGTCAGAAAGAGAACAGCAACTCATTGACTCCTGATAAAACCTGGAGTGGAGCCCTTCATAGTGTCAGTGGAAGACATAGACCTGTCCCAACTGAATTTATTATGATACTGGACTGCGAGTTTCTCAGGGTACTAGAACAGCGCCTCTATTCGACGCTCACTTCACTGACATCCTTGGTTAGACTGCATAACCTTCCCCTGCCGCTCCCCTCGCCCTCACATCAATGGTGCCTGTTTGCCTGGCCTGCAGTGTAGGTACTGCTGGTAGAATGTGGTATCTGCTGTCTAGGCTCGGGTTGTCTCACTGTAGATTGCTACCATACACGCTCTCATACCTCCCACATGGCTAACATTTAACAATGTTTGTGGTTTTCCTGTAGTGACCCCCGGCATTGACTGGCTGTTGTACAGGTCGGTCCAAAGTGTAGTGCAGTGCAGGCCTCCTGGACATATACAGAATATGCACAGAACATGCACAGACTACGTTATTGAGCATGCAATGCCTGTGCTGTATCACTCCAAACTTCCCTCCCACATGTCGAGTGTGCAGCAACAGTGCATGATTCCTCCACATATACAGAATATGTACAGAACATGCACAGGACTGTAAGTTATTGAGCATGCAATGCCTGTGCTGCATCTGTACAAGCTTCCATCCCAGATATATTGTGCAGCGGCACCAGTGCATGCTTCCTCTAAGTTATTGAGCATGCAATGCCTGTGCTGCATCTGTACAAGCTTCCATCCCAGATATATTGTGCAGCGGCACCAGTGCATGCTTCCTCTGCATACTCAGAATATGCACACAACATAGACTAATTTATTTTGCATGCCTGTGTTGCATCTGTACAAGCTTCCATATCAAATATAGTGTGCAGCAGCCCCAGTGCATGCTTCCTCTACATACTCAGAACCAGAGACTTTTTTATGGGAGGGCAAAAGGGGCACTTGCCCAGGGCCCCCACCTTTGAGGGGGTCCCCACAAAGCTACCTGATCTGAAAAACATTCCATTGTTCACCCAGTCCTAAATAGCACACGTCAAGATATTTTATGGGGTGCTGCTGATGGTCTAAACCCATTGCCTTTCGGTTTTGACAAGTACATTCTGTGTTGATCAATTCATCATGTATGGCGTTCTTTGTTCACTGTGATATACATAGTTTGTGTGTTCCTTACGGCACAACTCTGTAGCATTCTTTCCTTCCCGTGGGAATTATGTTGATCATGTGCAATAGGCAATGGTGAAATGCATAATGATAAATTGAGTGCTGCAATGGTTCAGAAGTTAGCTCAGTGTTTGAAGCACCCATTTCAGAGATAGGTGTTCATATACAAATTAGAATATCACATTCCAGCAAGGCTGTCTGAGCCCTACCTATGTCTGAAGTTTATAAACCTGCCTGCATATGTACTTGGTTTTGTAGAACAACATCTGCTATTATCAGCAATGTACCTGCACCAGATAGGGGTTGCTATAAAAACTAACATATCATCCGTATGGTGAAGGTCTAGAAATTGGTTTGTTCAGATGGGGTGTTGGAAAACCTAGGCAATCGCCTCCAACCATGGCATAAACTGTTAGTCCAAGAGGTGAATAAGTATCCAAATTCAAGACTATGGAACAAAAGCGTTCATGCTTGTATCCTGGATTTGCCAGCAGTCGATACAGTGATCCTGGTCAAATAATCTAATATATGTTACTTTACTGTGCTGTGTTCTGTGAGGTTTACCTTCTTGCCTGCTGCTGTTATCATTTAGCCCATTACTTGATCTTTCTTATTATGTAGGCCATTTGGCTGGAAGGGTTGGTAGACGGAAGAGAGCGGACCAGATGTTGCAGGCCTCAGGCAAGCATATTTTAAGGTCTGCTTGTTTGACACAAAAAATGGTTTGCTTTTTGGTAAAAGTCGAAGGTTTTATGCACGTTTATAAATGAAAATGTCACAAGACATTGTTTTGGAAATATTTAAAGCTTTAAAATATAAAAGACAAACTCATATTAAATGTGTTAAATCACATTGATTGGTATGCTGGTACTTACATAGTAATCTCCCAATGTTGCCACTCCCAAAAGCTTCAGAGAGATTTCTTTCTCATGGTATGATCTTCACAAAGTACTTATTAATTGTTTCACTGGCTATAGGGTTGCTTATACTTTAATAGTGAGCATATTTATATTGCACACCACAGGCATGTGTTCCTTTAATATCTAATGGCAACACTATTTGAAAACCATATCCAACTTGTAATCTCAGTCTGTCTGGATAAAGTCACCTTCGTGGTAGCTTCTAATCTGCATCCACTATCCATGCACCGGTATGTGTAGCTTTCTTTTCCTTCCAATTGCTCTCCTCTGTCCATGCATAACCACTTTTGCATTCTGTGAGGCAGCTAATGTGAGCTATCTGTCTATTATGGGTTACATGTACCTTTTACAAACAGTCCTATATTAATACTACAAGCTGCATACCTTCCTGGATGCTATTGATACAAATTATCCTGTATGTACTAGAACAGTAACCTCTTCGTAGACTGCTAATGTTGGTCTTCAAATGCTACTTGTTTATCATTCTGATTAGAACAAGAATGAAGAGCGTAAGGGGACTTAAAGGGAGTAAACATGCTTATTATGCTGCAAGACAGCATATCAACCTATAGGTTGTGAGCGCGACTCGTGGGGCGTGGGGGGTGGGGTTGGCCGCGTCCAGTATTCTTGATCCCTTCATTTCTTTGGTTTGGTGGAGGGGGGGCCCCAAAGATGTCCGTGCCCAGGGCCCCAAAAGTGCTTAAGATGGCCCTGCTCAGAACATGTACCGGACTGTAAGTTATTGAGCATGCAATGCCTGTGCAGCATCCACTAGCGTCCTGCTCTGTTGCCATGATACCTTAGAAAGTTTACATCAGCCGCGGCAGCTTAACAGCTTTTCTTTCCTATACTGGAAGATCGCGTATTCTATCCCACACCTACAGTACCGTTCCGTTTCCTGGAGCCGCTTGATTTCATCTTTGGTACCTAAGAGTGTTACGTTGAAAGCGAGCTAAGGGATATTTTGAAATCGACGAGTATATTCGAAAGAAAGAACGCTTTTGTTTTACGTTTTAACAGCAGCTTATTGATTTACATAGCGGTCGTATTTTGTGTTGTTTGAATAGCTTCCTACATTAATTGGGCTCAGGGAGAATATACACTGCAGGTCATCATTTGAAGCATATTGGTGTGCACGGAGCAAGTGCATTGCCGTAGATCTCGAAGCTAATGGTCGTACTAGAGTGGTGATTTCCATATTAATCATGTACCATTCCCTACTTAACACATGAAATCGCCTTAATGGTTTCACTAAGCATGCTCATTATTTGTTATACAATGGGAGTACACCAGGCAAATATAATAGTTGACTCTGATGTTGTGGAGACATGTTACCTTTGTGGTGATGAAGTAACAGGAAGACCATATATACAATTCTGCGCAACAGATAATTCCTTTTCCTCTTCTCAAAGGTGAGATTCTGAATTTGTTAACATACCTATACCCTCAAGTATAACAATTATGGTAACTTCTACGTGTTCGGTTGATGAGGAGTGTTCATGTGAACATCATTTGTTAATTTGTTTGGTGTTTGGTTGATGCAACTCACGTTTGAACTGTTACGCGCTTTAGAACACAGAAAATTCACATTTGCATGGGAAGAAGTTCCTACACACTTTATTGAAGGTACATTTCACTGTTTTTGTATCCCCTTCTATTTTAAACATTTTTAAATTATGAAAGACTGAGCTAGATGTCTTGGTGATGTGTCGTTATGTCGAATGACTGTGTTTGTGACTGAACTTGTTTCTCCATTTTTTCAAGATACACATGAGTACTGTTACCCACATTAAGGTTGTTTTATAGTCTTTATTCATGTTTAGGACATTTACAACAATAGTAGATTTTGTCTTCATTTGTTTGACATGCTCACTTAGAAAGAGTTTCCCTGACAATTTCTCTATATTTCATCATCTGTTTTCAGTTCAACTTTGGCTCAAGAAGAAGAGATTGAGGTCTCGAAATGCGTCAGCAGTTCACGTTGGACGTAATGAAATTGTGAACTGATTACATTTTCATTTTTCTAATTGACAATATATAACAAAACCAATGTCTTTTCTTGAAATTTCATTCTATGATTAACATTGTTATCTTTAATTAAGAAATGGTTAACCGTATGATGATGCGATTGTAACAGTGTGCAGAGGACGGGAGGGTTCCTATCTTTGGATCCTTTTCTTTTTTCTACATTTGTGTGTTGGCGGTCCTGTGCCAGGCTCACTTTTCCTCCCACGCACCTTAAATACAATTATTTTTTGCATGTTTTAAGGAAATTAATAGTGGGAGTGCACCAACTATTTCTTTCCTGCAGCATCTCAACAAGACAAGCTTCCATCCCAAATACAGTGTGCGGCAGCACCAGGGCATGCTTCCTCTACATGTTTAGAACAAACACATAATATGGAGCACATGTGCAAACTTTAGCATGTATAGCAGTTATGCAGGCTTCACTAACATATGTTCATCGCACCACTGCATGATCAGGTGAAGTGCAAGCTTATTTTATTCCTGTACTGCCTCCCATATTACAACAGCACTCTGACGACCATCAACAGTCAATATTGTCAGGGTACAGTCTCTGGCTGTACTTGTCTAGCTCAGAGGTGTGTGTGTGCAAGAAAGCATAAGAATGTAACGTGCTCCAAGAGGTGTTATACAGTGCTCAGGGCTATTTCTTGGGGAAGGCAAAGTGGGAGTCTGTCTGGGGCACTGGCCCTTTGTTGGCACCAGATTGCTTTTTCTCAGGTGATGGTCAGTTATTTTCGTCTTACATTTGAAGTACCAAGAAATAAACAGGATGTGACGGAGGGGCTCATTAGGAGTTGGGCAGTATAAGTGGTAATAGAATGTTTGCCACTATTACCATGAAATTGAATTAGGAGTCGGAGGTAATGCCATCAGCGGAATTAACACCAACACATGGTGGATGCAACCCGGTGCAAATACCGCCAGTGGAATTACTGGCCAAAACTGTATTTTCGCCATGTTACGAGTAGAAATACTGCCGAAAATGGGCAGTAATTCCGTCACAGTGTAGTTACCTCTACCTTTCAGGCGATGCTCGGGTGAGGCCAGATGGACAAAGTCGCAGACCACTTGCCCCTAAAATTAGACTGAAAAATGTTCCTCTGAAAGCACTCTGTAAAATCAAGCGAGATATGTTAAGGGCAGTGCTGGCATTGGGACGGATCTGGTTCACAGATTCAGGGAAATCCGCTTCCACTATATAATCCTCTTGCAGTGCTGGTGAATTCGAACTGTGGTCTTTAGGATCAGGGGAGTGACACTTAACGATAAAGCCAATCGAGACTCTGACAGGGACTTCTGTGAAACCCCTTATCAAGAATTTTGTCTACAGGAAATATTTGAATACATATTTTTATGTTTAAAAGGTGTGCATATTTTATTCTTTGATTACAGCTTTATAGGAAACTCGGCTACTTTCCAGGTGTTCATGGGTAATCTTCCTAGAGGCTGAGAGCCAATTATTTAATTGCCCAATGGAAAATACATGTTTGCACCATGGAAATGTTTTCGCCCACAGCAATGTTTCCGTCAGAATCCATGTTGTGGAATAATTGCATTGCCCTAGTGAAAGTGCATGCACTACAGACCAGGGTGGGATTTTCAGAGACTTTCCTCTCGGGTATAGCGCCACGGCTAGCTGAAAGCAACCAGTGTGCTCTCTGCTAGTCGTGCACTAAAGGGGAGAAAAGAGGACGTCCTCCATCTCTCCACTCCTTCATTTTGGAGCATTAGCAATAGCACCCCAGTGCCAAGTCCCCTCTCTGTGCACACATGCTGTTTTCACAAGGGGCACCGAGAGCTGCCAACTCTGAACATCTTCAGATTAAAAGCCTGCTTATTCCATCAAATTTACTGCAAAACAAAGACCCCAGTTCAAGACTATTCCTGGATTATTTGGTGAAACACAAAAAGCCAAGCTGAGTCTCCTTTCTTCAGTCTTAACAACAGGGACCCCAAGCTCATTCATGGAAATGTGAGAGCAATTTGGGAAACCCTGAACTGAGCACAGCGGCTACTGTAGAGGGGTATCCGTAAAAGGCGTTTTCTAACTGTATTTCATGAATCTGCATGTATAACTCTGCTCGCCTTGAGTGACTGGTTAACAGCTGCTGACAATTAACTGTTCTGCTC
Organism: Ambystoma mexicanum; assembly: GCF_040938575.1. Taxonomy (NCBI): domain Eukaryota; kingdom Metazoa; phylum Chordata; class Amphibia; order Caudata; family Ambystomatidae; genus Ambystoma; species Ambystoma mexicanum. The sequence continues at coordinate 936,171,759 of NC_090936.1, forward strand.
TCCGAATAATAGAGAATGAACCTGCACCTGTAATTCATTCATGTTACAGGTGCAGGTTCATGACGTTGTGCCTAAACATCCCAGCACGAAATGGTCCCTGCGCCCTACTATCTGTGGCGAACAGGATGTGCCGGAAATGGGACCTGTAGCCAAACAGCTGTGCTATAATGTTCTGCGCCGAGCCAGTCGCGCTGAAACTTCCTGCTTTGATGCGGCAAATACTGCCAGCGTTGATATAAAAACAAAGGTAAATACTGTACCAAATGTAGCTTTGGCTTCCCTAGACCAGTTTGAAAAAAAAGACAAGTAAATAGCTTGATGTCTTCTGTTAGACACAGTGTATAAAGGCAAATCCCCTACAACACATTTAGGGGGTAATTCATAGAATTCAGCGCACAAGTGGCGCACGCGGCTGGTGCACAGTGTGCGCATGCGAATCCCTGCGCCAGCCGCGTGCGCTAAAATCCATTTCCGCGCACAGCGTATTCATGGATTCCAGCTACCAAAACCAGCCGTGGCGCACAGTGGCGCAGCGACCCTGCAGCAGCGCCAGTTATGCCCCCAAGAACGCCTCTCGCGCAGGGAAAAGCCATCAAAATCCCCAATCCAGCGCAAAGGGCTGCGCTAACCTTGTACCAGCACGGCAAGCGGGCTACGTGTATCACTGGGGTGCGCGGGAAGTACCTCACGTCATTTCAGCTGGGTACGTGCATTTCAGGGATGCGGGGGAAGTTCCACACGCGATTGGCCCCGTGCGAGCAGGGTACGTGTATTTCAGGGGTGCGCGGGAAGTTCCACATGCGATTCCATCAGGGTACGTGTATTTCAGGGGTGTGCGGGAAGTTCCACACGCGATTCCATCAGGGTACGTGTATTTCAGGGGTGCGCGGGAAGTTCCACACGCGATTCCATCAGGGTATGTGTATTTCAGGGGTGCGCGGGAAGTTCCACACGCGATTTCAGCAGGGTACGTGTATTTCAGGGGTGCGCGGGAAGTTCCACATGCGATTCCATCAGGGTACGTGTATTTCAGGGGTGCGCGGGAAGTTCCACACGTGATTGACCCCATGCGAGCAGGGTACTTGTATTTCAGGGGTGCACGGGAAGTTCCACACGTGATTTCAGCAGGGTACGTGTATTTCAGGGGTGCGCGGGAAGTTCCACACGTGATTCCATCAGGGTACGTGTATTTCAGGGGTGCGCGAGAAGTTCCACACGTGAATCTCCTGGCTACGTCTATTTCGGGGTGCGCGGGAAGTTACACACGCGAATCTCCTGGCTATGTGTATCTTGGGGTGCGTGGGAAGTTGCACACGCAAAGTCAGCAGGGTACATGTATATCAGGGGTGCGCGGAAAGTATCACACGCGATTCCATCAGGGTACGTGTATTACAGGGGTGCGCGGGGAGCACCACACGTGAATTGCACGTGTGGGTCCTCCCAGGTGTTCCTCCTACACCCTCCACGGCCCCTGCAGGTGGCTCACACCACAGGGGCCTACCCTGCACATGTCCTGCAGGCACCCCATCCACCATGGCCATGCCCCCCAGCCAACCCACATGTCAACTTGCACAACTGCCCACCAACTCATGTCCCCCTGCACCCCCAGCCACCAGGGGCACCCTCCACCAGGCCCCCACCCATGTCTCCCACCACCCCCACCCCCCAGCAGTGCAGGGGCAGCCTCCACCAGGCCCCCACCCATGTCCAACTCATGTCCCCATCACCCCCACCCCCCAGCAGTGCAGGGGCAGCCTCCACCAGGCCCCCACCCATGTCTCCCACCACCCCCACCCCCCAGCAGTGCAGGGGCAGCCTCCACCAGGCCGCCACCCATGTCCAACTCATGTTCCCCACCACCCTCACCCCCCAGCACTGTGGGGCACCTGCCAGCAGGCCCCCACCCATGTCCAACTCATGTTCCCCACCACCCCCACCCCCCAGCACTGTGGGGCACCTACCAGCAGGCCCCCACCCATGTCCAACTCATGTTCCCCACCACCCCCACCCCCCCAGCACTGTGGGGCACCTGCCAGCAGGCCCCCACCCATGTCCAACTCATGTTCCCCACCACCCCCACCCGCCAGCACTGTGGGGCACCTGCCAGCAGGCCCCCACCCATGTCCAACTCATGTTCCCCTGCACCCCCACCCCCCAGCACTGTGGGGCACCTGCCAGCAGGCCCCCACCCATGTCCAACTCATGTTCCCCATCACCCCCACCCCCCAGCACTGTGGGGCACCTGCCAGCAGGCCCCCACGCATGTCCAACTCATGTTCCCCTGCACCCCCACCCCCCAGCACTGTGGGGCACCTGCCAGCAGGCCCCCACTCATGTCCAACTCATGTTCCCCTGCACCCCCACCCCCCAGCACTGTGGGGCACCTGCCAGCAGGCCCCCACTCATGTCCAGCTCATGTTCCCCAGCCAACATGTCATCACAATCTAGATCCCTGGTCCCTATGGTCAGCCTCCAAATGCAAAACACCCACCCGAGTATTGCATCCACCCACTTAGAAATGGCAATAACATGATAGAACACCAATTGCAAGTTTGGAAACAAACACATGTCCCTCACATACACCCAATGGGTGTCAGTGAATCTCAAAACCCATATCATGATATGCTTGAAACCAATGAGATGATACTACACATTGAAGTTTGATCAAAAAATATGTATTAAAGGAAACATGAATTGAACCAAAAATAAACTAACAGAAATGGGAATGTAAAAAATGGAAAAAGAAGCATGTCCGTGAAAAAATGCAAAACCAAAAATCAGAATCCAAAGGAATGGTGTCCAAAGTCACAGTCCACAAAAGAAAATCCAATGGGAAATTATAATTGAAAGCCATTGCTCCATGGGTAAATTGTAAAAAGAAAAGAAAATCCAACTGTGATCTATGTGCAGGTGAACAAGCCAGGGTCCATGATCCCAACACTACCTAATAAAAACTAACTATATACAAAAATGTGGCCCATTGTCCAAAAGGTCCAAAGAAAATGCAAAAACAAAGGAAACCTAACACTAACTACATAACTATTTACATAGGCAGCGGGCTAGTCCAACGGCTCACTGGATGTTGTCATGGGCCAGGGCATCATCGAACTCCTGTTCAATGGCTTGGAGGCGGGCATGTTCCCTGGCCCGAGGTCTCGCAGGGATAAAGCAGTGTCCAGCTCCAACTCCCTGCGAAGACCCTCGAGGCACTCAGCCCGCCTCAGCGCCCTCCGCATGGAGTTCTCCACCCTGACTATTGTGAGCCGTTCCTCCTCTGCCTGCTGCCGCTCCGCACCTATCTGCTGGCCCAACTGCTCCCACACGGAAGCCACTCCCATTCCAGGGTTCTCCTGCCCTTCGGCCGATGCCTGCACCCGTGATGTTGATGGCCCCGAGCCATGATGCCTCCCAGGTCGAGCCTGCCGCTGCCTCCGACGCAACTGCCTGTGCCAGCACGACGGCATCCAGGCTGATGGAATCCACCGACGCCGTCGTGCACGTGCCCTGCCCGATGATGCCGTCACATCCTCCATCTGCTGGGGTCCAGTTGCTGGTGTGTCCACCCCTGCTGGACCTCCGACTCCCGACTGTGGCAGGGATGGGATCCCCACCGAGCCAGCTGCATTGGTCGGGGCAGGTCCACAGGGGGCCCTGGTGGCATCTGGGCCGGAAGACAGCATGGAGAACGACTGGTGCATAGTCTCCAAAGAGGAGGAGAGGGTCTCCAGATTGGCCGACACATGTAGGAAACCCCCGACCATGGCCGATCCCAACTGGGCCACGTCATCACGGTGCTCTCTGTGATGACGTGCATGCTCCTCCCGGGAAGCACGCACCTCATCACGAATTGCACCTGTGTGCAACGCGACACCAATCAGGACCTTCTCCATACGGCCAGGGGTCCCCTCGTCCGCAGGTGGAGGGGAGTCAGATGACATGGACATCCCCCCTACCTGCGGACGGGCCTGGGATGGGGCATCCCTGCTGGTGCATGGTGGTGCAGTCACAGTGTCAGGGACAGTGACATGCACAGGCCCCTCCACGGCGACCTGTGCTGCCTCCTGCCCCTGCCCCTGGACTACAACACTTGCACCAGCAGGGATGCCCCCACCAGGCCCCATGTGCGCCTCAGTAACGGCCTCCTCCTCCTCTGTGGAAACCACCAACCTGGATGGCTCCACCCCGTCTTCCGCCGTTGCAAGCCCCTGTGGGGGCTCACCCACCCCTTCCGCTGCAGCCGTGGGGGCATCCCCGCCGCTTTGCTCCACAGAGCCGTCTCCGCCCTCTTCTTCACGTGGCGCTGTGTAGAGGGAGACATAGAACACAGGCATCAGGGTACTGTACAATGGTCCCCTAGACAGGAAGCAATAGCAGATGAGTGGCACTGTCAAAGATCACTTCCATCATGTCCCTCCACAACACATGGCTCAGTGCAGGTAAAACACATGCGGTAACAGGCATGGCGCATGCTATGGACACTAGCATACATGTCCAAGGGATTCTTGAAACATACAATGTTGTTTTGGAACTCACATGCATCATGGGCCATGCCTATCACATGCACACACTTCACCCTAGTTTCATCCATCTGGCCTCGTACACCACAGACACAGTGGATACAAGGATGACTAGGCTGCATCAGTGAACCTGAACATTGCAACAGACATGTGTCATGCATCCATGGCATTCACAAGTCACAGACACGCAAGTCAGGCACACAGACATGGCTACCATATATGTACCTGGCATCAGCACCCATCCCTCACCCCCACCCATGTCCAGGAACAGAGACTGGCCTGCTTTCATGTGGCCATTCTGCATAGGGCAACCCATGTTGCATTTGAACACATGCACCAACCGTGTGGTTCACACATTACTGGTCTCACATGCATGATGTCCCTGCACACATACATGCATACATGGCCTATGTCACACATACAGGCAAGTATCAGACAACCAGCACACTGCGACATGCCCTGTCTCACACAGCAATGCTTGGCCACTTACCGCTCAACTCCAGACGGGTCTGCCTCTCAAGGATCTGGGCGTGGAGCGCTGGGCCTACGCGTTCCAGGACCCTCATCTGGATGGGACTCATGCGGCCCCGGCCCCCCTCCACGAGGCGCCGGGCCTTCAAGAGGGTCCTGGACCTGCAGTCATCCCAGCGCTTCTTGACATGTTGGTAGACGTGGACTGCCACCCCCTCCGCGTTGATGGCAGTCACGATGTCCGTCCAGAGCCGAGTCCGTCCTTCCTTGTTGGCGTGCTTACTTCCGAAGAGGGCATCATACTGCCCAAGGACTTGCTCCACCAGGACACCAACTTCGGTGGCAGTGAAGCTGGTGCCCCTCTGCCTCTCTGGCCGGGGATTGCCAGTGGTGCCAGATGTTTCAGTGCCTGACATGGCAACCCCAGAGGCAGGAGTGGGTGGGCAACTGGGTCCTGGGGCTGGGCTGTGGAGCGATGGTATCCCAGTCGGGAGTCTTCTGTTTCAGCAGGGGTGGACAAAGCAAATGGACCCCTGCAGATGGCTGATGTGCAGGCACCAAATGGCAGGGCACGGTGGCAGCAGGCAGGCAGGCAGGCAGGCAGGCAGCAGCAGATGGCTCGTGGGAGGCTGCTCAGGGCTCTGGGGGGCAGTAATTCGGCCTTTTGGGCAGGAGCGTGGTCTTCTGTGTGCTTACGTGTGGCCAGCTTGATACGGAGTGATTTGGCACGTGAAAATCTTGCACGTCTGCGTCTAAATCGAGGAAAGGCCCTTAGCGCGTAAGCGCATCAGCACGCATACGCGATTTCATTGGACCAAAGGCCCTTAGTGCGTAAGCGCGTCTGTGACGTTTTCGCGCATGGGTGTTTCCCTGGCAGGGCTTGTAGATCCCACGTGCCTTTACATTGCTCTGTACGTGCTTTTCGTGGGGTGCGGTGCGTGTGTTTTCCAGCCGTTGGGGTTCACACGCTATTACTTCACAGCGGGTGTTGGCTACGCATTCTTCTACACGCAAGGCAGACGGTGAGTGGTAACCCGCTCCCCCAGGCCCGATCGCGTGAAAAACGTCACGCGAACCCCTGTGATACACGTAGCCCGCTCCCACGGCCCGATCGCGTTAAAAATCTTCACGCGAACCCCCGTGATACACGTAGCCCGCTCCCCCAGGCCCGATCGCGTGAAAAACTTCACGCGAACCCCCGTAATGCACGTAGCCCGCTCCCCCAGGCCCGATCGCGTGAAAAACTTCACGCGAACCCCAGGCACAATAGCAGTATGGGACATTCATCATTGCTGTATATTGGCGCTTTTGTGATGTGCAGGGACACTACCGCCTGCCTTCGTGTGGCGGACGTGTTTAGGCCTGTGCGTGTCTTTGGACGTGCGCGGCTTTGCCCTATTCGATTCCATGAATACGTGTGGTTCGCGTGCGTGTGGGCGTTCCGTCTGCTTCCCAGCAGTACATCCCAGTTACGCCCTTATTTTCACGCGTTGTTCCCCATTCCACGCGTTACGCCCCGAGTTCCGCCCCCTTTTTGGTGTGTGCGCCGAGGTTGTGCGGGACCTGAGGCCAAACAGCTGTGCTATAATGTTCTGCACCGAGCCAGTCACGCTGAAACTTCCTGCTCTGATGTGGCAAATACTGCCAGCGTTGATATAAAAACAAAGGTAAATACTGTACCAAATGTAGCTTTGGCTTCCCTAGACCAGTTTGAAAAAAAGACAAGTAAAAAGCTTGATATCTTCTGTTAGACACAGTGTAAAAGGCAAATCCCCTACAACACATTTAATGTTAAAAAGGACAAAACATCCAAGTACATCAATGATTACAAGGCAATCATTGCCCTCTTGTGAAATGCAAATATAGACATGCAAGGAAATGTCACTGCAGAGTCAAGATATGTCACAGCCTACCTTACCAATGCTGAGAAAACAGAGCTAAAAGACCTCTAGGTTGACATATTATCTGACAAATCACTGTCACAAAAATTGTTCAGCTTCGGTATAAAAATGCTCCCCCATAGATAATATGGGTGCTACGAAGCTGCAGATTGTTTAACAGGTACACCTTTATGTGTGAAATCTGAACACATTGTCTGGCTAAAGCTTGGATCAGCTGCATCACGAAAAAGAGTAGTAAAATCCTATCAAGAAATAGAAACAAAGGCTTCAAAGGATCCCAAAAGCCAGGACATGTTATAAAATAATTTAATTGACACATGCTACCCAAACAGAAGTACTGCTTTGGAAAATAGGTGCCTGTACAACATAGCCCAAAATGACTCCTACAAAAACAATGTCACACCAGACAACTTCAGTATCAACTTGTGAAGAAACTTACCAAAACCAGCCTAATTAGTCTTATGAAGTTATCATTCAAATCTCTGCAACATATAGAACTTAATTACATGACAACTACAACTTTTTAAATCTTGGAGAAAAGAAGAAGAATTATTAGGTGACCATGACTCATTTGAAGCTGCATTCAATGCAAATGAAAGCAGTTTAACAAATGTCAATTTTAAACAATACAAACAAATCTTGCACAATGAACATCAACAAGAGGAAGAAGAGGAATAAATTGAAGGTCTACTAGATAAAGACACTCCTGAAAGCAGCCAACCTTCCCTTACAGGAAGTCAAGAACCACTTGGAGAACCACTCATTCTAAATGAAGCAGAAATAGCCATGACAGAGGTAGAAAATATAATGTATCAATCTAAACAATCTGAACAAGACTTGTCATTGCTCAAATGACAGCTAAATGATGAACAACTCACCATTTACCTAGAAGTCACTAAAGAAATTGAACAAGGTTTTAAACATGAAACTAAAACATGTTGCTGTCAAAATTATAAACCTCTGCTCCTGTATGTAAGTGGGGAAGCTGGTTCTGGTAAAACATTCTTAATTAAAATAATCAGCAAATGTCGACAAGACTTAACAAACAACAACGATTCAGCTGTTGTACCAGCCCCCACAGGTTTAGCTGTTTACAACATAGGAGGTGTAACCTTACACAGACTACTGCTCCTCCCCATAGAATACCGAAACAAATTAGAATACTACAATTTATCAGCAGAATCTGCTACTGAAGTACACATAATTCTGAAACAAATGAAAGTGCTCATGATAGATGAAGTAAGCATGGCTTCCAACCTCATGTTGGTGTTAATATATCTCAGAATGAAAGAAGTCCTAAAAACCGACTACAAATAATTATTTGGAGGAAAACACCTTATTGTTTTCAGTGACCTTCTACAGATAACACCAATAAAAAGTCACCTATTTTCAAAATATTAGGACACAAACAATGAGGCAATGCACTCGGCAGCATTGGAAATCTAAATGTCTGGCAACATTTTTGCTATAGAGAACTAGCTCAAAACATGCATCAGTCTGCAGATCTCACCTATGCTATGATTTTAAAAATCATTAGAACTGGTCTGCTTACTAAAGATGCAAACTCCATCTTAAAAACTAAACTAATCCATGAGCTATATGGGCAAAACACATCTGCCCCTGATGTCATGGAACAATTAACTCAACAAAATATAACATGCATGTCCTTAATGCCAACCCTTGCATGCTGCAGTCACTTCAATGATACAATGTTGAAAAATTAAATGCAACCCATACTGCATATCAGCTCCACAGACAAACTAGAAGTGCATGTCATGACATTCCCTATGTGTCAACAAGCAACAGCATGACTAAATAACTTTGATAAATGTATCACCAGCTGGATTAGAAAATGTATTAACTCTGTGTCTAAACTGCAGAGTAATTCTAAAACATAACCTTGATGTAGACAAAGATTAAGTGAATGGAGCAATTGGTACAGTTGTTGGCTTCCAAACATATCAATATGACAACATTCAGGGCCTAATTCATAGAATCCAGCAAAGAAGTACCGCAAGCGCTGCATGCCGAGAAGGAGCGTGCTACATGCATGCTCCAGCCATGGTGCAAACCAGCAATTACGCGGCACATGTATTCATGGATTTTCTGAGGCATCAGTAGCCGCGGCGCAATGAACACCAAGCAGCTCTAGTAATGCCAACACGCTCCCGTGCGCAGGAAAAAGCCAGTGAAATGCCCAATATAGCACAAGGCCCTGTGCCTTCCGTGGCCCAGCACACAGCCCCCCATCATAATCACGTGAAAAATCAGAGCGTACCCCGGTCACACCAGCAAAATCACATGGAAAGGCCCGTGCGTACCCTGTACGCATCCCAGCGTAATCGCGTACCCCGCTTACAGTAGGCAAATCTCATGGAAATGCCTGCATGTACCCCGTCTGCACCCCAGCGTAATTGCGTAACCCGCTCCCAACAGCCAAATCGTGAGCAACGGCCTGGGCATACCCTGTATGCTTCCCAGCATAATCACATACCCCGCTCGCATCAGCCAAATCACGTGGAAAAGCCCCCGCGTAGCACATCCGCCCCCCAGCATAATTGCGTACCCCGCTCGCAGCAGCCAAATCTCATGGAAAGGCCCGTGCATACCCCGTCCACCCCCTAGCGTAATTACGTACCCTGCTTGCACCAGCAAAATTGCCCAATACAGCGCAAGGCCTGTGCAATCCGTGGGCCAGCACACAGCCCCCCCATCGTAATCACGTGAAAAATCAGAGCCTACTCCGGTTGCACCAGCAAAACCACGTGGTAAGGCCTGTGCGTACCTTGTCCGCCTCCCAGCGTAATCGCATACCCCGCTCGCAGCAGCCAAAATCGCATCGAAAGGCCTGCATGTACCCTGTCTGCACTCCAGCGTAATTGCATACCCCGCTTGCAGCAGCCAAATCGCATGGAAAGGCCTGCGCGTACCCTGTCCTCATCCCAGTGTAATCGCATACCGTGCTCACATCAGCCAAATCGCGTGAAAAGACCCGTGCATACCCTGTCTGCACCCCGGCGTAATCGCGTAACCCACTTGCAGCAGCCAAAAATGTGTGGAAAGGCCTGCACATACTCCTCCACTCCCCCGGGTAATCACGTACCCCGCTCGCAGCAGCCAAATCACGTGGAAAGGCCTGCGCGTACCCTATCTGCACCCCAGCGTAATCGTGTACCCCTCTTGTAGCAGCCAAATTGTGTGGAAAGGCCCGCGCATATCCCATCTGCATCCCAGCGTAATTGCGTACCCCACTCGTAGCAGCCAAATCACGTGGAAAGGCCTGCACGTACCCCGTCCGCACCCCAGCGTAATAACGAACCCCGCTCGCAGCAGCCACATCATGTGGAAAGGCCCACGCATACCCCATCCGCACCCCAGCGTAATTGCGTACCCTGCTTGCGGCAACCAAATCGCGTGGAAAGGCCTGCGTGTACTCTGTCTGCACCCCAGTGTAATCCCGTATCCCGCTCGCAGTAGCCAAACCGTGTGGAAAGGCCCGCGCATACCCTGTCCGCACCCCAGCATAATCGCGTACCTCAGTCACAGGAGCCAATTCACGTGGAAAGGCCAGCGCGTACCCCTACCGCACTGCAGCATAATTCCGTACCCCGTCTGCACCCCTGCATAATCGCGTTCCGCTGCTTGCAGCAGCCAAATTCTATGCAAAGGCTCACGCGTATCCCGTCCGCATCGCAGCGTAATCGCATACCCCGCCATTTATAAAACATTACACTAGCACAAGCAGCTCAATATCACACACTAATACACCACAAAAATCCAACTGGTAAGTAACTAAACAAGTTTAGCTCACAAACGAAGTGTGAGCAAAATGGCACTTTGGATACTTAGAAAAGGAAGGAAAAGACAAGGTTATAAGAATAGACAGCCCAAATACAATCATAGGCAGGGCAAAGGGTTCAAGTTAAATACAACCAGCAATTCTTCTCAATACGCCTGGGCCTAAGTCAATGGTTCAGAGTCTTTTGTATAGGCTAGCACAGTTCTGGTATGTAATGGTTAAGTCTTTGCCACAGAATTCTAAAGGATTTGGCTAGGTGAAAAGTTTGACGAATGTTTAGGGAAGGACAAGCCTTCATAGTTGAAGAAAGTTTCACGCACTTTCTCGATGGCCGAAAAGGTTTCAGGACCGTGTTAGCACAGTACCTACTTAAAAGAAGAAAGCTGGAGCTGAGGCAGTTGTTCCTGGCAGTTCGAGCAGCTCTCGCTATTCCTGTGCTTCAGTCATGGGGACAAGAAGGAGGACGTCAGGAGGTTCCTGTACTGCCCAGGGAAGAGGCCAAAAGCTGTAGCAAGATGTTATTTTAAGGTGTGAGTGCCTTAAAGTCCCCCTTGTTTCCTTCCCACTGGCTATCCGGTTTTCAACAGCACTCTGAAGAAAATTTGACCAGAACAGGACGTTCACCAGGTGGCTTGCGAGTTGGTTGTTCCCCCCAAACTCAAGGGAAGAAGTTAACCTTGAAGGGCTTCTCTGCAGTCAGAGTTTCAGGCAATTCGGACCTGCAGCAGGGCTTCACTGGTCGTCCAGGAGTTGCAGCAGTCCTCTTCCTTCCTCTCCTCTTCGGTTCTTTCGTTCCAGTGGTTGACTCTGCTTTCCAAGTCCCAGAGACCTGCCTTTAAACTGTTTTCCCCCCATTTATTCAGCCTGGCTGTCACTCACAAGGCAGGGTGGTTGTCGTTGCTGGCCAATCACACCAGAGTGCATTCAGGTCTCCGAGGAGACTAAGCACAGGGAGTTTCGGGCACCTCCCTCACATCCTGTCCACCCCAGACACTCTGGCACCAGAAGAGGGCTTCAGCACAGAAGCCCGCCAAAGGGCATGAATAAAGGGATCAAAAATTGTTTGGTGCACAGAGACAAACACAAGAAGGACTTTTCCTAAAAGAAATGGTGAACAAATATGACCAGAGTCTGTTTTTACAGATAGGTCTGGGGCGCCATATTGGAAAACATGGCTACCTCTGATTTTGAGCTACCGTTGTTAGCGGTCATGAAAAATCACGGCAGTTGATCTAAACCACTGCCACCATCCATTTAAAACAGGAAAAGGAAAAGGTGTCAAAGGTCAAAACCATCATCACTGTCCACTACACACAGGCAAGTGCCATTCACACAGATGCACAATCATGTCTGTCATTCACAACAGACATTCACATCCTTGGACACGGCACTGCCAGCTACTCAGAATTGTGCATTCAGCTCACGTGCATCATGGGAAATAGACATCTCATTCAGACACATCACCTGACAGTCATGAGGCAGGCCATGGAGCTATTACATAAGAGTGCACTCAAGGTCACATTGGCAGCGTGAGGCAATCACACAATCAAAAGCTCGAGTAACATACATCACGGAGTGTTGTCCAGTCACACACTCACCACTCAGACACATGCAGATGTACACCATGCATGTCCATGATGTTGGCCAAAGCACCCATGTGTCACACCTCTGGTATGCCACAGTCCAGACTCAAGGATGCAAACATGTGCATGTCGTTACATGCTGGCACGCATCACGCATTTCCCACAGAGACCATTGATGTTGAACACACTTGAATGGGCTCAAATGCAGCAGTGTATGGGACATGCACACAGACATCTGTACAGGAGGCATGCCAGACATAAGGCCAAGATGCACACTCCAGTCACACATCAACATGCACATGCACTATGGTGGACAAGAACACATGGACACTTACCAGTCGACTCCAGATGGAGCACCAACTCCAAGACATTGGCGTACAGTGCTGGGTAGAAGCACTCCAGGACCTGCATCTCATTGGTGGTCAACCAGCCCCAGTGCCCCCTTTGGTCATCACCAGCTCTGTAGAATCGCCAGGCCTTGTTGTTGGTCCTGGACTTGAAGTCTTCCCAGGGCTTGTGGACATATGTGTAGTCACGGGGTGTCACCCCCTCCATGTTGATGGCACCCACAATGTCCTCCCAGATCTTCCTCCATCCTTCCTTGCCAACTTGCGATGGTCCAGGGAAGAGGGCATCATAATGCCCCAGGACTTGCTCCACCAGGATGCCAACTTCCCTGGGTGAGAAGCTGACAGCCCTCTGCCTCTCTGCCGGGGGGTTACCATTAGCCTCAGATGATGCTGATTCACCCACGCCGAGGCAGGTGTGGGGGGGCAATCTGGTCCTAGGGCTGGGCTGTGGAGCGGTGGTATGGCAGTCGGGAGTCTTCAGGATCAGCAGAGGTGGTCATAATGACAGGATCACTGGCAATGGCTGATGAGCAGGCACAAAAATGCAGGGCATGTGGGCAGCAGGCACACAGAATGGGCAGGCAGAAGCAGCAGATGGCATGTAGGAGGCAGCTCGGGGCAGTTGGAGGCAGGTCATTTGGCTGGTAGGCAGGAGCGTGGGTCTTCCGTGTTACTCGTATGGCCAGCCGGAAACAGAGTGACTCCGCACATGCGGAAACAGCACGTAAGCGTGAAATCAGAGGAAAGGCCTTATGCACGTAACTTACATGACACGCGCTGTTGGGCATGGCATTCAGGATCGGGATAAAGTAGTGCGAAGGAGAGCATCACACGCTTGCCGAGTTATAGCGGACAGACGTGTGGACTTTGTTTCTACGCGATCTCTTCACTGCCTGCGAGCCTCAGCTTTTGGTGGGGGATTGCCTCCGTGCACACACGCAAGTACTTTGAAGTCTGACAGTGAGTTGCGTATGCATTTCGCAATCTGTGGGTGCCCCTGTGTGTCGCGTAACCCCTTATTTTAAATCACTGTAGCTTACGTGTCCTTACGTGTCCTTCCTGTAGGTATTTTTTGTGTTACGTACTGCGTTCGTTTTTTTCTTTACACGTGGGCTGCAGAGGGGTCACGTACACGTTTTCTTCATATTTGGGGTGCCTGTGCATTATGCAGCCCTTATTTTCCCCCCAGAGGTTACATTGAGCCTTGCTGGGGCACACTGGTACATTTGGCATTACGTACACTGCCCCCTTTTCAAATTGCCCAGGACAATCGATAGCTGCACCCCCATTCCAACATTCCATCTGTGCCATGACTGGGAGGGCAACTAGTGGGAAGGGAAGAAAAGGTGGGCGGGTTGGCAGTGGCACCCGAGGTGGCAGGGGTGCCTGAGGTGGCAGAGGTGTGCAAGGCTGTGGAGAGGCCCGAGGTGGCAGAGGTGTTTGAGGTGGCGGAGACACCCAAAGTGGCAGAGGTGTCCGGCCCCATGCAAGGAGAGACATGCCCCCCACCCAACAGGTTCAGTTAGCTGCAGGGGCAGCTGTAGCAACCACCACCAAGCCTCTGGGTCACTCAGCCATGCCTGTGGTGCTCCCCGCCCTGGTCCACGGAAACACAGGGGCAGATGCTATCCATGCATCGAGGGGGAATGGAAATGCTGTGCAGAGTCATGGCGCCGGCACCCAGGTGCAGCCACCTGCAAGGGCACCTACAGTCACACCATCAGTGTGTGATGCCACAGCCCAAGCCACCAGTGCTCCAGCCCCTACTGACCCAAGTGCTCCCAGCCACTCGGGGTGTGCACAGTCTCATAAGAAGGCAAAGCGTGCAGTAGGCAAACAGGCCCAGTCCCAAGGCACGGCACAGGAGACCTGCATGTCGAGGAAGAGGAGCTTTAGTGATGAAGAGCTCCAGGTCCTCATGGACTACGTGCAGCTACACCAACACAACATGCTTGTGCAGGCAGGGAGTACACATACGCCTGCCCAGTGTATGGCCCACTGGCAGTGTGTTGCTGACCTTATTAACGCCTTGGGCCATGAGAGGCGCTCAGCTGCTGACATAATGAAGCATTGGTATGGCCTGCAACGCCGAGCCAAAGGTAAGATGGGTGCCAACTACGCCTCTACGCTGGTGACTGGAGGTGGGTTACTAGAACAAGATAATGAACTCACTCCACAGGAGGAGATCATAGGTGCTATGATTGATGTGGAGCAGATCCGAGGCATGGAAGACCTGCCAATCTACGAGGCAATGTCTGGTAAGTGGTGATGCGTGTGTGTCCAGGTCATGTGTATGTTGCTTGGATGAAGTGTGTGGGTTGTCTGGCAGTTCAGGCTGCATTAGCATGACTGCATTGGGTGAACCATGTCATGGTCAACTGACACATGCTCGTTGACCTGCAGACTGCATACGCACAATGTGCTGCACACCGTGATGAACCCCATCACCACACCTGCTCATTCCCTCCATGTCACTCTGTCCAGGCTCTCTTGGCCCTCTTCCTGCTCCAACCTGTGGTGGCGGATAGCCTGTCACAATCTTGCACTACACACTGGCCTTCTCTCCGCACATTTCTGACAGGTTAACCTGCCAGCTGCACCTCCTCAGGGGGATTCCTCCTTTGCTCTGATTCCCCCAGTAGCTCAGTGCAGAGTCTCCAGCGTACTGGTCATACTATTGGTGGGGTACTGCAATGGCCTATGCCCTGTTTCTGTGCTCTACTCTCTTCCCTCTGCAACTCATCCTGACCTGGTCAGTGGGGTTTGTCCTTTTGTCTTGGTGACAGGTATTGTGTCTCCCTAGGACTGTGATGATGGCACTGGCTCCCAGTGGCTATGACTGTTCATTGTCAATCACTCTGCATTGTCCACAGAGCCTTATGGCTCCTGGTGCTGCAGTTCCTTCAACTCCATCTTCCCAATTTTCTTCCTTCTCATGGTATTTGATCATCCCTTTCCTGCTCCCTCAGGGTCAGTTACTTCTCAGAGCAATTAATTGGTAGTTAATGTCTGTCTTCAGCTGGGGCCTCCCTCTGCTACAGCCTCCCTGCCTCAATGACACTGGAGGTGGACCTTCTCTCGGTCTGGGGGCTCTTATGATCCTTCCTCATGTGTTCTGCTTTCTCTGCTTCCTCTCCCCTGCTGGAGGCCTGGATAACTGGGAGAATGCACTAGTCACCTGCCCACCCTCTGATCTCTGACACGGGTCTCTGAGCCACCAGTTTTACCCATGCACTGCCTCCCTGCCAAATTCCACACTCAGTGGCTGTTAACTGTATCCCTACAACCATCTAGAAGCTATTGACAGCTGATGGCTGCACATACACGTCCACCAGCACATTTCATTGATGATAATGCACTCGCACTTCCAAACCCAGGTCGTACCTTCACCATGCCTATTCACTCGCGTGATGTCAATGTGAGCTGGCCTCATGGGATGGGTGTGTCTGGCTTCACTCCATTCCACCACCCTTGCATCGTTGCACCGTGCGATGCCTGTTGTGTGTATTAAGTTTGTGATTAACATGTCATGTAATGTCACATCCATTGAACATGGCTCTGGGACAGTATTCAGAAAGTCACATCTAATGCAGTATTACAGATCAGTCATGGCTATGGTATGTGGCATATGTGTTTTCGCATCTGTGATGTTGGTGGATGAACTATACAGCCAGGTTCTCATGTGTGTTGCAGGTGCTATGCACCATGCACTACAGACTTTATTTAGTCCTTCCACACAGGTCCATGGCTGCTTTCATGCTAGCCTTCACTTGCATTGACACTGCGTAGGAGCAGGAGTTTCTGACATGGCAGATTGATGTGTTACATGATGACATTGTAATGCCTATGTGTGTGGTCTATGGTATCTACATGGCTCTTCATTTTCTTCCTGTATATTTGCAGGTGATGAGGCACTGGATGCAGAGGAGGAGGTGGAGGAGGAACAGGATAGTGTGCCACGACCAACCACCCTTGGAGGAAGTGGTGTGGTAGCCCAAGAATTCCACTGGTGCTACAGGCATTCCTGGCCCAGAATCAGTCTGAGTCCGACACTGAGGAAGCCTTAGGCTCTGGTGGTGAATCAGATATGGATACCTCTGTGGTGTTGCAGGTGAGTGCATTGACTATGGGTGCTGTTGCATCCCAACTGTCTGGAGGGGGGACAACCCCTCACAGGGCAGTCAGTGCCAGGACATCCGCCTGTAGTTGTTACGGGCGCAGGGTCATGCTCCACAGTATTCACTCCTGGGTCAGCAGATCAAGGGAGGGATACAGTCCTGCAGCCACAGACAGCGCCATCACATCAAGGGCCAGGTACCCTTGACCTAGGCAGGCTTGGGGTCCGCCAATGCGGTGGCTGTGTGTTAGCTGGCGATACTGTGTGGGAGCAGTCCATGTATGCTGATGCACAACAACAGGCTGCTTCAAACGAGATGTTGGCTCAGGGCATGGATAGGGTGGCCAATTCCATGATACCCCCAGCAAGACAGGTGGAGCACCAGCAGCAGGCATTGCGGTCAACATGTCGCTCACACAGGCTGAACATGGTGGCCAGCAACAGGAGCCGATGGGAGGAACTGAGGGCTCTGCGTGCATCCTTGGCTGCAGAGGTTCAGGCCAACATGGAAGCCCTGAGGTCAGAGTATAGGTCCCTCAGGACTACAATGGTGGCACTCGAGGCATCCAGCAGTCGACGGTCTGAACAGCAGATGAAACTGATGACTGGTGTCATCACGAAGGAACTGCGTGCATCCTGTGAGGTGTTGCATGGAGACCTCCGTGCCATCATGTTGCAGATCAAGCATCTCACTCCCGCATGACCACTGCCATTGAGGACCAGACAAGGGATATGCATGGTTATCCTCCCTTTCCACTACCACATTCTGATGCAGCACCAGAGGGTGGTGACAGCAGCGACAGGTCTCCCAATCCATCATAGCCATGCAGCCCATTAACGCATGGAGGGTTCTTTTTTGACATCCACACATGTGGTTGTTGATGTGTACCCTGCACCTCCTCCCTCCTGAGAGCCACCCCCTACCCCCAGTCCCCTCTGGGCATTTTTGTATTTTTTTTTTCGTTTTTAGTCTATTGTGCATTTATGTGACAGTGTGTTGCTTTGTGTGGCAGCTGAGGGCATCCACTGTAGGTTCCAGCTGGTCCCATAGAGGCTTGTCTAATGTTGGTAATGTTGGTGTTTGTGCCTTGGGTCCAGACGCATATGCCACTTTTGCTTCCCTTTTCCATGGGCTTGCTATGAGTGCAGCGTGTGAAAGTAACTTACTGTTAGGAATCGCCATCATACACAGATTGGGGACGAAATACCTGTTAAAAGCAGCTTGCCGGCACGGTTGCGATCCAAAACAAAATCTTTGGTTTCCCGCATTTCACATTTTGGACGTCATCTTAAACTACACCATCGAGCACCATTCCTCGCTCGTTACCGGTTGCCCTGGCAATGAGGAGGACGCCTCTTGCGCAGACACGGTGCCGTTAACCCATCACGTGACTATGGCACGTGACGCGCGAAGAATAAAGCCGGCCCTCAGACTGCTGCACAGCGCTTCTGATTGAAGTGTGTGGACCCGCATCTTAGTTTCTGTTTCCTGGACTCATCGTGTTTTGGACCAGTGTTTTGTCTCTTGGATTGCCTCGGCTCTGCCCTTTTGTCTTCCTGCTTCTGCCTGCCCCCTTCCTTACCTCGTCCTTTCTTCTGATCTTCCCGTTATCAGGACGCATTTTCCTTGCTTACTGGACTCCTTTTGCCTCGCAATTTCAACATCTCACCCTGCAGCTGCTTGACCTTCCTTTTGCTCAACGGACTGGTATTTTCCTTCCGATTTCGTCTCTACGTTGCCCGCACGCTGCCAACCCATTTCTGCATACCGTACTTCCTCTGATATATGATTCTGCCCTTCATTGTTCTCACGTTACCAGACCCATTAACCCTAATAGATTTCTTCTGCCTGCTACTACTTCCATCTTCGTGCCATGCTGGGCACCACTCCTTCCACAAGGAACTTACTAGCCGCCCTACTTGCAGAATTACCAGCCTCCTTAACCAACTCCTTTCGACCCTTGGAACATTTCTCAGGGACAAGCCTCTGACATTCACCGCTCAGGAGAATCAAAGACTAGAGACCTTTTTGCTACACTCCTAGGCGTACTCGCGCCATCGGGTTAGGCTGTGGATATTGGTACTTGCTGTGAAGACTCTCAGGCGTCCTCATACCATCGGGGTAGGGCTCTGGACCTTTGGACCTTTGGACCTGGGATCACAGACAGAATGCAAAACACCTAATGGTAAGAACCGTTCCCCTTCCATGTATATTGTACTTTGAGACTATTTACGCATAGATTCCTCAAAATGTCTTTTGTTTTGTTCTTGTACTTGCTTGATTAGGAATTCTCCTGACCCCACTGAGGATACCTCTGCTACCCTTCTGTGAAGTCAGCACTGACTGTTGCCATTCAGGTTGGTGTAGTGCTAGTATTCTGATACTTCTGGTCATACGCCAATTCCAACCGTACTGATCCTGGTTTTCTCTCTGTTGTTCCCAGTTGGCGTCCACGGGTGGGTGTGTCTCCTCTTCCAACTATTTCAGCCTTCTGTCTGTATCTTTTACACAGCAGAAGGTTACAATTGTGGGAAGAATTCTACAGCGACTCTCAGTGTTTTGCAACCAGTGCTCCTGTCGCATTTGCATCCCGGCGGCGAGTCCTAACATAATCAGAAGCCTTAAAAAATGGAGACCACTGATGCCCTGGAGAATCTAGTTTGCTTTGTCTCGGAATTAGGGGCTGACATGACAGCCACACATGACGCTACGCATCAGTGCATTGATGCCTTCCAGTCTGCGGCCCAACCTAGTGGTGCTGGTTCAGTTGCTTCTCAGGTGGCTTCAGGTTCAGGTTTTCCTGTGCTACACCAGGAGCCGTTCCCTGTGCTTATGTCTGCCCAATTTCCTTTAGCTGCACCAGAAAGGTTTCATGGGATCGCAAACATTAGCATACCTTCATTTAACCAATGCCGTTTACACTTCTTGTGCCGGCCCGCTTCATTTCCCGACTCCACCACCAAGGCTGCATTTGTGTTGTCCTATCTGGGGGGGTACAGCAGCAGCTTGGGTCAATCGTCTTCTGGAAGAAAACAGTTATATGTTATATGACTGTGACGCTTTGATTAATGCCATGGCTCGTGTCTTCGACAAATGGTATAAAACCCAAGCAACTGACCTAGAGCTGTTAAACCTCTGACCAGGGGACTCCCCACTCCTCACCTATCTGGCTAGATTCAACCAACTGGAGGCAGAAACTAGTTGGCCAGATGAAAAAAAAACAGCGTTTTTTTGTGGACTTTTTAGGTTGATCGTTGCACGCTTTGTGACAGTAGTTTTATGTGCTGGCCATTTATTTCTCTGTTTAGACATTGCATGCCATGGCATGGTGTGTCAAGCAGGTGGCATGAAGTGCGGGAGGGTTTGGGTGACATACCGGCATTTAGATGTGTACTTTGTCATGCCATTTCTGGCATACTCCATCGTCCATGTGTTCCTTTTGTGCACACCAGATTAAGATACTTTTAGTACTAAGGGATGCATACAATGTAGCACTTCTGAGGACACATTCTCAGGGTGCTAAGGTTGGGACAGATGATTGTCCCTTTTTCATCATCAATTGTCACCTGGAATGTGCTGGGCCTGTGTGCACTCTGTAAGGGTTGGATTTTAGGTGAAAAATTGTGCCACAAGATGGGTACGGGCAGCCTGGCCACGTGCCCTTTCCCCTTCCATGCACAGCCGCCGTGCATGTGGTTGGGCATGCGGGGGAACCACCATGTCCACTGGTACGCCACACTGTGTTGCAATGTTGTGCAGGACACATGCTGCCACAATGATCCTGCACACCACTGGTGGCGCATATTGCAGCTCACCACCTGAGTGGTCAAGCGAGGGGAAGCAAGACTTTAGCAATCTGAATGTGCGCTCCACTATGCCCCAAGTTGCAATATGGACTGCATTGTATCTTACCTGGGGTGGTGTGCTGGGGTTCCGTATTGGCGTCATCATGTAGGTGAACAGAGGGTAGGCACTGTCCCCTGTAGAGGTGAGATGTGTTGTCAGTGGTGTGGGTTTGTCTGTGTGAGACATGCATGCATTTGTAGAGCCATTTGGACTCACCACGAGCCATGTGTTGCCATGCATCCCAGCTTCCAGGGCCCGCTGTAGGGGTGACATTCTGAATGTGAAACTATCATGGGTGGACCCTGGATAGTTGGCATATACAGAGGTGATGATTCCCTTGGCATCACATACAACCTGCACGTTGATCGAATGCCAGTAATTGCAGTTGCGATAGATGGGTGTTAGGGAGAATTCTCAAGAATGTGCTAATTTCCCTTACCTTTTCAGACCCCTTTGCTGGATTTCTGGGATTTCAATTTTTACCTGGAAAGAGTGTGAGCCTTTTTAACCCACTCTTTCATGTATTTTGATGTGTGTTTTACTTTTGTGTTCTTTGAATATGGAGGTTTAGAACAACTCCATAGGCATCATCTTTTTCTTGTGTGTCACACAACACCTTCAGTACAGTGGCACAGGGGTGTCTTTCAGACTCCCCAAGGTTTAAATACCTTCGCTGGGACTGAGTACTGTCTCCAAGAGCATGTAAAGTTAAATTGACTTACTAGTCATTTTAAATTTGCAGACCCAGCACATACTATCTTCCTATAGAGTGCTGGAGGGGTTGTCTAGCATCCCCTGAGTCTAAACACTCATGTAACAGTCAAATGTTACCCTTTTCTACTGACCGCGAACACCGGTAGCTAAAAATGGGTCAGCCATGTTTTCCAGTCGACTTTTTTTGCCATTTATTTTAGAAAAGGTCCTTCTTGTGTTTAACTCTGCACGCCAAACCAGGTTTGGTCCCTTTGTACATTGGCCTTTGGCGGGCTTCAGTGCTGAAGTCCTCCTCTGGCACCTGAGTGTCTGGGGTGGACAGGATGTGAGGGAGGTGCCAAAACTCCCTGTGCTTAGTCTCCTAATAGAAATGAATGCACTCTGGCGTGATTGGCCGGCTGGCTGTCCGGCCAGGACAGCCACCCCGCTGTGTAAGTGACAGCCAGGTTGGAATGAATGGGGGAAAACTGATTAAAAGCAGGCATCTGGTACATGGAAAGCAGGATCGACCACTGAAACGAGAGAACCGAAGATGAGCTGAAGGAAGACGACTGCTGCAACCCCTGGTCCACCGGTGAAGCCCTGCTGCAGGTCAGAATTGCCTGAAATTCCCTCGACAGAGAAACCCTTCTAGGATGACTTCTTACCTTGAGTTTGGTGGGAACAACCAACTCGCAAGTCACCTGGACACCGTCCCTATACTGGTCGAATTTTCTTCAGAGTGCTGTTGAAAACTGGATAGCCAGTGGGAAGGATACCAGTTTGTGGCCTTTAAGGCACTCACACCTTAAACCAACATTTTGCCAAGCTTGTGGCCTCTTCCTTGGGCAGTGCAGGAACCTCCCGACATCCTCCTTCTTGTCCCTACGACTGAAGCTCAGGAACACCGAGATCTGCAGGAACTGCCAGGAACAATTGCCTCAGCTACAGCTCTTCTTCACTTAAAAGGTACTATACAAGTGCGTTCCAGAACTCCGTTAGGCAGCGGGTAAAGTTTGTGAAACTTTCCCAACTTTGAAGGCTTGTCCTTCCCTAAACCAACATCTAACTTTTCATCTGACCAACTACTTCTAAAAACTGTAGCAAAGACTTAACCGTTTACTACCAATACTGTGCTATCCTATACAAGACTCTGAACCATTGACTTTGGCCCAGGCCGATTGAATTGAATTGCTGGTTGTAATGAACTGAAACTATTTGCCCTACCCCTCAAATTATTTGCTTTTGATTCTTATAACCTTGTCTTTTTACCCCTTTTTAAAGTAACTGAAGCGCCATGTTGCTCCCACTACAGGAGAGCTGAACTTGTTCAGAAACTGATTGGTTGTGTATTGTAGTGTATTAGATTGTGATATTGAGCTGCTCTTGCTAGTGGAATGTTTTCCAAATGACTGTGTAAA
The DNA here is from genome assembly GCF_040938575.1 of Ambystoma mexicanum. Classification (NCBI taxonomy): domain Eukaryota; kingdom Metazoa; phylum Chordata; class Amphibia; order Caudata; family Ambystomatidae; genus Ambystoma; species Ambystoma mexicanum. The sequence goes on from NC_090936.1 coordinate 936,194,458, forward strand.
TAAATGTATATTCTTTTACCAAGAAACCTTGAGCAAGTGTTTGTTTGAATCACTGTGATTGATAGTTCTTTGTGTAACTTCTTGTACTGCTCACTTTACTCTTGAGATAAGTCTGGCTGCTCAGCCACTGCTACCACATTACTGTATAGTATAGGCTTGTACCGAAGTTGAAATTGTACTGACACTTGTAGTCTTAATTGTGTGTAGTGTTCCCAAGGGGTACTGCATGTGATTCTGCCTAACAATGGGTGCAATCGATGACACCAAGCACTTTAGGGAAGTGCGCCACCCCGTAAAAGTCCTGGACCATGGCCTGCTTTTCTGCGGGTGTTCTGGGCATGTAAATGTGCCTGCGGACTGAGCGGCGTGCAGTCATGATTGGCAACACCTGTTGTTGGCAGCGTGACATCATGGTCTGTGAAATGCCCCTGACAATGGCACTTGCCTGCTGAAATGACCCAGTGGCCAGAAAATGCAGTACATTGAGCACCTTTTCCGAGGGGCTCAGTGCTTGGGAGCACAGGGTGGGTGATGTGAGGTCATCTTCCCCCTCTGTGACCAGGTCTAATATGATATGGGGTGGAAACCTATACCTGCCGTAGGCCTGGTCATCAGGCATCCCAAAAAGGCTGGTCTTGGGTAGAAAAATGCGGGCCCTGGCTATCCTCCTCCTGCGGTGTCCCGCAATCACTGCTTTGAAAAATGGGACATTCATCGTAGCTGTATACACATGTTTGTGTTCGCGCTCTTTTTAGGCATTGGTTTTGATGCGCGGTGATGCTTACGCCTGCTTTCCTTTGGCAGATGTGTTTCTGGATTAGCGCATCTTTTTCTGTGTGCAGGTGAGCCTTGTTCAATTCCATGAATATGTGTTGTTAGCGCACCTGTGGGCGTTGCAAGTATTTTACTGTGGTACTTTCCACGTAATGCCCACATTTACACTTCTTTTTCCCCATTACATGCATTCTGCCACATTTTATGTGACTGCACTAGACGGTATGCGCCTTCGGAGGGCGTCTCGCGCAAGGCGTTCGTGGTGTCGCAGTGACGTGTTGGACTTGTGCGGATTCAGCGAAAGTCTCCGGTAAGCCACGCGCTATGTGTTCCATGAATCAACAAATGGGCGCTTGCGCGTGTTTTGCACTCTTGTGCCCGTTTTTCAGCGCTATTTAATTCTACGAATAAGGCTGTATGTTTGTCAATATCCACTTGACAAATTCACAGAAGTTACAAAAACAGGCCACACAATAGCACGTTTCCTTATTTTTATAGACATGCATGTATGCAGAGAACAATTCTCTCTATCTCTTGGATATGCTGTCACTATTCACAAATTGCAATGTCTAACCCTAGATCATGCATTGATTGACATTGGCAGCATAGTCTTCAAAGAAGGTATGAATTGGGTAGCACTTTCACGTCTCCTTACACTCGATGGTCTATTCCTAGTCATATGCTCCAGCAGGATCCGCCTAAATCTTCCTGATACTGAAGTAGCGGTCATAAAATCCAACTTTATGGAAAATACAGAAGGCCTGGAATACCAACATATCCTGGCCCAATTTGTAGAACGTAAACATAGTTTGAAACATGGCGGACTATGTACAAAACATAAATTTGATGTGACCGTGCTTCAACTTAAAAGACTAATGAGACAAGAAATAAGGAAGCTAAAAAGGCCTTGCAATGAACTTACGAGAAAGAACATAAGGGCGATTAAGCAAAATTACAAGAACTGGCTTAAATCACACGCGGCCATCATGTTGCAAAATGACTCCAAGAAAATGCTGTTAAAAATGGAAGGAAAAAAATACTGGAAGCTGATAAATAGCAGCCTGGTACCTCAATGTGCTCTACAGATTAACGCAGTTCCTGAAAAAGTTTGGATAGAGTTTTACTCAGCCCTATTCTGTAAGGATGCAACAACTGTAGCTTGTGACCTGTCGACCTTAAAAAAATGGGACCTGGAGTTCGAGAGAGAGGAGATCCTACTCATATTTAAAAGAGTACGAGAATCTAGAGCTCCAGGCCCTGATGGGTTAATGAACCACACGATTAAACGCAACCCAAGCCTATAGGCAGACTTTTGTGTTACTTTATTTGATCGTATTGTTGAGAGTTGTTCAACCCCCAAGTCATGGAAGAGCGCTCTGGTGGTCCCAATCTTTAAAAAGGGGGACCGAACCAACCCTAAAAACTACAGACCCATAGCGCTCCTCGATGTCTTGGGGAAGATCTATGCTACTCTCCTGCAACATAAACTCTTGAGCTGGGCCAATGTCACTAATCATGTAGACCCTAGACAAGCAGGGTTTGTAAGGGGGTTCGGTTGCAGCCTAAATCTGCTTCTATTGAACCTTCTAAAGATGGAAGTAATGAGATCAAACACTAAGATCTACCTGGCACTGATAGACCTCTCCCAGGCGTTTGACAGCATAAATAGAGATTTGCTGTGGAATAAATTAGCCAAGTGGAACTTCCCTTCAAGTCTATTGGGTGCAATCCGGGAATTGCACATGGACACCTCCATCAAGATCCGACTTGACATGAAGGGCACGCTGTCTACCAAAATCGACACATACAAGGGTGTAAAACAGGACTGCCCTTTGGCAGCAACCATTTTTAACCTGTTTATATCTGATGTAAACGAGGTCCTAAGTGGTGCAAACACGTTCCCTCCAAAAATACACTGTACTCCTATTAACTATCTAGTATACGCTGATGACCTTGTACTGATAGATCAGACCCCGATAGGTCTGCAGCGTAAAATGAACCTCATAGACACCTACCTGACATCCAACGAGCTGTCCATTAACAAACAAAAATGTGAAATCTTGATTTTGGAGAAACTATCAGGTTTGCGGGGAAGAGGGACAATGTTTAAGTGGCATATTGCCAAGGAGCAAATCCCGACTGTAAAACACACCACATACCTAGGCATGAGGATTAGTGCGAGTAGAAATGACGCACCTTGGGCAGCAATGGCCAAAAGCAAGTGCCGATAGTTGGCGTGCCAAGCATCCCTGATCAACAACAAATTCGGAACATTTTCGCTAAAACCTACCATCACGTTTTTTTGACAAAAAGTTGTCCCTATATTTATCTATGGAGGAGAGAACACATATGGATGCTCGTGGGACCTGTGGAACACACTAGAAAACATTTTTTGGACTAAAGTGTTACATCTACCGAAGGGTACCTCAACCGTTTGTATACAGTATGAACTAGGTCTCATTTCTATCCATGCAAGAGTCCTGTGGAATCTTTTGAGCCTATACCGAAAAACGATGATGAAGGTCCCGGCACCCCAAACTAGCATCTTGCATAAGCCTGATTTAGATAAAGAGTATACAATTCTCTCTAAATGGAATAGTCTCTGCCAAGACCTACTGAAGGAGTACGTCATCACTCTCTCTGTTAATGCTAACAGATAATCCGGAGATGGCCAAGAGGAAGATCTGGAGAGCCGATTGGATTAACACCTATGATCTACGTTCAAAATCCAAAACGATGCAAGAAGTACCAGGAGAGGCAAAGGCTTACGACTATCGCCTTACTGATTTAACGCGCTTGCCAAACCAGCACGCAAGGGCTCTTTATATGCGTTTTAGATTAAACACTTTTCCAACGAAAGACCGCTTGGGTATTTGGTCGAAGCACGCACAACTTAATCCCATGTGCCCTTTCTGCAATTATGCTAATGAAACTCTAAAACATCTTATCATGTCCTGTTCGGAATTTGAGCAACAAAGAGGTCGTCACTTTGGTCCAGTGATCAACACCTATCATACAAGGAGCATTGAAGAGTGGTGGAAGGTACTCTTTGAGGGACTTAACAGAGCAGCACTGTTTGCCCTGATAACCTTTCTTCAAGTGCTAAAAACTCGGCTGGATGAATCGGAAAAAATCTGAGTGTCTGAAGTAACCATACCCAGTATTATCCTATTTGTTTTCTTCACAAAGAAAAAAATACAGATCCAATATGCACTATCCTCAATTCTACTACAATCATAAATACCATATACATTTCAATTATATCATTGCACCAAATTATAAATACAGTATACTCCCCCTAAAGTACCTATAATTACTACACACATATTACTATGGGCATGGCCAGTGTCCGAATTGTTGGGGGAATCTGGCCACTGGCAACAATCACCACAATATAATGAAACCATATAACAAATACATACAATACACCTTCAAATAACAAGACATATCCTGAACCTCCTCACTCCCAATGATGTCCGCGGACAGTAACATTGACTGCGGACTCGGAGCCACCAGCACTGCTTTGTTTTACCTATAAAAACAGCTTCCTATTAACATTTTTCCACTCCCCACCCTTTCCAGGCTCTCTTTCGGCACAAATAACCTCAAAAATTATTTCCAGACTTTTTTCTCACTGTGCTGTCCGCGGACAATAGCGGTGGTCTGCAGATCCAATATGGTGAACATCTAAAAAATGATGACGTACCTCACGTTTTCAACATCCAATCAGTGTGCATCTTTGATGTCCACAGACACCAAGCCACTCCATTCTGTTTGACCTACTTTTAATATTTTATTTTTAAAAAACGACTGGACAGATTTACACTAAATTTGCAAAAGCACACTTTCGGGACCAAGCTGCTGCTCCTTGTGCAAGTTTGGTGAAAATCCATACTGGGCTTTGGGCTGTTCGTGCAAGCAACATTTTTGTTTTCCATTGTGCCTATGAGGATTTCAAAAATGTTGGGACCCCCCTATAACTTTTCCACCCCTGCATGAAAACCACAAAACACCAAACAAAATCATCCCAAGCTAGCCATATACCTTTTTTGCTTAGTTTGGTGAGGATTCGTTGAACGGCTGTGAAGTTTTAAGCCACCCAAAAAGTGCTCTTTCTGTAAATTCAGCAACTTAACCATAACTACAGGGCTGCTACCACAGGCCCTGTTTATTTTTTTTTTACATTTGTAATGTGCACTAAACCCCTAGGCATCAAGGCACAGCTTACATACCACATAGCAAGCATAGCAGACAGAAAGGAATAGAGTTAGAAGACGTGTTACAACTGGTACATTACATAAACAGCTGAGTCTTCAAGAGATTCCTGAAGACCCAGTATGATAGTTCTTCTCTTAGGGAAGGAGGAAGTGAATTCCAGAGTTTGGCCGCAATGACTGGGAAGCTTGAGCCACCTGCTCTTTCCAGTCTGAAGTTAGGTTGAGTGAGCATGTTAGCATAAGCTTTTCTGGTCGGTCATGTACAGGAAGCTCTCTTGAATTTCTGGATGCGATAAGGAGGGGTGGTCTTAGAGAGGCACCTATGGGTGATTGATAGAGTCTTGAATACAGTTCTTCCCTGTATTGGCTAGCCAATAGTCCTTCCTTCTGGCAAGGGAGATGTACTCCCGTTTTGGAATGTTTAAGGCTCAATGAAGAGCATTATTCTGAATCACTTGAAGTTTGTGAATGTTTTTCTAAGTTGTGCCAGCAAACAGGGCATTACAGTAGTTGAGTCTAGAGCCTACAACAACACGAGCAATGGTGAGGGAGCTGTCGGTCGACAGGAAGGGCCTACAGGCATTAATGGGTTTTAAAGTGTAGGCTGCTGAAGAAGAGTTGGCGTTGACTTGGCAAGAGAGGGAGAGGGAAGCATCAAGGTACACTCCCAAGGTTTTGACTGACTGGGAGACAGATGTACAGTTAAGCTTCATATTCTTGGTTGAGGTTATGGAGCACTGAAGGTGATCCAATGATGTTTTATCTCAGTTTTATCGTCGTGTAGAGACAGAAAGTTTGAGGCCATACATTTTTGAATAGTTTGGTAGATCAGGTTTAGGTTCATGGAGTCAAGGTGATTGTTGCTGTATACGGGGAGGAGAATCTGGGTGTCATTGGCATAGTTAGTATACGTGATACCCATTGTGTCCAGGAGAACAAAGAGAGGTTTTGTACAGATGTTGTAGAGTGTGGGTGAAATGCATAAGCCTTGTGGGACACCACATTAGATAGAAGCTGGAGGGGAACTAGCATTGTCAGCAAAGAATCAGATAGATCTGTCTTTAAGGAAAGAGGCGACCAAGCTTGAGGCTTCTGGAGAGAAGTTGGCTGAGATTGTTAGATGATGGCAAATAATGTCATTATCCACTAAGTCAAATGCCGCAGAGAGGGCTAAGAGTAGTAAGAGAGATGATTTCCCAGTGTCCTTACTTTCATCTAGCTGATTCTTAAGATCAAGCGGGGCAGTTTCGGTCTATTGACCTTGCAGGAACACAGATTGACGGGTACCTAGAATGTGACTGGATTCCAAATATTGTTGAATTTGAATGTAGGCTGCACTATCTAGGATCTTAAGGAGGAAGGGAACAGTAGTGATGGGTCGATAATTGGTAGGGATGGTAGAGTGGAGAGAGGGTTTCTTTAGGAGTGGGAGCACCCATGCTTCTTTCAGGCTAGTGGGTACTCAGCAGGCAGTAAAGGATGCATTGATAAAGGTGGTGATGAGTGGGACCAGGGTTTCAGCACAGTCCTTGATAAGAGTTGCCAGGCAAGCATCCCCTTTGCATCTAGAGGGCTTAAGACTTTTGAGTAGGCTCATGACTTGGTCCTCAGAGATGGAATTGGATTGGAATGAGGGGCGGTTTTGATGGGCTTTGGTGTTGGGAGAGATGTTGTGAGGAGTATTGATGATGGCTTGTTTTTGTAGTATTTGCTTTGTGAAGCAAAGCTATTTTGTCCAGGATGACATTTTGCACTGTGCACCAGTTCACATCCTTTCGGGTGGAAGGCGTTTCTAGTTCTTTAGGAATTGAGAAAATCTCACAGCTGTTAGAGTTTGCATTGGCAATTCTTAGTTTGTATTTATTTATTTTATTTATATATGGCATTTATGTAACGCCCAGGCTCTGGGGTATCACAGCGTTTCTTACAGAAATAGCATTGGTTACACATAAGCCAACACATATGGTATTAGGTTACAGTAGTCATCATTCATACTTGAAAATATTGTATGTTTGTAAATATATGTAATATATGTATGTAAATATTGGATGTCCATCGGCAGGCTGTTCCAGAGGATAAGTGCGGTAACCCTGAAACTACAACCTACAGCTTTTTCACTCTTGTAGCATGGGGTGAATGAGGCTGCTTTAACTGCTAGGATGGCAGCCATCATTCATACCTGTTGAACAGCAATGTTTTCACTAGTTTTTTTTTAAATATTGTATGTTTCTGATTTCTGATGTCCTTTGGGAGACTGTTACAGAGGTTAGGTGCTGTAACCCTGAAACTATAAACTCCGTCTTTTTTACTCTTGTAGCATGGGGTGAATGAGGCTACTTTAGCTGCTAGCATGGCAGATTTGTAGGATGTGGCTAGTTATATGAAAGAGGATCAGAGTAGGTCAGAGGGGGACATTTTCCATTTAGTTTCTGCTTCACGTTTCTTTGCACGGAGTGCTGAAAGGCCAGATGTGTACCTAGCATTGCGGTGCATTGTAAGTTTTGCTTTACGTGGGGCAAGGGGTGCTAAAGTATCAACTCCTTCCCTCAGCATCATGGCATATAGGTCAGCAATTGTGTCGGTGTCTGGGTGAGCACTGTGACTAGGATATAACTTAGCAAGCAGGGGACAGATACGGTCTTTCATGAGTTTCTGTGAGCTATGGCAATAGTCTGTGGCATGGGTGCAGAGCGGCATGCTGGTGGACTGTTACAATCCATGGAGAAGGTGATAATGTGGTGGTCAGTCCACGGGTAAGGGAAGTCAGATATGAGGGAGATTTCACAATTAAGAATGGCGAGCCAGTCTAGGATGCAGACTTTTAGATGGGTGGGCGTTGAGATACATTGTTTGAAGCCTCGAGCATTGATGGTGTTCTTAAGAGAGGCAGCGTTCAGATAGTTTGGATCATTGAGACCTAAGTTGAAGTCACGAAGTAGGTTTGATGTTGGTGGTCAACAAGTGGGAGAGGTCCTCGTCGAAGGAATTCATAGGGCCAGGTGGACGGTAGATGACATGCGTTGTGATAGTCTCAGTGTGTGAGAGAAGTATTGTAAGGGAGAGTATGATGCAGCAGTCTAGCTGTGTTACAGTGATTTGTCCGATGGAGCGGCAATCCCTTGTTATTAGGGCAAGACCTCTGCCTCTGGTGTCATGTCTGTCACAGTGCAGGATGGAGTAGTTGGAAGAAATCGCAATGGAAATGCAAGGGCCAGATGTAGCATTAAGCCAGGTTTCCGTAATGGCGAGCATGTCAAGGTTATTTGCAGAGATGAGATCATGTATATCTAGAGGGTGGGCCTGAATGGATTTAGCATTTATTAGGGTGTAGTTTAGTTAGAGTGGTTCCTTGATAAGTGTCAGGGGGGCTGGAAGGACTTTGGATAAAGCTCTCTGTAGTTTTTTTCCACAGTGGTGGGAGGCTAGGGCCATGCCTGGTAGGTTTTAGAGGTGGTGTGGTTGTACAACAGTGAGGCTCAGTTTCTTCCAAGGTCATTGAGGGGTGGGCTGCAGTCAAAGTAGTGACAGGTTGCTGGGTACTAACCTACCCAGGGTTACACCTAATGTTGGGGGAGTCTGTGAGCGTGTGGTTGATGTTGTTATAGGCGCCTTTTGCCATGATGGTCTTATGCTGGAGCCACAGGAATTCCTTAGAATGGTAGGGCTTGATGTTGTTTGAGGGTGTGGAGGCCTAGTGCGACTACAGAGTCGAGCCTTACTAGAGAGCACAGACAAAGGGGAGGCAAGTCGCATGGGAGTCATCCTAGTTCTAGGGTACGGAAGTGCTTTGATTGCTGAAAGGGATCTGTATCTGCTGCATGTATCCACAGTCTGGAGGGAATTGCAAAGGGCATGCAGGCCATGTAAGTCTTGTGAAAAGTAAGAAGGATCAGTAGCAGGCAAGAAAGGAGTGGCTATGAGGTCATATAGTTGAGGTCTGAGCCGTGGGAGAAAAGGAGTAGCTCTGTAAGTCATACAATAGGGGAGCGCAAAACTTACATTCTTGTCAGGGGCAATCGTGTGCCTTACGTTGAGGCCTTTGGAGGGGGCCGGCTTCGCCTGTCAGCTCCCCTCGAAAGGCGCAGATAAAGCGAGCAGTGACCAATCCACTGTGTGCTGTGGCCAGTTGGAGACCCAGCATCTCTATGCCATATTGTAGGGGGAAATGGTGGTGGCCATTTTGGACTGGAGCTGCTGCTCCGCATTTTGCCGGCCTGGCTAGGCAGGGCCTGCAGCCTGAGCACTTGTGTGGGGCTGCCCCGCATCTGGCTCCACTTGCAGATCATCTCTGATTTTGCTAAATATAACAAGACATGCTCGGATGCCGGTGGCATTAGCCCAGCAGGGCTTACCTCTGAGCTGGATGCACTCTGCATCATAGCGTCAGCATGTGGTTGGAGCTGCGGGGGGGGGGGGGGGTTGGGGGATGGGAGGGGAGCCAGCTCATCATGGTCGCTCTCCTTCTCCAAAATGTAATATATTATATGTTTATTGCATTAAAACGTGTGCTGCAATGCGTTTTCTGTTGTCTTGTCATATTTTTCACAGTTGGCCATTAGCATATCTTCACATTATGATAAACCCATACCAAAGTGTATGCTTATAGGTAATTCGCCGCATATGCCGGGTGTAGATGGTATTTGTGCAACATGGTATAAATACATGTCTTAGAGTGCACTTTTAAGCAATAAAAACAAGCTCAACATACCTGAAAGCTGATAATGATAATTTAATAGGTATCATTATTTACATGTTTTCTAAATTTCCTCAATCCAGCATTATCCAAAACAAGATTCATCGTTTTGTAAGATAAAGCTGTGACTTTCCTGCTGTTTTTATGTTGTAAATGAGCGCACACAGTCCAATTTCATCAGTAATTTCTCTGTGTCCCACTGTTTCAAAAGACAGGAGCTCTTCATAGTCTTCCTCGCCGCACACAGAAGAACATTTCAATGTCATGGCATGGTGGCGAGTATTATGCAGCATACTCTTTACTTTGCTCAACATAGCAGTAAGATCAAACAAAACATTTCTTCCGTGACTGAACTACTACCCCTGTAATTCGCTTTTTCCTCCAAGTCCAGCCCTTCCTTCACTAATTATAAGTGTCTAGATCCTATTATGAGCTCTACTTCCTGTCGCTTATAAATGCGTATTCAGTTTTTTCATAGGTGTCTGGTGTTCTTTGCAGCAATTGAATATTGGTAAACATTGGAGTGTGTACCTGTGAAGGTCGTAGAGAACCTCTTCGTACTGAGCTCAGATCAGCTCCACAATATTTACAACAGCCCCTCACATACCTAGCGACTTTCAGCGGGTCACTTGGAACTCTTAAGACTCTTAATCTTTCCCACAGAGCAGGGTGTCGAAAGTCGGTAGCAGAGAGTCCATGGCCCTCATTGTAGCTTTGCTGGTATCTCACTGGTAATTCCGGCAGGAAACCAGCAAAACTGCCTTACCGTTTCTGTTGGCCAGACACTGGGATATTGCAGGCGACAGAGAGGCTGGTAAGTTCCCATTCCATTGAGTCCTATAGGACACTGTTAGGCAGAAACCTGTGCAGTTCCCTTACAGAACACTGCAAAAGATTTAGGACTACAGGTGTTAGCAGTAAACCCACTTGGTAGCAGTCTGTACCACCCAGATTTACCTGGTAGCTGTGGCTGAGCAGTCAGACTTCCCTCAAGAAGAGTTAGGCAGTATTCAAAGTATACACAATAGGCACTCAGATACAATAATACAAACAAACACTGACCAGAGCTTTGGTATCAAAGTATATAATTATTTATTTAAAAACACACTGTTTGAAAAACTCCAGCACTCTTATTGTAAAACACTCTAAACACAGTTACTATTATAATATATACAACCCTTATTCCTTCTCAGATAACTCTTAGTAAAACACCACTTATTTTCATACAGAGGTGAGCGCTTAACTATAGATGGCACTCAAATAAATTTGTGAAAAAGGGAGGGAAAAAGACAGAATATCGAAAGGTACACCACTCTAAGATTTAGGTACACTATTAGCAAGGCAGAAGAGCAAAAGTCACTTGTGAGCCAAAGTCCATAGGCTGGGCCCACTCTTAGAGAGAGCAGAGCACAAGTGCGCCCAAGATCACAGTTACACTAGGCTTAGAAAGTCTTGCAGAGAGTTTGAAAAGAGTTTAGAGAGGCTCAGAAAAGTTTAGCCAGGGTGTCCCAGGCTAACCCAGATTTGAAAGCCGGGGGCTAAATCTACCCCGTACAGTCGGTGGCAAGGGAAGCCAGGTGGGACACAGTACCTTAAGTGGGAAGGATCCTCCAGCGGTGGCAGTTGTTCCTGGCAGTGGGTGCAAGTCTCGTCGTCGTCCGGGGGAGGAAGAAGATCCCGACTTGGAGGAAAGATGAAGGTCGCTGCACTACCAGGGAAGAAACCAGCCGCGGAGTTTTCCGGTTAAAGGTAGTACCCTTTAATTCGCGGTCGTGGTAAAACGTGGTATCCCGGTTGCCGAGGTGCTTGGCACAGGCAAGGCGGCCACGAGATACATTGGGAAGGCGAAATACGGTGAAACTGGTTATCCCCACCAGTCAAAGGAAGAAGACTCTCCGGCGGGAGATCTCCTCTGTCGTTGGGAAAAGTGGTGAGACGGTCCAGCAGGGCTCCACCAGTGGTGTCGTCGTGGCAGGTTGGCTCAGCTTCTCCCTCGTCGGATTCTTAGGTCCTGTGGCGACTTCTGAAGTTCCAGTCCCCAAAGCCCTGCTTTTATGCAGAAAACCCCCATTCACTCAGCCTAGCTGTCACTCAAACATGCTAAGTGGTGAGCCGGCCGGCTCACCACTTGGGCCAATCAGGACAGAGTGTGACTTGAGTTGCCTAGGCAACCCAGTCCAGGGTGCCTAAATCCCCCTCCACCCCTCCTAAGTACCCCAGACAGAGTGGCACCACTTTGGAGGGTTTCTGTGGAGAAGCCCGCCAAAAAGTGGAACAAAGGGCTCGACTTGGGTTGGAGTCACAGAAGAGAACACAAACGGCATTTTAGAACCGAGTTTTGGCAAAAAATACCAACCGGAGAATTAATATTAATTAAATAAACCAGCGGTATGTTCGAGGCTATCGTAATTAAATAAATAAAGATAGTAGTCTCGAACAATGGGAAAATCCCATAGAGAAATATTCGCGGTTGAATATAAAAAGTAGTATTGACTGCCACCAGCCAAAACTTGATCGGGGGGACGGAGACGTGCCCCCTCGACTAACAGACCACGGGGCAATTGAATTGCCCCAGCCAGTATGTCCACAATATGATGGTTTGTACTGGTTCTGTTCAGAATTTAAGACTAATAAAGTCAATGGTGACTTTACAGACCCTGGGAGACAGTAGTCAGTCCCAGGGTATGGAGTCTATACTGGGGAGTCACTATGACACCCCTGTGTTACTGCACTGAGGGTGCTATGTAACACACATCACAAAAACACATGAAGCCCTATGGGGTAAAAGACCTCATAGCCCATTAAACACATCTAGAGTCAAAGAAACAGGGTAAAAGAGTCTCACTCTTGGCAGGAGAAAAAAATAAACCCCAAAAATCCAGCAAAGCTGCTGGGGAACTCACTAGGTTAGGAAATTCAGACTAAACAGAGAATTCTCCCTAACACTCGCCCCCCCAGACTAAGGGGCAGGAGGATTTAATCCAATCCTGGATGAACCTCATACCTCTAGTCGATGACATACATCCTAGAGAGTCCATCAGCATTTTGATGGTGACACCCTGACCTGTGCTCAATGGTGAAATCAAACCCTTGCAGGCAGATTGACCATCTCAATAGTTTTGGATTTTCTCCCTTCATTTGCATTAACCATCTCAAGGGTTGGTGATCAGTCTGAATGACAAAAGTAGAACCATACAAGTATGGCCTAAACTTCTTCAGTGCCCACACAATAGCAAAGCATTCTCTTTCGATTGTTGCCCACCTTGTCTTAGGATCCTTCAGCTTACGGCTGATGAAGCAAATGGGGTGCTCCCTATCCTTCTCATCCAGTTGGCTTCGAACTGCACCTATACCTACATTGGAAGCATCAGTTTGTACAATGAAAGTTTGGTGGTAGTCAGGAGCTCTCAGTACTGGAGCTTGGCAAAGAGATTTCTTCAGTTTTTCAAAGGCCTGATTGCATTCCTCATTCCATTTGACCTTTTTAGAGAATTTTGGAGAGGAGATTACATTCAGTGGAGAAGCTATGGTCCCAAAGTTCTCAATGAAATTCCTGTAATACCCAGTGAGGCCTAGGAAGGATCTCACCTGGGTTTGAGTAGTAGGTGTTGTCCAATTTTGCACAGCTTCAATTTTGCTGAGAAAAGGCCTTATTTCTCCACCTCCTACCTCATGCCCAAGGTAGACCACTTTACTTTGACCTATCTGGCATTTACTTGCCTTGATAGTCAAATTGGCCTGCCCAAGAGCCTGCAAAACATGCCCTAGGTGGTTCACATGATCCTCCCAGGAGTGGCTGAAGACTGCAATGTCATCCAAGCATACCATGCAGAAGTCCTCCATCCCAGCTAGAACTTGATTCACCATCCTTTGGAATGTAGCAGGTGCATTTTTTAATCCAAAAGGCATGACCTTAAACTGGTACAAGCCAAATGGGGTTGAAAATGCAGTTTTCTCCTTGGCATGGTCTGTCAAGGCTATTTGCCAATAGCCTGACGTAAGGTCAAATGTGCTGAGGTACTTGACTGCACCAAGTTTATCCACCAACTCATCTGTCCTTGGCAAAGGGTGGGCATCAGTCTTAGTGACTGCATTAAGAGCTCTATAGTCCACACAGAATCTCAAGTCTTTGGATCCTGTCTTTGGTATTAACACAACTGGGCTAGACCATGGACTAGTAGAGGGTTCTCTTACCCCGAGATCAAGCATCTTCTTGACCTCCCCCTTGATATGGGTTCTCACATTTTCTGACATTCTGTATCCTCTGCTTTTGACTGGCAGACAGTCACCAGTGAGTATCTCGTGCTGTCCCCAAGGGGTCAAGCCTGGTGAGAGTGAGAACAGGGAGGCAAACTGATTTAACGTAGATTTGCACTCCTCTTGTTGCTCAGGTGTCAGATCTGAAGAGAGATTGACTCCTTCAATTTTTTCATCTAAAGGTACACCTCTGAGGAGATCAGGGAGAGACTCACTCTCTTCTTCCTCTGCGGCTGAAGCTAGAAGCAAGGCTCCTACTTCAGGTCTGGAGACGTACACTTTCAGTCGGTTGGTGTGGAAGACTCTATGAGCTTCCCTGGGTCTGCCCAGATCCACCAGACAGTTGACCTCTCCAAGTTTTCCCACAACTTTGAAGGGTCCCATCCATTTGTCTTGCAAGGCCCTCTGCCTTGTTGGGAGCATAACGAGAAATAGCTGATCTTGAGTGAACTCAACCATGTTAGCCTTTTGATCATGCCAATGCTTGACCAAAGCTTGTCCAGCTTTCAGGTTATCACTAGCTTCAGCCATCATGTGTGACATTCTCCTCCGGAGACCTATCACATAGTCAGTCAGGCTGACTGGCTTGAGAGGAGGAGCACCTTCCAATCCCTCCTTAATCAGGGCCAATGGACCTCTGACTGGATGGCCATAGAGAAGTTCAAAGGGAGAATAACCTACTCCCTCCTGAGGGACTTCTTTATAAGCAAAGAGAAGGTATGACAGTAGAAGGTCCCACTTTCTTTTCAGAGGTTCCTCTAAAGCACCTATCATGCTCTTCATGGTTCTGTTAAACCTTTCTACCAACCCATTGGTCTGGGGGTGGTATGCGGTTGAGAACTTGTAAGTAACTCCACAGGTTTTCCACATGGCTTTCATGTAGTGGGACATAAAGTTTGACCCCCTGTCGGATATTACTTCCTTAGGACACAGCCGGAGCTGTAACAGTCCTCATAGGAATTGCCTCAGGGTACCTAGTAGCATGGTCTACTACAACAAGGATAAACCTGTTGCCTGAGGAGGTTGGGGGATCAAGGGGACCAACAATGTCAATCCCTACCCTCTCAAATGGGACTCCCACAACTGGGAGAGGCACTAAAGCTGCCACATTCTTGGAGCCAACCTTACCAGAAGTTTGGCAGGTATGGCAGCTCTTGCAAAACTTATCTACTTCTGCCCCCATTTTTGGCCAATAGAAGTAGAGTGAGAGCCTTTCCTTGGTCTTCTTGAAACTCAAGTGACCAGCCAAAAGAATCTCGTGGGCTAAGTGCAAGAACTGTTGTCTGTTTTCTTGAGGTACTACAAGGCGTTTGTAGTCTCCAGGTTCACACTCAGTTGGTTCACTGTAGAAGAGGCCATCTTCCCAGTGCAACCTATACTTCCCAGGCTCTTGCCCATCAGCCTGAGCAGCTGCCTGGTGGCGGAGACCCTCCAGAGTTGGACATTCTCTTTGCCCCTTATGGAAAGCTGCCCTGCTGGGCCCACCTTCTGCCAGTAAAGACTGCAGCTCAGGATGGTCCTCAGGGTCTAGATCGCCAATAAGTTCTTGGCCTCCTACTAGCTCTTCTTCAGAGTCTAGTTCAACCACACAGGGTTGTACCTCCCTCTCAGCCTCAGCTGGAGGTGGAGTTACAGGTGTAACTGTTGGAAGCACTGGAGTGCTTGCTGCTGACTTTTCCCTAGGACTCTTGGGTCGCCCCTTTGCTCCTGATCAGGTAGTTACTGCAGTGAGTTGCTCCAGTGGTAAAGGAGTGATCTCTGTCATCATCTCCTGAGATAACCCTCGCAGGGTTTTCTCTCTTGCAGGTTTTGTGAGCTCCTGTAACCTTTTACTAGGTGGTCTGGGGGTATGTGACACAACTCCAAGAGCTTTCAGGTCATTACCCAACAGAACCCTACCTGGTACTTCACATTGTATACTGACAGGTATCTTTACAGCCATATCATTACACTGGATGAGAACTGGTAACTGGGGACACATCTCCAAAAGGCCCTCCAGCTAACTTGGTGAGGCATTTGGGTGCCTTAGCAACATCCTCTGCCTTGAAAAATGATTCATCCACCACAGTTATGCTGGCCCCAGTGTCTCTAATGGCAGGAGTCTCCTGACCATTCACCTGGACACTGTCTTTATAATACTCTTTACTATTACCCGGGATAGAATTATACACATCTAAGTTCTGTTGTTCCCACAACCCCTGAGAGACTAAAGAAACACTGGCTGAGACACCAATGGGTTCATCAGCCAGCAGTAGAAAGTTTCCACTTGCCATTGGGACTTCCTCTTCTGGAGCGAAGGCTAAGGAGGCAAGTTGGATCCCTGAAGGTTTACCCTTGCATCTGGGATCTCCCTTCACATGGTCAGTAGAGCCACAAACAAAGCATTTACTGAATGCCTTCTGGAATGGTGGCTTGTTCTGGCCTCCCTCTGGTTTGGCACCAGAGGGTAAACTATTCTGCTGTGGTTTCCCTTGTGGCTTACCCTTATGGTTTTGTTTGGGGCCCTCTTTGGAATTTGCAGTATTAGAATTCTCTTTGGAGTCCTTTTTAGGCTGTTTCCCCTCATCCTTTTTCTGAGTTACCCCAGAATCCTTGTGAGTGGCCCTGTTGGCAACCCACAAGTCAGCAGCCTTAGCTAGTTTTCGGGAATCTAATTCCTTTGAATCAGCCAAGTGTTGTCTGAGCTCACGAGAGCAGGCATCATAAATTGACTCCAACATAAAAAGATTCTTCATACCCTCATAAGTGTTCACTTTGTAACCCTTAACCCATCCCTCTAGGTTTTTCAACCCTTCACTCACCCAGGTAGCCCAAGGGGTACCATCATGCTTTTCGAGCGTCCTAAATCTCTTAAGATACTGGGAAGGGGTCTTCCCAAATCTAGCTATCAGAGCTAGTTTCACACATTCATACTCTTTCCTATCCTCCTCCCCCAACTCCATTACCACATCAGTTGCAACAGGGGGAAGCCTAGAGAACAACCAGGTGAGTAAGTCATTTCCTGTGATGTTCTGGAGCCCATGATTATATTCAAACAGAGACAACCAATCCAACACACCCAACTTAGGCTCATACATACCAACCAATTATTTAGGCATCCGGGGTCTTTTAGGACTGGAACTTGTAGAGGAGCCAGAGAGAGAAGCATTTTCAACAGATAATTTCTTCATTTCTAGCTCATGCTTGAGCTCCATTTCCCATAGCCTTAGTTCTTGATTCAGTTCCTGGTGTCTCTGTTCAGCCTGAGTATTCAGTCTCTTGAACTCTAGTTCAAGTTTCATTTTCTCTAATTCAAGATATTGAGGACTAAGTGTGGGACCTGGCAAAAGCCCAGTAGGTACAGCAGGTAGACCAGGCAGAGGCCTAGGGGGGGACAGTCATAGCAGCCTCACCCTCCTCTTCTGACTCTTCCTCAAGATTATCAACATTTTGATCAACATCAATCTCTATACTGTTATCTACAGTTGCTGGAGTGGTAGGTTCCTCTGAACCATCATCCAGACTTTGGTTAGCTAACAACCTTTCTATCATTTCCATTTTCTTGCCTTTAGTCAGGAGATTCTTATGCTTACAGAGAACTCTTAAACAATCAGCAGTTTTTGTAGCAAGGGACTCTTGACTATAATTTTCCATAGTTGACATGTTAGAAAGATTACTTTTTCAGTGCTAAGCTTTGTGGTTAGTTGTACTAAGGTATCCTAAAGCACTCTAAAATGTATACTCAATACAAATCCCACTGCTGTACACCAGTGTTAGGCAGAAACCTGTGCAGTTCCCTTAGGGAACACTGCAAAAGATTTAGGACTACAGGTGTTAGCAGTAAACCCACTTGGTAGCAGTCTGCACCACCCAGATTTACCTGGTAGCTGTGGCTGAGCAGTCAGACTTCCCTCAAGAAGAGTTAGGCAGTATGCAAAGTATACACAATAGGCACTTAGATACAATAATACAAACAAACACTGCCCAGAGCATTGGTATCAAAGTATATAATTATTTATTTAAAAACACACTGTTTGAAAAACTCCAGCACTCTTATTGTAAAACACTCTAAACACAGTTACTATTATAATATATACAACCCTTATTCCTTCTCAGATAACCACTTATTTTCATACAGAGGTGAGCGCTTAACTATAGATGGCACTCAAATAAGTTTGTGAAAAAGGGAGGGGAAAAGACAGAATATGGAAAGGTACACCACTCTAAGATTTAGGTACACTATTAGCAAGGCAGAAGAGCAAAAGTCACTTGTGAGCCAAAGTCCATAGGCTGGGCCCACTCTTAGAGAGAGCAGAGCACAAATGCGCCCAAGATCACACAGTTACACTAGGCTTAGAAAGTCTTGCAGAGAGTTCGAAAAGAGTTTAGAGAGGCTCAGAAAAGTTTAGCCAGGGTGTCCCAGGCTAACCCAGGTTCGAAAGCCGGGGCTAAAATCTACCCCGTACAGTCGGTGGCAATGGAAGCCAGGCGGGACACGGTACCTTAAGTGGGAAGGATCCTCCAGCGGTGGCAGTTGTTCCTGGCAGTGGGTGCAAGTCTCGTCGTCGTCCAGGGGAAGAGAAGATCTCGACTTGGAGGAAAGATGAAGGTTATTGCACTACCAGGGAAGAAACCAGCCGCGGAGTTGTCCGGTTAAAGGTAGTACTCTTTAATTCGCGGTCGTGGTAAAACATGGTATCCCAGTTGCCGGGGTGCTTGGCACAGGCAAGGCGGCCACGAGATACATCGGGAAGGTGAAAAGACGGTGAAACTGGTTATCTCCACCAGTCAAAGGAAGAAGACTCTCCGGCGGGAGATCTCCTCTGTCATTGGGAAAAGTGGTGAGACGGTCCAGCAGGGCTCCACCGGTGGTGTCGTAGTGGCAGGTCGGCTCAGCTTCTCCCTCATCGGATTCTTAGGTCCTGTGCGGACTTCTGAAGTTCCAGTCCCCAAAGCCCTGCTTTTATGCAGAAAACCCCATTCACTCTGCCTAGCTGTCACTCAAACATGCTAAGTGGTGAGCCGGCCGGCTCACCACTTGGGCCAATCAGGACGGAGTGCGACTTGAGTTGCCTAGGCAACCCAGTCCAGGGTGCCTAAATCCCCCTCCACCCCTCCTAAGTACCCCAGACAGAGTGGCACCACTTTGGAGGGTTTCTGTGGAGAAGCCCGCCAAAAAGTGGAACAAAGGGCTCGACTTGGGTTGGAGTCACAGAAGAGAACACAAACGGCATTTTAGAACCGAGTTTTGGCAAAAAATACCAACCGGAGAATTAATATTAATTAAATAAACCAGCGGTATGTTCGAGGCTGTCGTAATTAAATAAAATAAGATAGTAGCCTCGAACAATGGGAAAATCCCATAGAGAAATATTTGCGGTTGAATATAAAAAATAGTATTGACTGCCACCAGCCAAAACTCGATCAGGGGGGACGGAGACGTGCCCCCTCGACTAACAGACCCCGGGACAATTGAATTGCCCCAGCCAGTACGTCCACAATATGATGGTTTGTACTGGTTCTGTTCAGAATTTAAGACTAGTAAAGTCAATGGTGACTTTACAGACCCTGGGAGACAGTAGTCAGTCCCAGGGTATGGAGTCTATACTGGGGAGTCACTATGACACCCCTGTGTTACTGCACCGAGGGTGCTGTGTAACACACATCACAAAAACACATGAAGCCCTATGGGGTAAAATACCTCATAGCCCATTAAACACATCTAGAGTCAAAGAAACACACTCAAATCATGCCCAAGAGTGAGGGTAAAAGAGTCTCACTCTTGGCAGGAGAAAAAAATAAACCCCAAAAATCCAGCAAAGCTGCTGGGGGACTCACTAGGTTAGGAAATCCAGCCTGAACAGAGAATTCTCCCTAACAGACACCATGGGATGGGATTACCAGAATTACCAGCACCATGGTTTCCATGGGTTATGTGATCTAACAAACCACGATTAGAGTTGCAAATGTAATCGTGAACAAAACACTGACAAACACAGATTTTATTTTATTTTTTTATTTGGGGGGGGGGGTCACTCCCTAAGCCCTGCTTTTTTTCCACCCTTTTAAAGCCACCCCATCTCCATCCTGACCCATTTTAACCTCTTACCCCACTACCCTCTATATATTTATTTACACTTTTCAGTGTTTTTCGGTGTTATTGTTCCCTCTGTTATGTACCACTCTGTGTTTTGTTTCTGATAAAATGACTGGACACCGTTTCCATGGTGTACAGTAGGATGTCAGGCCTTGGGCATCATTACTGCATGACCGCTTAGATTAAAGAAGTTATATACTTTTATGAGGCATACATTGGACTCATCTACAAGAGTCTAGTATTTTGGGGAACACCTGTTTGATGATAGTTTTGTAAAATATTTGGGTAGATATATTAGTTATCTGCATTGTTAGGGCACTGCCATTGCTTAGAAAGCCTACAAGCCTTCCCTTGGGCTGGCTGAAGCAACAGCCTTTCAGCCGGCCGGTATGAACATTCCTCTGGATTCAGGACCTGAGCAAGGAATCCCAAATCTGAATTCCAGCAAAAGGCAAAAACTGTCTTTCCCTAAAGAGTTCAGGCTTATCGAGGAAGTAGCTTTAGAGGCAACAGGGGTTGTGGATGTTTTCACTAAGTTAAGCAGTTTGAAAGGATTTATGCACAGAAGGATGTTGGAGGAGAAGGACTCAATATTTCTTTCAAAATGGGTGCTTTTTTCTCAAAACGCTTGAGTGCTACAGACAATCCAGAGCTCTGCAATATGGTACAATGTCCTTTCATCGACAGATATTTTTTCAATGCGTTTTTTTATGAACATTCTTCGTCGTAAATACCTATAGAAAAATAAAGGGGGAAAGGCATATAAAGAGTTGGGGGGTTGGGAACAGTAAATGGAGGGGCTTGAGGGGGGAAGTCCCCGAAAAATAAATGCAATGGTTTTTTTTGGTGAAAGCTTTTCCTAAGAAAAACGTTAAAAAAATAGCTGTCGATGAAATGACATAGAACCCTGTAATTCATGTTGTAGAATTACCAGTTCAGATAGTGTCTCGAAGGCATATCTATTTCTTCAAGGAGAGCACACAGTTGCTATATCTGGAGTTGACGGAATAATTGGAGAAGAGGCAAGTACCATTATATAGATGGTATGTCGATAACATATTCCTGGTAGAACTACAAAGGTTTCATACTCATGGACTGCAACAGATTCATCTTTTGCTAACAATTTGTGAACGCTGATGGGCCCCGGGAGAGGGGGAACAAGATTTATGTTATGATGACCATAAAAGCATGCAGTAACAAGTGATCATAAATGTGCGTAAATGATGAAATGGGAGGAGGAGTTTGGGCATGTTTTTGAAAACCTGAAGTGTCACTCCTTTTATATATGGCGAGAGTTTATTATTTTTCTTTTAAATCCTAGCAGGCATTGGATAGGGAAATCATCATTTATTGGCTTGAGGTAATGCTTGCCGGGAGGGCTCTCTAGAGGGACCTGAGGCTGCTGAGGCAGCACTTTTAGGAGCTCTCAGGGTCTCTGGGTGAAGCCCATCTGGTCCCATTTTGCCAGCTCATAACAGTTCAGACAATGGCACGCCGTTCTTTGCTGGAGGTGCGCCAGTGGGTAGTGGCCCTTGTGCCCCTCACCTGAGGAGGCAAATGCCAGACATCATCAGACCTGAGTGACTGACCTGGAAGCAGAGCATTACATGATGATGAG
Source organism: Ambystoma mexicanum (assembly GCF_040938575.1). Taxonomy (NCBI): domain Eukaryota; kingdom Metazoa; phylum Chordata; class Amphibia; order Caudata; family Ambystomatidae; genus Ambystoma; species Ambystoma mexicanum. The sequence continues at coordinate 936,216,093 of NC_090936.1, forward strand.
AGATGGGACAGAGACAGAGGACTGACTTTAGAACTATGCAAGGAATACTATTGTATTGTTCTGGAGCCGAGGGAGGTCAAACGGAAGTGATATGTATTGTAAGGGGCCAGTCCATGGATAGATATAAGGGGAATGCCAATTGGATGTGGGTTGGGTTAGCTTGGGTGGTTGTTTAGCGATATGCTGTCTGTTTATTGGTTTGCAAACCAGTAATAAACAGGCTTCTTGGCTTGCCCGTTCTCAATATACCCCTTAGTCTTTTGTTTTGATTTGCGTTGATAACTTCAAGATGATGACAACCTCTCTGTTTAAAGATGTGTTGATGCAGTTGTAATTTTCATCCATCACAGCAGATATGTTCAAGGTTGAAATACCACTTTTATTACATTCTCCTTGGTCTGGTATCAGCAATCTTTGGAAGTGTACATGCCCAGTGGCAATTTACCTGTGAGCAATGAGATGCAAGGATACTGATATTTGTGGACAATATCCTGCTCTTCTCCAAGTTACAGGAAGAAATTATACCCCTTTCAGACGATGAAGGTGCCGGTAAGATAGCTCAGTGGGTTGAGCACTCGCTGCTGCGATCTGAGCGTGATCTGCAGGTTCGAATCCCGGCAAAGCCAACTCAGCCGTTAATCCTTCCGAGGTCAATAAATGAGTACCAATTTTGGTTGGGTGATATTGTATGTAAATATGTGCTCTGTAAAGCGCTTTGGATAAAGGCACTATATAAATAACACATCATTATCATTATCATTACTGTTTGGTATGGGGTTCAGCATCGACTGGAAAATGTCAGAGGATGCAGTCTTTCAGAGAATAACTTTCATGTCTCCCAAGTGATTGAAAATTGGACAGGGGAGTTTTTCTTATTGTTTGGTACAGATGGGATCCCTTTCAAACAGACCTGTTTTTCTCATGCCTTCTCAGATACAGGTTATCCCAGTTGCAAGCCAAATCTTTTTGCAAAGGTTGCAAATGTGATCTTTCAGACATTGGATGCAGGAAAGGCATTATGCCTTTTCATATGATTGAAAGGATTCTGGTCCACACATAAATGATGAAATGCTTGCTTGTCCTGATCATCAGTGTACGGCAGAATCAGGAGTGGCTTACAAATCCGATGGAGATTTGACCAAACCTTTGGGTTCCACAATTTAACATTCAAAACCATCATCTGAACTTCCGAGGGGGAACCAGGCCTACTTGATTTGCCAGGTACCATTTCCCTAATCAGATGGTTGATATCATGAGTACATTGTCTCCCGTAGGTCTATTGACATATGCTTCTGGATTTATCAGGTGTTGTAGAGACCCGACACCATAAGAGTGCATGATTGTGCCTATCATACCTAGGTGAGTTGGTGCATTGCAAGCGGTGTGGATACTGTTTATATGGATGTAAAAGAGGTGGTCCACTTGTAACCTATTTGTCATCTGTGTGTTTATTATTGTACAGTTATTGTATATCAATCTGCAAATATCTTTATTTGGTGAAGAGTTGGCCAGTAGGGTTCCATCTCGACTTCTTGGAGGGTTCAAACACTCTTATCCACCTCAACCAAGTTATGCCACCTTGTGGGATGTCAATGTGGGCCTTGCCTGGTTTCATGAATTCTTACAAAGTACCACTTTCATTGCAGGAGCTCTGGACAAACTGGTTATGTTCATTTGTTTAATTTCAGTCTGGAGATGGTCTGATATGAGGGCCTTGGATTTATCAGGGCTTTCTTTTACCCCCTTTTAAGTATCTAGTGGGATGAAAATATACTGCTCTATTATTGTGTCTCCTGTTTTTTTTCTAATAAGCATTGCCTAAATGTGTTAAAATGTTTCAGAGTGTATGAGTTGAGGTCAGCCGCCTTGAGAATGTCTACTGATCAGATTTTTGCTTCCCAACGCAAACCTATTAATCCAGAGGCTTGTTGGGTTTGTTGGGTCATGTCGAAAATGCGTACTGATTTGTCTATGTTTAGTGCTCATCGCACAGAGGGGCTCTCGCATACAAGGCCTTTTGGGGAGGAGCCTGGGTTTAAGAACTGTCTAAGACAGTAGATTTGTATAAAGAACAAGTATGTCATGAGTTTTATTGTAAGACATTAAGCTGGTTATGTATACTGCTTCAGTGATCATCTATAGGCTTTGAATCTGCATAGTTTGAAGCCTCTGTTCCATGGCACAACATTTCCATTAGTCCCAGTAAAGGTAAGAGGGAGAGTCAGGAATCTATTAATGATGCACATGTAATTATATAATTATATCCCTCCTTTCTGATCCTCACACCTCTATTTGATTTATTGAATCCAATGATGCCATCTAGGGATAACAATTATTTTGAGATGTCAATCCCAGGCTAGAGATTCATGATGTTGACCTGCAGGATGAGGAGCCTCGTGGTGTTTCCTGTTTCTGCTACCTAAACTGGTTGAGGGGGCAGTGGACGGTCGCTGTCGAAAAGAGGACTAGGTGATGGGAGTTATCACTTGTTATAGGGTCTGGACCCCTGATTTCTGAAGAAATGGCTGGTTTTGGAGTGAGAACCTTCTCCAAAAATGTTGTATAAGATTTGAGAAGTAGCTTATAAGAACTTATGAGAAACTGGTGGGATTTTGAGAGCACTAATAAGAACGTTATAAGAACTCACATGACACCAAAATACATATTGAATTCTTAAGCATTCTTATAAGTTTGAAGTAGGATTTGTATAAGATTTAAAAAAGATTCTGGTAAGATCCTTATAAGAAAATCAATAAGAACAATATGTATTGGAGCGAAATGTAGTTTGTTCACGGAAGACATTCTTCCTTAGCTCCTACTGTTATGTTAAATAAAGCAAAATGTTTGTTGCATAATACTTGCCTCCATGCCATTAACAAAATCCCGACTCTGTGTCATAAAGTTAACAAGGACTAATCGAAATTCAGCACCGCACCTTCCACCGATTGTATTGTAACTAGTGGGGCGTGAAAGTACAATTGAGATTTTGCTAGAATCTGCCAGCATTTGTCAAGTTGGGCAGACCATTTGCAATCAGACATCATTTTGAAACATCAGCATGCTTTCTAAAAGGCATTTTTGCGCTGTGGATATGCATGGCCTTATTTAGATGGCGGTGGGTTTGGGGAGAAATTGAACATGCTCATTTTGTTTTTCATCTCCGCATCCAATCATGCCCATGCTGTATGGTCATGAGGAGTTCAGGCAGAGTGGCGAACCCCATGTGGATGTCACCCCTTAGTTGCATTCCCAGGGTTTTACCAGTAGGTATCATGATAGTGTGGAGCCCTGTTTACCAGCACTACTTCAACAACTTGCGCTGGACAAATACATTAAACTCAAAAGACCAATGACCTCCGCCGCTGCAGATCTAAGTCATGCGCAAGTGTGCAGATTGAAGCTCTCCCAAAATGTGATTAACGTTGAAATGAAAACCACCAGAACCTGGGTGATTCCCAAATTCCCACATTCATACAGTGACTCTCTGGTCAGTCTCTGCCAAATGCCAAGGTCCTGCAACCTGCAGCTCTCCAGGTGTTTTGGACTACAACTCCCATGATTCCTCACCAGTAACTATGCTGGATAGGGCTGATGGGACTAGTGGTGCAAAACATCTGGAGAGGTAAAGGTTGAAAACCCCTGGCCTAGATGAAACAGAATCAAGACGAGAAACACAACTCTTTTTTACTAATATCTATCTGCGTGCTCAAAATGGGTCTAATAAAGTCTTTCTGGAACAGTTTCCTTTCTCAATGTATGGAGATGTCTTATTTCACTCACATTTCCTTCTGCAGATTTGAGACGTTTCCAAGTGCAGAACGCTTGATTCCAGTTATGGCCAACGCTCCTTACCTTAAGTGCTGGAAACAAAAATTCAGCATCAATTGCAAGGTAAACATGACATATCTAAAAGTGTACCATCCTCATGAGCAGGCATATAGCCAAATTGAAAATTCCCTTTGTCCGCACAACCCTTGTATTCATCTCAATAAATGATCCTTATGTGAAAATGAGGATTCGGTTAACTTTCAGGGAGAGAAAGTCATCAAAAAGAATGCCTACAAATGTGAAATTCATCACATGCTTACCAGAGGACAGATGCGTTGCTAGGGGTGGGAGAGCTGAGTGGGCTATAGCCCCAGGTCTTCTGGTTGTAGCCCTAGATAGAAGCTCAGGGGCCACAACCAAAAGGCTAGCTAGCCCCGAGTCCCGACAGTCCCGGAATTAGCATAGTGCCAGATTTTTTCCAGACCTAGCAACACCCATGCCAAAGGCCTTGTCAGGATTGCGTACCAAGTGGGGCCTGGAGCTATATATGTAGGGCCCACCCTCAGTAGAGCCAGAAGAGGGAAGCAGGCTTGTTTTTCACTTGGCCGAATGAGCAGGAGTAACAGAGCATAGCGAGGGAGCACAAACCAATTAAGGGGCGTTCTGTGTGTTTCCCCCTCCCGAAAAAATGTTTGAAATTATGGGTTAAAATGGTTCATTTTATGGTACAGTTTATTATCCGTTTTGTAGGGTAAGGCATGAAAAAAGCCCATTAGATGCTTAGTCACCAACAAAGCACAGGAGAATTTTCTAACACGTTTTATTGTCTTGTGCATTGCCCAATTGCGCCCCCATGTGAGAACACTTATCATGTAGCCCTTGACCTTCACACCAGTAAAACAATGCCATGCCACAGTAAAAACACATGCTATCCCCTCCCCCATGTAAGAACACTTACCATGTTGGCGTTGCCCCTTAGTGCGAGTACAAAAGTCCATGCCACCGTAATACTCAGCCAGTCCATCACATAATAACACTTAAGTTGGCTTTGCTTTGCTCAAACACACCAGTAAACCATGCCATGCCCCTGTAAAAGAGTGCCCATATTCTAAAGCCCATGCCTGGTCCCCAGCCTTGCATACACAAATGCACACACACCCACACAAAAGCACACGCGCGCAGACACACACACACACACACACACACACACACAAACACACAGATATACATGCACATCCACAGAGATAAACATATCCAGAGAGATAAAAAAACATTCAACCCAAAAATATACACACACAAAGAGATATATACACACAGATATATACACGCACAGCACAGATACCCACACACATATGCTTACACATTCACCCACCAGTCACTCACCCAAACAGCTTCTCCGCCATTCACATGAGAACCCAGAAAATGTGCACTGCACTTACAGACACAGACACACCCCTGCAAACATACATACACACACTTACACAAACCCGTACATGCATACATTCATACATACAATCCTCGCACACACCACACAAGCATACCCAATCAAAATCTCGCCGCTGCCTCCTCAGCTCCTTCATAGGACTCCAACTGATGCACTCCATGCAAACAGGATCTAGGAAGCAGGGAGCGCCTCCTGGTTCCTGACATGTGAAGAGCACCGGAGCCGGAAAGGGACTCCAGCTGCCCAGTCTGCAGGGTGAAGTCTGTAAATGCTGTGTGGGCCTTTACAGATTTTGGGTGAGCCTAGCCTGTTCAGGCCCTACACTACGCCTCTGATGCTTACATTGCTTGGTGTAAAACATTTCCATGACGAATGAAATCAGTACTTAAATGACAAGCTGAGCACTGGGTAGAATCCTCTTGTCCTCTGTGGTTCAACTCGCACAATGAAACAGAAGTGAGAGCTTCAATTGAAATCTTTAATTGTCCCAATGAGGACACACAATGGAGGAAAAACATAGCCTTTAAAGTAAAAGGAAAAAAAATGCCTATCAGCCGTTTCAAGAATTATTCTGAGTCTACAACTGGAAGTCATATTTTATAAAACACTACAAAGTATGGAGGTCTTTGACTTCCTGTTTCTTACTTTCTGTAGTTTGATTGGCTTTTTCTGGTCTTAAAAGCACCCAGAAAAGGAATTAACTCAAGAATTCGAGTCGTAAAAAAGAGAAAAGGAAAGCTGTAAGAAGGATATCTGCTCTCAATGTTGGAGCGAAGCTGCATTGTACACCCCGAAAAAATAACAATAAAGAACAAATGGAACCCAACTGATACCAATCATCATCAAGCGTGTTAATTGGTCTGTGAACCGTCGATGGGGTAAGATTGGTTTGATATAGAACAAAATACACCATGAGTGAGAAGAAGCGTTTCAAGAGATACCCAAAATCTTCACAGAAACCTTTTTATGTGCTAACCTAATAAAAGTGCAGAATAAATACCAGTGCCATGGAAACAGAACAGCGTAGGTTCTCATCGCTAAACCCTGGCATTTGGAACTAAACTACACCGCTCTTCAGGCGGCTTGAAGGGGCATGTTGGGGCCAAGCTGTTAAAAAATTGCCACTGTCCATGATTTCACATTTGTAACATGAGATAATCTTACTAGTTCTGCTCCAGAGACACTGCAAAGAAAATACTGCGTTACCAGACCAAAAGTGCTTGTAGTGAGAGTTCAATGTCGCACTGACCAAACCTTCTGTAAATTGGTGACTAGACAAAGAATGGTGATTTTTGGTTGTGGATAAATGGCCATAAAAGCAGAGCTTTGTTAATTTGTGTGAGTATTTAGGGCCCAGTTGGCAAAGGATTGGGCATTACAGCGTAGCCCAAATGAATCTATTCTGAGAGATTACCCCTTAAATATAGCTGCCAAGTTTCCCATTTCCATGCGGGATCTTTGAGCCAGTCCTGTGTTTTATTTTTCCATTGCATGCTTGGACGTGCAGGCTCACAAATGCAATGGAAAAAACGAAACTACAAGCAAAAAGCAGGACTGGCTCTAGGTGTAACACATGGAACTGGGAAAATTGGCAGGCAAAGTTGGGTGGCCATCGTGCCTACATCAGCTGCTGGGCACTCATGGCCGGCATAAGGGTTTTCTGCAGATGGAGAGGTGGGGGGTCCCCGAAGCTCTGGCCTCGAGGTGTTAAGAGCTTAGCCCTTGGTAGAAGTCTAGGGCAATGGCCTCCACCATGGCTGGGTGGGGGATGAGCAGAGCCCCTGTAGCTCTCCCCTGGGACTCCTGCTGGACTCCAGGTCCAGTCTCGGCCTCAGATGTCGGCCTCGCCCGGGACTCATGCACTTTGGGAATCACCTGCACTCGGGCACCCTGGCCTTCTCAGGAGGTTGGATCGCCGTCCTCCATCTGTGCCACACAGCCACCCCGGAGGAAGGCACTTCCCATTGTTTATGAAGTTTATGGAGCCTGGTCGGAGACAAATATAGGAATCATCTGGGCCAGCTGCGACTTGGGCCATCTGGTCTGACTGCCCCAGCAGGTGGCGGGTTCGGCCCAGCCCGAGGACCAGATGACTCAGGGCGGTCCCCCAACCAGATGGCTGGGATGCTCTTACCAAATGGCCCGGCAGGGTCCGCCCCGACCAGATAGCTGGGCAGCCATGAGGTTGTGCCTGCCTTAAGGCCACCGTCCAGGGTCCAGGATGTAAGCCACCACCTCTATGCTATGGGTGCACCCAGAGTAGGTGTGAGTTTATCATGCGCCCATGCAGCACTGCAGGAAGTATGGAGATCCTTCCTATACTGCCACTGCAGTGATGCCTTTGAAAAAAGAATGTTTCGGATGATGACTTTTGACAGATCACAGCGCGGTAGCTGCTGTGCTACTTATGAAACCCTGACCCAGAATCAGGTAGTCTACGAATGATTTAGCACCAGGTTCCCTACGAACATGCAACGCACTACAGGCAGGAGAGGTGTTCCCTTTCTGTCCACACTCAAGTCCCAAGGCGAGCAGCTTGACACACCTGCCCAGAGACCGCTGTCCTAAGCCAACCGAGGCCCCACAGTACCTCAGTATTGTTATGGTTTAGGGGGTGTGACACATTCTTGGATGTCGTCACTTGTCGCCGAGGTGGTGCCCCTTCCCATGAGGCCAGGGAGGTGAGGCTGCTACCTGATAGCCCCCATGGGGGTGGTACTCAGTGGGAGGATCTCATGGGGAGGGAAACCCCCTGTGTGAGCAGGGACGAATATCCCGGGAGAACATGCTATACTCACTTCAATCCCCCTCACCTATCCAACCCTTGCGTTGCAACCCTATGTACATGTCTCATGTAGCGAAAGTCGGTGATGCAGCGGAGAGAAACAAGGCGGCCAGAAACACAAGGTGAGAAGGTGAAGTTTCTCCCAGGGGTCGGAAGCAGAAAGACAAGACCCTTCTCCCTATTGCAAAACACCTGACTTACCTGACGGAGGAAGAGGGACCATATGGCCCACTTCGGTAGAGCAGTCCAGAGGGAACCCGCAGCTGTGGAGCCACCATAGCTGGAATGAAGCTGGCGGAAGGTATGCCAGGACGAAAGGCGAGTCCCAGGACCGACCAGAGCCCACAACAATGGTCCCTGAAGGTGGGGGATAACACAGGCCGGCCGGTTGGGCCAGAACACAGGCTAATGGTGCAGTTAAGAAGGGTGGAGATACCCTGGGATGAAGGTCTGAGAAAATACCCCTGGAGAAAGACTGTGGGAAAGTAACATGTGCAACACTTCAGGTCTGGGACCTGCACCAACAAGAAGGAAAGTTCAACAGTCATCTTTTTAGTCGCAGTATCTAGTGAAGCAAGTTGGCCACACTACCAGCAGAGAATCCTGGGGGTCTGGGACCCACAAGACGGGAAGCTGAGTCTAAGTTGGGGAAACGTGTACAAATCATATAAAGAGGCCAGGGGAAGGGAGTCATTCCCCCGTTATTGTGAACTGTAGTAAAACTGTAAATAGTACAGGGGAAGGGAGTAATTCCCTATGATATTGTGAACTGTGCCAAAACTGAGAAAAGGTAAGGGGAAGGGAGACATTCCCCCTGGTGTTGTAAACTGCAAACTGAGCCTGAAAAAAGGCCTGGGGAAAGGAGTAATTCTCCTGACATTGTGAAAACAATGAGAGCAAGAAACCTGGAGAAGGGAGGCATTCTCCAGGAACCCCATATAGAAGAAACAACTATGGGTAATAAGACATGTTGATGTTTGAACTGGAACTTTACCTTTTAACTCTGAACTAAGAACTTTACTGCTTTTTAGAATTACAACTTGGAACTTTATTTTGTGCCTTGGAAAGGGATTGTGACCTGGGGAAGGGAGTCATTCCCTCAGGTAAAGATCCCACCTAACAATTGGAACTGTGATCCATCATCCAGAAGAAGGGAGCCATTCTTCTGGACTAAGAAGATCCACTACCTCTTTTGTTTAGTTATAAGCGTAAGGGACAGAAGACATTTATTTTTTTTACACAGAACGGTGTGCTCTTGATTTACAAGCAAATCCTGAAAAAAACAATAGTATTTCAGTTGACGTAGGGCCACGTTGGGCCTAAAAGTGCAGAAATACTTTCCTTTAATTGGAACGCATTCTGTAGACTGGCAGAGAAAAGGCTGCCAGTTCATTTCAATTGTAAAACCATGAAAACCGGGATTAATTTGCTAAAATAGAGAGACCATGTAAATGTGTGCAGTCTGCAGCTTAGCACAAGGAACATTTTAAATATGAAACTATACTGCAGAAGGGAATTCAAAGGCACACAGGAAGGAAACTGGTGGATACAGTAAAACTATAGTAAGGTAATCTAAACATTTCATGCCTACTTTTTGCCGATGACTTTGTGGTCGTTGACCAAACACCAATAGGGCTGCAGAGGCAGCTGGTAGCTCTGGGAGATTCTGCGGTGGAAAATAAACTTTCAATTAATACTACTAAGTCAAACATCTCAGTATTCCCAAATATAAAAAACACAATTTGTAAACCATAAATGGTGAGTTGGAAATGACAAGTTGGAAGTTGCTCAGGATATAAATATTTGGGAGTAAATATTAACACCACTTTGGGAGAAACACCTTATAAAAATAATGGGCCTCATTAGGAGGCAGGCAGCCACGTAATGAATGGTGCCCGTACGGGACCGGCACCATTCATTACAGGCTGCCCTAACACGAGGACTGCTGCTGTACCCACTAAGGAATGCCTGGTCAGACCAGGTGTCCTTAACGGGTCCCGCTAGCAGTCCAGGATGCTAACAACAGGCCTGTCATTAACAGGTCTGTGTTATCATCCTTCCCATTCCCAATGAGCCCTATAGTGGGTCAAAGGGAATGGGGATGTACCGGGGCTGTGTCCCGCGAAAGGGATTAACCGGGCCCTCCAAGGTCGGAATGGCCTGGTAAGTCTTCTTTTTCAGGACCCAGACCTGGTACCCGGTATGGTGGTAGCCATGCGCTTTTAGCACCATGACTACCTCCATACTCGTAATGAGGCCCTATGTGTTAAATAAGATGCTGAATTTAACTTCTCAAGCAAAAGTCATATATTGGGAATACTGCAAATTTTCATGTAAACCGATGTTGATCTTCTATGTTAAAAAAGTAATACCGGTTGTCACCCATGGTGCGCGCTCAAAAAAGCCATCTGATCAACCAAAATGGGACTATTTAGAGGGAAAAATCTGGAAATCTGTGTTGGGTCTTCCAGGGAGTACACCAATTCAGGTGCTCAGGTATGAGCTTGGCTTATCTTCACTGCAAACAGTGGTAGATTGGCAGACAATGCACCTATACAGGAAATGCCTTTTAAAAGCAGATCACAAGAGAACTCTTATTCCAATAATAGCAGGTGCTATCACTTCTAGAAAGAATAGTTTTTTTAGCCTCTGGACAGATCACTGTGTATCAATAATGTCTAAATCTGATTTTGAGGGAAAACTATTGTTAGAGAATCCAGATAGTGCAAAGAAAAAACAATACCAATCAGAATGGATTACTCTATGGGAGACAATCCAAAATGGTAGAATAATGAAGATTGGTTGTTTTACTCTAAAGGCGAGAAAAACATTGCTGAAATATCTTTTGATGTTTCCTGATACCAATTACTGGAATGTCCTGCTACGAATTTGATTTGACTTATGGCTACTAAGACAGTTCTGGCAATAAGGTCAAAGGTCCTTGAATAGAATAATATATGCCGCTTTTGTTTTGGTGAATGAAACTCAAGAGCACCTTTTTACCGAATGCCTGGCTCTGTTACAACTTAGGAAGGATATTTTCTATACATTTTTGGGTATTTTTAAATCACTTTCACGAGCTGAAATGTGGGCTAGGGTGTTTAGTGCAGAACATATATCCCTAAATATAGCTGCTGTTTCCTTTTTAAATAATTTGAAATTTTTGTGCATTTAAAATGTATTATATTAAAATGATGATTTCTTTTCAGAATCCTAACATAATTTTCATTGTTCTAAAGAAGTTTCTTGTTTTAAATTTAATTGACCGTAAGTGGAATGTAATGAAATGTGTATTTATAATGGAACGATGCAATTCTTTTTAAAAGATTGAAATGTTTTTAACCAAACAAAGTATAATAATAATAATAGTAAAACTATTTGTAAATAAACTACAAAAGGAAGATGGAAGCAACATGTATTGGGTGGGATACAAGATATGGAAGCAGGCACCATGCAATGGAAATAAACATGTATTTTAAAATCACCAGTTTTTGATCATAAGAATTGGCTTCAACCTGTACAGAACTCCCAAACTGTGACCGTCCCCCTATTATCTGGAAATGCCTTTGAAACTGCAGCAGTGCCTAGCAAGGACTCTATTGGGGCTAGGTGCTAACAACTGTGTAAACAGAGAGGCAGCCCTTAATGGGTTCAACTTTGGAAAATAGTTGTAATTGAAAACTAAAATCGTGGTTCCTCCTTGGGCTGACAGACATGCAGCTGAAGACCACCACATGATGACTGGAGGTGGGGCTGGCCTTTCTGCTCTCAAAGATAAGTGAACAGATGGTCCATTAGCCTGGGGAGAAAGAATGTAAATTACTTTAGATCAGGCCAAACCAACAAAGAAGCAAATGGCCAGAATTACATGTGAGGTTCCTGGAAGAATATGAAATGCGTAATTGAATTTAACCTTATTTTTACATTGGTGCTATTGGGAAACCATGATTGTTGATTATCTTGGGAACTATAATACACACAATAATAGTTCAAATAGCATTAGACAGCTTATACGAATATTTATCTGTTGGGACAGTGTTGATAGGATGTCTATCCTGGGACCCAGAGTTACAAGCTAAAAAGTGATCAAAGCTTCCCAGAAAATGGCACAAAAGTGGAGATTTGGGGGGTGATAGCTTGTTGCATTAGATACATGTATACAGAATCTTGTGGCATTGACATTTCCCCTGTTTGAATAAATCATGAAAATCTGTCATTCAAACCCGCAACATTTTGCCAGAATGAGACACATTCCATTAGGTCCAGCACGGTCAGACCATTTCAGACATATATATATAAACTAACAAAAACATTGTTAAAGGGAAGTTATGGTTATCTTGCACTAGAAAAAAACCTATGAAATTCAATCGAAAAATGTTGATACAGGGATGTTATGGTGACAGGTAAAACCGAACCCCCCCGCCCGAAAATTCAAAAATGTATGGTCAGCTAAGCAACCATAACTCATGCCACCAGTGTGCACTGCAAGGACTAACACCCATGACATCAAAGATGCCATCACAAATCTCATTCATGACATCACTGATGACATCACACGTGCATGTAGTTTTAATAGGAAGCCTCCACAGGGATTGTTATTGTAATGGTGGCAGAAAACTATCAATGATCATTGGAAGAACTATCATGAGATAAGTATGTCATGGAGGAATGCATTGCTATACGCACCATAATATTACACACTTCTTCACTGTACATTAAGGAACTCATGTGCAAACGTAGCCATTGTCTGCACCATGCCTCATGCAAGTGTAACCTTCAAAATCTTTCCATGTTACATAGTGAAATCATGAATGCATTCGTTTTAGAGTGTCGGGTACTACTGTGTAACATGTAAGAAGTAGCTACCATTGCCTTTATAACTACATAATTGCACTACTGCACAGAAACCATAAAGACTCCACAATTCATACAAACATGACCATTTACAAGGGAATTAAAGTAAGCTACAAAGGAGCAGTATTACCAGAAACTATTCATAACATAACTGATTATCTTCATGCACAGAAACCAGTGCTGTGTTTTACGCTTTCCTCTTCCCCTATATGTATATGTATCATTTGATGTGAGTGAACCGTAAGGAAAGTTGTATATGAACATATGAGAAGGGTGCCGTACACAAATATAGAACCTTTTGAATTGTTTGTTCCAGACTGTTAGTGAACAAAAACACCTGTCCCACTTATGGTAGTGAACAAAAGAGAGGGAGCCACACATGTGATATCATCAGTAATGTCATGAATGAGATTTGTGATGGCATCTTTGATGTCATGGGTGTTAGTCCTTGCAGTGTCCACTGGAGGCCCGATTTATGGTAGCTTAGCTTACCATAAATGTCGAATTTCTTTTTTTTTCGGTTTTACTAGTAACGATAATGTCACTGTAACACCATTTTTCCATTGAATTTCATAGGTTTTTGCTAGTGCAACTTTACCATAACATCCCTTTAACAATGTTTTTGTTAGTGAATTTCATAGGTTTTTAGTAGGGCACTGTAAGCAAACCGTTGCTTTAGCATAGCGCTTTTTGTAAAGAGGATAGGTATTTGGTACGCAACATAACCATAACATCCCATTAACAACGGTTTGTTACTGATTCCTTGGCTGCCCTCATGATAAACGTGTGGAAAGGGCAAATTGTCTGGTGTATGTATCCATTTGCGCTACCCCTTACTTTTCTGAATAGTGTTGGTGTATCGTAGCAATTACAGATGTACATAGTAAGTGTTGTTTAGTGTCTCAGTAGGATCTCTTTTTGTGTTAACAGTGCATGGTAAATCTGTGCTGCACACTACTGGCCGAGATGACTAGAGATGAGCAATATGGACATTTCCTAGGGAGACTGCACCTGCTTGGCATATCTGCAATCACGCTGCAAGTATCCATAGGACTCCATTAGTGACCGCATGTCCGCATCTTCGAATGCACTTTTAAGTAGTTGTGGAAGCGCACGTTTCCGTTTCACACCTAAACCCACTGTATGCTGGTAACACCGCCCCTGTTGCCAGCCCTACAGATTCATGCAGTACGCTACTGCATTTAAAGTACTGCTGCCGACTTCGTGGGCAGCTATGCAAACCTACCAATGTGTGGCTAAAGCACTCCTAACTGTATAACGGCCACTGGTAAACAAGAAACAGCAACCTGCAGTGTCACATGGGCATGTTAAATGTCGCATTACTTTGATTTATCTGCTGCTTGCCTTTCCATGACCTGTGAAACAGATACATTGGGTCTGCACTCAGCAGTGTGATGGAAATTATCAAGAGGTCGCCTGCCAGTCGTACAGTTGAAGAAAACTTGTAAGTTGGAGGTAGGACAGTTTATAGTAAGCCTGCAAATTGGCAAAGCTGGTGCACCTTGGCCATGCATATACTAGTGTATGTAAAGGCAAGTAAGGAAACAGCAGAATATGCAGAGCGCAAACAATTTTAGTGGTAGTTAGAAAAGCGCTGTAGCTGCAAGAGTCGCACAAAATAAATGGTTTCCTGCTGCATGTAATGAAGCTGTGTTTCTTATTGCTGTAAACATTCTTGTATTCCACAGTGTATGTATATCCGTGAATTCTACCCCTAACACTAATGGTGTAGCATAAAGTGTTTGTACTGCATGTGACAACAACTGATAGGAAAGCACAAGGGACAAGTGGGCAGGTTACCACCCTTCTGACAATTAGTTAGGGTCCTTTCATGTACAGCATTTGCCACATCTGCTGCAGGCAACAAGAGGGGCACTCCTGTAGGGCAGCAGAGCTGTAGAACAACCTTTGTAAACCATATGCTGCGCTACAGACCCTTATCCGGCAAAGGGCATTGTATTGTTAATGTACTGCAATGCGCTACTGTACAGAGGGTAGGTACTTGGAAGTGCGTGGGAACGGTCCTTACAGGAGAATTACTATGACTGGCACCTATATAGGTGAGGGCCACCCAATAATTCTGTCTCCCGGCACGTCCCCTATTGTATCCATGCAGTTGCTGCCCTTTCTATGCCGGACCTTTCCCTGCCGTTCCTTCTGTGGCGTGTGTGAGAACACCATAATACATAAAAAATGAACTGGGAAAGGAAAAAAGGTAAATAAAGAAAGCCCTTTCACAAATCAACAACAGAATAGCCAATGCACACATGCAGGGTGGGAGGCGTGGCAGTGTGCTAAACACTGTAGTTCAATCGATTAGAAAGGGGGTCGCTGTACAAAGAGGTTTCTTTACGGTTTGCAGAGAGTTGTCAGTGCACAACCCTCACTACAATAAAATGTCACTACTTTCAAGAAGGGCACCAAGCCAATTTAGATGGGGTGTGCAGAAATCGGGATGGCAGGCATAGTAAGATGAACGTTATAGCTGGGGAAAAGTATTCGGCACAAATACATTTCTTTGCAATGTACCACACTGTATGTGTTCACATACTAAATAGAACATGATGTTACCACATCACTGGCTGCATAATGCTATAGAAACTTATGCAAAAGATCGGAAAAATGCATGAACTGGGCAAGTGCCTTCTTCATCGCAAACAGCACTGAAACTCGTGTAACATGCTATGCAATTTTCCCTGCTCAATGAACAACAATAATATCATCATGATTGTGTGTCACCAAAGTGTCACACAGAGAAACCAAAATCAGTCACTTCATTGTAGCTACTCCATAGCACTAAACATGCACATGATAGATTGCAGCATTTGCACAGTGTTTTCTATTCACATTCACTTTCAGTCAATGTATGTCAGAATCCCCAATAACCTGCACGCAGTGCCTCATGAAACACACAGCCATGACTGCATCCTCTGCATTTCTTTCAACAAATACACTCTGTAGCACAGTCTGTGCACACACCACACCCACAAACTTTATTGCCCAATCCCATAGCCTCTGCAGACCCATTTCTATGGCTGTCATCTGCAAAAGGGGCGTGTGTAACACGTGTCACCCTGCAACTATCTTGATATGCGCAGACTTTTCGTGCTGTGCGTGCACAGGACTGGGGGAATAACTTTCAACCAGGGAAGAGGACTTCATTTGTTTGTGGTGGCTCTTAAAAGAGCCTTTTTTTTTAAAAGGTGCTTCCCTAGAAACACTTTTTTTGCGGTTTTCATATGTAAATGTGTGTTTTCAACATCAGCTCACAGTCTTACAATAGGGTCTTCAGTGCAGTGTGTAGATTGTGAAACAACATTTAATTGCCACTGGTCGACAAAGACATGTCTTTTGTCTTGAAAAGGTGTATGTATCGCGAACCAATGTTCTCATTCTCACAGGAGAACATCCCAGCAGCACTCAAGAAGTCACACATGCTTCTGTTGATGAGACCTCTTCCAACCTCTGCTGGCAACACGAATTATTGGAATACTTCCACACTATTCTCGGGGGTATACATGAGAAAAGCACCTTGGCAATAGGAAAAATGTGCTGCACTGCTTTCATCATAATCTTCAGTTGACGGTACTCACGGGAACAAGACATGTAACCCAAAAAGAAGGCTCCAAAGTGCACAATCACAACATGTACGGTTGCTGAAGAGGCCACGCATCAACATTCTATAAGCAGTCCGCCGAAACAGCACCCTTTGATACTACACCACAAAGCGTCCACTCCCTCCAAACCAAAATGGCCAGATAAGTCTTGCGATACTCCCCCATTGGGTGTTGTCCCATGTTCGAATATGCATGCAGCAAGCACATACAAAACCTCTGCATTGCATACTATCATTTCTGTACACCACTCCATATTTACCATTAAACACTCTTATTACACGTTCCATTTGATTCCAAAGCCCCTCCACCAGAAACCTCTACTAAAAAATGCATGATTGCACCACCCACAAAGATCCTGAGGTGCACCCAGCAGACCTTTCACCATGCACACAACAGTGCAGCCCTTTCCACACATTACCACAACACTATGGATCCATGCATGCAACCATGTGGGCACCAAACTTTAGGCACAAATGTAACATACGTAGCGCCACTTCTATCCAACTCCCCCACACCATAAACCACCCATTCACCAAAAAGTGTCACAATTAGCAGAATCCACAAACATACCACAGCCTGCACCAACCCTACCCAATGCCATTCACAAATTATTGTGTCACTGGCAACCTATGCACAGCAGCTTCACAACATTGGGCCTACTTCAATAAATCTGCACACAACACTGTAACCAAGTACATATAGGCTGCACTTCACCCATACCCTCTTCCATACTCAATCTACATAAAGACCCCATCCTCATTGCAACCTCTCCTGCCATACACCAAATACTGTAGCATGTTCCAACTATCACCACAACCATGGTACCCACAGTACATGCTTTGCAACTCACATCTGCTGCTCTAGCACATCTACAATGTGCTCCACACCCACTCACCAAACATCACCACCCTGTGCCTAATGCACTGTCAAACCTGCATTGCTGCAGTGGGTGTGCTCCTTGCACACATTTCCCGCACCATAATGCAACCACTGGCACCAGCACTCCTACCCAACCTCCACACCGCAATGCACATACACAGCATTAAATGCAACAGTTACCATAATGTACACACATTACACTGTCTCTGGCACCCTTACGCCCTTTCATTCACATACTATTGTCTTACCCACTTCCAGTCAGAATGTTTTTTATCACTGCCAACCTAACCACAAAATCCTCACAACAATGCCCATACTACAAACAATCTGCACACAGCACAGTATCCAAGCACATAGAATCTGCCATTCAACCATACCCTCTACCATACTAACAATATGCAAATACTGATTCCAGTGGCAAACACTGCGTGACTTTTCACTGCAGCATCTCCAACCACACATCAAAAACTTTACCACGTTCTAACAGTCACCTCACCTGCAAACCAAACATAAACGCATGGCAGTTCTCGTCTGCTGCTCAATACTACAGCCGTACTCACTTCCATTCACAAAGTATTGTCTCACTGGCAACCTACCCACATACTGTTCGCAATATTTGCCCTACTCCAACCAATGTGCACACACCACACTATGCAAGCACCCCCCTCTACTGGATGCAAAGTCAGACATGCATTTGAAGCCCTAGGTTCTTGAGTGCATGGGCTCCAGCCTATGGCTTTCGCCCATGCACCCAATAGTCTAATCCTTCAACACAGCCACCAAAAATAAATCTGCTCACAGCACAGTAAACAAGCACATATAAGCAGCACTTCAACCATACTCTCTTCCATACTCACATAACGTAAACACTGCACCCTGTGGCCACAGTACACAACTTCTCATTGCACCATCTCCTGCCGTATATGCGCCCACTGGTGTAATCCTTCAACACACCCAGGGCAAATAAATCAGCACACAGCTCAGTAGCCAAGCACATAGAAGCTGCACTTCAACCATACCCTCTTCCATACTCCCATTACATACAACTGCACCCTGTGGCCCCAGTACACAACTTCTCACTGCACCATCTCCTACCGTATATGACTAATAGTGGAATCCTTCAACGCACCCCCCGCAAATAAATCAGCACACAGCAGAGTAACCAAGCACATATAAGCTGCACTTCAACCATACCCTCTTCCATACTCACATTACATAAACACTGCACCCTGTGGCCACAGTACACAACTTCTCACTGCACCATCTCCTACCATATATGCACCCAATAGTGCAATCCTTCAACACACCCACTGCAAATAAATCAGCACACAGCACAGTAACCAAGCACATATAAACTGCACTTCAACCATACCCTCTTCCATACTCACATTACATAAACACTGCACCCTGTGGCCACACTACACAACATCTCACTGCACCATCTCCTGCTGTATACCTAATACTGTAGCATGTTGCAGTTATCACCACACTCATGGAAAGCACAATACACCCTTTGCAACTCACTTGTGCTGCTGTAGCACGTCTACAATGTGCTCCACACCCGTTCTCCAAACATCACCACCCTGTGCCTAATGCACTGTTAAACCTGCATTGCTACAGTGGCTGTGCTCCTTGCACACATTCCCCGCACCGTAATGCAACCATTCATGCCAGCATTTCACGAAGTACCACTATGCACATACGCACCACTGGCACCAGAACTCCTACCCAACCTCCACACCGCAATGCATATGCACAGTGTTAAATGCAATACTTACCATAATGTACACACATTACACTGTCTCCGGCACCCCTACGCCCTACTATTGTCTTACCCACTTCCACTCAGAAAGTATGGTGCCACTGCCAACCTAACCACAAAATGCTCACAACATTGCCCATACTACAAGCAATCTGCACACAGCACACTATCCAAGCACAAATAAGGTGGCCTTCAACCATACCCTCTACCACACTGAAAATATTCAAACACTGCACCCAGTGGCTACACTGCATAACTTTTCACTGCAGCTTCTCCAAGCACACATCAAAAACTTGGCCACGTTCTAACAGTCACCTGACCTGCAACCCAAACATACACACATGGCCACTCTCTTCTGCTGCTCTATTGCATGTTAAATATGCTCCACACCCATTCTGTACAAGTCACCACCCTCTAATGGATGCACAGTCAACAATGCATTACTGCTGTGGTTGTGCTCATGCCATAGGTTCTTGAGAGCTTGCCCTATGGCCTATGACCTTCGGCCATCCACCCAATAGTCTAGGCCTTGCACACACCCACCACAACGTAATGCCACCATAAATGTTAACATGTCACCAACTATGACAATCCACATACACAGCACTGCCACCAGCACTCGTACCCAACCTGCACACCACCATAGAGATATACAGGAATAATGGCTAGACTTATAACTGTGGAATATAATGAGAAGCCTGGAATTGTTATCGTTAGACTCATCATTAGAACCATTAGTACCCTCTGGTAGAGAACCATTGTTTAGTATTATCCCCTTTAGGAATCCAGTTATTATCCATTATTGCAGCCTGCCTAGTAGTACATTATTGAAGTAGACACTATAGACTGCCACCTTTGTATGCATTTTCAATTTGCTTTTAGATTGACATGTTATGCATTATAGTGCTCCATTAGGAGAGAAACATGCTAGACACTTTGCCATTCGCACTAGAATGACACTTGCACGTATTTGAAGTGCCATGATTGTTCTTTAGAGACACGGTGTATTTGACATGTAGAGAATGATTTGCTATGCATTTATGTTTGCATTAGAAATAGCGCTTAGGCTGAGAGAAACTTATTGTTTGCACTACACACACAGGCATATTTGAAATGACATAAAGAGCCATTTAGTACACATGTATGCTTTGTAGAGCTACATTTAGAGATATGTATGCATGTATGTATGTTGGGTATGCACTTAGAATGAGTTTTGCATTATGTAGGTAGTGTTTGCATTGCGAGAATAGCGTAAATGCTAGGAAGCATTTAACACGAGGCCCATGAGCCATTTGCTGATGGAGACACACAGAAGCTGTTCACACTGGGCTCAGCGCGAAGAATGTTATGGAACATTGAAAGAAGGAGTTTATAAACATTTGCTTGGCAGACAGAGATAACATGAACCCTTGTCCGAAAAGGGAGGCTAATCAGCTTGAGCTCTGAGCTTCACGGAGACAACGCAAGGGTTGGGTCATGGAGGGAGTGCGACATGGAGTGGGTAGAGAGAGGAGAGGGAAACCTTTTCACACAAGGAGTTGCTTTGAAAACGGGGACTAAAAGAGCATTTCGTAATGCAGAGAGAGCCAACAGTGATATAGATGGAAATAGATGGTGTTTTGCACTGCAGACTCAGATGACCATGGGAGAGATACGAGACTGCAATGTCACTTTGACACTCTTTGACATACCACCTGCACGAGACAGTACACGCAAGCAGACTGGCAGGCATTGTTAAGGCTGACACGAAGGAGACAGAGTTCCAGGAGTTGTTGGTTGTTGAAAAGGGAGTTTGAGAGAGTTGCTGAAGGGTTGGCTGGAGTTGTTGCTGAGAGAGATGGTGCAAGACGAGATGCGATGAGAGGTGTCTTGGTGCAGCAGACTGATAAGGCCTTGATGAGATCGATCTGGCAGAGAGAGAGCTTGGCAGTTGGCAGTTACCAGAATTGAGGCATGCCACTGACTGGCTGATTGCAGAGTCGTACATAGAGGCAAAGACAGTGCTGGAAACACATGCAAATGGGAAGTATGGTTTTGGCCTACACTACACTGATTGATTAGAACAGACACACACACACACACAAAGAGCTTTGGGTGAAGGGGAAATCAGACAGGGATTGTTTAGATAGAGATTGTGAAGATGGTGTGGATTGGTGTGGTTTGATTTTGCATGAAGGAGCACTTGCATTAGACTGCATTAGAACCACACACTTGCAGCACAGGCTTGTATTAGAGACCTGAAAGGCTTATAGTTATTGCATGGTAGCTTTGCACCAGAAGTATAAAAGGTGCAAATTAGATATAGCATTAGGATTGCCTGCTTTATTATGCTTTGCATTTTGTGTGATCATAAATAAATGTATTCCGTTGTGATAATTGAATCGATTCATGTGTTATCTTTGTGTTGTGTCTTATGTTAATTGTGCCCACAGTAGTAAGATAGGAGTAACACAGTGTACATAGGGCCTGAGATACGAATGCAGCAGGGGGGGATAGTGATCCATAACCCCCTAGGGGATTTTCAAGGATTGTCTGAGACCGGAGCATGCTTGCCCAGGGGGGGGGGCAAGACGATGGTTAGGGTTTTGATTTTTTTTCAGACTGACATACCAATGTAGAAACAAAACACTGTCTCCTGCACCCTTGTGCACTTTCATTCACATAGTACGGGCGTACCCACTTCCAATCACAAAGTATTGTGTCACTGTAAACCTACCCATATACTGTTCACAACATTGCCCCTACCGCAACCAATCTGCACACACCACACTATGCAAGCACCCCCCTCTACCGGATACAGAGTCACACATGAATTTCTGCGGTTGGTAAGCTCAAGCCCTAGACTCTTCAGAGCATGGCCTCCGGCCTACGGCCTTTGGCCATGCACCCAATAGTGTAATCCTTGAGTAAACTCACCCCAACTGCATGCACCCATGCATGCCACCATGTACCCAACCACCGCTATCCATCCTTATAGCACAGGCACCTGTGCTCCCACTCACCCTATTCCATGTGCAATTCACTCCCCTTCTGAAATTCACCTGCCACCACTCACCATGGAAAGAGGTCGCCGTAAACAGGTCGCCAATGTAGAAACAAAACACTGTCTCATACACCGCTGTGCACTTTCATTCACATAGTACGGACGTACCCACTTCCATTCACAAAGTATTGTTTCACTGCCAACCTACCCATATACTGTTCACAACATTGCCCCTACTCCAACCAATCTGCACAGACCACACTATGCAAGCACCCCCCTCTACCGGATACAGAGTCACAAATGCATAGCTGCGGTGGGTGAGCCGAAGGACTTAGCTCTTCACAGCATTGACCCCGGCCTACGGCCTTCGGGCATACGCCCAATTGTCTAATCCTTCAACGGACCCACCACAACTTCGTTCACCCATGCATGTCACCATGTCCCCAACTAGCACAATCCATCCGCATAGCACAGGCACCCGTGCTCCCACCCACCCTATGCCATGTGCAATTCATCTCCTTCTGAAATTCACCTGCCACCACTACCACGAAAAGAGGTTGCTGCAAACAGGTCATGGCAGAAGCTATCGTGCCATTACGACAGCTGCCTCAAATCACCACACAAAGTTGTCGGCTGTCTAGGTCATAGCTCTCAACCATTTGTGTCGCAAAGGCAGGTGTTTTTGGCGGGTGAGAGCCCATTGAAACAAATTTACATATGTCACATTAACCACTTCTCACTCCTCCACCCTCTCCCTCTCTTGTTGCGGCCAACACATGGCGTATAGTATATTTTGCTGACGCTTCCCTTGGCGCACTGTCCTCTGAGACACCATGACAGCGTTTCTCAAAAATTGTTGATGCACAGCACGCTTCCCTCAAGTCAACCACCGGCCGCATACCAAGTTCTCCGACAGCACGCCGTACTGCAAGCCAATGACACTTCGTTCTGTGGAGTGAACAGGGAAATGGGTCCGCAAAGCGGATCCAGATATGTCAATGTTAATGTTAATGTTAAAGGATATTTGTACCGCGCACTATCACCACCGGAGTGGTCCTCTGGCACTCTGGCGGCTCTGAATGCGGGAGAGGGGCGTGGGTTAGTGGGAATGAGCTGGAAAAGTGCAAGATAGCACTGATGTGCTGTTGGCAGCCTCAGCCCGGTGGGTCCATTGACTGGGCTTGGGGTGTTTTGCGGTCGGTAGTCATGTGCTGTTGTGCAAGTCTATGTGTGGTTTGTTTTGTTGTTGCAGTGTAGTGAAGCTTGTGCGGATTGCTGCGCTGTAGGCTTGTGGCTGTTTTTGGTCAGAGTTTGAGAGGTGTATGCAGAGGGAACAAATTGTACATGGATTGGTTAGTTGTCATTGCTGTCGTTGCAGTTATGTCCAGGTGTGATGTTTGCTGCCATTCACTATTCCATCGGAGTGTGATGGTTGCTAATTTTTAATATTCTGTCTAGCTGTGAGGCAGGCCAGTGATCGCGATTCCATTCAAGTGCTGCACTTGTCATCATTCACAGTTTCAGTTAAGTGTTGTTACATTCTCATTTCTGTCTAAATGCGAAGCAGGCCAAGGTTAAGAATTCCACGTGCTAACATTCACATTTTTATCTA